>NC_051855.1:1509110-2192982 GCF_905115235.1 Hermetia illucens | reverse complement strand
TTGCATTTTTGCCAATTTTTACGACCCGGGGGTCGTGGAAATTTTCAATTTTCCTCGATTTTGGTGAGTCCCTCGGGCCGTCGTTTTTCCGCTATATCTTGCGTTTCCGACATCGTAGAGTGAAAATTCTTGCATTTCCTGAATCCGGGCCGCCTCCCCGTTCGAACGAGGTATCGCTCGAAGAAATCCGTCGATTTTGCATTTTTGCCAATTTTTACGACCCGGGGGTCGTGGAAATTTTCAATTTTCCTCGATTTTGGTGAGTCCCTCGGGCCGTCGTTTTTCCGCTATATCTTGCGTTTCCGACATCGTAGAGTGAAAATTCTTGCATTTCCTGAATCCGGGCCGCCTCCCCGTTCGAACGAGGTATCGCTCGAAGAAATCCGTCGATTTTGCATTTTTGCCAATTTTTACGACCCGGGGGTCGTGGAAATTTTCAATTTTCCTCGATTTTGGTGAGTCCCTCGGGCCGTCGTTTTTCCGCTATATCTTGCGTTTCCGACATCGTAGAGTGAAAATTCTTGCATTTCCTGAATCCGGGCCGCCTCCCCGTTCGAACGAGGTATCGCTCGAAGAAATCCGTCGATTTTGCATTTTTGCCAATTTTTACGACCCGGGGGTCGTGGAAATTTTCAATTTTCCTCGATTTTGGTGAGTCCCTCGGGCCGTCGTTTTTCCGCTATATCTTGCGTTTCCGACATCGTAGAGTGAAAATTCTTGCATTTCCTGAATCCGGGCCGCCTCCCCGTTCGAACGAGGTATCGCTCGAAGAAATCCGTCGATTTTGCATTTTTGCCAATTTTTACGACCCGGGGGTCGTGGAAATTTTCAATTTTCCTCGATTTTGGTGAGTCCCTCGGGCCGTCGTTTTTCCGCTATATCTTGCGTTTCCGACATCGTAGAGTGAAAATTCTTGCATTTCCTGAATCCGGGCCGCCTCCCCGTTCGAACGAGGTATCGCTCGAAGAAATCCGTCGATTTTGCATTTTTGCCAATTTTTACGACCCGGGGGTCGTGGAAATTTTCAATTTTCCTCGATTTTGGTGAGTCCCTCGGGCCGTCGTTTTTCCGCTATATCTTGCGTTTCCGACATCGTAGAGTGAAAATTCTTGCATTTCCTGAATCCGGGCCGCCTCCCCGTTCGAACGAGGTATCGCTCGAAGAAATCCGTCGATTTTGCATTTTTGCCAATTTTTACGACCCGGGGGTCGTGGAAATTTTCAATTTTCCTCGATTTTGGTGAGTCCCTCGGGCCGTCGTTTTTCCGCTATATCTTGCGTTTCCGACATCGTAGAGTGAAAATTCTTGCATTTCCTGAATCCGGGCCGCCTCCCCGTTCGAACGAGGTATCGCTCGAAGAAATCCGTCGATTTTGCATTTTTGCCAATTTTTACGACCCGGGGGTCGTGGAAATTTTCAATTTTCCTCGATTTTGGTGAGTCCCTCGGGCCGTCGTTTTTCCGCTATATCTTGCGTTTCCGACATCGTAGAGTGAAAATTCTTGCATTTCCTGAATCCGGGCCGCCTCCCCGTTCGAACGAGGTATCGCTCGAAGAAATCCGTCGATTTTGCATTTTTGCCAATTTTTACGACCCGGGGGTCGTGGAAATTTTCAATTTTCCTCGATTTTGGTGAGTCCCTCGGGCCGTCGTTTTTCCGCTATATCTTGCGTTTCCGACATCGTAGAGTGAAAATTCTTGCATTTCCTGAATCCGGGCCGCCTCCCCGTTCGAACGAGGTATCGCTCGAAGAAATCCGTCGATTTTGCATTTTTGCCAATTTTTACGACCCGGGGGTCGTGGAAATTTTCAATTTTCCTCGATTTTGGTGAGTCCCTCGGGCCGTCGTTTTTCCGCTATATCTTGCGTTTCCGACATCGTAGAGTGAAAATTCTTGCATTTCCTGAATCCGGGCCGCCTCCCCGTTCGAACGAGGTATCGCTCGAAGAAATCCGTCGATTTTGCATTTTTGCCAATTTTTACGACCCGGGGGTCGTGGAAATTTTCAATTTTCCTCGATTTTGGTGAGTCCCTCGGGCCGTCGTTTTTCCGCTATATCTTGCGTTTCCGACATCGTAGAGTGAAAATTCTTGCATTTCCTGAATCCGGGCCGCCTCCCCGTTCGAACGAGGTATCGCTCGAAGAAATCCGTCGATTTTGCATTTTTGCCAATTTTTACGACCCGGGGGTCGTGGAAATTTTCAATTTTCCTCGATTTTGGTGAGTCCCTCGGGCCGTCGTTTTTCCGCTATATCTTGCGTTTCCGACATCGTAGAGTGAAAATTCTTGCATTTCCTGAATCCGGGCCGCCTCCCCGTTCGAACGAGGTATCGCTCGAAGAAATCCGTCGATTTTGCATTTTTGCCAATTTTTACGACCCGGGGGTCGTGGAAATTTTCAATTTTCCTCGATTTTGGTGAGTCCCTCGGGCCGTCGTTTTTCCGCTATATCTTGCGTTTCCGACATCGTAGAGTGAAAATTCTTGCATTTCCTGAATCCGGGCCGCCTCCCCGTTCGAACGAGGTATCGCTCGAAGAAATCCGTCGATTTTGCATTTTTGCCAATTTTTACGACCCGGGGGTCGTGGAAATTTTCAATTTTCCTCGATTTTGGTGAGTCCCTCGGGCCGTCGTTTTTCCGCTATATCTTGCGTTTCCGACATCGTAGAGTGAAAATTCTTGCATTTCCTGAATCCGGGCCGCCTCCCCGTTCGAACGAGGTATCGCTCGAAGAAATCCGTCGATTTTGCATTTTTGCCAATTTTTACGACCCGGGGGTCGTGGAAATTTTCAATTTTCCTCGATTTTGGTGAGTCCCTCGGGCCGTCGTTTTTCCGCTATATCTTGCGTTTCCGACATCGTAGAGTGAAAATTCTTGCATTTCCTGAATCCGGGCCGCCTCCCCGTTCGAACGAGGTATCGCTCGAAGAAATCCGTCGATTTTGCATTTTTGCCAATTTTTACGACCCGGGGGTCGTGGAAATTTTCAATTTTCCTCGATTTTGGTGAGTCCCTCGGGCCGTCGTTTTTCCGCTATATCTTGCGTTTCCGACATCGTAGAGTGAAAATTCTTGCATTTCCTGAATCCGGGCCGCCTCCCCGTTCGAACGAGGTATCGCTCGAAGAAATCCGTCGATTTTGCATTTTTGCCAATTTTTACGACCCGGGGGTCGTGGAAATTTTCAATTTTCCTCGATTTTGGTGAGTCCCTCGGGCCGTCGTTTTTCCGCTATATCTTGCGTTTCCGACATCGTAGAGTGAAAATTCTTGCATTTCCTGAATCCGGGCCGCCTCCCCGTTCGAACGAGGTATCGCTCGAAGAAATCCGTCGATTTTGCATTTTTGCCAATTTTTACGACCCGGGGGTCGTGGAAATTTTCAATTTTCCTCGATTTTGGTGAGTCCCTCGGGCCGTCGTTTTTCCGCTATATCTTGCGTTTCCGACATCGTAGAGTGAAAATTCTTGCATTTCCTGAATCCGGGCCGCCTCCCCGTTCGAACGAGGTATCGCTCGAAGAAATCCGTCGATTTTGCATTTTTGCCAATTTTTACGACCCGGGGGTCGTGGAAATTTTCAATTTTCCTCGATTTTGGTGAGTCCCTCGGGCCGTCGTTTTTCCGCTATATCTTGCGTTTCCGACATCGTAGAGTGAAAATTCTTGCATTTCCTGAATCCGGGCCGCCTCCCCGTTCGAACGAGGTATCGCTCGAAGAAATCCGTCGATTTTGCATTTTTGCCAATTTTTACGACCCGGGGGTCGTGGAAATTTTCAATTTTCCTCGATTTTGGTGAGTCCCTCGGGCCGTCGTTTTTCCGCTATATCTTGCGTTTCCGACATCGTAGAGTGAAAATTCTTGCATTTCCTGAATCCGGGCCGCCTCCCCGTTCGAACGAGGTATCGCTCGAAGAAATCCGTCGATTTTGCATTTTTGCCAATTTTTACGACCCGGGGGTCGTGGAAATTTTCAATTTTCCTCGATTTTGGTGAGTCCCTCGGGCCGTCGTTTTTCCGCTATATCTTGCGTTTCCGACATCGTAGAGTGAAAATTCTTGCATTTCCTGAATCCGGGCCGCCTCCCCGTTCGAACGAGGTATCGCTCGAAGAAATCCGTCGATTTTGCATTTTTGCCAATTTTTACGACCCGGGGGTCGTGGAAATTTTCAATTTTCCTCGATTTTGGTGAGTCCCTCGGGCCGTCGTTTTTCCGCTATATCTTGCGTTTCCGACATCGTAGAGTGAAAATTCTTGCATTTCCTGAATCCGGGCCGCCTCCCCGTTCGAACGAGGTATCGCTCGAAGAAATCCGTCGATTTTGCATTTTTGCCAATTTTTACGACCCGGGGGTCGTGGAAATTTTCAATTTTCCTCGATTTTGGTGAGTCCCTCGGGCCGTCGTTTTTCCGCTATATCTTGCGTTTCCGACATCGTAGAGTGAAAATTCTTGCATTTCCTGAATCCGGGCCGCCTCCCCGTTCGAACGAGGTATCGCTCGAAGAAATCCGTCGATTTTGCATTTTTGCCAATTTTTACGACCCGGGGGTCGTGGAAATTTTCAATTTTCCTCGATTTTGGTGAGTCCCTCGGGCCGTCGTTTTTCCGCTATATCTTGCGTTTCCGACATCGTAGAGTGAAAATTCTTGCATTTCCTGAATCCGGGCCGCCTCCCCTTTCGAACGAGGTATCGCTCGAAGAAATCCGTCGATTTTGCATTTTTGCCAATTTTTACGACCCGGGGGTCGTGGAAATTTTCAATTTTCCTCGATTTTGGTGAGTCCCTCGGGCCGTCGTTTTTCCGCTATATCTTGCGTTTCCGACATCGTAGAGTGAAAATTCTTGCATTTCCTGAATCCGGGCCGCCTCCCCGTTCGAACGAGGTATCGCTCGAAGAAATCCGTCGATTTTGCATTTTTGCCAATTTTTACGACCCGGGGGTCGTGGAAATTTTCAATTTTCCTCGATTTTGGTGAGTCCCTCGGGCCGTCGTTTTTCCGCTATATCTTGCGTTTCCGACATCGTAGAGTGAAAATTCTTGCATTTCCTGAATCCGGGCCGCCTCCCCGTTCGAACGAGGTATCGCTCGAAGAAATCCGTCGATTTTGCATTTTTGCCAATTTTTACGACCCGGGGGTCGTGGAAATTTTCAATTTTCCTCGATTTTGGTGAGTCCCTCGGGCCGTCGTTTTTCCGCTATATCTTGCGTTTCCGACATCGTAGAGTGAAAATTCTTGCATTTCCTGAATCCGGGCCGCCTCCCCGTTCGAACGAGGTATCGCTCGAAGAAATCCGTCGATTTTGCATTTTTGCCAATTTTTACGACCCGGGGGTCGTGGAAATTTTCAATTTTCCTCGATTTTGGTGAGTCCCTCGGGCCGTCGTTTTTCCGCTATATCTTGCGTTTCCGACATCGTAGAGTGAAAATTCTTGCATTTCCTGAATCCGGGCCGCCTCCCCGTTCGAACGAGGTATCGCTCGAAGAAATCCGTCGATTTTGCATTTTTGCCAATTTTTACGACCCGGGGGTCGTGGAAATTTTCAATTTCCTCGATTTTGGTGAGTCCCTCGGGCCGTCGTTTTTCCGCTATATCTTGCGTTTCCGACATCGTAGAGTGAAAATTCTTGCATTTCCTGAATCCGGGCCGCCTCCCCGTTCGAACGAGGTATCGCTCGAAGAAATCCGTCGATTTTGCATTTTTGCCAATTTTTACGACCCGGGGGTCGTGGAAATTTTCAATATTCCTCGATTTTGGTGAGTCCCTCGGGCCGTCGTTTTTCCGCTATATCTTGCGTTTCCGACATCGTAGAGTGAAAATTCTTGCATTTCCTGAATCCGGGCCGCCTCCCGTTCGAACGAGGTATCGCTCGAAGAAATCCGTCGATTTTGCATTTTTGCCAATTTTTACGACCCGGGGGTCGTGGAAATTTTCAATTTTCCTCGATTTTGGTGAGTCCCTCGGGCCGTCGTTTTTCCGCTATATCTTGCGTTTCCGACATCGTAGAGTGAAAATTCTTGCATTTCCTGAATCCGGGGCGCCTCCCCGTTCGAACGAGGTATCGGTTGAAGAAATCCGTCGATTTTGCATTTTTGGCAATTTTTACGACCCGGGGGTCGTGGAAATTTTCAATTTTCGTCGATTTTGATGAGTCCCTCGGGTCGTCGTTTTTCCGCTATATCTTGCGTTTCTGACATCGTATATTGAAAATTCTTGCATTTCCTGAATCCGAACGAGGGACCGCTGGAAGAAAAACGTCGATTTTGCATTTTTGCGAATTTTCACGACCCGGGGGTCGGCCGACATCGTAGAGTGAAAATTCTTGCATTTCCTGAATCCGGGGCGCCTCGCCGTTTGAACGAGGTATCGCTCGAAGAAATCAGTCAATTTTGCATTTTTTCCAATTTTTACGACCCGGGGGTCGTGGAAATTTTCAATTTTCCTCGATTTTGGTGAGTCCCTCGGCCCGTCGTTTTTCCGCTATATCTTGCGTTTCCGACATCGTAGAGTGAAAATTCTTGCATTTCCTGAATCCGGGCCGCCTCCCCGTTCGAACGAGGTATCGCTCGAAGAAATCCGTCGATTTTGCATTTTTGCCAATTTTTACGACCCGGGGGTCGTGGAAATTTTCAATTTTCCTCGATTTTGGTGAGTCCCTCGGGCCGTCGTTTTTCCGCTATATCTTGCGTTTCCGACATCGTAGAGTGAAAATTCTTGCATTTCCTGAATCCGGGCCGCCTCCCCGTTCGAACGAGGTATCGCTCGAAGAAATCCGTCGATTTTGCATTTTTGCCAATTTTTACGACCCGGGGGTCGCGGAAATTTTCAATTTTCCTCGATTTTGGTGAGTCCCTCGGGCCGTCGTTTTTCCGCTATATCTTGCGTTTCCGACATCGTAGAGTGAAAATTCTTGCATTTCCTGAATCCGGGCCGCCTCCCCGTTCGAACGAGGTATCGCTCGAAGAAATCCGTCGATTTTGCATTTTTGCCAATTTTTACGACCCGGGGGTCGTGGAAATTTTCAATTTTCCTCGATTTTGGTGAGTCCCTCGGGCCGTCGTTTTTCCGCTATATCTTGCGTTTCCGACATCGTAGAGTGAAAATTCTTGCATTTCCTGAATCCGGGCCGCCTCCCCTTTCGAACGAGGTATCGCTCGAAGAAGTCCGTCGATTTTGCATTTTTGGCCAATTTTTACGACCCGGGGGTCGTGGAAATTTTCAATTTTCGTCGATTTTGGTGAGTCCCTCGAGCCGTCGTTTTTCCGCTATATCTTGCGTTTCCGACATCGTAGAGTGAAAATTCTTGCATTTCCTGAATCCGGGCCGCCTCCCCGTTCGAACGAGGTATCGCTCGAAGAAATCCGTCGATTTTGCATTTTTGCCAATTTTTACGACCCGGGGGTCGCTGGAAATTTTCAATTTTCCTCGATTTTGGTGAGTCCCTCGGGCCGTCGTTTTTCCGCTATATCTTGCGTTTCCGACATCGTAGAGTGAAAATTCTTGCATTTCCTGAATCCGGGCCGCCTCCCCGTTCGAACGAGGTATCGCTCGAAGAAATCCGTCGATTTTGCATTTTTGCCAATTTTTACGACCCGGGGGTCGTGGAAATTTTCAATTTTCCTCGATTTTGGTGAGTCCCTCGGGCCCGTCGTTTTTCCGCTATATCTTGCGTTTCCGACATCGTAGAGTGAAAATTCTTGCATTTCCTGAATCCGGGCCGCCTCCCCGTTCGAACGAGGTATCGCTCGAAGAAATCCGTCGATTTTGCATTTTTGCCAATTTTTACGACCCGGGGGTCGTGGAAATTTTCAATTTTCCTCGATTTTGGTGAGTCCCTCGGGCCGTCGTTTTTCCGCTATATCTTGCGTTTCCGACATCGTAGAGTGAAAATTCTTGCATTTCCTGAATCCGGGCCGCCTCCCTCGTTCGAACGAGGTATCGCTCGAAGAAATCCGTCGATTTTGCATTTTTGCCAATTTTTACGACCCGGGGGTCGCTGGAAATTTTCAATTTTCCTCGATTTTGGTGAGTCCCTCGGGCCGTCGTTTTTCCGCTATATCTTGCGTTTCCGACATCGTAGAGTGAAAATTCTTGCATTTCCTGAATCCGGGCCGCCTCCCCGTTCGAACGAGGTATCGCTCGAAGAAATCCGTCGATTTTGCATTTTTGCCAATTTTTACGACCCGGGGGTCGCGGAAATTTTCAATTTTCCTCGATTTTGGTGAGTCCCTCGGGCCGTCGTTTTTCCGCTATATCTTGCGTTTCCGACATCGTAGAGTGAAAATTCTTGCATTTCCTGAATCCGGGCCGCCTCCCCGTTCGAACGAGGTATCGTTCGAAGAAATCCGTCGATTTTGCATTTTTGCCAATTTTTACGACCCGGGGGTCGTGGAAATTTTCAATTTTCCTCGATTTTGGTGAGTCCCTCGGGCCGTCGTTTTTCCGCTATATCTTGCGTTTCCGACATCGTAGAGTGAAAATTCTTGCATTTCCTGAATCCGGGCCGCCTCCCCTTTCGAACGAGGTATCGCTCGAAGAAGTCCGTCGATTTTGCATTTTTGGCAATTTTTACGACCCGGGGGTCGTGGAAATTTTCAATTTTCCTCGACTTTGGTGAGTCCCTCGGGCCGTCGTTTTTCCGCTATATCTTGCGTTTCCGACATCGTAGAGTGAAAATTCTTGCATTTCCTGAATCCGGGCCGCCTCCTCGTTCGAACGAGGTATCGCTCGAAGAAATCCGTCGATTTTGCATTTTTGCCAATTTTTACGACCCGGGGGTCGCGGAAATTTTCAATTTTTCTCGATTTTGGTGAGTCCCTCGGGCCGTCGTTTTTCCGCTATATCTTGCGTTTCCGACATCGTAGAGTGAAAATTCTTGCATTTCCTGAATCCGGGCCGCCTCCCCGTTCGAACGAGGTATCGTTCGAAGAAATCCGTCGATTTTGCATTTTTGCCAATTTTTACGACCCGGGGGTCGCGGAAATTTTCAATTTTCCTCGATTTTGGTGAGTCCCTCGGGCCGTCGTTTTTCCGCTATATCTTGCGTTTCCGACATCGTAGAGTGAAAATTCTTGCATTTCCTGAATCCGGGCCGCCTCCCCGTTCGAACGAGGTATCGCTTCGAAGAAATCCGTCGATTTTGCATTTTTGCCAATTTTTACGACCCGGGGGTCGTGGAAATTTTCAATTTTCCTCGATTTTGGTGAGTCCCTCGGGCCGTCGTTTTTCCGCTATATCTTGCGTTTCCGACATCGTAGAGTGAAAATTCTTGCATTTCCTGAATCCGGGCCGCCTCCCCTTTCGAACGAGGTATCGCTCGAAGAAAGTCCGTCGATTTTGCATTTTTGGCAATTTTTACGACCCGGGGGTCGTGGAAATTTTCAATTTTCGTCGATTTTGGTGAGTCCCTCGAGCCGTCGTTTTTCCGCTATATCTTGCGTTTCCGACATCGTAGAGTGAAAATTCTTGCATTTCCTGAATCCGGGCCGCCTCCCCGTTCGAACGAGGTATCGCTCGAAGAAGTCCGTCGATTTTGCATTTTTGCCAATTTTTACGACCCGGGGGTCGCGGAAATTTTCAATTTTCCTCTATTTTGGTGAGTCCCTCGGGCCATCGTTTTTCCGCTATATCTTGCGTTTCCGACATCGTAGAGTGAAAATTCTTGCATTTCCTGAATCCGGGCCGCCTCCTCATTCGAACGAGGTATCGGTCGAAGAAATCCGTCGATTTTGCATTTTTGCCAATTTTTACGACCCGGGGGTCGCGGAAATTTTGAATTTTCCTCGATTTTGGTGAGTCCCTCGGGCCGTCGTTTTTCCGCTATATCATGCGTTTCCGACATCGTAGAGTGAAAATTCTTGCATTTCCTGAAACCGGGCCGCCTCCTCGTTCGAACGAGGTATCGCTCGAAGAAATCCGTCGATTTTGCATTTTTGCCAATTTTTACGACCCGGGGGTCGCGGAAATTTTCAATTTTTCTCGATTTTGGCTGAGTCCCTCGGGCCGTCGTTTTTCCGCTATATCTTGCGTTTCCGACATCGTAGAGTGAAAATTCTTGCATTTCCTGAATCCGGGCCGCCTCCCCGTTCGAACGAGGTATCGTTCGAAGAAATCCGTCGATTTTGCGTTTTTGCCAATTTTTACGACCCGGGGGTCGCGGAAATTTTCAATTTTCCTCGATTTTGGTGTCCCTCGGGCCGTCGTTTTTCCGCTATATCTTGCGTTTCCGACATCGTAGAGTGAAAATTCTTGCATTTCCTGAATCCGGGCCGCCTCCCCTTTCGAACGAGGTATCGCTCGAAGAAATCCGCCGATTTTGCATTTTTGCCAATTTTTACGACCCGGGGGTCGAGGAAATTTTCAATTTTCCTCGATTTTGGTGAGTCCCTCGAGCCGTCGTTTTTCCGCTATATCTTGCGTTTCCGACATCGTAGAGTGAAAATTCTTGCATTTCCTGAATCCGGGCCGCCTCCCCTTTCGAACGAGGTATCGCTCGAAGAAATCCGTCGATTTTGCATTTTTGGCAATTTTTACGACCCGGGGGTCGTGGAAATTTTCAATTTTCGTCGATTTTGGTGAGTCCCTCGAGCCGTCGTTTTTCCGCTATATCTTGCGTTTCCGACATCGTAGAGTGAAAATTCTTGCATTTCCTGAATCCGGGGCGCCTCCCCTTTCGAACGAGGTATCGCTCGAAGAAATCCGTCGATTTTGCATTTTTGCCAATTTTTACGACCCGGGGGTCGTGGAAATTTTCAATCTTCGTCGATTTTGGTGAGTCCCTCGGGCCGTCGTTTTTCCGCTATATCTTGCGTTTCCGACACCGTAGAGTGAAAATTCTTGTATTTCCTGAATCCGGAGCGCCTCCCCGTTCGAACGAGGTATCGCTCGAAGAAATCCGTGGATTTTGCATTTTTGCCAATTTTTACGACCCGGGGGTCGAGGAAATTTTCAATTTTCCTCGATTTTGGTGAGTCCCTCGAGCCGTCGTTTTTCCGCTATATCTTGCGTTTCCGACATCGTAGAGTGAAAATTCTTGCATTTCCTGAATCCGGGCCGCCTCCCCTTTCGAACGAGGTATCGCTCGAAGAAATCCGTCGATTTTGCATTTTTGGCAATTTTTACGACCCGGGGGTCGTGGAAATTTTCAATTTTCGTCGATTTTGGTGAGTCCCTCGAGCCGTCGTTTTTCCGCTATATCTTGCGTTTCCGACATCGTAGAGTGAAAATTCTTGCATTTCCTGAATCCGGGGCGCCTCCCCTTTCGAACGAGGTATCGCTCGAAGAAATCCGTCGATTTTGCATTTTTGCCAATTTTTACGACCCGGGGGTCGTGGAAATTTTCAATCTTCGTCGATTTTGGTGAGTCCCTCGGGCCGTCGTTTTTCCGCTATATCTTGCGTTTCCGACACCGTAGAGTGAAAATTCTTGTATTTCCTGAATCCGGAGCGCCTCCCCGTTCGAACGAGGTATCGCTCGAAGAAATCCGTGGATTTTGCATTTTTGCCAATTTTTACGACCCGGGGGTCGAGGAAATTTTCAATTTTCCTCGATTTTGGTGAGTCCCTCGGGCCGTCGTTTTTCCGCTATATCAACCCCAATTTTTACGACCCCGGGGGTCGCGGAAATTTTCAATTTTCGTCGATTTTGGTGAGTCCCTCGGCCCGTCGTTTTTCCGCTATATCTTGCGTTTCCGACATCGTAGAGTGAAAATTCTTGCATTTCCTGAATCCGGGCTGCCTCCCCGTTCGGACGAGGTATCGTCTGAAGAAATCCGTCGATTTTGCATTTTTGCCAATTTTTACGACCCGGGGGTCGTGGAAATTTTCAACTTTCCTCGATTTCGGTGAGTCCCTCGGGCCGTCGTTTTTCCGCTATATCTTGCGTTTCCGACATCGTAGAGTGAAAATTCTTGTATTTCCTGAATCCGGGCCGCCTCCCCGTTCGAACGAGGTATCGCTCGAAGAAATCCGTCGATTTTGCATTTTGGCCAATTTTTATGACCCGGGGGTCGTGGAAATTTTCAATATTCCTCGATTTTGGTGAGTCCCTCGGGCCGTCGTTTTTCCGCTATATCTTGCGTTTCCAACATCGTAGAGTGAAAATTCTTGCATTTCCTGAATCCGGGCCGCCTTCCGTTCGAACGAGGTATCGCTCGAAGAAATCCGTCGATTTTTCATTTTTGCCAATTTTGACGACCCGGGGGTCGTGGAAATTTTCAATTTTCCTCGATTTTGGTGAGTCCCTCGGGCCGTTGGTTTTCCGCTATATCTTGCGTTTCCGACATCGTAGAGTGAAAATTCTTGCATTTCCTGAATCCGGGGCGCCTCCCCGTTCGAACGAGGTATCGGTTGAAGAAATCCGTCGATTTTGCATTTTTGGCAATTTTTACGACCCGGGGGTCGTGGAAATTTTCAATTTTCGTCGATTTTGATGAGTCCCTCGGGTCGTCGTTTTTTCCGCTATATCTTGCGTTTCTGACATCGTATATTGAAAATTCTTGCATTTCCTGAATCCGAACGAGGGACCGCTGGAAGAAAAACGTCGATTTTGCATTTTTGCGAATTTTCACGACCCGGGGGTCGGCCGACATCGTAGAGTGAAAATTCTTGCATTTCCTGAATCCGGGGCGCCTCGCCGTTTGAACGAGGTATCGCTCGAAGAAATCAGTCAATTTTGCATTTTTTCCAATTTTTACGACCCGGGGGTCGTGGAAATTTTCAATTTTCGTCGATTTTGATGAGTCCCTCGGGTCGTCGTTTTTCCGCTATATCTTGCGTTTCCGACATCGTAGAGTGAAAATTCTTGCATTTCCTGAATCCGGGCCGCCTCCCCGTTCGAACGAGGTATCGCTCGAAGAAATCCGTGGATTTTGCATTTTTGCCAATTTTTACGACCCGGGGGTCGTGGAAATTTTCAATTTTCCTCGATTTTGGTGAGTCCCTCGGGCCGTCGATTTTCCGCTATATCTTGCGTTTCCGACATCTTAGAGTGAAAATTCTTGCATTTCCTGAATCCGGGCCGCCTCCCCGTTCGAACGAGGTATCGGTTGAAGAAATCCGTCGATTTTGCATTTTTGACAATTTTTACGACACGGAGGTCGTGGAAATTTTCAATTTTCCTCGATTTTGGTGAGTCCCTCGGGCCGTCGTTTTTCCGCTATATCTTGCGTTTCCGACATCGTAGAGTGAAAATGCTTGCATTTCCTGAATCCGGGCCGCCTCCCCGTTCGAACGAGGTATCGGTTGAAGAAATCCGTCGATTTTGCATTTTTGACAATTTTTACGACACGGAGGTCGTGGAAATTTTCAATTTTCCTCGATTTTGGTGAGTCCCTCGGGCCGTCGTTTTTCCGCTATATCTTGCGTTTCCGACATCGTAGAGTGAAAATGCTTGCATTTCCTGAATCCGGGCCGCCTCCCCCTTCGAACGAGGTATCGCTCGAAGAAATCCGTCGATTTTGCATTTTTGCCAATTTTTACGACCCGGGGGTCGTGGAAATTTTCAATTTTCGTCGATTTTGGTGAGTCCCTCGGGCCGTCGTTTTTCCGCTATATCTTGCGTTTCCGACATCGTAGAGTGAAAATTCTTGCATTTCCTGAATCCGGGCCGCCTCCCCGTTCGAACGAGGTATCGCTCGAAGAAATCCGTCGATTTTGCATTTTTGCCAATTTTTACGACCCGGGGGTCGTGGAAATTTTCAATTTTCCTCGATTTTGGTGAGTCCCTCGGGCCGTCGTTTTTCCGCTATATCTTGCGTTTCCGACATCGTAGAGTGAAAATTCTTGCATTTCCTGAATCCGGGCCGCCTCCCCGTTCGAACGAGGTATCGCTCGAAGAAATCCGTCCGATTTTGCATTTTTGCCAATTTTTACGACCCGGGGGTCGTGGAAATTTTCAATTTTCCTCGATTTTGGTGAGTCCCTCGGGCCGTCGTTTTTCCGCTATATCTTGCGTTTCCGACATCGTAGAGTGAAAATTCTTGCATTTCCTGAATCCGGGGCGCCTCCCCTTTCGAACGAGGTATCGCTCGAAGAAATCCGTGGATTTTGCATTTTTGCCAATTTTTACGACGCGGGGGTCGTGGAAATTTTCAATTTTCCTCGATTTTGGTGAGTCCCTCGAGCCGTCGTTTTTCCGCTATATCTTGCGTTTCCGACATCGTAGAGGGAAAATTCTTGCATTTCCTGAATCCCAGCCGCCTCCCCGTTCGAACGAGGTATCGCTCGAAGAAATCCGTCAATTTTGCATTTTTTTCCGATTTTTACGACCCGGGGGTCGTGTAAATTTTAAATTTTCGTCAATTTTGGTGAGTCCCTCGGGCGGTCGTTATTCCGCTATATCTTGCATTCCCGACATCGTAGAGTGAAAATTCTTGCATATCCTGAATCCGGGCCGCCTCCCCGTTCGAACGAGGGATCGCCGGAAGAAAAACGTCGATTTTGCATTTCTGCGAATTGTTACGACGCGGGGGTCGTGGAAATTTTCAATTTTCCTCGATTTTGGTGAGTCCCTCGGGCCGTCGTTTTTCCGCTATATCTTGCGTTTCCGACATCAAGATGTCAAATGCAAGAATTTTCACTCTACGTATTACACGTAGGCGTCGTACGAATCTTTTTCCACTAACTTTACCAATTAATTCATTAAGGCTGCAAATTTAGTTCATTAATGAGGTGTATTCTTCATGAATCTTTTCAGATGATGCGGTTTTTTCAACCAAGAATCTTTCCGTTGTACGATCAATATCCCTTTCCATTGTTTTAACCTTCTCTAATAATATTGCATTATCAGCAGTTGCAATCTTGCTAAGAGATTCAGTGAATGATGCGGCAAAGTTGCATCTAAAAGAATAATGAATTTTAAACTGTCATACATTCTCCGTTTCCTTGGGATTTGACAAATAATCACATCAATGAAGTGTCCAATAGAGGGATATGTATAAGTTTTCGAAAAACTTTCTCTACAGCTGTGTCGGATTGTTTTATGTTTAGTGTAGATCAGTCGGAAGAGCCTCGTAAGAAACTTCAGCTATAACTTTACCCGTTAAATCAGCCTCTACACGTTTGCACATTTTCTCTTTTGCTCTGGTGAACCCCCGATTACTTGGATCAGGAGGATCTATTCTGGTTCTGGTGAAACATCTTTAGCTGGTTTTGTGTTCAGTTAAGTAAACTAGGAAAGTCATCAAAGTCTAGTACAATTCTCAAAGCTATGGGACCAACTTTAGCTATTTCTTTTAAATCGCTTTTTGTTCTCTTCTTACCACTTTCCTCTATTGACTCGCCGGGAAATCTTCTCGTGTTCACTTTTTTCACTGATAATGCTACTGCTGTAATTCCCACACACCAGGTATCCTTTAGTTTACCCAATCTTGGTAATATATTTCGAAAACGTGCGTGTGTGTTATCAGGTTAAAAGCGCAGTGAACTATTGGTTAGAAGGGAAATATAAAAGTCATTGCTTTCTACATCGACGGGTATCTTTATTAGTTTATATCCTTTACTAATCAAAATCCAATACACTAGCGGCTCGCTCTCTTCTACTTTCAAACGTTCACTGTGCCTTCCAGTTTTTTTCACAGGAAATGATAGTTCCTATTGACCAAGATCTAGACGTGAGGGTTTAAGGTAGTCTTTTGGCAGCTCCTTTTTGCTTCCTTTTTAAACTCTTCCCCTTCTCTTTCCTCAAACTTCTCTATAGCTCTGGCATCTTCGCCGGAACTCATGTCCATAGAAACTGTGTATTGAGTTATACCATCAAAAGCCATTATTATCTTATAATCATCCATTCCTGATCTACTTGCACTAGATTTCTGCATTTTCGGTTGCTGAAAGTTTTTTGCAATACTAATTGCTGATAAATGTCGTTTAGCTGCAGGTGAAAGGGATTTTGTGGGTGGCGTTATTTTTTCGGTCTCTGTCTCCAAATAGCTCTCTTTTGTCAAGAACGGTTCCCTATCTGGTCCCTCTCCCTGTCTGGGTCGATAAATCCTCTTTAAAAATCAATCTTGTCTGGGTCTGATTGTCTCGCACACCTTCCTTTTTCCTCAAACTTCTACTAACTGCTGGAAAATCGACTTTTAGTTCGGGAACATGTCTTTTTAAAAATTTATTGGCTCATTTCTGTAGCTATACCACTTATTCATATCGGGAAGGTTTTTACTCTTCAATATTTTACTCATCACCTTATCAAACAAAGTCTGATTGTTTCATTCCTCAATAACGTATTTGAGGTTTTCGTATACCTCGGGTGATAATAGAACATTGCTTCTCTGCATATCGACTTTTAAATAAGTGCTCCTATAGGATTTGAAGGTACTTCTGACTTCTAATAATATAAGAGCGCTGTATAAAAACCTTCCTTTGTTTTCGAACAGAGCTTTTAACTTCAGCCAACTGTCGCGGTGGTCAAAGGGTAGTATAGGTCCCAGGGCGAAACGTGAATTGGTACCCACGATGGAGCATAAAACCTGGGAAATGCCTGCTGAACCAACACCAACAACTCTACTACCAAACCATATCTCCACCTCCACGTGGTGACCGCAGGGAGCCCTTTCTTAACGAAAAGCTGCAGACGGAGAAGGATGAAGGCGAGTCTCCCGTGCCTAAAAACGGGAAAAATTGTACCAACTGGTCCTCCAGGTTGGGGTTGGGTGGGGCTGACAACCCTACACGGAAAAAAACTTGTTACGAAGCCACAACAGGAGCTTCGGACACGACGGACTTTAAAACGACGGACCCGGCAACGACAACGAATCAACGATTTGCGCATTTTCTCATGGAACGTGCGCTCTCTGTACAGAGATGAAGCTGATGAGCAGCTAGCCGATACCCTGTCCATTGGGACAGGGCTGATATAACAGCGCTGCAAGAGATGCGATGGACAGGGACCTGTTTCCTGGAGAAGAGCCACTACACCATATATTATAGCGGTCATCCAGTAAACCATGTGCTCGGAGTAGGTTTCTTAGTCAGCCAAAAAATGAAACCTGCTGTTATCGGCTTTGAAAACATTAGCGAACGGCTATGCACTCTGCGCTTGCGAGGCAAGTTTAGAAATATAAGCCTCATAAACGTTCACGCCCCTACAGAGGAGACTCCAGAGTCGGAGAAGGATACCTTCTACGAGGCAGTAGAACGAACCGTCGAAGCCTGTCCCAGATATGATAATAAAATCATACTTGGGGATTTTAACAGCCAAGTAGGGAAGGAACCCGTATTCAGGCGATACGTTGGCTCCCATAGCTTACACGAAAAAACAAATGCTAACGGACTGCGGATTATTCAATTAGCAGGGTCACACTAAATGGTTGTTGGAAGTACCTGGTTTGCGCGGAAAGCGGTCGACAAACATACGTCGGCCTCTCCAGACGGGGCCACTTTCAACCAAATTGACCACGTGTTGATCGAACGCCGCCACCTCTCAGCCTTGATGAATGTCAGAACATATAGGGGGCCCAATATAGACTCGGATCACTATCTCGTTGGCATGGTGCTCCGAGCTCGAATAACAATGCCACCTAGAATCATCATCATCATCATCAACGGCGCAACAACCGGTATCCGGTCTAGGCCTGCCTTAATAAGGAACTCCAGACATCCCGGTTTTGCGCCGAGGTCCACCAATTCGATATCCCTAAAAGCTGTCTGGCGTCCTGGCCTACGCCATCGCTCCATCTTAGGCAGGGTCTGCTTCGTCTTCTTTTCCTACCATAGATATTGCCCTTATAGACTTTCCGGGCTGGATCATCCTCATCCATACGGATTCAGTGACCCGCCCACCGTAACCTATTGAGCCGGATTTTATCCACAACCGGACGGTCATGGTATCGATCATAGATTTCGTCATTGTTTAGGCTACGGAATCGTCCATCCTCATGTAGGGGGCCAAAAATTCTTCGGAGGATTCTTCTCTCGAACGCGGCCAAGAGTTCGCAATTTTTCTTGTTAAGAACCCAAGTTTCCGAGGAATACATGAGGACTGGCAAGATCATAGTCTTGTACAGTAAGAGCTTTGACCCTATGGTGAGACGTTTCGAGCGGAACAGTCTTTGTAAGCTGAAATAGGCTCTGTTGGCTGACAACAACCGCGCGCGGATTTCATCATCGTAGTTGTTATTGGTTGTTACTTTCGACCCTAGATAGGAGAAATTGTCAACCATCTCAAAGTTGTATTCTCCTATCCTTATTCTTGTTCGTGTTTGTGTTTGACCAGTGCGGTTTGATGTTGTTGGTTGATTCGTCTTCGGTGCTGACGTTGCCACCATATATTTTGACTTGCCTTCATTGATGTGCAGCCCAAGATCTCGCGCCGCCTACTCGATCTGGATGAAAGCAGTTTGTACGTCTCGGGTGGTTCTTCCCATGATGTCGATATCGTCAGCATAGACCAGTAGTTGGGTGGACTTGAAGAGGATCGTACCTCTTGCATTCACCTCAGCATCACGGATCACTTTCTCGAGGGCCAGATTAAAGAGGACGCATGATAGCGCATCCCCTTGTCGTAGACCGTTGTTGATGTCGAATGGTCTTGAGAGTGATCCTGCTGCTTTTATCTGCCCTCGCACATTCGTCAGGGTCAGCCTAGTCAGTCTTATTAATTTCGTCGGAATACCGAATTCTCTCATGGCCGTGTACAGTTTTACCCTGGCTATGCTATCATAGGCGGGTTTAAAGTCGATGAACAGGTGGTGCAGCTGTTGTCCATATTCCAACAGTTTTTCCATCGCCTGCCGCAGAGAGAAAATCTGATCTGTTGCTGATTTGCCTCGAGTGAAGCCTCTTTGGTATGAGCCAATGATGTTCTGGGCGTATGGGGCTATCCGGCTTAGCAAGATAGTGGAGAATATCTTATAGATGGTACTCAGCAACGTGATACCTCTATAATTGCTGCACTCTGTGATATCTCCCTTCTTATGTATGAGACAGATTATGCCTCGTTGCCAATCGTCAGGCATTGATTCGCTGTCCCATACCTTGAGCACAAGTTGATGAACCACTTGGTGTAACTGGTCGCCTCCACCTAGAATCCCCTCTGACAATCAGGTGAGAGTGAACACTGAAGCCATCCACAACACAACCCTCCGCGACACCTATAAGAGGGAAATGGATGCCGCAATAACCGCAGTAAACAGAGGACCTGGAGATGAAGCATCAACAAATGATCTTCACAATCACCTGAAGAACGTTATCATGAATACGGCCACAAGCATACTTGACCCCAGCCGCAAAAGGAGTCGGAACGGCTGGTTTGACGATGAATGTAAGTTAGCAACAGAACGGAAGAATGCCGCATACCGAGTAATGTTGCATTCTCAATGAACGCGGGCACGCGCAGAGACTTATCACGAACTCCGTCGAGCGGAGAAGCGACTTGACAGACGGGAAAAGGAAGCCTGGGAGAACCAACAAGTCTGTGAACTAGAAAAGTACATGGAGCAACCGCACCAGACGCGGAAGTTTTACCAATAAGTCAGCAGGATGAAGCCTTATACAGCTCGATGCTCATCCTGCCAAGACAGAGACGGAAATCTGATTTCCGACAGAATGGGCATATTGGAGCGATGGATTGAGTACTTTGATGAGCTACTGAACAACCAGAACATCGGCGAGTTGGAGGTCTCGCCAACTGAAGACGAGGGACAAATAAATCATAAGTCGTCAGGAGCCGATGGAATTACAGCCGAATTGGTTAAATATGGAGGCGTTACACCAAGTGGTTGATCAACTTGTGCTGAAGGTATGGGACAGCGAATCAATGCCTGACAATTGGGAACCAGGCATTATCTGTCTCATACATAAGAAGGGAGATACACAGTGCAGCAATTATAGAGGTATCACGGATAGCCCCATACGCCCAGAACATCAGTGGCCCATACCAAAGAGGCTTCACTCCAGGCAAATCAGCAACAGATCAGATTTTCTCTCTGCGGCAGGCGATGCAAAAACCGTTGGAATATGGATACAGTTGCACCATCTATTCATCCACTTTAAAGCCGCCTATGATAGTATAGGCAAGGCAAAACTGTACACGACCATGAGAGAATTTGGTATCCCGACGAAATTAATAAGACTGACTAGGCTGACCCTGACCAATGTGCGAGGTCAGATAAAAGTAGCAGGATCACTATCAAGACCATTCGACATCAACAACGGTCTACGACAAGGGGATGCGCTATCATGCGTCCTCTTTAACCTGGCCCTCGAGAAAGTGATCCGTGATGCAGAGGTAAATGCAAGAGGTACAATCATCTTCAAGTCCACCCAACTACTGGCCTATGCTGACGATATCGACATCATGGGAAGAACCACCCGAGACGTACAAACTGCTTTCATCCAGATCGAGCAGGCGGCGCGAGATCTTGGGCTGCACATCAATGAAGGCAAGTCAAAATATATGGTGGCAACGTCAGCACCGAAGACGAATCAACCAACAACATCAAACCGCACTGGTCAAACACAAACACGAACAAGAATAAGGATAGGAGAATACAACTTTGAGATGGTTGACAATTTCTCCTATCTAGGGTCGAAAGTCACAACCGATAACAACTACGATGATGAAATCCGCGCGCGGTTGTTGTCAGCCAACAGAGCCTATTTCAGCTTACAAAGACTGTTCCGCTCGAAACGTCTCACCATAGGGTCAAAGCTCTTACTGTACAAGACTATGATCTTGCCAATCCTCATGTATTCCTCGGAAACTTGGGTTCTTAACAAGAAAAATTGCGAACTCTTGGCCGCGTTCGAGAGAAGAATCCTCCGAAGAATTTTTGGCCCCCTACATAAGGATGGACGATTCCGTAGCCTACACAATGACGAAATCTATGAGTGATACCATGACCTAGAGAACACACAATATATGTTTGTTGGCCTTTAATCGTCTCACTTTCGATACCATGATTATTTCTTATACTGTCTGGCGAACAACTGCACGTGAGGAAAATTGTGTTAAAAATATCGGTCCGAAATCGAAGGATTTCGTTCATACCTTGGTTAAATCCATCAGAAAATAACTATACGGCCTCTGTGTGATATCCTTATATTATATATTGTATTTTCGCTAGCTCTCTACTATTCTCTAGATAAATCTGTTTTGCGGGATGGAGAAACCGACTTTTGTACCGCGGGTTTTTAAAAACTACTAAGTATTTACAATTAAGCAATATTTCACGACAGAATTTGCCTTGGTGAAATACATTTTGTGCGACTAAAACTACTGGAAAATTACTATGATAGGATCCTTTTGTGAAAGGCTCAGACACCTGCCTTGAAAAAGAATTCAACATCATGTCGTCTTATAAAATTAGAATCGGCTCATTTCTGACTTTCGTAAACTCATCTGCAATAGAATCCAAATATTCAATGTTTGGAAACGATAAGTTTGAAGGTAGGGCATGTTTTTCCGCGTTACACCAAATAACTTTGTTAATTTGAGGTTGTATTAGAGATGTATTGCTTAGAAGACTTTCTAAAAATGTTGTCTTCCCGCATCCTGAAGGACCGGCAAGCATCATTGTAAACGGATAAATAAACTTTAACATAGTTTTTATCTCACGCACAAAACCCTGGTACAATCAATATAAAAATGAAATTCAAGCCGATATTTATACATAGTATTACATATTATACTATATATATTCAGATCTCTCAGCGAATCCCAACAGAGCGTCCAGACAGTATAGCTTTCGGTGACGGAAGCCCAGCATGCTGTGTGAATTACCGCTGAAGACACCCGCCATGCCAATACGCCTGGCATGAATTTTACGGATGTTACCGAAGAGGAAGTTCTACGGGCCATAAACAGCTCGAAGAACTGGAGGGGCCCAGGTCTGGATCGGGTGCAGAATTTCTGGTATAAGAAATTTACCAGCGTACATAGTCGGTTGGCACGCAGTATAAATGAGGTCATGAGTCGGCCGGAGGAATTTCCATCCTTCCTCACTGTGGGAATTACCAACCTTATCCCTAAGAAGGACACGGTGCAGGATCCCGCAGACACTAGACCGATTATTTGCTTACCAACCCTCTAAAAAATCCATCACGTCCATTATTAGTGGAAGGGTCAATGCGCACCTCGAGACCAAGAACATTCTGTCCGAGGAGCAGAAGGGCCGCCTAATTGGGTCAAGGGGTTGTAAAAAGCAACTCATTATCGGCTCGGTAGTTGTAGGACAAGCAACTAGAAGCCAAAGAAACCTCTTTAGTTGCTATATCGATTATGCCAAGGCTTTTGATAGCGTTCCGCATACCTGGCTAATCGATATCCTACATCTGTATCGCATTGATCGGAAACTAATAAAGTTTTTGGCGACAGTCATGGAAGGGTGGCATACCACCTTATCAGTGCGTACATCTGAGGGTGCTAATACCTTAGAGCCCATCCGTACACGGAGGGGCATCTTCCAGGGGGATTTATTGAGTCCCTTTTGGTTTTGTATGGCACTGAACCCCCTTTCATGGCTACTGAATGATGCTAGAGGGCATGATTTTGCAATAAAGTATGGCCTACGTGCTAAGTGCGAACTGACACACTTGATGTACTTAGATGACATCAAGCAATACATCACCAGGCATAATTGCTGTATGTAAGGTTATCCATCAAAACCTTGCATACAAGCATGGGCTGATCACGGGAACATGTCCGGTTTACCGATATGAGCCGCTAGGAGTACTTGATAGCTCTGCTTACAACATGTATTGGGACCGGCAAGTTCTGACTGATCGCCATACTGCACACAAAAAGCCTGACGTACTGTTAGTTGACAAGACGGGTCGCTCCGCGTATATTTTTGATGTTGCTATCCCCCACAATAGCAACATTGAACGGAAATACGTGGCTCGGGAAATCAAAGAAATTTAGGGTCTGGAGCGAATGGTTGTAGTTCCCATAATATAGTCAGCTACAGGTATTGTGCTTAAATCCCTCACGACTTTCCTTGATGTTCTGGGACTTTCGCACAGTCTGGTTCAAACCATGCAAAAGTACATCATTCTGCATACGTGCTCGATGTTGCGGAGAGTACTCGACGGATTCTCCCATTAACCTACCACCGGCCACTACCACCAGCACCCCTTTAGTATTTAAGTAGGTAGGATCATCCGAGCCTAAATGCTTGGCACTTAGTGTTAGTATTAAGTAAAATCCGGCATCTGCCGAGATTGTGATAACTCGGAAATAAAATGTAATAAATACGCATATCTTGTAGTTTGGAAAAATATGAAGGAATATGTTGGATTTGTAGCTATATACGGATGGAAAATTGTGCGTAGAAGTTTCTCTCATATTTTAGGATGAACACAAAACCTTTATACCCGAAGCACGAGCTTCCGGTATTCCAACTTGTTTGTATCTGTTGTAGGTTAAGTTCTTCACATTTGCTAATAATATTAAACTCCGAGTGTGAAGCGTATGAGGTTCACTATTATCAATACAGTGCTTTCCATAAAATGATTTATTTAAATCGCTTTCCCAAAAATTGAGGGCAATAGAATGTTTTACTATGTGACATGGAACTGTCATGCACTCATCGCTTCTCACATCCTTTTCTTTTTCTTCAGCCTTTGCCCCGTTCACAAGCAGGGTCGGCTCGTTGTGATCGGTTTCGCCATTTTGTTCTAACAAATGCATGATCTGGATGTAATCGCGAGGCTTTTAGATCCCCTTCTAGCGCATCAAGCCACCGCTGTTTCGGCCAACCTTTTGGTCGTTTACCATCGAATTCAATGTTCAGAGCTATCTTGGCAAATGAATTCTCGTTAGCGCGAATTACGTGACCATACCATCGAAGACGCCTCTCCCGCAATTTTTCCACGATCAATACAACCCCGCAAATATCCTCTTTTCGGAGGTGATTACAACGTATCACGCCACTAGTCCAACGCAACATCTTCGTCTTCATTATTGCAAGAGCGACAAGAGATTTGAGACGTTCGCTGATACGTCGATCACAAAGAACACCAGTTGTGGAACGCTACTTCATCCAGGTTGCGTTAATGCATGAAGCAATTTCACTACGCAGTTCTCCATTGGCTGATAGCATTGATCCGAGATGTTTAAATCGCTCAGTTCTGGGCAAAAAAACTGCTTCTCACATAGGGAAATACAAAACCTTTTATACCTGAAGTATCAAGCTTCCAGTTCCCCGACTTGTTAAATACTAGGGGTTTGTAAGAGCAGAAAAATGCAAATTTGTAAAAAGCAAATCGGAATTCCAGAAGTCGGACGCTTCCGATATAAACGTTCTGTGTTCATCTTGTCTGGGGAACCGTGTCAGAAATAAGTGCTAAAGTACTAATTGATCGAACGCCGCCACCTGTCAGCCTTGATGAATCTCAGAACATATAGGGGGCCAATATAGACTCGGATCACTATCTCGTTAGCATGGTGCACCGAGCTCGAATAACAACACCATCCAGAATCACCTCTGACAATCAGGTGAGAGTTAACAATGAAGCCATCCACAACACAGCCCTCCGCAACTCCTATAAAAGGGAAATGATCTTCACAATCACCTGAGAACGTTATCATAAATATAGCCGCAACCATACTTAGCTCCAGCCCCAAAAGGAGTCAGAACGGCTGGTTTGAGGATGAATGTAAGCTAGCAACGGAACAGAAGAATGCTGCATACCGAGTAATATTGTATTCTCAAAGGACGCGGGCACGCGCGGAGACTTATCACGAAGCGACTTCACAGACGGAAGGAAGAGCAACCGCACCAGGCGCAGAAGTTTTAACAACAAGTCAGCAGGATGAAGCCTTACACACCTCGATGCTCATCTTGCCGAAACAAAGAGTGAAATCTGATTTCCGAAGAATGGGCGATGGGTTGAGTACTTTGGTGAACTACTGAACAGCCAAAATATCACCGAGTTGGCAAATACTGCCACCACCAAGTATAGAAGAAACAGTCCGTGCAATTCATTGGGTTAAAAATCGTGAGTCACCAGGAGCCCATAGAATTACAGCCTAATTGGTTAAATATGGAAGCGACCAATTACACCAAGCGATTCATCAACTTATACGCAAGGTGCGGACAGCGGTATCAAGCTGCTGAGTACCGTCTCTAAGATATTCTCCGCTATCTCGCTATCTCGGTTACGCCCACACCAAAGGGCTTCACTACAGGGAAATCAGCATTAGATCAGATTTTCTCTCTTTTCATCGACTTGAAGGCCGCCTATGATAGCACAGCCATGAGAGAATTCGGTATACCGACGCAATTGATAAGACTGATTAGGCTGACCCTGGCCAATGTGCAAGGCCAGATTAAAGCAGAAAGATCACTCTTAAGACCATTCGACATCAACAACGGTCTGAGACAAGGGGATGTCTTATCATGCGTCCTCTTTAACCTAGCCCCGGAAAAAGTGAGGTAAATGCGAGAGATACGATCCTTCTCAAGTGCACCCAAGGCATACGCTGACGATAATGATATCATGGGTAGAACAACCCGTGACGTACAAACTGCCATCATCTAGACCGAGCGGCGCAAGATCTCGGGCAGGCAAGACATAATACATGGTGGCAACGTTAGCACCAGAAACCAACCAACCGACAGCATCAAACTGCATTGGTCAAACGGGAAGAGTGTAAATAGTGGACTACAACTTTGAGACCGTTGATAAATTCTCGCATCTAAGATCGAAAATCATAACCGAAAACAGCCATGACGATGAAATCCGTGGAAAGTTGAGCTCACTTTGATGTAGTATTGACGAATTGATATGTAATGATGACGTCATACACAATTTGGAAAGCACGAAATTCAGCCCAAATGTAAAAGTTTCACCTTCTATAACTTTGTTAATAATAGTTGGATTTCCTTCAAACTTCCCAAAATTATATCTTATGTTATCCCTTACGCAAGTGCCGAATTTTGTAGTTCTTGCATGAACTTACGTTGTGACCTTCTTCAGATTTATCGGTTGAATAGGTTTTGAGTTTAGTTCTCAGTTACACTGTTACACTTTTTGAGGGTCATATTTGGAGCTCTCACTACCCTACACTAGAGGAGAGGAAAGGATTACTAAGAAATGTGCGGTAATTGTGAAGCGCATACGATCGGCGACGTTCCTCCAGAAAAAACGTCAACAAACGGGTGAAAAACGGGTTAATGGAGCTGGAAAAGCTCCTGGACAGAAGTTCATACTATAGGCGGAGATGGAGAATAAGAGAAAATCCGGGGGAAGCAGAAACAACTGCGCCTTCCGATGAGAACACTACGAGTGCCAAACGCATCGCCAACAGCCCATTCCAGAGCCAACTGGGGAAAGAACGAAAGGGAAAAGGCGACTCAAAAGAAGTAGGCTTCATCAAACATTTAGACTTGCACACATTTTAGATATGTAATAGAAAAGCTAGCAGAAAAGGTATATAAATATTGTTAAATGGAAAAGAGAGAATATTGAATGATGTATGTGCAAATAAGTCTAATAATAAAAATAAATATTTGAACTTTATTAACGAACTTTTTCATTTAAACTTAATCCGGTTACTTAGGACAGCAATGACAACCGCAGAATCTGCATCGGCCAAGCCTATCACCTAAAGCCTGCACCTTTTCAACCAAGGCACTCACCACAAAAACCGATACGCAGAAAAATATGTCAAAATACTTTAATAAACCTTAAAAGCGTGTCCAAAAAGATCGATACCCCTATAAAGACAGCCAACAACACCCGATACTCCCAAAAAGCACAGGAAAAGATCGTTGTCTCAGATACACACCCAACCAACTTAATAAACCCGAAAAAGCACCCTACAAAGACCGATACCCTGATGAAGATACCAACTATAGCTCGATGCTCCCTAAAAACATTTGAATAAAATCGTTAGCTCAGAAACACACCAGAAAACACCTTCTCCTCACCGAAGACGCACATTAAAGCTCTATATACCAGAAACGAACCAAACATAGCACACAACGAAAGTACTTATCCCAGAAAAACACCAAAAGAGCTTAATATCCCAATGGACAAACCACTTCATCTTAGATATAAACCACTCATCCGGGACACTATTTTGGTGTTTTTCTGGGATAAGTACTTTCGTTGTGTGCTATGTTTGGTTCGTTTCTGGTATATAGAGCTTTAATGTGCGTCTTGGGTGATCCGTACCTGTTTCCTGGTGTGTTTTTGAGATAACGATCTTTTTCAAGTGTTTTTAGGGAGCGTGAAGTTGTAGTTGGAGGTTTTATAAGGGTATCGGTTTTTCTAGGGTGCTTTTTGGGTGTTATTAAGTTGATTTGGTGTGTATCTGAGGTAACGTTTTTTCCGGGTGCTTTTTAGAAGTGTCGGGTTGTTGTTGGCTGTCTTTATAGGGGTATTGATCTTTTTGGGGAGGTTTTTAGGGTTTATTAAGGTGTTTTGATATATTCTTCTGGGTATCGGTTTTTGTGGTGAGTGCCTTTATTGAAAATGGTTTGTAGGGATTATGACGGGAGGCTATGCTGCGGGCTTTAGGTGATAGGCTTAGCCAATGCAGATTCTGCGGTTGTCATTGCTGTCCAAGTTAGTTAGTTAGTTAGTTTAGTTAAATGGGGGGAGCCGCAGCTCCGAGCACTCAGGCCATTATTAGACCCATTGTACTATCCCCGTAAGTTGCCTATTCAATGGCTTCCCGCCTACGGTGTTCGCAGGCTTTAGCGAATCTGAGAGTGTGCAGATTCTTCATTGAAGAAAACCTTGCCAAGGTGTCTTCGTCTGAGATCTGAGGATGCCGGGCAGCTGCATAAAAAGTGTAGGGCCGTCTCCTCCTCCTCCTCACATTGGCTGCACACAGCCGAAGCCACTACCCCAATCTTTTCCATATAGTAGTTTAAGGGGCAGTGTCCCGTCAAAAGCCCTACTAGGGTTTTCATGTCCCCCTTCTTAAGGGACAACAAAAATGCCGCTCTAGTGGCCCTAGGCTCCTTCACAAGGATTTTCGCTTGTCGGCAAGAGTCCAAATTTCTCCACTCGGTTGCGTGAATCCTTGCAATTTCACCTTTCAGAGTAGACTTGACAGTAGATGGTCGGATTCCAAGAGCTGGTTCTGGGCCCACCATTGTGGATCCAGACCCTCGGCGAGCCAGTCTATCAGCCCCCTCATTACCGGCGATGTTAGAGTGCCCCGGCACCCACATTAGGAATGTTTCGTTCAGTCGGCGAAGTTTCAGCAGCACCTGATGACAACTCCACACCAACTGGCTTGATATGTTGTTGCCATTTAGTACTGATAATGCCGCCCGACTGTCGGAAGAGATTCGAATGGTGCGACCCCTCCATTTTTGTCGCAGACATTCTTCTGCTGCCAATGAAATGGCATATATCTCCGCCTGGAATATGGTCGTCATTTTTCCGAGGGGTCGGGCCAGTTCTATAATCGGATTCTCCGAGAACACGCCTGCACCCGATCCATCCTCCGTGACTGACCCGTCGGTGAAGATTATTAGGTCTGTAATCTGAAAAGACTCATGGCCACTTGTCGACCATTCTTCTCTTTCGGTGATTACGACAGTGTATGTCTTTTCAAAGACGAATCTGGGAACCATATGATCGGTCGGCATCAGAGCTACCGGATGTTTTTCAAGGAATTTCCATATAGACGCATGCCCGTTGGATTGGCCGCCTTTCCGCGCCCCAATGGTATCGAGCCTATATGCGTCGTTGGCTGCTTTCCGTTTCACCTCCAAGTGGATGGGGGGTAAATTTAGGATGGCTTCAAGTGCCGCAGTCGGCGTAGTACTCATTGCTCCAGTAATACTTAGGCAACCAAGTCTCTGAATCTGCGTTAGCAGCTTCCTGCTGTTAGCAAAGTTCAGTCTTGGCCACCAGACGATGCATGCATACATCAAAATGGGTTTTATTATGGATGTATACATTCAATATATCCGTTTAGGTGAAAGTCCCCAGGTCTTACCTATCGCATTCCTGCAGCACCAGAGCAATCTTCCACGTTAACTTGGAGTCGAAATGTACTCCTAAGTACTTGACTGTTTGTGCCAGCTGGATTTCCGCCCCTGCTAAGGTGGGTAGCGTATAGCTGCCCCACCTGACGTTCTTAGTGAACATAACTAGTCCAGTCTTTCTAGCGTTCACCGTGAGTCCATTGCGGAGGCACCAGCTGTGGATTACATGCAGAGTTGCACTCAAGCGGTCACATACTGTGTCCGCAAACTTGCCGGTAATTATTACGGCTAGGTTGTCCGCAAATGCTTGCGCGAAGACTTTTTTGTCCTCCAGGAGCCACAGCAGGGTATCCATCACCAGGAGCCATAACAGTGGAGAGAGAACCCCTCCCTGTGGGCAGCCCCTGAGACATCCTGCTTCAATAGACTTCTGGCTGACCGATATGTGGATTTTTCTCCACTCTAGCATGTGAAGGATCCAACTGATTAGCAGCGGTTCGATTCCATGCTGTCTTGCCGCATCACAAATTGCCGCAAATGAGGCATAATTGAAGGCACCTTCGATGTCCATGAATGCGCCTAAAGCGTATTCTTTATCGGACATCGCCTTTTCAATTTTTGCCGTAAGTTCATGGAGTGCTGTCTCCGTGGATTTGCCTTTCTGGTAGGCGTGTTGCCTATGGTGAAGTGGCCATTTAGGAATGTGTGTATCCCTTATTAACCGATCTACTAATCTTTCTAGTCCTTTTAGCAGAAAGGACGTTAGGCTGATCGGTCGAAAGCTTTTTGCGTCTGTGTAGGTGGGTTTTCCTGGTTTGGGAATGAACAACACCTTCACATCCCGCCATCTAATTGGAATATAAGCGTGTGCTAGGCATGCCCGATATATATTCCGAATGTGTCGACCCAGGGCATCCATTCCTTCTATTACTAGCGCAGGAATGATGCCATCCGGACCTGCAGACTTATATCTGTGGAACGAGTTAAATGCCCATTTCACTCGCTTCTTCGCTTTCTGTGTACTTCCCATTCTGTAAACGTAAGTAACCCAGTTTCTGGCTACGATCTTTGACCAGAATCCGCTTCAGCTTTGAGGTTGCCTCAAGAGAGTTAGTCTCTTCGCAAAAGCGTCTCCAAGATGATCGTTTGGCCGATCTTATGCTCTTCTTTAGAGCCTTCTGCGCCTCTTTATAGCGATTCCAGCTAGTGCTTGATTCGCCCCTCAGCACGATTAAGGAGCATCCTTGTCGTTCTCCTATGTTTTGCCAAATCCGAGTTCCACCATGGTGTTTTACCCTTCTTTGGCATCCTGAGTGGACAGCTTTCTTCGAAAGCTTCTCTCATGCTAGTTGTGATCATCTGGGTTGTCTTCTCAATTCCAGCAATGGATTTGATGCGCCTCCCAGGGATCGTGACTCGGGCGTTCAATTCTGTTTGATACATTACCCAATCTGTCTTCCTCGGATTCCGAAATGGAGTGGGTGGAGGTAGATCCATGCCCATAACGAAATCAATGCGTCTGTGATCCGAGAGTGTGACATCGTTTGATACTCTCCACTTTCCGATCAGAGCCGCGATGTCAGGAGATGCCACCGTGATGTCGATGACCTCTCGCCTGACCACGTTGAAGAAAGTGGGTTCATTACCCACATTTAGGATCTGCAAATCGGTTCCTACTAGATACTCCAGTAGTCTCGATCGTCTTGCATTGATGTTCGAACTTCCCCAGCATATGTGGTGAGCGTTGACATCACATCCTGCTATTACCCCCATGCCTCTACTTTTGGCATATTGGATGGCTCTGATGAATGTTCCACTGGGAACGTCTTCTGCGTCGTAGGGGAAGTATGCAGAGCACCATAGTATCTCTTTATCTCCCTGTTGACTTTTTATGGTTAGCTTAGCCGATGTGGTGTCGCCATCACATAGATCGTTACCCAGGTTAGCCTGGAAGTCTTTGGAGACTACCATGCAGGTGCGGGGTCGATCGCTTCCATTGGCATACAATAGGTCAGCATGTTGGAAGTTTAGGCCCCTGACTGCCCCACCAACAACCCACGGTTCTTGTATGAGGTATATAAATGTTTTGCAGCTATTGATCCGACGACTGATAAGTGCAGTCGCCGCTTTACAATGCTGCAAATTTACTTGGGAGATGTGGCACCTCATTTATGTTTCAGATGTAGGTGCCGGGGGCTGCATGTCCCCTTCAATGGTTTTAGGAGCCGGCACTTGTAACGTGACGGTCCCCAGCCCATAGTAGAGCCGGCAACCCGATTTTTCCCGAACTTTCTTAACATCAGGTTCGGGAACGCCGATAGTGAGAAAAGTTCCCGGCCTATCGGTTCTCTCTCCTGTTTTGCTGCCTAGCAGCAACCAGGTGGAAGTGTTAAGGTTGTTCTGTACACCAAGTTGTTCCAGAACCCCGACACCATTTCGCTCTTCTTCTGGAAGCCAGAGAAAGCACTTTTTGATCGATGGCAGCTCAGAGACCCTTTTCAAGGTTAGTCGCGCACCCTCCCACACATCGTTAAGGGAGGAGCAGTACTGCCTGAGCCACTCGTTCGTGTCTTCGTCGGCAAAGTTCAGCCGTAACATTTTACGGTATACACCTACCGACTCAAAGCAAAGCTTAATGCCTTGCGCGGACGCAGTCCTTACAGCTAGGAGGAGTTTCCTTCTAAGCTGTTCGCACTGCTCAGTATCGTAGCCGGATGGATTAGAGTCGTCATATAGGACCCATCCATCGGCTTCGATAGCCTTGGCTGCAAATGAAGGCCTAGCCGTTGCCGGCCGAGCCCTCTTTGCCGCCTTTTGTGTCGAAGAGTTAGGATCGTCCGAGGACCGCTGCCGCTTCGGTTTCCCCTTAGCCGCAGGTGCCCCGAACGCTCCTTTCCCCTCAACCTTGGCACAGCTCTTTGGTTGTGCGTTGCCCGGAGGCGATTTGCCCGAAGGCGGTTTGCCCGGAGGCGGTTTGCCCGAAGGCGGTTTGCCCGGAGGCAGTTTGCCCGAAGGCAGTTTGCCCGGAGGCTGTTTGCCCGAAGGCGATTTGCCCGAAGGCAGTTTGCTGTCCGTGGACAGGTGCTTACCCATGGGCAAGACTTTAGCCTCAGCAGGTGGCGCCGATTGGAGCCTGGGGTCAGGAGTACTGACAAAAGGGGCCTGCATCGGCTCATCCGTTAAGGACTGGGTCCCAATTGAATTGGTTCCCACTTGAATAAGTGGGGAATCTGAGTCTAGACTCAGGTTCTCCATCGATGAGCTCAGGGTTGCCCCTTCACTCGGGGTTGGATCGTCACGATCGAAGTTTAATTGTGTTTGCTTAGAAGGTTTGTGTTTTTGTTTTTTTTCGTTTTTTTCATAGTTGGCTGCCATGGCCTCAATTTTACCGGGGAAAATAAGTCGATCTCAGCAGAGCCCCTTTTTGCCGAGACAAGGCTAGTTGAAACTGGGGGTCGCCTGGTACCCAGAGTTCACCGTTTACGGCCACATCTTAACCCCTGTGACCATTCAGCCCTCGGCACGGTAGTCACACCTTGGCTTGGGGTTTTGATTACCGCTTGGCTTCAGATGTCCAAAGTAATCGGATTAAAAATCACAAAAATTACTGACGGTTTCGTCCAGGGCAGAGGCAATTCATCAGACGCTGCCTCACCTCTGCCCTGGGAACAGCGTGACCGAAAGTGTCAACAGGTGGAAAAACGCTCCCTTTTATCATCGCAGAAACACGACAAGGTTGCGAATTATATTGGACTAAAACGCCAGTTGTTTTAGTCTAAGCTAGACTAAGGCTAAAGCTAAAGCTAAACAACTACCCAGCCCATAACTTAACTGGACGCAAAAGCAGCTCAAAGAGATAAGCATCACCCGAAACGAAATGTTTCACATCCAGTTTTGTAACTACATTTGTTCATGATGAAGCCTGACAGCAAGAAGGTAAAAAGTTAGAAAAAACAACGACCAAAACAGCGAAAGGAGGAAAATCTACACTGGCGGGAAAAAAAGTGCTGTTAAATTACACTTATTACTTGAACGGATGCCAGAACCAAAAAGTCGTGCTCGGTTTTGATCCATTAAACTTTCAAGCCAAAATCATTTTTCATCTTCATGGACGGTTTCCAATATCGGCAAATTATTCTGAATGGTGTGCAGTTTTTAACCATATAAACAAGCTTAAAGAGGAAACTGGAGACTTTCTACCAGAAAATCAGTTCGGGCTTTCGAAAAAATAAAAAATTCCGGTGGGTCAGGGCAGTATCCAATTGCAGACACTTGAACTTTTAAAGTTATATGAGATGATGCGGTTCTTCAATATTGTTAAATACCGCAACAACAGTGCATCAGAGAGCGTGAAAGAATACTATAATACGCCACAAAGTGACGAAAGGCAAATACCATCAAACTGCCAGACGAAGACTTCTTTATACCATCGAGAGCATCTTATCATCACTATCAACATCAAGGGCGCAAAAACCGGTATCCGGTCTAGGCCTGCCTTAATACGGAACTCCAGGCATCCCGGTTTTGTGTTTGTTTTTCAATACCCCTAAAAGCTGTCTGGTGCCCTGACCTACGCCATCGCTCCATCTCAGGCACGTTCTGCCTTGTCTTCTTTTTCTACCATAGATACTGCCCTTATAGACTTTCCGTGCTGGATCATCCTCATCCATACGGATTAAGTGACCCGCCTATCGTAACCTATTGAGCCGGATTTTATCCGCAACCTGACGGTCATGGAATCGATCATAGATTTCGTCATTGTGTAGGCTACGGAATCGTCCATCCTCATGTAGGGGGCCACAAATTCTTCGGCGGATTCTTCTCTCGAACGCGGCCAAGAGTTTGCAGTCTCCGAGGAATACATGAGGACTGGCAAGATCATTGTCTTGTACAGTAAGAGCTTTAATCCTATGGTGAGACGTTTCGAGCGAAACAGTTTTTGAAAGCTGAAATAGGCTCTGTTGGCTGACAACAATCGCGCGGATTTCACCGCCGTAGCTGTTATCAGTTGGAATTTTCGACCCTAGATAGGAGAAATTATCAACGGTCTCAAAATTGTAGACTCCTATCTGTATTTTTCCCGTTTGACCAGTGCGGTTTGATGCTGTTACTTTGTCTTGCCTTCATTGATGTGCAGCCCAAGATCTCGCGCCGCCTGCTCGATCTGAATGAAGGCAGTTTGTACGTCTCGGGTCGTTCTTCCCATGATGTCGATATTGTCAGCATAGGCCAGTAGTTGGGTGGACTTGTAGAGGATCGTACCTCTTGCATTTACCTCAGCATCACGGATCACTTTCTTAAGGGCCAGGTTAAAGAGGACGCATGATAGGGCATTCCCTTGTCGTAGGCCGTTGTTGATGTCGAATGGTCTTGAGAGTGATGCTGCTGCTTTTATCTAGCCTCTCACATTAGTCAGGGTCAGCCTAGTTAGTCTTATCAATTTCGTTGGGATACCGAATTCTCTCATGGCCGTGTACAGTTTTACCCTGGCTATACCATCATAGGCGGCTTTAAAGTCGATGAATAGATGGTGCAATTGATGTCCTTATTCCAACAGTTTTTCCATCGCTTACTGCAGAGAGAAAATCTGATTGGTTACTGATTTGCCTGGAGTGAAGCCTCTTTGGTATGTGTCAATGATGCTCTGGGCGTATGGGGCTATCCGGCCTAGAACGATAGAGGAGAATATCTTATAGATGGTACTCAGCAACGTGATACCTCAATAATTGCTGCACTGTGTGATATCTCAATTTTTATGTATGAGACAGATAATCCCTCTTTGCCAGTCGTAAGGCATTGATTCGCTGCCCCACACCTTGGGCACAAGTGGGTGAACCACTACGTATAATTGGTCGCCTCCAAATTCAACCAATTCAGTTATAATTTCATCGGTTCTTGGCGACTTGATTTTTAAGCCGATGAATTGCACGGACTGTTTCTTCCACACTTGGTGGTGGCAATATTTGTCCGTCGTTTTCAGTTGGCTGGACCTCCAACTCGCCGATGTTCTGGTTGCTCAGTAGTTCACCAAAGTACTCAACCCATCGCTCCACTATTCTGTCGGAAAACAAATTTCCCTCTTCCTCTCGGCAGAATGAACATCGAGCTGTATAAGGTTTCATCCTGCTGGCTTGTTGGTAAAACTTCCGTGCCCCTGTACTTTTCGAGTTCACAGACTTGTTGATTCTCCCAGGCTTCCTTTTTCCGTCTGTGAAGTCGCTCCTCCACTCGCTGGAGTTCGTGGTAAGTCTCCATGCGTGCCCGCGTCCTTTGAGAATGTAATATTACTCGATATGCAGCATTCATCCGTTCCGTTACTAGCTTACATTCATCGTCAAACCAGCCGTTCCGAATCCTTTTGCGGCTGAGGCCAAGTGTGTTTGTGGCCGTATTTATGATAACGTTCTTCATGTGATTGTGAAGATCATTTGATGATGCTTCATCTCCAGGACCACTGTTAACTGTGGTTATTGCGGCATCCATTTCCCTCTTATAAGTGTTGCAGAGGGTTGTGTTGTCGATGGCTTCAGCGTTAACTTTCACCGGATTGTCAGAGGGGATTGAAGGTGGTGTAGTTATTCGAGGTCGGAGGACTATGCCAACGAGATAATGATCCGAGTCTATATTTTGATATTATATCTGAGACAGGCTTCGAGGGTTCGTTCTACTGCCTCGTACAAGATATCCTTCTCCGACTCTGCAGTCTCCACTGTAAGAGCGTGAACTTTAATGAAGCTTATATTTATAAATTTGTCTCTCAAGCGCAGAGTGCATAGCCGTTCGCTTATGTTTCCAAAGCCGATAACAGCAGGTTTCAGTTTTTGGCTTACTAAGAAACCTACTCCGAGCACATGGTTTACTGTATGGCCGCTATAGCATATGATGTAGCGACTCTCCTCCTGTCCAGCGCATCTCCTGTAACGCTGTTACATCAGCTCTGTATTGGGACAGGGTATCGGCTAGCTGCTGAGCAGCATTCGGTTTTTACAGATCACACACAGCGCAAATCATTATTCCTTTGTCGTTGCCGGGTTCGTCGTTTTAAATACCATCCTGTTCGAGGCTCCTTTTGTGGCTTCATAACATCGATCTGCGTGTAGGGTTGTCAGCCCTACCCAACCCCCAACCTGGAGAATCAGTTGGTACAATTTGTCCCGTTTTTAGGCGCGGAGGACTCACCTTCATCCTTCTCCGTCTGTAGCTTTTCGTTAAGAAAGAGCTTCCAGCGGTCACCACGTGGAGGTGGAGGTAGGGTTTGGTAGTAGAGCTGTTGGTGTTGGTTCAGCAAGCGTTTTCCAGGTTTTATGCTTCATCGTGGGTATCAATCCACCTTTCGCCCTGGGACCTATAATACCCTTTGATCACCAGCATCTTACGTTCATGTTAATTATTCCAGACTTTTTTATGATACTCCAATATTGTGTAGCGCTAATATACTGTTTAATACTTTGTGTATAAAGAAATAAAAAAGCATTTGTGTATAAAGAAATAAAAGCATAAAAAAGGCAATATTTTTTGTTTTATTTGATGATTTTATTTTTCTGCAGATATATGTACATATTGACGCTGTTTTCTGAAGCACATCTAACATTTGACGACTCCCCATGTATGATACAATTTGTTTTATTCTTTTTTAAAAGACCAAGTGTGGGGTTGTCTGGCTCAATAATTTCAACGTCTTTAAGGTATTTTTTTTTCAAAACTTTCATTTTCTCTTTTCCTTTTACATATATTACTGAACCTTCTAGGGTTGATAAAATTTCAGGTAAATGATTATAACCAATGTCGCCATCCGACCACGTTGATCTGTTTATGAATTTATAATTATAATCCACTTGCCATGGACTTTTTGAGTTAAGCTCTTCCTCCGGGAACCGAAGTTTGAAATCAGACAAAACTAGGTTAATGGAGTCAGTGTTCAATGTAACAAGCTCTTTTACAAACATTTGCTTATTGCAACCAACTATAATATAAACTGGACATCAACCACAGCCGACTTTTTGTTAGATTCCATAACGTATTGTACTATCTTTTCCGAATCCGCGATCAGAATACTGAAAAATAAAAGAAGCATTCCTATTTATATTCATTATTTTTCTCTTCTCATTTATGTAATCCAATTCTCTTAAAACCGCATGGATAGCATAAAAGATTATCCACGAGTATTATTTTATTAAAAGCAAATGCAAGAGTTTTTTCTGTGGTTCTGTTATAGCAATTCCTACTGGTTTTTGCTTAATTTTATTCTCAAAGTGGATGTGTGTTTGAGGTGGGGGAGAGGTAAAGCCACTGAGCATTCAGACCTTAGTGGTCCATTGTACTCGATTCCCCTATGTAACGGAATATCCCGGATTCATTTATGTATCGCAGGATTTCCGTTAGGGATGTGATGCTACTCGCTGTAGTTGGAGCACATCAGCACCAAAAATCTGATGTCTGATGCGTCCGTAAGTGGGGTACTCACATAGAAATGATACACCGATAATACCCAGACACATAGTTCTTTGCAGTGTGGCTAGTTTACAGCGAAAACTCTTCTGTTTCACCTTAAATCACCACACTACGCATGCATAAGTGAACATCCGCCTCAAGATAGCAACATTTATCCACATTACCCCTTGAGGCCTAAGCCCCCATGTCGAAGCAAAGGTCCGCCTACACAGCCCATAAGCTGCGAGAGCTCGTTTCATCTTTGCCTCTACATGTTTGTGCCAAAGGAGCTTCTTGTCTAGAATAATTCCCAGATATTTCACTTCTTCGGAGAGTTGAAGGGTTGTACCTCTCATCTCTGGAAGGCAAAGCCCATTCAGTTTCCTCCTTTTTGTAAATAATACCATTGTGGTTTTATTTGGATTTACTGAAAGCCCATGCCTGAGACAACAACTGTCAATCAAATCAATGGCGCGTTGTATATTTCTACGCACTATTCGGAGATCTCGGCCAACAGTCAGTACAGCCACGTCATCCGTATAAGCTTGAACGTGTATTGACAGATTTTGCAGTTTCCATAGTAGTGAGTTGATCAGCGTACTCCACAGAAGTGGCGATAGCACACCTCCTTGAGGGCAACCTTTCGTCGCTTCGGTTGTTAGGTAGCGATCAACACCGACTTCAGCACACCACAATCTCTGCGTTAGCATAGTGTAGATCCACCTTATTAGAGTTTCGTCAACATCATGCGCTCTGGCGGCATCACAGAGTTTTTGGAAAGGCGCGCAGTAAAAAGCCCCTTCAATGTCCACGAACACCCCCATCGCGTACTCATGCTTCAGAGTTGCATCCTCTATCTTTGAAACCAATGAATGAAGAGTAGACTCATTTAAGGGGTGCGACTTTAGCGCTTTCTCGCGAATGTGACGCTCAACCAGTCTCTCCAGACATTTCAGCGAAAATGATGTTCGGATGATTTGTCTGAAGTTCTTTGGATTAGAATAGTCATCTTTCCCAGGCTTTGGTATGAAGACTACCTTCATCTTCTGCCAAAAGGAAGGCACGTAGCCCAGAGCAAGACATCCTCCAAAAATATTTCTTAGAAGTTTCTCTAAGTGCTCTATACCCTCCTTTAGCATCGCTGGGTTTTAGGAGTGTCGGGTTGGCTGTCTTTATAGGGGGTATCGATCTTTTTGGTCAGATTTTTAGAGTTTGTCGGGATTACGACGGGAGGCTATGCTATGGATGCCGATTATCATTGGTGTCCTAAGTAATCGGATTAAGTTTAAATGAAGAAGTTTGTTAATAAAGTTCAAATATTTATTTTTATTATTAGACTTATTTACACATACCTCTTGTAGTGACCGCGGCTGCGCGACGTGAGCGGAATTTCATTCGGCTCTTTCTTAATTAATTTGCTTAAACAATGCATTTAATAGTGTGCAATTGCCTTAAAGTTCGCCGCAGATTGCACATTATTCAATGTATTCGAGCGAATTGATCTTGACAGGAGGGGAATGATTTGCCGCATCTGCAGGCGCATGCGCATGTTGCCGCAACATTGCCGAGTGAGAAAGGCTATGTAGCGGGAATAGAAGCGGTGCACGAACAAAGCACAGCGAGAATGTTGCTGGGTGGTACAGTTTTTTGGCTAAAGAATCGAGGAAGAGAACGGAATTTAATTTTGGATAAAAAGGGAGATTGGTTTTGGAGGTTGAGTGGAAGACGGAGGAAAAAAGAAGCAGCGAGTTTTTTGGGCGAGAGAATCTAGGAGGAGGAAAGGAATTTGGAGAAAAGTGGAGATTGGTTTTGGAGGTTGAGTGGAAGACAGAGGAAAAAGAAGCAGCAAGTTTTTTGGGCTAGAGAATCTAGGAGGAGGAAAGGAATTTTGATAAAAGTGGAGATTGGTTTTGGAGGTGGAGTGGAAGATTTTTCGCGAGCAAAGTAAAAGAATTGAATCCAAAGAAATCGAAAACCATATCGTGCTAAGCCCTAACGCAAGGGCATTGTAAACAAAGATTCCGTGGATAAGTTCAAATTGTTAAAAGTAGTTCAATCGTTGACAAGTGTTAAATGCATAGTGAATTAGGGCAAAGAGGAGAAAAACAATTAAAAAGACGGATAATTGAAGTGTCGGATGAGTAAATTAATATTTAGCTGCCGAAGTAAAGTATCGGAATTCCCGCGCTGTGTATAAACAAAAAAAAAAAAAGGAAAAAAGAAAAAACACATAAAAAGTGAATTAACGCTAGTTTTTTTCTAAGGACTATATAATGTGTTATCATTAATTTTGAATTTTATGAAAAAATATAGATACTATTATAGAAGCATCAATCCGAGCTCGGAGTGACATCAGAGTAAGTTATTCGTTTATTTTCTTTTCTTCTTCTATTTCTTTTTATAATTTTTATTTTATGATTTTTATTTTATTTGATTCTTTTCTTTTGAGTGTTACATTTTAGTTATTTTTATTTTAATTTTTGTCTTACTATGTATTGAAGCTGAACAAGTAAATAACGATGGAATAATTTGAAGTAGTTTGAGGACTTCCTCCCCTTAGTTCCTCCTTACTAACCCGGAATTCCTATATAAGGGACATCCTCTAATCGAATAACTGGCCGGAGGATGTCAAGGAAGGGTGGGAACCTCACAGGCCGCGCCTCGTACAAGATCTGAGGCGGAAGAGACGGCAATCGAGACGGTGATCCGTCGTGGATCTTCCCCTCCTTGATCGCGGCACTCGGGTCCGGAGACTTACGGCTCCACGCGCGCGGTCGAGCCGGTGTTTTTTTTTTTATTTTCCAATTTAGCTCGCGTTCTGGTTTTCATTCGATAGGCCGTCGCGAAATCCCTTGTAAAGTCAAATTTAAAATCCGGTGCGGACCCACGCATCAGAAAAGGCACGTTGTTTTAAGTAATGAAGCGTGAGGGATCAAAGCGCTCAAAGGACCCCCCCACATTCCCGAGCCTGGCTAGCACAGAGGCGTGCAAGAACGTGTCGACCGAGCACTTTGATGGAGTTTCAATCTTTGTGGGCGGACCTGCACGGTCAATTTAGCCAAATTGTTTAGATTTTTGGGATAGCTCTGCCCTCTAGGTCATTATCGGTCACTAAGGATGATCGACTTGATCTCCTATCTCCACACGTATCATTACACTCTTTCAATATTCCTTCCTTTTCTTTTACCAATATTTATATATCTTTTCTAATATGCTTTTCTATTACACATCTAAAATGTGTGCAAGTCTAAATGTTTGATGAAGCCATTACAATTTGGGTAGATATAATAGGCAAAACCCAGGCAGTTAGCTACTGCCGCAAAAGGTTTCTTAGGTTGAAAATATGGTTGATACTCATCGAAGACGGTGATTTAACACTCGCTCGATTACAATGTCCGCGTACATCTTCTCCGCTAACGTAAGCACGTGTTGGTGATAGATGCGGATGTCCAGCTTCAAATAATATGTATAAATATCGACTTGGATTTTATTTTTATATTGATTGTACCAGGATTTTGTGCGTGAGATAAGAACTATGTTAAAGTTTATTCATCCGTTTACAATGATGCTTGCTGGTCCTTCAGGTTGCGGGAAGACAACATTTATAGAAAGTCTTCTAAGCAATACATCTCTAATACAACCTCAAATTAACAAAGTTATTTGGTGTAACGCGGAAAAACATGCCCTACCTTCAAACTTATCGTTTGGAAACATTGAATATTTGAATTCTATTCCAGACGAGTTTACCAACATCAGAAATGAGCGGACACTAACTGTACTAGACGAGATGATGTTGAATGCTTTTTCAAGGCAGGTGTCTGACCTTTTCACAAAAGGACCCCATCATAGTAATTTTTCAGTAGTTTTAGTCCACAAATTGTGTTTCACCAAGGCAAATTCTGTTGTATGTAGTTGTCGTAGGGGAGGTCGCGGTTCAAATGTCGCTGGGGGCAGATGAATTTATCGTGGCTGGATGTCACCAGGCGACCAGTTACACCAAGTGGTTCATCAACTTGTGCTCAAGGTATGGGACAGCGAATCAATGCCTGACGATTGACAACGAGCCATTATTTGTCTCATACAAAAAAAGGGAGATATCACACAGTGTAGCAATTATAGAGGTCTCACGTTGCTCAGTACCATCTATAAGATATTCTCCGTTATCTTGCTAGGCCGGATAGCTCTATACGCCCAGAACATCAGTGACCCATACCAAAGAGGCTTCACTCAAAGCAAATCAGCAACAGATCAGATTTTCTCTCTGCGTCAAGCGATGAAAAAACTGTTCGAATATGGACACAGTTGCACCATCTATTCATCGACTTTAAAGCCGCCTATGATAGCATAGACAGGGTAAAACTGTACACGGCCATGAGAGAATTCCGTATCCCGACGAAATTAATAAAACTGACTAGGCTAACCCTGACCAATGTGCGAGGACAGATGAAAGCAGCAGGATCACTCTCAAGACCATTCGACATCAACAATTGTCTACGACAAGAGATGCCCTCTCATGCGTCCTCTTAAACCTGGGCCTCGAGCAACTGATCCGTGATGCTGAGGTAAATGTAAGAAGTACGATCCTCTTTAAGTCCACCTAACTACTGGCCTATGCTGACGATATCGACATCATGGAGTTGACCAAGGATGGACGATTCCGTAGCCTACACAATGACGAAATCTATGAGCGATACCATGACCGCCCGGTTGTGGATAAAATCCGGCTGAATAGGTTACGGTGAACGGGTCACTTAATCCGTATGGATGAAGATGATCCAGCCCGGAAAGTCTATAAGGGCAATATCTATGGTAGAAAAAGAAGACGAGGCAGACCCTGACTAAGATGGAGCGATGGCGTAGGCCAGGACGCCAGACAGCTTTTAGAGATATCGAATTGGTAGACCTCGGCGCAAAACTGGGATGTCTGGAGTTCCTTATTAAGGCAGGCCTAGACCGGATACCGGTTGTTGCGCCGTTGATGATGATGATTTTTTTGGAAGTAACTAAACAGCAAGGCGAATTGATTGAATTTCGTTCAAGCGAGGCTGCATCCTACTTCATGAATCATTTCAAACGCATATAAAGTATAAATATATGGTCTGTGTTTCAACCAGCTATATTCTGATTGGAAGACTTAAGGAGCTGAATTGTTACAGACATGGATTCCTATTTCATACGTTATTATCTAATCCAAAGTGGCGCGACATCATGAATTCAGAATTTACATCGACCGCCAAATATTAGTCAGCACGGTGGAGGTGTCGGGAATTTGAGGCGATTTCGAAGTTTAAACGGAAGAAAAGTTGTTAAAACATTTCCGTCTGAGATCTCGAGACAATACTATCAGCCAATGGAGAACTACGTTATGCTCCTCACATAGGGAAATACAAAACCTTTTATACCTGGAGCGTCAAGTTTCCGGTTTCCCCACTTGTTTTCAATTGACGTTACTAATAAATGGTTTGCGAGCAGCAATGCAACTGGGTAAAGAAATTGCTTCACGAATTAACGCAAAGGGTACAATAGGTCCCACGGCGAAACGTGGATTGGTACCCACGATGGAGTATAAAACGTGGGAAATGCCTGCTGAACCAGCACCAATAGCTCTACTACCAAACCCTATCTCCACCTCCACATGGTGACTGCTGGGAGCTCTTTCTTAACGAAAAGCTGCAGACGGAGAAGGATGACGGCGAGTCTCCCGCGCCTAAAAACGCTACAAATTGTACCAACTGGTCCTCCAGGTTGGGGGTTGGGTAGGGCTGACAACCCTACACGGAAAACAACTTGTTACGAAGCCACAACAGGAGTCTCGGACAGGACGGACTTTAAAACGACGGACCCGGCAACAACAACGGATCAACGATTTGCGCATTTTCTCATGGAACGTGCGCTCCCTCTACAGAGATGAAGCTGATGAGAAGCTAGCCGATACCCTGTCCCAATATAGGGCTGATATAACAGCGTTCCAGGAGATGCGATGGACAGGGACCGGTTTCCTGGAGAAGAGCCACTATACCATATATTATTGCGGTCATCCAGTCAACCATGCGCTGGACAGGAGAAGAGTCGCTACATCATATGCTATAGCGGCCATGTAGTAAACCATGTGCTCGGAGTATGTTTCTTTGTCAGCCAAAAAATGAAACCTGCTGTTATCGGCTTTGAAAACATAAGCGACCGGCTATGTAATCTGCGCTTGCGAGGCAAGTTTAGAAATATAAGCTTCATAAACGTTCACGCCCCTACAGAGCAGACTGCAGAGTCGAAGGAGGATATCTTCTACGACGCAGTAGAACGAACCTTCGAAGCCTGTCCCAGATGTGATATCAAAATCATACTTGGGGATTTTAACAGCCAAGTAGGGAAGGAGCCCGTATTCAGGCGATACGTTAGCTCCCATAGCTTACACGAAAAAACAAATGGTAACGGACTGCGGATTATTCAATTAGCAGGGTCACACGAAACGGTTGTTGTAAGCACCTGGTTACGTGGGCCTCTCCAGACGGGACCACCAAATTGACCACCTGTTGATGGAACGCCGCCACCTCTCAGCCTTGATGAATGTCAGAACAGATAGGGGGGCCAATATAGACTCGGATCACTATCTCGTTGGCATAGTGCTCTGAGCTCGAATAACAATACCACCTAGAATCCCCTCTGACAATCAGGTGAGGGTGAACACTGAAGCCATCCACAACACAACCCTCCGCGACACCTATAAGAGGGAAATGGATGCCGCAATAACCGCAGTAAACAGAGGACCTGGAGATGAAGCATCAACAAATAATCTTCATAATCACCTGAAGAACGGTATCATGGATACGGCCACAAACATACTTGGCCCCAGCCGCAAAAGGAGCCGTAACGGCTGGTTTGACGATGAATGTAAGCTAGCAACGGAACGGAAGAATGCCGCATACCGAGTAATGTTGCATTCTCAAAGAACGCGGGCACGCGCAGAGACTTATCACGAACTCCGTCGAGCGGAGAAGCGACTTCACAGACGGAAAAAGGAAGCCTGGGAGAACCAACAATTCTGTGAACTAGAAAAGTACAGGGGGCAACCGCACCAGGCGCGGAAGTTTTACCACCAAGTCAGCTGGATGAAGCCTTATACACTTCGATGCTCATCCTGCTGAGACAAAGAGGGAAATCTGATTTCGGACAGAATGGGCATATTAGAGCGATGGGTTGAGTACTTTGATGAGCTACTGAACAACCAGCACATCGGCGAGTTGGACGTCCCGCCAACTGAAGACGACGGACAAATACTGCCTCCACCAAGTTTAGGAGAAACAGTCCGTGCAATTCATCTGCTAAAAAATCATAAGTCGCCAGGAGCCGATGGAATTACAGCCGAATTGGTTAAATATGGAGGCGACCAATTACACCAAGTGGTTCATCAACTTGTGCTCAACGTATGGGACAGCGAATCAATGCCTGACGATTGGCAACGAAGCATTATCTGTCTCACTCATAAAAAGGGAGATATCACACAGTGCAGCAATTATAGAGGTATCACGTTACTAAGTACCATCTATAAGATATTCTCCACTATCTTGCTAGGCCGGATAGCCCCATACGCCCAGAACATCAGTGGTCCATACCAAAGAGGCTTCACCCCAGGCAAATCAGCAACAGATCAGATTTTCTCTCTACGGCAAGCGATGGAAAAACTGTTGGAATATGGACAACAGTTGCACCATCTGTTCATCGATTTTAAAGCCGCCTATGATAACTTAGCCAGGGTAAAACTGTACACGGCCATGAGAGAATTCGGTATCCTGACGAAATTAATAAAACTGACTAGGCTGACCCTGACCAATGTGCCAGGCCAGATGAAAGCAGCAGGATCACTCTCAAGACCATTCGACATCAACAGCGGTCTACGACAAGGGGATGCGCTATCATGGGACCTCTTTAACCTGGCCCTCGAGAAAGTGGTCCGTGATTCTCAGGTAAATGCAAGAGGTGCGATCCTCTTCAAGTCCACCCAACTACTGGCCTATGCTGACGATATCGACATCATGGGAAGAACCACCCGAGACGTACAAACTGCCTTCATCCAGATCGAGCAGGCGGCACATCAATGAAGGCAAGACAAAATATATGGTGGCAACGTCAGCACCGAAGACGAATCAACCGAACGAAGAAGAATAAGGATAGGAGAATACAACTTTGAGACCGTTGACAAATTCTCCTATCTAGGGTCGAAAATCACAACCGATAGCAGCTATGATGATGAAATCCGCGCACGGTTGTTGTCAGCCAACAGAGCCTATTTCAGCTTACAAAGACTGTTCCGCTCGAAACGTCTCACCATAGGGTCAAAGCTCTTACTGTACAACACTATGATCTTGCCAGTCCTCATGTATTCCTCGGAAACTTGGGTTCTTAGCAAGAAAAATTGCGAACTCTTGGCCGCATTCGAGAGAAGAATCCTCCGAAGAATTGTTGGCCCCCTACATGAGGATGGACGATTCCGTAGCCTAAACAATGACGAAATCTATGAGCGATACCATGACCGTCCGGTTGTGGATAAAATCTGGCTCAATAGGTTACGATGGGCGGGTCACTTAATCTGTATGGATTAGGATGATCCCACCCGAAAAGTCTATAAGGGCAATATCTATGGTAGAAAAAGAAGACGAAGCAGACCCTGCCTAAGATGGCGTAGGTCAGGACGCCAGACAGCTTTTAGGGATATCAAATTGGTGGACCTCGGCGCAAAACCGGGATGTCTGGAGTTCCTTATTAAGGCAGACCTAAACCGGATACCGGTTGTTGCGCCGTTGATGATGATGATTAACGCAACCTGGATGAGGTGGCATTCCACAACTGGTGTTCTTTGTGATCGACGTATCAGCGCACTTCCCAAATCTAAAATTTACTGCAATGTCGTCCGTCTGCCGCTGTCTATAGTTTTGAGTGTTGGCCGACTATAAAAGACAATGAGCGGCGTTTTGCGGTAATGGGGACGAAGATGTTGCATTACACTAGCGGCGTGATACGTTTTGATCCCGTCTGAAATGAAAATATCCTCGATCGATATGGGTTTGCACCGATCGTGGAAAAACTGCCAGAGGGGCGTTTTCGATGGTGTGGTCACGTAATTCACGCTAACGAGAATTCACTTGGTCTGAACATCGAAGTCAATGGTAAGCGACCAAAGAGCCGGCCGAAACAACGGTGGCTTGATACGCTGGATGGGGATTTAAAGGCCTCGCGATTACATCCTGATCAGGCATTTGATAAAATAAAACGACGAAATCGATCACGACGAGCCGACCCCTCTTGTGAACGGGACAAAGGCTGAAGAAAAAGAAAAAGATGTGAGGAGCAACGAGTGCACGACAGCTCCGTGTGACATAGCTAAAAATTCCATTACCCTCTATTTTTTAGAAAGCGAGGTTAATATTATTAGCAAATGCCAAGAATGTAACCCAGATCAAATGTAAACAAGTCGGGAAACCGGAAGCTGGACGCTTCAGGTACGAAAGGTTTTGTGTATTTCTTAGTACGTAGCACGTAATATATCCATATATTATGTGAGAGTATCCACTTTCGGGTGATATTGACATTCATAGTCTTGAATTAGCAAAGAAGTGACAACTTTGACGTATTATAATTTTGTTAGTAATAGTGCGATTTCCACTAAATTTGGTAAGATCATGCTCTGTGTTATATCCTATATTGTTGCGAAATTTCGTGGTCCTAGCATAAACTTAAGGGGGGTCTTGCAGCGAATTACTAAAAATTATAGTAATATACTATTATTAACTTTATTTGTGCAGATATCAGTGTGGAAGGTATTTCGGAGCCCAGGCACCATATAGTGGCAGCCTCTTGATTTTTTTCAGATTTTTCGGTTGGGTAGTTTCTGAGAATGGCCCCCGTAAAGGAATGGTCACTTTCAACCCCCCGCCCTCCCCACCTTTTCAACAAATGTCAAAACTAAGACCGGCTTCGGAAAGTACTAATCGAGACCTTTAATTTGATACCCCACATGACTATATTTGATGAAAAAAAAATTTACACCCCCCTTTTGCATGTATGGGGACCCCCCCTTAAATTCGTCATTAAAGGATGTAATTCACTGTATGCGTGAGCGTTCACAGTTCCCAGCTTTCCATCAAATTTGGTGTCAATCGCTGCAACCGTCTCCGAGAAAAATGCGTGTGACGGACAGACAGACAGACAGACAGACAGACAGACAGACAGACAGACGGACAGACAGACAGACAGACAGACAGACAGACAGACAGACAGTAAACCGATTTTAATAAGGTTTTGTGTTTACACAAAACCTTAAAAAGGCTGGGGAGAATTAGATTCTTCTTGCATGGAATTTTAATATTTCACTCGAATGCCAATTATTCTGGTTAATTATGACGTCAGCATTTTATTTGTATGGTTTAGGATGCTGTTAAGTCGCACGAAATTGATAAATTGGAACTGCTATAACTTTGATACTAATAGTTGGATTTTCATGTCGGTGCAATTTAGTACACCTAGGATGAACTTAAAGGGAGTCTTTTAGTCAATTTCTAAAAGCTTATAATATACTATTAGTAAATTTATTTGAACAGATACCGGAATGGGACATCTCTCGAAGATTAGATTTCACATAACTGTTTTACACAAAACCTTAAAAAGGGCTACAGATAAGTAGATTCTTCATAAATGCGACTTTAATATTTCACGCGAATGTCAATTATTCTCGTTAATTATGACATCAGCATCTTATTTGCATGGCTTTGGACGCAGTAAATTCAGGTGAAATTGCTAAGTTTGAACTGCTATAACTTTGGCACTAATGGCCATATTTCCATGAAATTTGGCGCGTGTATACGAAATATTGCCCTCTATGCTGGTAGTCCTATGATGAATTTAAATGGTTTTTTAGTGAATTTCTGAAAGTTGATAATATACTATTAGTAAGTTTATTTGACCAGATATCGGAATGGGACATATTTTGAGGCCTAGATTTCATCTAAGTGCCCCTTCCTGATTCGGAAAGTATATGTACTTTTTGATGACTATATTCGATGAAAAAAAAATTTTATATCCCCCTTTACATGAATGGGGAGCCCCCCTTTAAACTGCACGTAAATGTATGTTACTCACTATATGCGTGGGATTTAATAGTTCCCATATGTCCACCAAATTTCGTTCAGATCGGTTTAACCGTCAGACAGATAGACAGACAGTGAATCAATTTTACACAAAACCTTAAAAACCAATTATACTGAAGCGCTAATGATGTCTTTCGATGAATCAAAATTAGAAAAAATAATTATATGGATTATCTAACCGTTTTGTTCTCAATAGGTGGGTTTCGATTTATTCTATTGTGACCATCACAAATTGAATACTTAAGATAAAATAATGGTAACAAAAAAATGGTACATTGTGTATAATAGTTAAAATTTGAGGAAAATTAGCTTCAAGTAGCAGAAAGAATTGGATATGTGGACAAGGAACACTTGCTTTAAAGGGCCGAGGAGTTAAGCGATAACTAGAGGTATTTGTTAGAAATGTGTGAAGTCTAGTTTGGAGCAATGTGTCCAATCCAAAATGAAGTTTGGTGCCAGTACAGGCTATCCCCATAAGTCTTCGTGAGAGTAAAGGTTTCGTTGCTCACTTGGAGCGCCATTTATTCAGAATCTGGTACGCTGGCGCAACATTCAGAGTTAACAAACGTCTGTCAGTCACATCCACTGGTAAGTTCGCTAAATAGAAAGATAATTGACCGCGCCCTACTTTTCCATGGGGACATGGACTTCATAAAGTATGCCTTCACCAGTGGGGATTGTCGGCAGGCATCATTTGAAATTAACCGCGACGTTATGACTTGGTTTGGTTCCCCCACTAAGTGTTTATAAGCCATGACACTATACGAACTACCACGATTGGTCTGAAAGTAAGAAAATTTGAAAGTATGGCTGGCTGCACCTCCCGGAGTTCCTTGACGTTATCTAAAAGAATTTGACTTTTTTTTGTATATTGGATTAGCAGGGAATCGAGTTTGATTCTAGCGTGGAGGTGCTGAGTAATCGAGAATATTTGAAAATTACCTAGGAGAGCGCCCTTATTTTTTTATTGAAATTGAATTTACTAGGTAAAGCCACAGCGCCGATGATGCAGTAGCTATGCAGCACACTGTTTAAGGTTCCCCAAAAACCTAATATTAGTAATAAGCAAATGCTTCTACTCAGCTCATAATGCCCGTTCCAAACAACGATTTATGACTGTCCTCACTAAACAGTTAAGCTAAGTTAGCCCTTATCACTTAAAAAAGTCAATGTACTTGACCTGATCGGGCTTATCACTCACGTCAGCATCCAGCACATCTAATTCCGCCGTTATTGTTTTGGATTGTTCTTTCTCTTTTCGCCATAGGAATATACTAACATCCAGCCAGAGGTCATTCAGAATTTCAGACCTCCCTCGTCAACATTATGTCCATCTCGATGAATTAAAAGGCAAAAAAACGAAACATGATTACGATTGTCAGTTACCCAAAGAGTGTTTGTGTCTCCAAGTGTTTTTCGGGTCCGCTGGAAAAATTATAGTGAAAACTGTGAAATAGTGGAAATTGGAGGCAGAATGGCTCTTGCATCTTTACGTTATATTATGACTGGCAAGAATCGACTCATATTGCAACGAGTGTACGGGAAGGTTGTCAGTCGTCCCTACTCGAATAGTAATCAGCCGGAAAAGACCGCATTGTATGATTTCCATGTGAAAAACAATGGAAAAATTGTGAATTTCGCCGGATATTTGTTGCCGGTCCAGTATAGTGAAATGTCGATTGTTGCATCTCATTTGCATACCAGAAAGCATGCATCGCTTTTTGATGTGTCCCACATGCTGCAGACTTATATTCGAGGCAAGTCATAAGTTTCGAGCCAGTATCTATTTTTAGGACATTGCTGGATGGGATAGATTGGTGCATCTTTGAAGTTTAATAAATTCTAGGGTTTGAGATAAGAAGTGTATACTTGTGCTGAAGGGTCACCATGACGCGATGATGGTTGCATTTCCGATGGAATCAGGATCAGTAAGCTCCCCATCATACACAATTCAGGGAAGATTGGTCTACAAAGTGCAATAATGATTTACTAACCTTCGTGATACAAAGCGAGAATGATCGGCTACACCTCAATATATGTTCGCGCTCAACGTACTCAGACTTAATGGATCCTACAGGAAACTGGCAGCTAATGCGCATATGACGAAAATCAAAACGGAATACTCTCCTTACTATCCAATGGGCCCCGCTTAGTATTGAGGTGTGTGTGCGATGTTAGGGTCCGAGCACATGGCCTCGAAATATAGACTTCATGTGCCACTGACTATCATATTTTCAGGATACTAGAATTGGAGAGCACCTCAAGGCTGTGCTTCATTGCAAGTTGTATGTATGTCGATCATCATGGATGCTGTTGATTCTGAGCTTTATAATTTCTGAGAGATTTAAAGAAAATACAGTACCACCACTGGTGTCAATGTATAAAGTTTATGTACAATAGTTTCTTGTTCAGTTCTTTGGTATATTGCTCCCTAATCGGCGTGTCTGATTCACACATCATTATCTGATTATATCCGTTTTTGACATCCCCTTTGTTCCCATCCCGCACCTTCTCCTAAATGGACAGCAGAATATGTCCATGTGTGGTATTAAATGAAAGCGCTAGTACTTTTCGAAACTGGTCCCACATTTAATATCAGATGAAACGTAAGGAAGTGATGGCTCAAAATGTGACCCTTAAAAGGTGTAACAGGTCTCGTTCTCAGAACCTGTCCTACTGAAAAATCTGAAAAAATAAATCACAGTGGAGTATCTTAACGAAATCTAGACCTCAAAATACATCCCATTCCAATATCTGCACAAATAAAGTAAATAATAGCATATTTGCATATTTTAGGAATTTAGCCCGAAACCCCCTTACGAAACTTGGCAGTGATATAAAAAGTAACAAAAGGCATAACGTTGGGAAGTTTCAAGTATATCTAACTATCATTAACAAAGTTATAGAAGGTAAAACTCTTACATTTTATGTGAATTTCGTCCACTCTAAAACGTGTATGACGTCATCATAACATACTAGTTCGTCAATTCCACATCAAAGTGAGCTCGTATGAATGGGTAGTCGGAGGAAACACTTCGTTTTAGTTTTTTAATCATTTATATATCAATATCAGTTACTTGAGACAGACATATATACACGTACGTCTCTCTATCCGTCTCTCCGTCTGTCTGTCCGTTCGTCCGTCCGCCTGTCTGCCACTTCATCTGTCTGTCCTTCCGCCTTGCTCTCCGTCCGTCTGTTTTTTCGTCCGTCTGTCTATCCGTTCATTTATCTGCCCTGTCTGTCCGTCTGTCAACCTGTCCGTTTGGCTACTCGTCCGTCCATTCGCCTGGCTGTCGTCTATCTTTCTGTCTGTCTGTCCGTCTTTCTGTCCGTCTGTCTGTTCGTCCGTCTATCTATCCGTTCGTCTGTGTACTCGCCCGTCTGTCTGTCTATCCGTCCGTCTATCGTTCCATGCGTTTTGTCTACCTATCCGTTTTTTTGAGGAGGTGGAAATCTTCAAACGACACTGGCTTGGACACGCCAGCGTGTGGGGTTCTTACCAACTAAAACCACCCCCGACTCCGCCCAAGCCCCGTGGAACCACCGTACGGTATTACATCACGGGGCGGAGTCAGCTCATTTTAGCTTGGTTTCCTTTCGTCTCTACGCGGCGTACGTAACCGCACTTTTCTAGTCTTCCCTGCCTTTCGCAGTTTGCTCTGGATAGATACGACCATGGAGTTGATCGCATCCCAGTCTTCCTGATATGCTAACATTCTTCGCATCAGATTCTCTGTTGCTCGTACCTCTCCTAGATTTTCCTCTAGGTTCTTCCTTTCCTCCACAAACCTTGAACAATGGAAGAATACATGCTCTGGGTCCTCTGGGACTCCATTGCAGTTTGGACAATCGAGTGAGGTATCTAGTTTAAACCTACCCAGGTACTGGCGATATCCTCCATGCCCCGTGAGAAACTGAGTAAGATTATAATTAATCTCACCGTGCCGTCTCTCTAACCACTCCTTGATGGCAGGGATGAGCCTGTGTGTCCACCGACCCTTTCCCGAGCGTTCCCAATGCTCTTGCCATCTCTTTAGAGATCTCTCCCTTTCGGCGTTCTTCGTCTGCGATAAAGGAGAGATAGACTTCACACTATATATATTTGTCATCTCATCTGCCAGGATGTCAATGTGCATCATTCCAGAAGACGACGAATGCTGTATCATCTAAGACAGTCCTGAATGCCGAGCACACCCTTAGGGCTATTCTTCTGTAGACTGAACTCAGTTTCTTAGCGATAAATGTAACCTGCAATGCCCTTCCCCAAACTGGAGCTGCATAGAGCAAGATCGAACAGACTACCCTAGCTATAAGTAACCTGGAAGCATGACATTGCCCTCCCACGTTCGGCATCATCCTTGCCAGGGCTACACTTGAAGTGGATGCTTTGTCATAAACATACTGCACGTGTTGCTTATAGCTAAGGTTCCCGTCTATCATCACTCCTAAGTATTTGATGACAGGTTTAGAAGTTGAATTTGAATGCGAGCAAAATTTCTTTTACGGCGCTTGGTGATGAGGACCGCTTCTGTTTTTTCCTCCGCAAGTATCGAACCAGAACTCTCTAGCCAACCCTTAACAGCCATGATCCCTCAACTCAGTATCTTCGAGATGCTTTGCAACCACAACCAACACTATATAGTCGGCGTAACCCACCACTGTGGCTTCCTCCGGAAGAGGAAGATTAATTGGCCAAATTGAATGCATTTCTCACATCCAAGGTCACTACTATGCACTATTTGCTAGTACTGCCCTTTCCGTGGATTGCATCTTCGACCAAGCCAGTAACAATTTTGATGGCATCAATGGTTGATCTGGCTTTACGGAACCCATACTGCCGATCAGAAAGACCTCCCTGGCTCTCAATAACCGGGAGTAATCTATTATAGATTACTCGCTCTAGCATTTTGCCCACAGTGTCTGAAAGACAAATAGGTCTGCAGGAAGTTGGCTTACCTGGGGGTTTGCCAGCCTTAGGCAGTAGCACCAACTTCTGCCGTTTCCATGATGCGGACATGCACGCTTTGAACAACTCAGCGAGCATGTCCGGTCTAGATTTCACGGCAAGCTTAAGGGCCCTATTCGGCACACCATCCAAACGCGGAGCTTTGCTATCTAATGCCTCAGCGCAGATCTCCAGCAGCTCGTCACTGGTGACTGGCGGTATTGCCGTGTCTTTCAGAGGTCTGTCTGGAAGCTGTCTAACAAAAGGACACGTGATCTGCGGAGATGATCGGACTCTGAATCGCCTCATCACAATTCAATAGGCGTTCCCCCACGGGTTTATGTCCGCTTCTGAACAGAGCTCCTTAAAGCATTCCCTCTTGCTCTGTTGGATAGCGAGCTTGAGGGTTTTGAGGGCTTCCTTATAGGCGCACTCTTTTTGCCCTTGGTCGATTCTGCCTACCGTTCTCTGAGCCGCTCTTCTGGCTCGGTGACAGGCTGTTCGAAGGCTGGCGAGTTCAGTATTCCACCAGTAGTTTGCTCTTCTACTGGGGAATGTGCACCGCCTAGGCATGGATGCGTCACACGCTTTGGCCATGCATTGGGCACCATGGGCAGCTCTTTTCGTAGAGGCGCCTGTTTTATTAGGTTGATCTAACCACACCTCTATGAAGGTCTACTCATCCAGAGCCTTAGCGGACCAGCCTGACATCTTTCTCGGTTTCGGACATGATGCTCTTCTGCCCGGTGACTCAACCCATAGCCCAAAGACGATTGCCTGGTGATCGCTGTGGGTGTAGTCCTTGCTGACGCACCAGGACATACCACGTGCCAGTTCAGGCTGTCAAAAGTTGGGTCTACGATTGAGGCAGACGCCTCTTTCTCAAAGGTGTTTACATATCCTTCGTTGGCCAGAATGATATCCAACTGTGCGAAAGCGTCTAATAGACTGCGGCCCCTTGTATTTGTCTCTCTGCTACCCCACTCACGAGCCCAAGCATTGAAGTCACCAGCAATTACCCTTGGACTACGAACCCTTGCGTCGAGAACAAGACTGTCAAGCATTTCTTCGAATTCGGGCAGTGTCAGGCTTGGTGAGGCGTAACAGCTGTACACATATACCCCGTTTATGTTCGCCCACACAAAGCCGCTGTATGTCTGATTCCCAGTACGTTGTATGGCTTGTCGACCGCATGCCCATACCACCGCTCTATCGGTCGAATCTGTGGCCAATACGCCACCGTGACGGTTTCTATAGGGTTCCCCTAATGATGGCAATTTCCACCTCGGATTCGTAGATGATCTGCTCGAGTAAATCTTGAGCGACCCTACAATGATTCATTTTCTCATTGAAGCTAGCGCCTTCCTAAATTCCGGGCATTTATCACTTCCGGCAATATGCCAGTAATCCCGTCCCTCACTTCCTTCGCACAATAAGCATTTGGCTGTCACTTCATCAAGAACCTTGCACTGTATATAGACCTCACGTTTTTGAGTCCATTCTGTGACATTCTTTCCAAGTGAGTTCTTAATCTGACTTCGGAAGCCATCAGTTTTCCCCAAGCTGTTTTTTATTCAGCTGAAACATGAGGTCACCCTTTTGGGTCCTTCGAATCTTGCTGACATTTCCGCCTAGATCTTTTAGGTCGGGATCAGCTTTGACCTTTTTCCGTATCTCCGCGTAGGACAAACTACCATTACTGGAGATTACAATCGCTTTTGGTGAATTCTCACTTTTGCCTTTTTCTTCGCCTAGATAGTTAATCTTGGTCCATCCACCGTTTTCATTCCCCTTGGATTTTGTCGAGTATATTGTCGGAGCTCGCACTTGGGGAACCTGCTTTCTCTCTTCGGCGCTTTTAGTTCCCTTTTTCGGAACTATTTGTATTCCCTTTTTCCTCTTAGGAGCCTACTGATTTCCCAGAGGATCCACATCTCTTTCCCGCACCCTCTTGTTTGGTGGCAAGTTGATTGCAATGCGATTAGGTGTCACTTGGATCGCCTGTGACACCGTTGGGGCAACAGATTTCGACTTGTCCTTGGAATTTCGTTGCTCGTGCTACGATTTGTTGTAGAGAGCACTTTAATAGCTCTCACCATATTTTTGATGGCTTGGTGCACGTTGTGCTTGTCCTTGGTGAACTCGGACAGCTCCACTATTTTTGCACCAAGCTGTGTGAAGGGTAATTCCTCTGCTTCAAGGCTCTGCTCTCCATGGTTCCTAACCAGATTACTAGTTTTAAATAGTCTTTCACATTTGACATTCATTGACCTTCTCTCCGTGCTATCTTTTTGATGTTTGGAATTGGCGGAGATCTCAAAGTTGACGAACTTCTTCTAAATGGGTCCTTTTCCTGGTCCTAGAGTACCTCCTGCTGCTGCTTCTCTTGAATATGTGCGATCGGTGTTGTTGCCATTTTTGTCGTCCAGCGATCTGCCTTCAATTCATCCTTCTTCGATTTTGTGACTGGTGTTCTTGGTAGAGTGGTATTTCGCTTAAACACTTTCTTTTGCAAATCTAAAACACTTGTAGCATTAGATGCCACGGTGGCCAATTTGTCCGCCACCGAGGCACTGCGGTCGAGGGATAACGACGACCGGGAGCCCGCTTGCTCACTCGCAAAAGCCGCCGGTACTGGGGTTCCGAGCCCCTGCACCGTAGGTTTCCTCCTTCTCACGTCTTCCATAGTGATTTTATGTTCTGGGTATCCTTCCCATAGCCATTTTGGTCCGCGCACCAGAGATGAGCTACCACTAGCCCATGCACAGTCATAAGAGAAAAGTGCATGAACACGTATTTACACATCCATAGGTATGCCCCAATCCGCCAGATGGGGTCGCGCCTGATGGGAGATCTGGCCACTCCTCACAGGTCTATCTGTTCGTCTTCCCGTCTGTCCGTCTTTTTTTTTTTTGAGGAGGTGGAAATCTTCAAAAGACACTGGTCTGGACACACCAGAGTGTGGGATTTTTACCGACTAAAACCACCTCCGACTCCTTCCCTGCCCCGCGGAACCACCATAAGGTATTACATCACGGGGCGGAGTCAGCTCACTCTAGCTTAATCCCATTTCTTCTATACGCGGCGCACGTGACCGCGCTTTTCTCCTTTCCTCTGCCTTTCGCAATTTTTCTTGAATAGATGCGATCATGGAGTTGACCGCATCCCAATTCTCTTGATGTGCTAGCATTTTCGGCACCAGAATTTCTGGTACCAGCACCTCTCCTAGAGTCTCCTCTAGATTCCTCCTTTCTTCCACAAATCTCGGACAGTGGAAGAATACATGGTCTGGCTCCTCTGGAACTCCCTCACAATTTGGACAGTCGGGTGAGGTCTCCAATTTAAACCTGTGAAGGTATTGGAAATATCCTCCATGTCCCGTGAGAAACTGAGTGAGATTATAATTAATCTCACCGTGTCGTCTCTCCAACCACTCCTTGATGCCAAGAATGAGCCTGTGAGTCCACCGACCCTTTCCCTAGCGTTTCCACTGCTCTTGCCATCTATTTATGGATCTCTCCCTCTAAGCGTTCTTCGTCTGCAATAAGGGAGAGATTGGCTTCGCATGATATATATTCGCCATCTTATCTGCCAAGATGTCAATCGACATCATTCCATAGATGACGAATGCTGCGTCATCTGAGGCAGTCCTGAAGGCAGAGCATACCCTCAGAGCTGTCCTCCTGTAGACTGCATTCAGTTTACTAGTGTCAACTGGCATCCGCAATGCCTCGCTCCAAACTGGGGTCGCATAGAGCATGATTGAGGTCACCACTCTGGTTATAAGCAACCTAGAGGTATGCCGTAGCCCTCCCACGTTCGGCATCATCCTCGCCAGTGGCATACGGGCAGTGGATGATTTATCACAAACATACTGTACGTGTTGCTTATAGCTGAGCTTTCTGTCTGTCACCACCCCCAAGTATTTGACGGTCGGCTTGGAAGTGATGAAATGATTACCGATTCTAACACAGGCGTAATTTCTCTTCCAGCGCTTCGTGATGAGGACCGCTTCTGTTTTTTCCTCCGCAAGCGTCAAACCAGAGCTCTCCAACCAGCATTTGACAGCACTGATTGCCTCGCTTGAGTATAATTCAGCATCTTCAAGATGCTTTGCGACAACAATCAGTGCTATGTCGTCAGCGTAACCCACCACTGTGGCTTCCTCCGGAAGGGGAAGATTAAGTACATCGTTGTACATGATGTTCCACAGTAGTGGGCCCAATACGGAGCCCTGTGGGACACCCGCGGAAACAACGTACTCCTGCGGTCCGTCATCAGTGTCATACCAGAGCCTCCTTTCAGTTAAATAACTATCGACGATAGCAGCGAGATAGGCGGCAATACCAACCTTCGCTAGGGATTTGCGTATTAGATTCCAATTGGCCGAATTGAATGCATTTTTCACGTCCAGAGTTACTACCACCCAATATTTGCTGGTACTAGCAGTTCCGTGGATTGCATCTTCGGCCAAGCCAGTAACCAATTTGATGGCATCAATGGTTGATCTGGCTTTTCGGAACCCATACTGCCGATCTGAAAGGCCGCCTTGGCTCTCAACCACCAGGAGTAATCTATTATAGATTACCCGCTCTAACATTTTCCGTATCCAAAAGACATATGGGTCGGTATGACGATGGTTCACCTGGAGGTTTACCAGGCTTAGGCAGAAGTACCAACTTCTGTCGCTTCCAAGCCGCCGGAAATATTCCTTCGGACATGCACACTTCGAACAACTCAGCGAACATGTCCGGCCTGGCTTTCACGGCAAGCTTAAGGGCCTTATTCGGTACTCCGTCCAGACCCGGCGCTTTATTGTCTCCTATTCTGCCTCAGATCTCCAGCAGTTCGTCTCTGGTGACTGGAGGAATTGCCGTCACATTCAGAGGTGTTTGGAATATGTCGGTGCTCTCCTCTTGCTGGGGGAATAACCCCTGGATGATTTTCAGCAAGAGGGTGGGACACGTAATCTGCGGAGAGGAACGGCCTCTGAATCGTCCCATCACTATTCTATAAGCACTCCTCCACGGGTTTATGTCCGCTTCTGAGCAGAGCTCCTTAAAGCATTTCGTCTTGCTTCGCTGAATGGCGAGCTTGAGGGTTTTGCGGGCTGCCTTATAGGCGCACTCTTTCTGCCCCTGATCGACTCTACCTACCGCTCTCTGAGCCGCTCTTCTGGCTCGGTGGCAGGCTGATCGAAGGCCGGTCAGTTCATCATTCCACCAGTAGTTTGGTCTTCTACTGAGGAATGAGCATCTCCTAAGCATGGACGCGTCACATGCTTTGGCGATGCATTGAGCCAGATGGACGGCTCTTTCCGTAGAGGCGCCTGCTTTATCAGGTTGATCTAACCACACCTGTATGAAGGTCTTCTCATCCAAAGATTTTGCAGACCAGCCTGAAACCTTTTTCGTCTGTCCGTCTATCCGTCTGTCTGTCTGTCCGCCTGTTCGTCTGTTCGACTGTTCGTCTATTCGTCTGTCCGTTTGTCCGTCTGTCCGTCTGATCATCTGTCCCTCTACTCGACTACCGTTCTGTCCAGACAGTCCGTCTGTCACATCCAATTTACTCGGAAATGGCTAAACCTTTTGTCACGAAATTTTGTGAGAACATGTGGTCAGTGTGCCCTTTTATACGGAGGGTGTAACGCCATTTTATATTGAGTTAAAATGTAAATGGGTATACATTTTTTTTTTCACAGAATATTGCTGTTCTGAAAGGACTCGATTAATACTCTTCGACACTGATCTTATTGTGTGAAACATATTGTAGTGAGGACTCGAAATGTGTGGCCCAAAAGGTGAAGTACGTCTCGTTCCTAGAACTTACCAAACCGAAAAATCTGAAAAAATCACAGTGATACAGTTATATGAAATCTATTCTTCAAAATACGTCCCACTTCGATATTTACATAAATAAAGTTAATAATGGTATATTGCCATGTTTTACAAATATTCCGGAAAAGTCCCCTTAACGGGAAGTAATATGAGCAGCCGGGTACATGGGGACATTTTCGTTTTCCTTTTTAAGGTTTTTTGTGAAACAAAACCTTATTAGAATCGAGACGGTGTCTGTCTGTCCGTCTGTCCGTCTGTCTGTCTGTCTGTCTGTCTGTCTGTCTGTCTTTTTTTTTATGGATGGAGGTGGAAATCTTAGAAAGACACTGCCGCGCCAGGTTGCAGCAGCGTGTGGGATTCTCACCCACTAAAACCACCCCCATTTTCTCCTTTTTTCCTTCCCCGCGGGACCGCCGCAAAGCAGTACTTCGCGGGGTGGACTGCGCTTTACGCGACCACGCCTTCCGTTCTTCGCGTCCTCCTTGCGCGCTCCGCTCTTGCCAGTTCCTCTTGTATTTGTTTGATGGCGGTGTTCACCGCACACCAGTTTCCCTCCGATTTCAACATTTCCCCGACGATATTCTGCGGGCTTAGAGTAGTTTTCAGGGAGTTTTCCAGACTCCTCCTTTCTGAGAGAAATCGTGGACAGTGGAACATAACATGCTCCGGGTCCTCAGGTGTGCAACCACATTCAGGACACAAGGGAGAATCATCCAGCCTGAATTGGTGCAGGTACTTCCTGTAACCACCATGTCCTGACAGGAATTGCGTCAGATGGTAGTTAATCTCACCGTGTCGTCGCTGGATCCACTCTTCAATACGGGGAATCAAAGTGTGGGTCCAGCGACCCCTCTGCGAGTCATCCCACCGTTTCTGCCACTTTTCCAGCGACTCTCGCCTTTCCGCCTTTCGGCATTCTGCATCCTTTTCAAAAGGATTCATCTTCCTTGTCTCGTACAGGCAGCGTGTCTCACTTGCCAGAATGTCTATCGGGATCATTCCCGCAATAACACACGCTGCCTCGCCTGATATTGTTCTGAAGGCGCTGCACACCCTTAGCGCCACTAAGCGGTAAGTCATATTCACTCTCCTACGATTACTCTCACACGCTAATCCTTCCTCCCAAACTGGTGCCGCGTATAATAGTGTGGAGCGAACCACTCCGGCTACAAGTAATCTGCGACTGTACCTTGGACCTCCAATGTTAGGCATCATCCGCGCTAATGATACGCTGGTATTTGCCGCTTTCTCACAGGCATAGTCCAGATGTCCCCTGAAATTGATCTTAGCGTCAATCATCACCCCCAGGTATTTGATAACCGGCTTCGAAGTGATGACGTGACCACCAACGCGAATATTAATCGTATTCCTCTTCCTACGATTGGTAATCAAGACCGCCTCCGTCTTTTGTTCCGCAAGGTCAAGCTGAACCATCTCCAGCCACGCTTTTATGGCGCTAATGGTTTCGTTAGCGTACATTTCGACGTCTTCAGGTTCTTTCGCGACGACAACCACAGCTAGATCATCTGCGAAACCGATTATCGTGGCCTCCTTTGGCACGGGAAGGGCAAGGACCCCATTGTACATGACGTTCCACAGGAGAGGACCCAACACTGAGCCCTGTGGTACTCCTGCGGTGACGGTGTACTGCTTGGATCCCTCATCCGTGTCGTACCACAGTGTCCTCTCCGAAAGGTAACTGTTGAGGAGCTTAGTCAAGTAACTAGGGACACCCGTGTTAGCCAGTGAACTTTTATCCACTCCCAGCTTGCGGAATTGAACGCATTTTTGATGTCCAACGTCACTACGGCACAGCATTTTTTAGACGACATCGCGTCTCGAGCCAGCTTCAAAACAACGTCTACGGCGTCGATCGTTGAGTGGGCTTGACGAAATCCAAATTGTCGCTCCGATAGTCCATCCTTGTATTCGATGATAGGGAACAGTCTGTTGTAGATGACCCTTTCGAGCATCTTTCCTGCCGTGTCGATAAGGCAAATCGGTCGGTATGATGATGGGTGTCCTGGGTGTTTATTCGGCTTCGGGAGCAAAACTAGTTTTTGCCTCTTCCACCGATGGGGGAAAATTCCTTCTATCATGCATGTCTCAAACACGCTGATAAACCAGTCGGGTCTGGTCTTAACAGCGAGTTTAAGGGCTCTATTGGGAACAGCATCCAGACCGGGTGCTTTGTTATCACCAATTCTCCGGCAAATTTGCATAAGTTCCTCCTCAGTTACCGCAGGTATGGTGTAGACGTCGAGTGCTCGCTTGTGTTGTTTGCGCTCCCCTTTATCCGGGGGGAAGAGCGCCGTCACGATATCGAGCAGAAGATGCGGGCAGGTCAATTGTGGTGTTCGCCCTCTCATCTTCTTCATAACTATCCTGTACGCTGTTCCCCAGGGGCTTTGGTCTGCCTCTGTGCAAAGCTCCTTGAAGCATTCTCGCTTGCTGGTCCGTATAGCCTGCTTAAGCCTACCTCGAAGGTTCACATATGCTAGCCGTTTCTCGTCGAAGTCTGGTCTTGCTCTAGATCGTTGGCAGATCCTTCTAGCACGAAAACATGTATTCCGTAACACCGCGATCTCTTCATTCCACCAATAGTTTGAGCGCCTTTTTGCGAGAACTCGTCGCCTCGGCATAGCAGCGTCGCATACTCTTGTTATGCGTCCCATCATTTGCTCTACCTTTTCCGTAGCCGCACCACCGGGACATTGGCCTCCCAATAGCATCTCTATGAATGCATCCTCCTCAAGCCCTTTCACGGACCAGCCCCGGTTTCCAGCCTCACGGGGACACGCATCGACGCATGGCCCATATTCGATCTGGAGGAAAATCGCCTGGTGGTCGCTGTGAGTATAATGCTCACTGACAAACCATGTCATTCTCCTCGCCAATGTGGTACTCACATATGTCAGATCGACTATTGAGCCCGACCCTGTCCCACGAAAAGTGGAAACGTTTCCCGTGTTGGCAAGCACCAAATCTAGCTCCGCGAAAGCCTCGAGCAGGATACGGCCCCTGGTGTTCGTAGTGCGACTGCCCCAATCCACGGCCCACGCGTTGAAATCACCAGCTATGATCTTGGGGTTTCGACTTCTTGCATCCGAGACTAGCATACCTAGCATTCCTTCGAATTCTGTTATCGTCGCGCTTGATGGAGCATAGCAACTATATATATAGATGCCAGCTATTTTTGCCCTGACGAATCCAACTTCTTGAAACTCCATCACTTCTTGAATGGCCTGATTTCCACACGCCCATATTGCCGCCTTGCCAGTTTCATCTGCAGTCCAGGCACCGCTCTTATTGTTGCGATAGGGCTCGCTAATTATGGCAGCTTCGATTCCCTTCTCATAGATGGTCTGCGAGAGAAGGTCTTGCGCTGCCTCGCAGTGGTTGAGGTTGATTTGTATCAACCTCATTTTTTTACTGCATTCAAGGCTCGCCTAAACACTGGACATCTGCTGCTGCCTGCAACGTGCCGACAGTCGACGCCCTTTTTTTCCTTGCAGAGCATGCATTCAGGCTCAGCCTTGCATTCCCTGAACATATGGCCTTCTCCCCCACATTTTCGGCAACATTTTGAGCTGTCACAGTCACCGGTGCATTTCGCCGGTATGTGGCCGAATTCCAGGCATCTAAAGCAGCGCTTAAGGGATACCTGCTCCCTGAGTCGGCAAACGACCCAACCTATTTTTACTTTCCCAGCCGCCAGCAGTTTGAACGCTACTTCAGTTGGTAAGCTTATAGTTGCCGTTTGCGTGCCTCCGTACGCCTTCCTCAGTCCCCTGATTGCGGAATGTTGCAAGCCAAGTGGTCCGAACTGCTTTTCTAGGGCGTCACGGATATCCTCCTTGGTCGTAATTTCGTCAATGTCCTTACATTCTATGACAAGCTCCTGCTTTCTGGCCCGTACTTGAGCTTCTTCTCCTAAGGACTTCTCCACCTTGCCGAGGAAATTTTCTGCCGTTTTGCCCGGAGACTTCTTCAGCTCCAGCATCAAGTCTCCTTTCTGGGAGCGTCTGATTCGGCTAACGTTTTCTCCAAGGTCCATCAGCTCAGGATCGGATTTGACCTTCCTAAGGATATCGGCGTAAGTCATATCCCCTTTTTTGGAGATGATGATTAATTCGGGCCGTAATCTTCTTTTCTGCGCCGTATTTTTCCTTCCACCAACCTTGGTCCATGCTTCCTTGGTCCCTTTTTGAGGCTTTGCCTCCCTTGGGTCAATTGGAGCCGGCGCCGCAGTTTCCACGATGTTGGTAACTTTGTTTCCCTTGCCTTTTGCCTGTGAGAGGCCTTTTTGCCTTTTCGCGTCCTGTGAGGATCCGAAAGAATCGTTCGCGCACTCTCTACTCCTCTTTTCAAGTTTACCGCCCTTTGGATGTTGAGGGGGTGTCACTTGTGTTGCCTGGGTGACGCTTGATTTCTTCGAGGCGTTTTTTTCTTCCTTGGCACCATTGTATAGTACCCGAATGGTACGGACCATGTTTTTGATGGCCTGGTGCACGTTGTGTTTGTCCTTAATAAATTCCGACAACTCTACTATTTTACCTCCGAGTAGGGCAAACGATGATTCTTGCGGACTCTGAGATAGCTCCTCCGCTTGGTTTTCACATTGGGCGCTTACGTACTTATTAGCCTTCCGAATGCTTCCCTGATTTCCTTCCTTCATCAAGGTTGATTTCGGAGGAGATCGCGCTATCGTCGAGCTTCTCTTAAATGGATCAACCACTAAGTCCTGCGACATATTTCGACCAGGTGTAGTTACCCCGCTATGGGCTAATAACTGACCAGTTTGTGCCCCATCTTTTCTTGGGTTTTGAACAGGCGTTCTCGGGAGTGATGTACTCCCCCCCCCCCACCTACCCGGCCTGCGCATAAGCATGCCCATACACGCACACCTGCAAATGCGTATATGTGCATATTCCTACGCATCCGCCGAGCATTCCCTTATCCGCACGAAGGGACGCGCCTGATGGGAGATTTGGCAACTCCGCACAGTCTGTCTGTCTGTCTGTCTGTCTGTCTGTCTGTCTGTCACACCCGATTTATTCGGAAACGGCTGGACCGATTGTCACGAAAATTGATGAGAGTATGTAATCTGGTGTTCCCTTTACATGCAGTAAGTGGCGCCATCTTGTGTTAAGTTTAAGGGGGGGCTCCCCATACATGTGAATGGAGGGTGCAAATTTTTTTTCACAGAATGTAGCCATGTGGGGTATCAAATTAAAGGTCTCAATTAGTACTTCGAAACTGGTTCAATATTTGACTTTGGGTGAAACGTAGGGAAGTGAGGGCTCAAAATATGACCCCCAAAAAGTGTAACAGGTCTCGTTCTCAGAACCTATCCAACCGAAAAATCTGAAAAAAATCACAGTGGTGCATCTCTACTAAATCTAGGCCTCAAAATATATCCGGTTCCGATATCTGCACAAATAAGGTTAATAATAGTATATTTCCACATTTTAGAAATTTACCCAGCACCCGCCCCCCCCCCCCCCCCCCCTTATGTTCATCCCAGAAGTACAAAATTTGGCATGCGTATAATGAAGAACATAATGCACAGTTTGGTCAAGAAAATCCAACCATTACTAACATAGTTATAGGGGGTGAAACTTCACATTTTTTTGTGAATTTCGTGCACTCTACAACCTGCATGACGTCATCATCACATATCAATTCGTCAATACCACAACGAAATGAGTTCTTTTTAATTGGGTCGCAGAGAATTATTTTCTTTTAGTTTTTTAGTTATTTGTCAACCAGACATGTGTGTATGAAGGTATATAATATATGCGTGCTAATGAACTTTGCGGGTAGTACCTAATTCAAATAGATATAAGAAGTAAATCGGAAATATGGGTACGATCCATTTATATACGTGCATATATGTGTACAGTATTCGGAAATTGACAGTTTGTTTGTTTAGGGTGAGCGGAATATCTATGGCTGTAATATGTACATACTACGTATGTCTCGTAGTTTGGAAAAATATGAAAGATTATGTTGAATTTGTAGTTATATATATATATATTTCCTACCTTTATACCTGAAGCACGAGCTTCCGGTATTCCGACTTGTTTGCGTTTGTTTTTAGTCACTTGAATATTAGTGTCAATTAGTCGAGGCAGGCATGTGTATGTATATGTACATGATAATAAAGCTTGCGGATAGTAACCAGTATAGTAGCCATGTGCGTGCCTAGTAACCAGCGGTTTTTAATCTACATACATATGTGTATGCTTTTGTCCTCTGAATAAAGTAGAAATGCGTGAAGATGCGTTAGATCACCTTAGATGCGGACATATATATATGTATGCATCTTCATGCAGTAACAGGCAATGCTTGTTTATTTAGGATAAACACAGTATTTATGTCCTTGATATGTATGTACATATGTGTATCTTGGAGTTTGGCATAATAAGAAGGAATATTTGGAATATTCGTTCGCGAAGGGAATTTCAAAACTGTCCGCACTACGGGCACTACAAAAGGCGATGCGGAAAATAAGATCGGAGTTGTCAGAGCCTTCCGTTAGGCAATTAGAGACTTAAAATGGTACATCGACATTGTTGTAGAGAAGAGATATTGAAGGTGCAGATCCGTGAAGTGTAATCCACACGCGGAGGGAAAAAGAAAGGTCCCTGTGAATTTGCGTTGAACAGCCAACTTCAAGACCTCGACAGTCACGGTTACTGAAGGGGAACCAGACTACACAGCAATATTCAACAATATTTCTGACAAGGCAGGTCAAAAGTGTTAAGGAGGGCTGAATTAAGGTAAAGTAAAGCAGGAACGTAGGATGAAGCCACACTGGCTCCTAATCGCCGCTCTTTATCATTTGCGGCATTCGCAGCAAGCTAGTATTTAATTCGTCGCGCTGCCTGACTGTACAACTTCTCTCATCTTCGGAGTTTATCCTTGGTTATCGGTATTATGAAGATATGGACAAGACTGGGGCACCGCTTCGCTACCTCTCAGCGATCCCCAACCATGAGAGGTATGAGCTAATCAAATTTCAAAAGACCATTTCCTCTGATGCTATGGCTTGGTATGCACGAATCAACTGCGAGGTTTTAAAAGTGGGATTGACACCCTTGATTCAAGTCGCTGTCGATGCCCGCTTGATTCTCATTTCGACCTTCATACTGTTTCGTACTTTTAGCGACAGTTGTTTAGTGGTATTACCACATATGATATCAACGCTATCTCCCCACCTTAGGTTTCGATTAACATTTAGATTAACGTGTGCTGCTGGTTGGCCGCTGTTGCTTTGTTTTCTATTGGGATTGCAAGGTTGCTATACCCTTCCATACCCTGCTTCTTTTGTTTGCGTGGTCGGTTATGTTTCCTGCCTGGTCGCTAGTCGTTTATTGTTGTCTTAGAAGACAATCGCTTGGTACTGAGTGCTGCTTTCCGCTTTCTTCACCAGCAGAACCGGTCTCCTTAGTTTTGATCATTTCATTGAGAATATTTTGGTCTTCTGGAGCTATATAACTTTTGTTGTTTATGTCACCCTCTACTCGCACCCAAAATTTCATGTCTGAAAGAATTCGGAGGTCGCACCCGATTTTCAGCTTTAATGCCTGGACTACAGCTATTTTAATCCTTTTTGCTGTCGTCTTTTCGAGCAACTGGAGCAGTCTTGTTTTAATCTTGTTATTGATATGAAAGCATCCAAATCCAGCGTATCTTTGACCAGCTTTGAATTGGATTGATCGAAAAAAGGGAGTTCTGTGTCAATCTTAGCGATAGGGTTTTCACCGTTTATTTTTAATATACAGGGTGCGGCAACATAACTTCCTTTTTTAAAATGTGCGCCACTCAGTTAGTTGATGTCATAGCGGAGCGCTAGTGGTCTCGTTCAAGAGGGGATACTGTAAAGTTTTGTCCCGATACGGTTTAGTCGCCATCATGCGTTGGAATAGTGAGGAGCGTGCCTTTGCTGTTGAGGTTTACTTTTCAAGCGGATGTTCGGTTATTGCAACACAGCGTGCATTTCGGAATCGCTTTAATTTAGCCCCGTTGGCTCCCGTCCCAGACCGCAAATCAATTGTTACATGGGTCACTACATTCAGACAAACTGCAAGTGCGACAAAAGGAAGAACTGGAGTCCCTCGGCCCGTTAGATCACCTGAGAACATTGAAGCAGTGAGAGCGTCAATGTTGCGATCGTCACGGCGTTCTACGCGCAAACACACATCTGCCCTTGGACTATCCGATCGTTCTGTGAGAAGAATTCTTCGTGATGATCCTCATTTTCATCCCTATAAGATGGCGATAGTGCAGGAACTTTCAGAACGTGACTTCAATTCTCGGATGAATGCGTGTGAGCTTCTTCTTGATGTCGTTCTATGGGGTTTTTTGAAATCCCGTGTTTTTGTGAACCGTCCAATAACCCTACAAGATTTGAAGACCAACATCCAACAAGAAATTGCCAACATAACACCTGCTATGTTAACAAGAGTCATGACAAACGCCAGAAATCGGTTTACGCAGTGTATGTAAACAAAAACTTTAGACATGTACCTACATTATAAAAAATAAATAAATATTTTCCGATGCATACAATAGTTTTTATTGATTTTTGAAAAAAGGAAGTTATGCTGTCGCACCCTGTATAAAGGAAACGTTTCAAAGCTATTTGCATAGTTATTGCATAGTGGAAAGGATCTTCAACAAAAGAAAAAAAAATTTCTTGGTTGTATGATGTTTTCAAGATGAGAATAGCCCTGGAATATTTGCCCTTTAATTCTACTCCTTGAAAAGTGACTGTATTCACTAAAAGCTTTATGTGTGGTTGGGCACCAAAATCATTTACTTTTCAAGTAGATTCTCCGCTGTAAAAGTAGCTTAACGGCTTTTTGTAAAAGTTACTCGTGTTTTGAAGATGACAGATGGACTGACTGAGTTATGAAAAGTGTCGTTGAAAAATGGTAAATACGTTAGATAGGGAAAGATATCAGACAAGCTTTTGAAGACGGAGTCAAAGAACTGTTTAAACGCCTCTGCTACGGTACTACGATAAATGTGTTAGGTATACATACTCCTCCTAGTTATCGACTCCTTCTTTAGCCGCTTTTCTCGATCTCAAGCTTTATCGGAATGGAGTCAAGAGATTTTTCAACCACAGTCGATCGTATCCATTTCTAGTTTTTCGGGCGGCTGGTGGGTCATTTCTCAACAATTTGGATGTTCAGGCGAATGTAATAGAGATTTGCCTTGGGCAAATTACTGGATCATGGATTAAGGGATACTAAGTCAGCATCCACTTGATTTCATTCAGCGCCCAGTATGCTGAGTGGATCACTGCCGAAGGTACCCACCATGTCACTGCGCCTGGCATGAATTTTGCGAATGTTACAGAAGAGGAAGTTCGACGAGCTATAAACGGTTCGAAGAATTGGAGAAGCCTAGGTCTGGATCCGGTGCTGAACATTTGGTAGAAAAAGTTCACCAGTACAGATGGTCGGTTGGCACGCAGCATAAATCAGGTCACGAGCCGGCCGGAGAAATTTCATCCTTCCTCACTGCGGGATTACCTACCTTATCCCTAAAAAGGGCACGGTGCAGGACCCCCCAGACACAAGACCGATTACTTGCTTACCAACCCTTCATAAATTCATAACGTCCATCATTAGCAGAACGGCCAATCCGCACCTCAAGGCCAACAACATTCTGTCCGAGGAGCAGAAGGGATATCGATTTGGACCAAGTTTTTGCAAAGATCAACTCATTATCTGCTCGGTAATTGTAGGACAAGCAACTAGAGGCCAAAAAAACCTCTTTAGCTGCTATATCAACTATGCCAATACTTTAGACAGCGTCCCGCATACCTCGCTAATCGATTTCCTACATCTGTATCGCATTGATCCGAAACTAATAAAGTTTTTGGCAGCAGTCATGGAAAGGTGGCATACCAACCTATCACTGCCTTCATCTGAGGGTGTTCTACCTCAGAACCTATACATATACGGAGAGGCATGTTCTAGGGGGATTCTTTGAGTCCCATTTGGTTGTTCATGGCACTGAACCCCCTTTCATGGCTGAAGCTGGCTGGCTGAATGAAGCTAGAGGGCATAGTTTTGCAATAAAATGTAGCCTTCGTGCTAAATGCGAACTGATACACTCGATGCACTTAGATGATATCGAGTTGTATGCTGGTACGGACGACCGCCTTAGAAGTCTGTTGAGAATAGTAGAATTGTTCAGTCGTGATATTCGGATGGAGTTTGGATTAGACAAGTGTCGAATCTATGTCATCCGCAGAGGTCATCACGAGCTGCATGCCGAACATCGAAGCTATGACCGAGACAGACTTCTACAAGTACCTAGGAATTCTGCAAGGAACCCATGCTTGAGCTGGTGATCTGAAGGATGTTCTGCTTTCCGACGTATAAAGTTGAAATCGCTTTTCTCGGGGAAGTATAAAATAAGCGCAGTGAATATATTAACCACCCCTTCCCTGGCCGATGCATTCGAAATATTGCCGTTGACGAAGACCGATCTGGAAAACGTCTAGCGGCGGATACCAAATCCAAATTCCAAATTCTGAATGCATCATCCAAAGTCTGCCGTGGAGCGGATGAACCTGCCTCGTGACATCGGAGGTAGAGGCGTGGTTGACCAGGCGGCACAACATCATCGCCAGGTAGACTCGCTGTGCGCTTATTTTTACAACAAAGAGCAGGCGAGTCCCTTGCATGCGGCTATCTGTAAGGTAGACTGTAGGCTGACTCCTCTGAACTTGAAGGATCGGTCTTTCAATCCTCTGAGTTGGGTGAAATCGCACCAAGAGCGGATCGATGACCGGAAGTCGAAGGCAATGCATGGTAAATACGTGAATTGTCTTTGCCAGCCATTTGTCGCCACCTGAGCTTATAAAAAGCTGACCATGCAAGAACGGGTTGAGAACGACCTATGCAGAATGTACGGTTCGGCGACGTTGGACTATCTCATTTCCGGCTGTACTGTAGTAGCATCGGTCAAATACACCACCAGGCATAATGCTGTATGTAGGATGATCCATCAAAACCTTGCATGCAAACATGAGCTGATCACGGGAACATGTCCGGTTTACCAATATGAGCCGCAAGCAGTACTTGATAGTTCTGCTTACATCATGTATTGGGACCGGCGAGTTCTAACTGATCGCCATATTCAACATAATAAGCCTGACGTATTGCTAGTTGACAAGACGGGTCGCTCGGGTTATTGATGTTGCTATCCCCCATAACAGCAGCATCGAACGGAAATACGTGGAGAAGAAAGTAAACTATGAGCCACTGGCTCGGGAAATCAAAGAAAGTTGGCATCTCGAGTGGGTGGTTGTTGTTCTCATAATATTCTCAGCTACAGGTATTGTACCTACATCCCTCACGGCTTCCCTTGATGTCCTGGGACTCTCACATAGTCCGGTTCAAATCATGCAGAAATATACCATTCTTCATACGTGCTCAATGTTGCGAGGGATTCTCGACGGATTCCCCCATTGATTTACCACCAGCGCCTCTTTATAATTTAAGTAAGAGGGATCGTCCGAGCCTAAATGCTTGGCACTTAGTGCTAGTATTAGGTAAAATCCGGCATCTGCCGAGATTGAGACAACTCCGAAAAAAGTAAGTGAAAATATTTACAATAAATTGATGTCAGTTGCATTGTGCTCATGATGCTCTATGAAATAAATTTAGAACTTCTTAGATTGCAGTAATAACAATCTGTGAAGACGCGTGCTATTTGTGAAATTGGAATGAAAACAGGAATTTATATTTACATGATATGATGAAGCGAACTTCACTTCGTGGAAATTATGTTGTTATGACGACGGTCAAGACTGAAGATGGCCAGCATGGCTATCCAAACTGGCCAGAGACAATGGCGAGGGCAGACCAACGTCAAGGGCTTCAGTAGTGGTGAGAATTAGGGGGAAAGGTCTGTCAGCAGTTAAGTGCAATTCAACGAAAGTTTTCTGTCGATACGCGCTTTTAGGAATCTTTGCTAGTCGGGCTTCGGAGTATTGCAGAGACCCTTAAATATTTGAGGCGCCCTTCCATTGCCTGGACAAATGGATGGAAGTAGGGGCGCCTGGTTTACATGTCTGTGGTCCTAATGTGTCGCCAACCGTGTCCTATTAGAAAATGAACTAGATGGATGACGAAATTTTCAGATACCAATATCATTTTATAATTGCAGGGAAAGACTCCATTGAATGTTTCGAAACGTTATGCCCAGCCGACATTAAAAACCTAAAGCCACATTCTGGCACATTGACAGTTTTCACCACAGACAAGGGTACTATATACGATGACCTAATCGTTACTAAAATTTCATCTAATTGTCTGTATGTGGTTTCGAATGCAGCCATGAAAAAGCAAGACATAGAAATTATGCAGAATGCGATTGTAAGTAATTTAACAGACAAAATATAATTAAGAAGGCAATGCTTCCTTATGCTCCTGCTGTGACGACTACTTTTTAGGTGCTACTGAGGCCTCTGTGACTGAAAATATCACCAGCAACTCAGGCACTAGACTGGGCTAGTTATAAATCAGGTTAATTTCAATTGTGTAGTACCAGGTAGCACCTGTTAAGTGTATAGTCAGATCTTACAACATTTAAGATTTGATCCCTAAATCTCACTATTCAAATTTTATTTTGTTCTCTATTTCCACGCAGTCCAGTTTCAAATCCAAAGGAAAAGACGTAACAGCCGAGTTTCTCTCACTTTCTGAACGATCTCTTCTTGCTGTTCAAGGACCAACCGCCGTTAATTCAATACAAAATTTAGTACCCACGCAGGACCTGCAGAATTTGTTCTTCATGACAACGGTTGAATCGGAACTGGCTGGTGTGAAAGGATGTCGAATAACAAGATGTGGTTATACCGGGGAGGATGGAATAGAAATATCAGTACCTTCTGATCGAGCATGCGAGATAGCTGAAACTGTACTGAACACGGGTGACAAAACTACAAAGCTAGCCGGACTAGGAGCACGAGATTCGCTGAGGTATCAAAATGATTTTTTTTATGCAGGATCACAGATTTACCTCTATCGCTATTGCAGACTGGAAGCAGGTCTTTGTCTATATGGAACAGACATAGACAGGACAACGACACCAATCGAGGCAGGTTTAAGCTGGCTCATAGGTAAGTTTTCTACTCTATTCTGAAACTGCCTGTATTTGTGTGACTCGAAATTACTTTAATTTTAGCAAAACGACGTCGAATTGAAACAAATTATCCTGGCGCGGATATCATCAACCAACAATTAAAAGGTCAGATCAGTACCCGCCGAGTAGGCTTTCGGATGACTACCAGCGGGCCGGCTGCTAGATATGGAGTGGACATTTGTATAAATGGCGAGAAAATCGGTAGAGTAACTAGTGGCTGCCCTAGTCCAAGTATCGGAGCTAACATCGGCATGGGCTATGTCCTTGAGGAACACAAGAAGCCCGGAACTGAAATCCAACTGAAAATTCGCGACAAACTCTATCCTGGAATTATAGAAAAAATGCCATTCGTGAAAACAGGCTACTACCTAGGTGCTAAGGGAAAATGATCAAAGTAAATAAACTTTTTCCTATTTCTTTAGTTTTATTAGTTCACATTTTTATCAATTCTTAAAAGTTAGCTCCAAACATCAGTTTCCGATTCGATTTAGTTTTTCTAAAAAAAATTTGTAAGTTTTTAACAGTGCCACGAAATAATTTGAACTAGAATCTACGTAGATACACTGCATGATACAATGTGTCCCTTCAGCTCCACATCGAAATATATCCTTCCATCTTTTGCATTTGAAGTTGTGTGTGCAAAGTTAAGAATTGTCGAAGATATTGCTTGTAGAGTAGTCATAGCTGCATGTGTGCTTTGCTGTCTTTTTTTGTAGAAGCGGTTTTTCTGGCTTCGGTCGTATGTCTCCAAACTAGTTGGGTTGTGAATCCGAATGACCGAAAAGGACTCTAAGAACACTTCCAGGTGTGAAGAAACCGCCGGGACTCTTCATTGAACGTTGAAGTTTGCTTTGTTGCTTTTTTTATAAAAATGTCGACCAGTAAACTATGTTCAAGATGAAAAAGGAAAATGGGAAGAAGAATCTGGAGAATTTGTCTATGTACAATGCAGTTTCACGTCCATAGCAAAAAGTATCGTATTGAGGAACAACAACTGAACCACGATGATCAGGATTCTGTAAAATTTAGAGAAAAGGAAAAAGGATTTAAACAAGTTGTTCTTCATATAGAGTCAAGTATTGTAAAATATTTAAAAATGATAAATTATATGAGCCGCCACGACAAACAAACACCAATTTTCAGAAGGAACAAGACCAAGGTGGGCCTTGTCTGCAGCACGAATTTTCTGGAGAAATGTACCAAGGCAAATGATATATTATATTTTGTCTGTACTCCTGAGATCAGCTTCAGTCAAATATGAAATAAATTTCCCCCAACACGCTGTTCAATACCTCCGGCGAAAGTTTGTTGCTAGTGGAATTAAAGTTTACCAAGGCTGCTTGTGTTCAGATAGCTGAGTGGTTAGAGCACAAGGTTGTCGTACGGAAGGTCGTGGTTAAAATCTCGCTGGCGTCAGTAGGATTTATATCGTGATTTGACGTCGGATACCAGTCGACTCAGCTATGAATGAGTACCTGAGTCAAATCAGAGTAATAATCTCGGGTGAGCGTAATGCCGACCACATTGCCTCCTACAGTGTTCTGTAGTGTACCGTTACGGTCTTGAATGAAGTGCTCTAACACACTTCAAGGCCCTGATCCAATATGGATTGTCACGCCAACGATTATTATTATTATTAAGACTGCCTGTAAGATACTTTCGACATGAATTTTCACTAAAAACAGAAAAGGACCGGGAGAGACCGGGTTCAGGGTATAAGTTTCCAAAAGAATGGGGTCCAGGGGAAAATGTATGTTGCCTACGAAGTTTCAGAAGAAAATAGACCAGGAGGGACTGTATTTTCTACACATAGAAAAGAAGAGGCCAGGCGGAACTATTTTTGGCGCAAATATTTTGATGGAAGCAGACTAATTTTTAGAACGAATGGTATGAAGAGCCGCATTTGAGACCAGGAGAGGTCGTGCTTTCGTGTTCAATTTCGTAGACGATCCGTCATACATTCTCGAAAGAAAAAACTAAGCCAAGAAGCGGTAATCGAACCCTGGTACTAAATGGTTGAGCGGTATAAAGGGTAAATGGCGTTTCCAACATATTATTACGGTCCGGGACACTCAAATCACCACCATATTTCTCAAACCAAATTTGGAAACTGTAACACAAAAATCAAATGCAAATCAAAACAACATTTGACAATAACAAAAGTTGACAATGCCAAGCGGTATGATGGAATCAGCATAACGACTAGGCTGAGTGAAACTCTGACCGCTGAGGTTATGGAGTATAAACGCATGCTATCACCCAATTCAAGATGTCATGCAAACCGAGCCCATGGGTGAGTCTGCTGCCGAGAGTAGCTAGCTGTGTAAGAACGGAATTTTACTGATACCCGAGTGAGTATGCCTTCTCTTGCAATACTTGGAAGATTATCCCTTCCATGGGGAAAAATACATTGATCTAGTGGTCCATTTTGTACTCGATTCCCCCGTCTAACGAAATATTCGGAATTCTTTTATGTATCGCAGGGTTTCCGTTAGCGGATGTAATGCTACTCACTGCAGTTGTAGCACATCAGCACCAAAAATCTCATGTCTGATGCATCCATAGGCAAGGCTCTCACCTACAAATGTTTTATGGATTCCACTTCCTCATGCTGAATATATGTCCAGCTAGCGAATTATGGCCAGTCAGAATGGCCACAATATTTCTTCTGCTTTCAGACATGATAAATTTTGCAGAATGTTTGTTTGGTTCTGACAGGAAAAGTTTGGTGTGTTTAGCAGCATTAAGACTGTCATTATGGGAAGCTTGTTTAAAGTTTTTGATAGCAGCTTTAACCAATGCTACTGAAACTCCAATTACTGGTTGCGGTCCGGGTATGGGGAAAATTGAACTCTCTTTTCCTAAAGCATCCGAGATTTCATTTCCCTCTACACCACAATGGCTCGGTACCTAGAGCAGTTCCAATGTATTGTATCCAGAAACAGAGTTCAATCGATTTTTAGATTACTGAACGATTTTTAAAGCGATTCAAACGACCGCTCAATGAAGATTGATCACAGATTGCGGGGTGCCTGCCCTTCAACCGCTCGTCAATCGTCCAGGTCGCCATCCTTACGATTCCATACACTTCAGCCAAAAAGACGGTTGCATATTGTCTCAAGGACAAAACTCATTTCTCATTTTTTCTCAGGAGGTAGACTCCTGCTCCATAAACCTGTTACGTTTTTGAGCCATCGGTGTAGAAGACGTCACTATATCGTGAAATGCATTCTTCTGGTTTGTCCTAGTTTTCTCTTCGCTTCAAGATAGCATCATGTCTTCGACCAAACAGATGTAAGGGGATCCAAGAATCAGAAGGATTTGCAAAAACTGGATTCAGCTGTCGTGCTCATGGAACCTTCTTTGCAGTGTGGCTAGTTATAAGAAAGCCCGAAAACGGTAAACAAGCGGGACATAAAGTTGTACATCATGTCTACATTTCCGTAGCGAATGAATTACACAAAGAAGTCGAAATTCCGGAAGCCGGGTGCTTTGGGTATAAAGGTTTTGTATTCATCTTACCTGAGCAACTTGCTATGCACGATGTTCCATTCGTACATAGCTAAGAATACAAAATATTCCGTCATATTTTGCCAAACCCCAAGATGCACATCTGTACATACAAATCAAAGTCATAAATACTGTGTTCACCCTAAAAAGACATTGCTTACTACCGCATTACGATGCATTTTCGTCCTTTTCGGGAAAGATGACCATTCATGGTTTCTGACCTGTATTAATTTTTAGACAGTGTGATGGGACTTCATAATCGGTTTCCAGAGGAGCAAAAACCAGTTCTATTTAAGTGTGCCAACTATAAGGACGATCACAGACATGGAGTTGGCACTAAGCAATGCGTACGTTCCGAAGAGATCGACGAGCTTTGGGACGAACTGAGAATGTGCAGGCAGCTTCCGGGGGAAGAAATAGAAGATTTAGGTCGGCGAGTTAGCCTTTTATTAAAATGGACACAGGATGCGATTAGTATACTATAAGGACGACCATCGTAGGTTTTTGGATGTTGCGCTGTTCGATAAGTTTCGTGGGGTGGAGTCACGCAACAAGGTAGTGAGAAAAAACTGGCGTAGTATCGTGACTTCTGTGTTACTCGAGATCACGATCGTTCAAATTGTTTGCGCAAGTCTCTGCCGAAACAGAGTCTACCAACGAACGAGTAGAAGCCGGTTTTAGAGAGCCTGTAGGCAGGTTAGAGAGTTCAAGGGACTGAAGAAGTTAGCGATGACGACGACGACGGGGAATAATCTCAATCGTTATTTGAGCAAGATTGGGCAGTGGATGTATCTTCAATAATTGGTAAGTAGAGGCAAAAAGATGTCCATCCAATGGTGAAGGGGCTGCATGTTAGGATTATGGAAATCACATTTGAAAGTACCGAAATAACGAGGGAAAAGGTGCAGGAGAGAAAAAAAGACCGTAACAGTTTAGTTGTAGGAATCGGGAACTGGAAAAGTTCGATACAAGGGAAATCAGAACAAGGAGACATTAGTTTGGGTCCTAGAGAGGAAGGATCGTAGAACTGCCCGTATCATTTAATAGGTCACGGATTTACCTTCAGCAGGAAGTGGTGGTTTTAAATAATGTCTTAGTGAAACCCGGAATGGGACTGTACTTCCTGGGCGCATCAATGTAAATGAGGAGGAAATTAACCTCCGGGATTTTAGGCCTGAATCTGGACATTCGTCAGACTATAAACTTTGGCGGTCGAGGGAGAGAAGGAATCGACAAGTTAATGCGAGTAGGCTTAAGCAGTTAAAGGAGGTCCTAGAGCTATTGAACACACTTAACCAGGAAGAGACGGTTAGCATTACTCAGCTGTACTTGAAGCATAATGATATATTCCTACTCATAAGTTGCTATTCACGGACGTAAAAACCTTCTCGATTCCTCTGTTGCTGAATCCAATACTCGCAAATAAGCCACAGTAACGGATACGACAAGATCATCGGGATGAGTGTAAGCGACAAATTGAAGAAATTTTTGGAGGACGCATAATTGAGTCGATTGATAAACTATACAACTCCTCATTTATTCTAGTATCGAAGCCTATGCGTAAATTTCGGGGATCTAAATACCAAAGTATGTAGTATACACTGCCGCGGATTTATGATAACTTCGATGAACTTGGGAATTCAAGATGTTTTTCCATACATGACTTGCCGCAAGGGTATCACCAGATTCTTCAGGAGGATAGGTGTAAAACTGCATTCAGTTTTATGTACCAGCATCTACAATTTAAAGGGTTACCTTTCGGTATTAACAACACACCGGCATTTTTCCAGTCTTTGTCGAACCAGGTCTTGACAGGGTTACAGGGTATAACATGTTTGGTATTCCTAGATTATGCGGTTGTATTTGTAAAAGCTATCAGCGATTTGCCTGGAGTGAAGCCTCTTTGGTATGGGCCAAAGATGTTCTGGGCGTATGGGGCTATCCGGTCAAGCAAGATAGAGGATCATATCTTTTAGACGGTACTCAGCAACGTGATACCTCTATTATTGCTGCACTGTGTGATATCTCCCTTTTTATGTATGAAACAGATAATGCCTCGTTGCCAATTGTCAGGTATTGATTCGAGTACATTGAGTACAAGTTGGTGCGCCACTTGGTGTAATTGGTGGCCTTCATATTTAATCAATTCGGCTGTAATTCCATCGGCTCCTGGCGACTTATGATTTTTAAGCCAACGAATGGCACGGCGTATTTTTTCTATACTTAGCGGTGGCAGTATTTGTCCATCGTCTTTAGTTGGCGGGACTTCCAACTTGCCGATGTTCTGGTTGTCCAGTAGTTCATCAAAGTACTCAACCCATCGCTCCAATATGCCCATTCTGTCGAAAATCAGATTTCCCTCTTTGTCTCGGCAGGATGAACATCGAGGTGTGTAAGACTTCATCCTGCTGACTTGTTGGTAAAACTTCCGCGCCTGGTGCGGTTGCTCCCTGTACTTTTTGAGTTTACAGACCGGTTGGTTCTCCCAGGCTTCCTTTTTCTGTCAGTCAAGTCGCTTCTCCGCTCCACGGAGTTCGTGATAAGTCTCACGCGTGCCCACGTCCTTTGAGAATGCAACATTACTCGATATGCAGCATTCTTCCATTTCGTTGCCAGCTTACATTCATCATCAAACTAGCCGTTCCGACTCCTTTTGCGGCTGGGGCCAGGTATGTTTGTGGCCGTATCCATGGTAACGTTCTTCACGTGGTTGTGAAGATCATTTGTTAATGGTTCATCTCCAAAACCTCTGTTTACTGTGGTTATTGCGGCATCCATTTCCCTCTTATAGGTGTTGCGGAGGGCTGTGTTGTGAATGGCTTTAGTGTTAGCTCTCACTTGATTGTCAGGGGGCATTCTCGATGGTGTTGTTATTCGAGCTCGGAGCACCATGCCAACGAGATAGTAATCCGAGTCTATATTGGCCTCCCTATATGTTCGGACATCTATCAAGGCTGAGAGATGGCGGCGTTCGATCAACATGTGGCCAGTTTGGTTCGAAGCGGTCCCGTCTGGAGAGGCACACGTATGTTTGGGGACCGCTTTCCGCGCAAACCAGGTACTTCCAACAACCATTTAGTGTGACACTGCTAATTGAATAATCCGCAGTCCGTTTTCATTTATATTTTGATGTAAGCTATGGGAGCCAACGTATCGACTAAATACGGACCCTACTTTGCTGTTAAAATCCCCAAGTATGATTTTGATATCATATCTGGGACAGGCTTCGAGGGTTTGTTCTACTGCCTCGTAGAAGGTATCCTTCTCCGACTCTGCGGTCTTCTTTGTAGGGGCGTGAATGTTAACGAGGCTTATATTTCTAAATTTGCCTCGCAAGTGCAGAGTTCATAACCGTTCGCTTATGTTTTCAAAGCCAATAACAGCAGGTTTCATTTTTTGGCTGACTAAGAAACCTACTCCGAGCACATGGGTTACTGGATGGCCACTATAATATATAGTGTAGCGACTCTTCTCCAGGAAACCGGTCCCTGTCCAACGCATCTCCTGTAACGCTGTTACATCAGCCCTGGGACAGGGTATCGGCTAGCCCCTTGGCAGCTTCATCTCTGCACAGGGAGCGCACGTTCAATAAGAAAATGCGCAAATCGATATTCATTTGTATTTGCGGGGTTCATCGTTGTATTATCCGTCCAGTTCGAGGCGCCTGTTCTGGCACTTCGGTTTTCCGTGTAGGGAAGTGCTCACGCGAAACATGCCTCACATGCCCCGGCTCTATTAGAGTCCAACATTCCACCACAGTTGTTTTCGGAGGGGATGGACGTTGCTGACGGGTTCTTTGCGCAGAAACCGCGGCTTGGCTAGATGATCCGGTTCTCACTAGGTTCCTGATTCGAAGGTCACCACTGCTCATATGTCTATGGAAGGGTTTGAACACCTTGGGAACTTTTGGAGCATGGCCTTCAATAATGATGGAGATGATAGTCTTGAGGAAGAGAACTTCAAACGACTTTATCAAACAGAGCATTACCACGAGGCCGACGGACGATACGTAGCACCAACTCCTTAGCCGCAGGGAGATATCAAGCTCGGAAACTCCTATCACAAAGCATTCCAGTAGTTTCTTGGGCAAGAGAAGCGATGAGTGAAGAACATTAAGCTCAAGCAAAAATTGGATGAGTTAATGCCAGACTATCGAGATTTTGGGGTACATGGGGTATTCCGGGAGGATACAAGTGGGGGAGGTGTACTACATAATCCATCTGAGTGTCATTCTCAAGGATGCCACAACCACTAAACTTAGGCATGCGTTTAATGCCTCAAGTCCAACCTATAATGAAGTTAGCCTGAATCAGAAGATTGCCCTTGACCCGAAACTGCAAACCCGAATTTTTAACATAATCACCCGAATTCGTAAATTTGAGTATGCGCTCTTCAGTGGCATAACATTAATGTACCGCCAAATTTTTTAGAAACACGAGCTTTCTGTGGAGAAGCGATCCCGGGGAGGAAATTACGGAGTATTTTCTTAAAACCGTCACTTACGGAAGGGATTGTGCACCCTGGCATAAGGAAACTTCATCAGATAGTCGAGGACAACGCCTCCCATGAGGAGACTAAATCGGTGATCAAAATGCTTTCAATGGGGGCAAGAGGCCCCCTAAATGAAAAGAAATGCTGGAGGATATAGATAACTGATGGCATGTTGAAGCCTATGTAGATCTGCAGAAGGCTAAGAGCGACTTAACAATTCTCAGGTTGCATTACAATCCTCGTGAAGATTGTTTTCAATATAGCATAAGAACGCCTAGCCTACATAACGACGAAATCTATGAGCGATACCAGGACCGTCAGGTTGTAGATAAAATCCGGCTCAATAGGTTACGGTCGGCGGGTCATTTAATCCGTATGCATGAGGATGATCCAGCCCCAAAAGTCTATAAGGGCAATATCAATGGTAGAAAAAGAAGACGAGGCAGACCCTGCCTGAGATGGAACGATGGCGTAGGTCAGGACACCAGGCAGCTTTTAGGGATATTGAATTGGTGGACCTCGGCGCAAAAGCGAGATGTCTGGAGTTCCTTATCAAGGCAGGCCTAGACCGGATACCGGTTGCTGCGCCGTTGATGATGATGATGATCATAAGGACGAGACCGTTCACAACGATAATCAAGAGGCAGACATTAAGTATTGCTGTTTCCATGTACGATTCCATTGGATGGTTACTTTGAATGGTTATGAAGCTGCGAAGCTGTATTTAGCGGTTGTGGCAGGTAGTGCTCGATTGGAATGTTAAAATCGTGGATCCGGCACAAGTTCAGTTCGCAAAAATAAAAAGTCATAAATAAAAGTCGAGTTACCCCATTGAAAACCAGAAAGAACCAGGATTCTTGGGTCTGTACCATACCCAAGCTGGATTTGGAGAGTAGCGTCCTATTAATAGGATTATTTCAGAACGTAGCAGGAAAGCGTTCAAAGATAAATTCGTAAGGCAGAGCACCAAGGCTATTCGTAAAGTCATCTCTTCGGCTGAGATCTATCTTGTTCGGTTAACGTGGAACCCAGCTGATTGTGCGTCTCGAGGTATGCTGCCGCAGAAGTTTGTATCTCATGAGCTGTGGTTCCACGATCCTTCGTTTTTAAGTGCCGAGTTACTAACAACGCCTTTTTCTATAGTTGATGTGCCTCAGTCACGAAGGAAGAGTAAGTCTTCATTGCTCACTTAATCGCACGGTTCTCGGTTGTTAGTGGGTAGGTGGACACCATTGCTCGAGTTTTGGATGGAGGTCGAAGAAATCAGGCAACTTATCTGCAGAGGAGCTGCAGCAAGTCGAGGAAGCAGTAGTGCGGTGCCAGCAAATGGATTAGTTTGGTAGACAAATTGCCAGGCTGAATCAAGGTCTTCCGGTGGAGAAGCAGCATTGTTTAAGTGCCCTTGACAGTTTTGTGGAAAAAAGCAGCGACCTCCTCCGAGTTGAAGGAAGAATAAGTTATGCTCTGATTACATTTTGTCAAAAAAATCTCACTTAACAGACTTAGCATTGTACATTTTTTGATCCAGTGCGAGCTTCGGATAATACCAATGGGCAAAGGACTCAAGGAGGATCTAACCGCGACAAAACGATAGTTCCAAAACCGACAGCAACAGGCTCACTTTTGGACGAAACTCAAAATTGAGTATCTAGGGTATTTGCAAAAGCGATATAAGTCGAAGAATCAGGGGCGGCAGCTGAAGCAAAGCAATCTAGACCTAATTAAAGAGAAGGGTCACAGCCCGTTGAGCTGGAGGATGAGTTATTGAGTTCTCGAAACCTTTCCTGATCCAAGTGGTTTTGTGAGGCAGGTTGAGCTTAAAACTTTGAGCAGTGATAGCGTCCACCGCACCGTCAATCAATTGGTTCGGCTGTTTTTCACGAGAAAGGGGACCGCCGTGGGGAATGTGATAGGGAACTATGTAGAAAAACCTCACATGATAGCAATAATAACTGTGGAGCTCAAAATCGTCCGCGAACACGAGCTGTGTGGAAAGCATGAGGAGGATTACTGACTTATGTAGCCTTAGCACTATAATTTATTTTACTTCCCTCCGAATCAAACTCATAGTCAACAGATCCATTGTTAGATAATAAGATAGTGGATATTGACGAGGTTCAGGCTAAGATATTTGATTTGAGGTTCCTTATCGCCACTTCGGTGAATTTAATGTCTGACTTATAAGTTATCTCGCAGCAAATGGAAAAGTTTGGGAAAATTTACGATCGGCAAAGCCAGCAGGAAGTGTTAGAGCACTGCCATAATCTGAAGATTGCTAATAGCCACCAGGCAACCGATGTTACCCAGAATCTGAAAGATGGAATAAGGCGAAATAGACGGAGTCCGGTGATAAGGCTTATCATCAAGCAGGGGGCAAAGCTGGGATTCAAGTACATTCTAGCTGTACTCAGCATAGGTTGAGGGGTTGTAGTCGACAAGGAAATAGAGACGATGCGGTATTAGCAAGCTAGGATAGCCACTCTGGTGCTCAACATCACCGACCTGAAATATCACCAGGAGGAGGGTGAAATGAATGCCAACAGCAAGTGCTAATGCTTCGCTAGGTAGAAAAGCTATTGGAGTATATCAGACGTCTACAAAAGGAGGTTGCAAGTATCGTCTTAACGGAGTTGGAAAGGCCCGAGAGTATAGTTGAAGTTCATCCGGTGTCAGCCTGAGAGAAAAATGATCTTATAAACATAGAGTTTCTCTTCCTTTAGCCTACAAGGATCCGTTAACGAAAGAATTGGAAGAAGTATTGGTGTCGGAAGAAAGTTACCAGCAATATATTCCTCATGGGGGTGCAGTGGTTGGGGAGATGGTGTGATTAGTTATTGCTACTGTTTCTATTGTCAAAAGGCGAAAGATAGTTGCGAAAGGGCCGACTAGTTTCATCAGTCATCTATCTCCAAAGGGTAGGAGGCCGGGGAGTTGGGGTAAAGTAATCTCTGAGGCCCGGCCAGAGGGAAATGTCGCCACATCAACAGTATAACTAACAAAATATGCACCAGTGGCTGCCATCTATAAAAAAAAATGTAAACACCTTTTTATCTGTTTATGTGGACTCCTCTTATCCGTTCTGAAGTGTTGTCAGACAACATGTGTACATACACATGTTCAAAAATTTAACATATGTATGGTCACTTTGTTGTGCTGTTGACGAATTGATAAGTTATAATGACGTCATACACGTTTTAGAATTCACAAAATTCACATAAAATGTAAAAGTTTCACCTTCTGTAATTTTGTTAATAATAGTTGGATGTCCTTCAAACTTCCCAAAGTTATGCTTTATGTTATATTTTATGTTTGGACTTGTAGTATGAACCTAAGGGGCGTTACCGGCTAAATTTCTAAAATATGCTAATATACTATTATCATTATTTGTGCACATTTCGGAACGGGAAGTATTTTGAGGCCTAAATCTTGTCTAGATACACCATTGTGATTTTCGGATAGGGTATCTGGACGAACTGAAACAAAAGTTGAACGGGGTCTAGGACTTCGGATGGGCAAATCAGTGCTCCCTGTAAACACCATGCATGACAAGTGCTTTGAAGTGTTTAGAGGAACTATCCTCTATACTATAGCGCCTTTTCATCGGTAAGAATCGCTCTTGCAGTGCCCCAATTCTGCTTGCAACAACTTCGTGCAGAAAACGCCAATTCTTTGGCTCATTTCTGAGACCTGTTCTTCCGGGTGGTATACTTCCAAAAGAGTCTGAATATACTCAACTCAGGAATTCGTGAAAGCTCCATCCGGTTTTCTAAGAGAGTTCGGCTTGGCCGACTCATCCTTATTAAGGACTCTGCCTAGCCTGGGAGTCACCCTATCACCTTCCAGTCCCTCACAGTATGCTTTAAAGAAGTTTCTTTTCGAAAGTTTTATAAGCCTCTTATATTCACGCTGTGAGTACCGGAAATTTAACCAGTCTTCCTTCTCATTGCTTTTGCAAGGACGATTTAGAAGTTGTCTGGTTGATTTCCTAACCTTTGGCCTCGGGAAATAGGGTAAGCCTCTTCAAAGCACTTTAAAAATATGGGTGTCTGAGTTTCTAATTGATCTTTTATCGCCAAAGGAGTTCTTAGTCATTTAGGGAGTTCCTAGGATTCCGTCTTTATGTTATACTACAAACTGTTTGCCTGCAATAGCCAGACTAAATTCTAAAGAACGGTGGTCTGAGAGTGAGACTTCATCTAGCACTCGCTTGTCTCTAATCAACTCGAACAACTTGGTAGTGCAGATTGTAGGTCAATTACTTCACTTCTTCTTGACCCCACGAACGTAGCGGGGCACAACACGTTCGCGGTCATCAGACCAGCTGAAGTGATCAAATCAAACAGCTTCTCTCCCCTAGGATTGCATTTGCTACTGTCCCAACAATGCTGAGCGTTCACATCACAACCAAATAAGAGTTCAAGACCACTTAATTCTGCGTACAGTACCAGATCCCCTAGCGCTTGCGTTAGCGGAGGACACAAAAAAATTATGGGGTTAATAAACAGAGACAACTAAGACGTATCTCCTCTAGCCATTGACCTGGTATTGTAAGATGACCGCAACAAGTTCGTGTGAACAGAATTGTCTCGGCATGGCTGTCTCTAACAATTTTGACATGAGGATACAGGCTCTCGGTCTTGACGATCTTTCATCGAGGAAGGTTCTAGTCCCCTGTACTGATCCAACACCACAGATTTCGTTAAAACGAACCCATGGGTCTTGGACCAGATATATATAAGGACCGACCTGCAATTTTGCCAACCTACTGGCAGTAGATAGGAAGAGGCTTATGTTTGTAGACGTAAGCGTAGTCTACTGTGAAAACCGCCTCTAACTGAAAAGTCTGCTGCGTCCAGCGTGGATCTCACCGCGGTTACGCTTGATGATGAAGCTCATTGTTATATTGATCGAACGCATGATTCACTTCCTCACCGCATAAATAGGTCGCTCCGATGCTCAGAATGTTCGATGCAAAAACCTATACCTGCTGATGACTATATCGCCATTGTAGGCAACCTTAATGGTCATGTGGATGAAAAAGCAACAGGTGCCACGGGGGAAAAGTGTTTGGAGCACGCAATGAAAGTGCCGAGCGTGTAATCAATTTTGCTGACACTAATGAATGAATGAATTGTTCATCAAACAGTTTTCTCATCTTCCTACATTTTATAGTAGGGTAAGCAAAACACAAATCGCAAATCGCCTAAATTGTAATAAAATGCCGACAAAGACATTCCCTATGAGACCATCGTACCTCAACATCGGCTGTTGATTGCTGTCTTGCGAATTATCGAGGTTAATGGTATGGAAGCGCTTGGTGACCGCGGGAATCCGCCTACGTGCTTGTTGATTTTAAACCTTCGGCACGCGATGCACTCTTTGGCCCATGAGTTTACGTCCTTGTTCATGAACGGCCAGAATTATTTTCTGGTGACTAACGGGTTCGACGCCCTGATGCCTAGGTGTACTATATCATGTACTGCGTGGAACACTTCCATGTGAAATTCAGCAGGAGTAAGTGGCCTAGGTCCTTTCTCCGAGGCCTCGCAGAACAGGAGTTTGAGCCAAAGGTAGGAAACTTTTTGAATTTGTATTTGGAGTTTGTCCTCAGGCTCTGAAGTTCTGCGTCGTCCTTTTGTGGCTCGGCGATTATCGTATAATCGACCATGGCGGGGACTGTTACCCGGCTGATGAAACTCAATTGCTGAAGTTTTGCGAGGTGGCGCTTTGTCGGGTTTTTATCTACAGTGAACGTAAGGCGTGTAGCTCGTGAACACAGTGAAGAGCCTGCCCTCAAGGGAAAAATGGAAACAAATGCAGTAGGTAGACGCTGTAGTTGCGTTGAGCTGAGTATAATTCCTCAACGGTTTCTAGGTTTGGCTCACCCGTTGGTGAAGAGTAGCGCCTACCGTTGTGTCTGAGGCATCGACGAACACGGCTAGGGGTACATCTGCCCAAGGAAATGCCAAAAGTGTAGCATCAGCCAGCTAGACGATTTCAAACGCATGGGTGGCTTCTGCAGACCATGCAACCTGGCGAGAATCATTCATTTCATTTGGCCCAGACAAGTAAGTGTTAAGGATCTCTTGATGGTGGGAGGCCATGGGTAGGAAACGACGATAGAAGTTTATCATGTCCAAGAACTGTCGTAGTAGTAGATCTCTCACCGTGGTCGGTAGGGGCAAGTTTGTGATCGCCTCAACTTTGTCTGGGTCTGGATGAATTCCGTGTGGCACTCAAGATGGACCAAATTCTCAACTTCGGAAAAAGAAGCGGCCAGTATATCATCTATGTACAGATTTGCGAAAAAGATGTTCGAGGAAACACAAAAAAAGTTTGCTGTAAACAACATCAAGTTGAATTTTATTCCACATTTTGGAGAGATTTGGTTGACTACAGTTAGAAGTATGCGCCGCCATTTGGTTAAAACAGTTGGTGCGTTCTTGTTAAACTTGGAAGGCAGATTCAGACTGTTAGCATAGATTGAAGCTTGCCCTAGACACCATTGCCCACTGACCCACATCACTTTACCGTCTTAACTCCTGGTTTTTTTTTTACTGGAAGATACCTATTTGAATTGCCGGGCGGAAGACCCTTCCGTAGGAAGACAACATGAAAAGAAAAGACTTTAACAACACTTCTGGCAGCGACGGAAGTCCCTTCCGTGTGGAAGTCAACATGACAAGAAATGACTCGAACAACACTTCTGGCAGCGATGGAGTTTTCAGTATTGGACATAGGTACAGGAACAAGAAGAAGGCAGAATAGTCAGCCTCATACACTTTACATTATTAGTTCAATATTATTAGCAAATGTGAAGAAGTTAACTTACAACAGATATACATAATTTGGGAAACCAGAGGCTGGACGCTTCAGGTATGAAGGGTTTTGTATATTTCTTCGGGTGCTACTGACATTCAAAGTCTTTGAATTTGCACTGAAGTGACAACTTTGACCTATTCTAACTTGTTAGCATCATGCTCTATATCATAACCTATAATACTACATGATTCTAGGATGGAGTTAAGAGGAGTTCTACAGTCAATTACTAAAAATCCTGCTAATATATTATTATTAACTTTATGAAGGGCATTTCGGAGCCTAGGCACCAGCTTTCTCCTTATTTTCAGATGAAAAGTGCATGTGACAGACAAACAGATAGACAGTGAAACGATTGAAAATGCAAGAATCAGTTTTTTTTGTCAGTGCCGTCTGGGACCCAGAATTGTGGTAGTTCATCCTGGGGACCACCGATTGACTAGGTTTGTGATACTACTAACGAATGATAATACCATCAAATAACCTGTTACAAAGATTTGTTCATTGCCATCCAATGGGGAATGTGAAGTAGAGTCACCAGTAAAGCACGTTGACAATAGAAAAGGAAACACAAATCCAGGCCAGTGAAAAAGGTATAGAAGATGTCCAAAATAATGACCAATTTATTCGCATTTTTAATTTGTATCACGAGGGTAAGGGGCAATTATTCCATCAAACAGGGATACATGTCGAGCTTTTGTGTTACGCCCGAGCATTCGTTTAATGTCAATATCTCGAACGAAGAGATTGTGTCTGATGTGCAGCATACCCAACAGGTATATCACAATGTACCTAACGTCTGCAAGCAAGGTCTATAACTGCACCCAGCCATACGGTGTGCGGAAATCGTCACTAAACTTGAACAATAAACCAACATGGCTATTTATGCTATTAGCCCAGGGTTAAATTGAAGGGTCGACGTGGACTCTTGCGGAATTTACTAGAAGGAATCTAGACGAAATCTGCTCAAACGTCGCCACTCTGGATGAGAATCAAAAACCGATTAGAGAGACGGACAGGTGGACAGACGAATTTTAAGCAGCACGTATCTCCGCGAGTATGGCTCAAGGAAGAATGATGATAAATGGAGGAGGACTGCGACATACGTGCAAGCCAGGATGGTGAGTTCTATTTTCCTGTATGCAGTTCCAGTTTGGCGACCAACACCGCAGATTTAATGCAACGGACATAAACTGAGCACGGTCTACAGAAGGACGGGGTGAGCTAATTCCCTTTCCGTGATGTGATAATTAATGGTTTCGCGGTGGGTGAGAAGGGATCGGATGTGGTTTTAGTGAGTAATAATCGAACACACTGGTATGTTCAAGCCAGCGACATTTGGAGATTTGACCCTCCCTAAAAACAAAACAAAGCCCAGTTAGAGTACTGGAAGCTCGACACTTGCCCATTTAGACCTTTTATGTTTTTAGTATGTCAGACTATTCACTTTTGTGTGATATTGATATCCAGAAATTTTCTATGCGGGTTTTTTCATTTGTGTACAGTTAAAAAATCAAAATATTACCTGGTACATCCAACTCCGCCATTCATATGAGTTCACTTTATACGATCATGAAGTCATACACGCCTTAGATTGCAATAAATTCACGTGAAATACAAAATTTGAACCTCCTTTAACATTATTAATAATAGTTGGTTTTTTTCAAACCTTCCGGAATTGGGACTAAACGGGTTCAAACAGATACGACAGATGGCAATGATCCTTGTTACTTCCGAACCAAGTTGACTAACTAGTTACCCTGATGTTTCTAGCGGAGATAGCTGCTTGCAGCTGGGACCCAAATTAAAACGACAAAAACAAATAACAACCACCGCAACAACAAACATGACGAAAAAACCGGCAACAGCCGAAATTTTCAGAAAGAGCAACAATACACCACGCTCATTGCTCCTGGGTGCTAAAATGGGGGACTCCAAGGAGCGCAAAGTTACGACGGTCACCTACTGAAAAAGTAGAAAGACCCCATGTCCCAATGGTGAAGGCGACTGGAAATGAAAAAGGGAGTGAAACCGTTGAGGCTAATAGTGCTGGCGGCTAAAAAAGAGAAACGGCATCGAATTCGAGTTCGGAAAATGGCCACGAAAAGAGATGGCAAACTCCGAGCTGGGTGATACCCCTTTGTCGGGAAAAAAAGGTGACGAACTCCCCAGGTTGGAGCCCATCCGAAAGAGAGGCTTATCAAGAAGTGCGGGGAAACAAAGGTTGCTACCATCATCCCACGAAACCTCTCCATGGATGTCAAAAATGGCATAATGGAGATGCAGAAACTGCTGGAATTTATTGCATACTAGCAAAACAATCGAAGTTGCACAAAATGCAGTGCCATCAGCCCGCTAGAGGAGAAACAAATAATCGACAAAAGGAGGCGAAGGGAAAACGGTATGGATTTGCCGACGAGGATGCAGTGAGCCGAATTCCGCGAGGTGATAACAAGGACCAAGGTGCGAGGTGGACCAAGCAACAAAAAGAGAAAACTCAGTAACAACAACCTAAGTTGAATAGCGACAGCAGTGGCTCTACGGTAGCAAATTTAAAATAATTACTCAGCGCCCAAGGAAAAGAGAAGCGGTAAACCACGGTCAGAGGCCATTCTCATCAAACCGAACGAAGAGAGATGTTTCGCGGAAGTTCTTTGAGAAGACCGCAACAATGCCAAACCAGCAGACGCTGGGGTAGATGCCAAATCTATCCGACGGACTCGAACCGGCTTAGGTCGAAGACCGATAAGCAGAGGCCATTCTGCGAGACAATCCAGAGCATTTTAGGCATGAAAGCAGCGGCACCAATGTATACTATGTATACTATTGGATTGCCTCACTAATACAGAAGAGATCGAGGAGGCGATAAAAAGGGATTACCCAGATGTGAGCAGCCTCAAAAAGGAGTTACGTCTGTCAATTCCAGAAGACAAAAATCGACCATTGTCATTGTCCCTGGGAAGACAGCGAGCCAACTTCTCCATTGCGGGAAAATAGAGATCGGGTGGATTATTTGCAGAATAAGGCGAAGCGCAGTTCCAACCCGGTGTTTTAAGTGATTGGCATACAGACATCTAGCAGGGGTTTGCAAGGGGCAGGACAGAAGCACTTTATGTTACAAAATTGGCGAACCCACACACAAAGCAAATACTTGTGAATTGGCAAAAAGCTTTGCAAGGACAGCAGTCTGCAGAAAGATATGGCTCATGTTCCCAGTCCTCGGCGTTGCCAGGTCTTCAAAGAAAAGGAATGCAGCTGCTCACGACCTGATGGGGCAGATGTTGCAAGAAAAGAAAGCTAATTTGTTGCTTCTCAGTGAGCGGTACCGGCATAGGAGCTCACCATTGTGGTATGCCGATACATGTGCAACTGCTGCCATCTGGATGAGAGATACGGTTGGTTAACGGGGAGATGGCTTCGTTTGGGTTGGCGGTGCGGAATTGACGTTTTTCAGCGTTTACCTCTTACCGAACGAATCTATGCAAGCTTTTCGGCAACACTGCGGACAAGTCTGTGGCTAGAATGTCTGCGATTTGCCTGCTGATGTCTAATGTCGGAGGCACCTTATCCACTAGGAGTCGCTTGCTGATGAGTGCGGAAATGTACCGTAAGCGTCTAGCGCAAATACAAACACGAGCAGGTCTGCGAGTTATCTCCGCCTATCGTGCGTCTCTGTAATGGCGATCGCAGAAGTTATTCCAATCGCTCTCCGTACTGCCGAGGGGAGGCTTATATACTTCAGAAAAGGCTAAGGAAATAAGGAAGCTGTCGCTTGCGAAGGGAGAGCTGGTACTCTCTGCGAATGGTAACAATTTTGGGACGGAGAATCGAGAGGTAGATGGACCGCGCATCTTATAAAAGACGTGCAGCCGTGGTTCAATCGAAAGCATGGTGAGGTTGATTGTCACCTAACCTAACTAAGTGGTCATGAGTATTTTCAATCTTACCGGCACACAATCGGAAAATCAAGGTCGCCCGTCTGCATTTATTCCAAGGACGTGGTAAGTGATGCCTGCCACACCTTTCTCTTCTGCAGAAGGAGAGGAACGCCATCGTCATCAACTTCCAATGGAAGGGTTCCTTGCATCTGCGAACACCATAATTGAGGCCATGCTGCAGAGCGAGGACACGTGGAGCCGAGCGGCACGTTACAATCAAAGCATTCTTAAGGCGGAAAGGAATAGGCCTGGCCTAAGGCAATATGTCAAAAGATTCCGGGCCAGAGTCCTAGACGCTCCAAGAGGGTGTTTGAGCCATAGTCTGAGCGAGGAGTCCAGCCCTTTGTGCGTAAATGGATTTTAGCTCCCGAAATGTTTGTACTACGTTATTACTTGATGGTACCAAATGTTTTACTTCTAGAATTAACTTAAGGGGGGCTTTCAGGAAAATTTCTAAAATATGGTGACACGCTATTCATCATCATCAACGGTGCAACAACCGATATCCGGTCTAGGCCTGCCTTAATAAGGAACGCCAGACATCCCGGTTTTGCGCCGAAGTCCACCAATTCGATATCCCTAAAAGCTGTCTGGCGTCCTAACCTACGCCATCGCTCAATCTTAGACAGGGTCTGCTTCGTCTTCTTTTTCTACCATAGATATTGCCCTTATAGACTTTCCGGGCTGGATCATCCTCATCTATATGGATTAAGTAACCTATTGAGCCGGATTTTATCGACAACCTCACGATCATGGTATCGCTTATAGATTTCGTCGTTATGTTTGTTAGTGATGCTCATTTTTGTCCCAAATATGATGATTGGTAGCAGAACGCAAACATTTCCAGTACCGTCCTATCGATCAATGACTAAATACATTCTAATGCTACTACTATAAAGGATAGAAAATTACTACAAACTTGGCGAAGTCATGGGGAGAGAAACAACTTTGAATATCTTCTTTTCTCGGGTTGGCTCTTAATTTTATACACATTCATTCCAACATACCTTCAAATCATCCGCGTCAGTCAAATCCTCATCTGAATATCCTTTCATCGCCTTCGTCGCCACAGGACCCATGTAGTTATTGACTACTGCAAATTCCATAAGAGATAGGAATACAAAAACCGAACAGGACGACATCCATACGTCTATAGCTTTCACATATGAAACTGGAGGCAAGGATTGCTGTGATTGTGTGTTTTGTGTTGCCAGCGTTAAAAGCGATGTCACGCCCAATGTTACTCGTGCTGGTATCGCTTCCGGTTTGATCCAAAACGATATCCACGACATAACAACAATTAAAGCGGATGGGATGTACGTGTGAAATAAATGATAGCCTAGGCGGCGTCTTAAATTAAACACAACTGCTAGACATGTAAAATTTCCTAGAATTGCGAACGTTTTTTTAAAATTCCAGTAGTGGCGTATACATGGAAAGTATAAAGAAAAGTACCAGAAAATTAAGAATGAAAATTAAGCAAAAAATATAGTGAGATTCGATAAAATTAAAAAGAAAACCGTTTCAGGAAAATACAGTAATTATATACACTCTTTAGTTGGTTTTAATACTGAAATTTCCGTTTGAATTTGGGTGCACATCGCACAAGTTTCAAGATTGGGACTGCTTTCTAAATTGTCTTCCCAGCTTAATATTTATAACTACTCCTGCAATTCAACATTGGAGGGTTTAGCAAAAAGGGCGGCGTGAAATAAACTAAATAAAAAATAATCTACCAAAGCCTTAATAACAGTAAAAAAAATGCCAGTCGCTGCTCCCAGGAGCCCAACTCGCGCTGAATACACACATAAGAATAATAATAAACTACGGATAATTGGATGGATTAACTGAGCCGGATATAATTTTCATGTGAATTTACGGGAACATAAGGAGTTATATGGTAGATTGTCAACATCATATTGGAGCCTACTGAGCCCCCATATGAACTGCTACTTTTAAGCCACTGGGCAAGCAGTCTAGAATCTCGTTCAATTTAGTAAATGAAATGAATTTTGACGAAAAATCACAGTTTCAGTTGAATCATCCTAGCTTCTTCTTCTTTTTCTTCAGCCTTTGTCCCGTTCACAAGCGGGGTCGGCTAGTTGAATCATCCAAGCTAAGCGCTAGTAAGTACTTACAAGAGTAATTGGCTATATATGTCGTATTTTCTTTAGTTTCTGAAATAAACTAATATTAAGAATCGAAAAATCAAAAATTACTGACGGTTTCGTCCAGGGCAGAGGCAACTCATCAGACGCTGCCTCATCTCTGCCCTGGGTTTTTGCGATGATAAAAGGGAGCGTTTTTCCACCTGTTGGCACTTTCGGTCACGCTGCTCCTAGGCCAGAAGTGAGGCAGCGTTTGATGAGTTGCCTCTGCTCTGGACGAAACCGTCAGTAATTTTTGATTTTTTGATTTTTAATGCTTGGGGTGCTACGCTCCAAACTAGGGATCCATGAACTAGAAAACGTAGGAGTAAGTTGCTCCGCATCTAGTCCGGTCCACCATCAAGTGGATGTGAACTTAGGATCCCGCATATCCTAAACAACTACCTAATATTAACATTTACTGATCAAAGTAATGTTGTGGCCGGGGCTTTGCGACATGGTCGGTTCAGTTCATTTGCCTTTCTCAAGTTCAATCCGACAAGAGAGTGCACCCTTCTCACAAAGTAAAAAAAAACCTAACAATTGGTCACTTTCTCCTAAACTCACGAATCCAATTTCATTTGAGCAAATTTCAATTTCAGGGTACTGTAATTCTGTAGTGTACCGTTACTGTCTTGAATGAAATGCTCTAACACACTTCAAGGCCCTGATCCAATATGGATTGTTGCGCCAACGATTATTATCGTTATTATAGTCACACCGGTTGACCTAGAGTGAATGCGCATGCATTTAACCACGCAAAAGTTGATTTTTGCTTCCGTTGAGTCAACGTTGAATTTGAAGTTCACAGCCAGGGTCGGCGTACTCAGGAATTAGCGGGACCGGCTGATCGGACGGACAAATGATCAGCCGAGCAGACATCTCCAATTAGGTTTTGAAGAAGGAGGAGGTGCAAGGAGGAAAGTGATTTCGAGGAATTGGGTTTTGTTCTTGGACGGAAGAATTTATGGAAAAGCCGCAGGAAGCTAAGGGATAGGGATTCCCGCAGTAGAAAGGAGGGTCCTAGCTTGGCGGTTAATAATTAGGAAGTTTTCATGGGAATTCCGTCGGAGATCTGAAATTAGTGACTATAATATGCGATCGGCTCATGTGATGGGTAGTGAATCATACAGCGAGAGGCCTTGATGTTGATGTTTCTGGAGGCTTGAAACTCCATCATACGCGTCCTCGCTGACTCAGGAGCTCCCTACCGATAATGTTTTTACAGTAAGAGTGATATTTGATGGAGGATCGCAAATACAAAGGGTAATTTTTAAGGTTTTGTGTAAAACAAAACCTTATTAAAATTGATTCAATGTCTGTCTGTCTAAACCGATCCGAACGAAATTTGGTGGACAGATGGGAGCTATGCAATCCCACTCATACAGCGAGTGGCATAAATTTAGGTGGAGTTTAAAGGGGGGCTCCCCATACATGCAAAGGGGGGGTTCAAAAATGTTTTTCACCGCATATAGTTGTGTAGGGTATCAAATGAAAGGTCTCAATTTATACTTTCCGAAACTGACATTAGTTTTGGCATAAATTGCAAAGTGCGTGAGTGAGGAGTCAAAATGTACGCACTTGAAGTGAGACAGGACTCATTTTCGGAAACTACTCAACCTAAAAATCCGAAAAAAATCAGGGTGGTGCGCCTAGATGAAATCTAGGCCTCAAAATATGTCCCATTCCGATATTTGCTCGAATAAACTTACTAATAGTATATTACCACTTTTTAGAAATTTACTGAAAAACCTCCCTTAAATTCATCCTAGGACTCCCGAATTTTGTACCAGCATAGAGGACAATATTTCGTATATACGTGCTAATCTGGAAATCTGGCCATTAACGCCAAAGTTATAGCAGTTCAAACTTAGCAATTTCGCACGAATTTACTGCTTCTAAAGTCATGCAAATCAGATGCTGACGTCATAATTAACGAGAATAATTGAAATTCGAGTGAAATATTAAAATTCCATTCAAGAAGAATCTAATTCTCCCTAGCCCTTTTTAAGGTTTTGTGTAAAACAAAACCTTATTAAAATCGATTCAATGTTTTATAATATATTTGATGTTGGTTAAATTGTTGGCATTTGCTAATACTCAGAGTGTGAAGCGTATGAGGTTGACCATTATCAACACAGGGCTTTCCATCAAATGATTTATTTAAATCGCTTTCTAGAAAATAGAGGGCAATGGAATTTTTAGCTATATTACACGGAGCTGTCGTTTACTCGTCGCTCCTCACATCTGTTCCTTTTTCTTCAGCCTTCAGTTCACAAGCGGGGTCGGCTCGTGGTGATCGGTTTCGTCATTTTATTTTATCAAATGCCTAATCAGGATGTAATCTCGAGACCTTTAAATCCCCATCCAGCGTGTCAAGCCACTATTATTTTGGCCCGCTTTTTGGTTGCTTACCATTGCTTTCGATGTTCTGACCAATACTGTTTGTTGAATTCTCGTTAGTGTGAATTACCTGACCACACCATCGAAAACGCCTCTCTTGCAATTTTTCCACGATCGGTGCAAACCCATATCGATCGCGGATATTCTCATTTCAGACGTAATCAAAACGTGTCACGCCACCAGTGCAATGCAACATCTTAGTCCTCATTACCGCAAGACGCCGTTCATTGTCCTTTATAGTCGGCCAACACTCAGAACTATATAGAGAGCGGCAGACGGACGACATTGCAGTAAATTTTAGATTTGGGACATGCGCTGATACGTCGACCACAAAGAACACCAGTTGGGGAATGCCACTTCATCCAGGTTGCATTAATGCAGTTCTCCATTGGCTGATAGCATTGACTCGAGATATTTAAATCGCTGAGTTCTGGCAGTGGCAGTAACCTGCCCTTCGAGATATTTAAATCGCTCAGTTCTGACAATGGCAGTAACCTGCCCAGAACTGAGCGATTTCAATATCTCGGGTCAATGCTATAAGCCAATGGAGAACTACGTTATGCTGCTCACATAGGGAAACACAAAACCTTTTATACCTGAAGCGTCAAACTTCCGGTTTCCCGACTTGTTTGGAATTTCGCGGGAGGATGTTGTGCTTATGTGGTTGCGGTATTTCCTAGTCTTTCTTTTTGGATCTAATCGTCTAGTTCATGGCAAAAGAAATCACGAGTATATGTCGGCCGCACTAAGGCATTGAAATACATCCACCACATTTTGTTTTGATAAGTTCGCTTTGAACATTTAAATTCCAACCAGCGCGAAAAGAAAATGAAGAGGAACTAATTGACCTTTTACTCAATTGGGGGATTAATCTTTTTTACAGAATATGGTCATTTAGGTTATGAAATGAAAGATCTCAATTAGTACTCTTTCAAATGATTTTCTTTCTTATATTAAGTGGAACACAGGGCAGTTAGGACTCAAAATCTGTGCCTCAAAAAGTGAAACAATCCTCGCTCTCAGAACTTATCCAACCAAAAAATCTGAGAAAAATCCCGGCAAAATACATTCCATTCCGATATCTTGAAATATACTCGTAAATAAAGTTGATAATAGCATACAACTATATTCTAGAAATACCCGAAACCCCCCCCCCCCCCCTGAAGTTTATTCTGGAAGTATAGCGTATTAGATTATATAAGCGATAATAGAAGACATAATTCTGCAAAGTTTGATGCCAATCCAACTATTATTAATAAAGTTATTGAAGGTAAAATTTTGAATTCCACGTGAATCCATTGTATTTCAATGATTCTGAGCCACTAATTTAAGAGGCACCTCGCTCCGCCATTAGTAGATGGCGGGTTCAGGCCAACTCGTCCGTAAGCAAAGGTAGTTATACTAGCTAAAACCAATCTGGGTTAAATCCTGGCGGTTTCGGAAAATATAATTTACACCCTTGTCAACTTTTGAATTATACGAAACAAAAAGCAAAAGGCCACTGGTAGCCGCTTTCTGTCACATTGCTCCGCAGAGTGGATGCCCGAGGCAGCGTTTGATGAGATTGCCTCCACACTGCGATCGGAACAGATTAGCCACAAAATTTCCTGTGGGTAGTGATATTTCCAGATGGATATATATTTACGTTACCACCAGCGGTATTCAACTTTTGTACTTATATAAATACATATACTAGCGGATCCCGTCGTGCTCCGCTACGCACGTATACCATACTAACATTAGGTCAAAAATATTAAGTTTTTTTAGTTCAATGTATGTATTAATATTAGTGTACATAACATTTTTTATTTGATTTTACGGTGCATGATTAAATAAATTTTTTGGTGATCCGACTCTGGAACATGCTACATATAATTGCCCATGAGAAATCACGGTTCCTTCAAATTCACACCACACACTTGAAGTGTCCTTGAGCTTTATTAACGGTCATTCCAAAGGTTGGCATCCCTGTTGGTATTAATGGAATGTGAGGTATCAGTAGACCTTCTTCTTTTGCTTTGTCGGTAAGAATTGTTGCTTCGGTCAAATTTGATATTAATTTTTTTCACCGAAAGTTTCGTTCTAAAGCAAAGTTTTGGTGAACTGAGATTTGAAAGAAGTATGGCTTTGACATTCAAATAATACGGTAGCATACCGGGTGGTTCCGAAGAATTCAAGAATTCAATCGGACAATTGACTGCGTCTTCTTCATTTGTAGTAGTATCAATGGATTTGTATGACACCAAGTCACCTGGCAAATTTGGTTGAACTGGACAATTTATTTAATCAACAGTTGCATTTTTTTGGCGCTAAAATTGCGCGCTGACTGCACTCGGTGCAAATTGTACACCCCCTTTTTATATGTATGGGAACCATCATCTGAGGCAGAGGAAACATCGACCGTGGATGCTATCACCAGGTCCGGAGTCTAACGGCTCTACGCCTCACTTTCCATCCACAGCTCGCGTGATCTTATTTTGAAGGCTCGCGGGAATCCCCCTGCTTGTTTATCCATCAGGAACCGGTGCGGACCCACATGTCGGAAAGGACATGTGAATTTTTGTACAATGACGCATCTGGGATTCAAGCGTATGAAGGACCCCCCACCCCCACATTCCCGAGAATGGCTAGCACAGAGAAGTGAGAGCACGTGGACAGACAGACAGACAGACGGGCGCACGGACGGACGGTGGTGGACTACTTGGCCACCGTGGCATCTAATGCTGCGAGCGTTTTAGATTTGGAGAAGGGGGTGTTCAAACGAATCACAATTCTGTCAAGAACACCAATTGCAAAGGCAAAGAATGATGGGCTAAAAGAAGATAGGTGACCAAAAAAGGCGATTTCGGTACCCAACGGATCTGACCAATAGGTACTCCAGCAGCACCAAAAAGATACATTCAGAAGAAGCTCATCAATTTAACGATCTCCTGCAATACTAAAGCAAAAGAGAAAGCTCATGGGAGCTCAGTAATTGAAAAAGGTGAAGTAGTCTTACTGACTGAGTAATCTGGCCAAGACACACCGAGAACAGAGCCCTTACCCAGAAGAACTACGTTTTAAAAAGCTTGGGACTAAAATAGTTGAGCTGTCCGAATTCATCAAGGGCAATCAGAGCCTGCAATAAGCTATAAAGAACATGGTGAGAGCCATCGGGGTGCTTTACAGCAGGTCGCAGGAAGAAAAAAGAAAGCCTAAGGAAAAGCCGAACATTCCAACCCCAACAGTGTCACAGGCGACCCAAGTGACCTTCGAAGTAAGAGAGTGCGAGACAAAGAGGGGGAAGCGTTGGGAAATCAACAGCACCAAAAAGAAAAAAACGGGTCTTGGCCAGTTCAACAAATGGAACTAAAAGTTCAGAGGGGCCCAAAGTGCCCAAAGTGCCCAAAGCAGGAATGCCGGCTAGCGAGCAAAACTGAAGGAAAATAAGAATGGTGGTTGGAGTAAGGTCGTGAACAAAAAAAGGAACGAGAAACCACAGGTGCGAATTCACCCAAAGGTAGTTGTAATCTCCAACAAGAGAAATATAACGTATGCGGAGATACTGAAAAAGGTGAAATGTGACCTCGACCTAAAAGACCTAGGCGGAAATGTCAGCAAAATCCGGAGGACCCAAAAAGGGATCTCATGTTTGAGCTGAAAAAATCCAGTGTTAGAAAAACTGCCTTCTTTCGTAATCAAGTTATAAACTCACTTGGGGAGGATGTCGCCGTTAGTTTCCAAAAACATGAGATCTATATACAGTGCAAGGATCTTGATGAGGTAACATCCAGAGAAGAGATCTGCACTGCATTGAAGCAATAATTCAAGTTGGAGGCGGTACTCAAGGCAACAGATCTCTTTAAAGAGGTGCTACTAAGGGAACAGATCTCTTTAAAGAGGTGCTTCAAATGCCTAATATTTGGACACTTCGCGAAGGCATGCACTAGCGGCATCGATCGGACCGATGGTGTGGGGAGAAAAGACATATTGCCAAGGAGTGCAATAGAGACCCCAAACGCATTTTGTGCGAAGGAAAGGAGGGTCGGGATAACCAGCGTATTGCCGCAAGTGGTAAATGCCCGGAATTTAGGAAAGCGTTAACTGCAGTGAAAAAATGAGGTTAATACAAATAAACCTCAATCATTGCAGGGTCGCACAAGATTTGCTTGCGCAGACTACTTACGAATCCGCGATGGAGATTGATATCATTAGTTAACCGTAAAGAAATCTTGACGTTGGTATATGGGTCATAGATTCGACTGGTGGAGCGGCGGCAAGGGCGTGCGGTCGTCAAGTCATACAATATAACATGGGTCAGGCGGCTAGTGGCTTTGTGTGCGCCAAAATAAGAGGTACATTCGTATACAGCTGCTACGTCCCATCGAGCCTCACACTGCCTGAGTTTGAAGACCTGCTAGGCGATCTTGTTCACAACGCAACAGGACGAGATCGAAAGGTGATAGCCGGCGACTTTAATGCGTGGGCTAAGCAGTGCACTGCAGTATAGACTGATGCGGAACATAGCTCTCTGAGGCCAACCGATCTCTCGCTGAGGATGAGCTGTCTCTCCTCTGGGACGGTGTGTGCCTTTTCAGTGGTCAAGCCTCTCGTCTACCAAGACCGTTAGTGAGTGGTGATAGCCACACCCTGTACGAGGTGACCCTACTATTAACAAAACGCTACGGATCTAGACTGGGGAATCGAAAAACACCTCCCCAATCCAGGGTGTCATGCGAACCGTGACCATTGGATAGTTTACAGTCGGGGGTAATTGACTGTATTCGAGCGGAGCCTCACTGATACCTGGTCGCCTCAGTGAGTAAGTTAGACCTTACCGTGCTACAGGAGGCTATGGCACGGCGGACGTCTTAACCCCCATACTCGTGGGAATCAAATGAGCACAAAAAACGAAAACAAAACGAAAGCCAAACAAGCGGGGCCCCGTACCGCACCAAAACTGGTTAATCAGGCGGAGGCACGTCTCCGAATTACTGAGAGCCAGGTGATTACACCCAAGAAGGGGGAAGTTGGGACGTCAAGCAGTGGATCCAAGATGAACATTGGTATACTGCGTGACAGCAGCCAACGAACACCACTGCTCAAAGAGCAGGGACCAGCAAAAGCACGTCTGAGATAAATATAACAGACGTCAGGAAGAAGACAGGTCTCAGTGGCGCCGGTGTTAAGTGGTACCTGCGCTATCTCAAGGAAGGCTTGAAACCAGAAGAGGCCCTTAAGAAGGCTCAGGACAGACCTAAGCCATCTCTACCGGAGTCGAGAAAGCGGGGAGCAGCAGAGATCAGCCCGCATGAAGGGAATGCTCCCAAAAAATCCAAACCTGAACCCAAGGGGGGAGAAAACCCGGGCAGGTCAGGAGTGAAGGCAGAACCCAGGAAGCCCGCCATTAGCTATGCTAATGAGGTCAAGGGCATTCGACTGGCCATACTGCCAAAAAGGTTTCCCGAGCATACTCACTCGTGAGGAGCAGGAAATCATTCAGGACCTTGTCGTCAAGCAGATAGTCAAGGGTTGGACGTCGAAACGGGTGTTCACCGGGGGGAGGCCTTATACTGGTGGACTACGCGACGGAAGACACCGCAGAATGGGTTAAAACCATAGTTCCTAGATTGCCAGGCTGGGAAGGGGTGGAACTGTGGAACATGTGCTGGGATGATATACCAGGAGCCCACATGGTGACAGTTTTTCTGCCAAAAGCCGCGGCAATAGAAACGGAAGACCTTATGAGCCTCCTAATTGCTCAGAATAAAGATCTCCATACTCGACTATGGGGAGTCTTCAGAAGCAAGGTGGAGGGCAAGGGTAAATTCCTCGCGATCGGAGTAGATGACCGATCACTGGAGGCAATTAAACGTCGGAGTTGTCATATCAACTATCGATTTGGCAACATACTCGTGCATGTGCACAGGGAAAAGCCGAGGAAAGAGACCTCGGAGGAGGCATCGGGTGGAAAACTTACCGAGGTCCCTGAAGAAGTCTCGAAAGCCATAGAGGCGGAAAGGACTGGATCAACCAGGGAAGTAGACCTGATGCCCAGTGAAGAGCATAAGCTGGACGACCTAGACCTAGGACTCCTAGGTCGCGCAGGAAAGCGCCATGTCGGAGAAGGAGGGTGACAGTGGAGAAGAGCTCCAAACAATAACAGAGCCAATGGTCAGCACTAAGATAACCCAGATAAACCTCCACCATGCGAGAGCTGCATCTGCAGTGATTGCAAGGAGAACATTGGAATAGTGCTGGCTCAGGAGCCCTGGGTGTACCGGGGGCAGATTCGCGGTCTGCAAGGAGGAAGCATGGAGGTAATTTGGGACTCTTCTTGTGAAACACCAAGAGCTTGCATAATTCTTCAACATAATTTAAAATGCAAATGTCTTTCAGAGTTCTTAACCGGGGACCTTGTGGCTAGCCGGTAGGAGCACTCGAGCGGCAGTTGGGGTATCAGGATACTTCCCAGGAGACGAGCCGGGCTCCACCGGAACAAGTAGCAAAACTGACGAGGTATTATGAGGAGAGGGCGTTATCACTTCTTCCCGGCTGCGATGCCAACGCCCACCATGAAGTCTGGGGAAGCAGCGACACCAATCGTAGAGGTGAATACCTTCTTGAGTTTATTCTTAGCAATAAGTTTGTGACCAGCACCAGATAGGAGGTACTAGATATTACTCTAGGAAATAGCCTAATGAACGGAATGGTCAGGAATTGGAGGGTGTCGGATGAACACTCAATGCCTTATCACAGGATATTCAGATTCGACATTGAGGGTAACTCCGAAATAGAAAGAATAATAAGGAATCCCAGCAGAACGGATTGGGAATCCTACACAACGCACTTGAGCAACAATATTGCCCACCTTCAAGGGGGCGGTGACATCAGGAACGAACTGGAATTAGAAACGGTGGTGGAAAACCTCAACACAATCGTCATTGACGCATATGGGGCCAGCTAACCGGCTAAGACAGTCAAGTCATCAAGGGACCATGGTGGAACAAGAACCTGGTCAGAATGAGAACAGGGGCACGAAAACTCTTTAACCGGGGACTGGCAGAGGTATAAAAATGCACTGACTGCGTACAGCAATCAGCGATCAGGGAAGCGAAACGGAACAGCTTCAGGGAATTCTGTGAAGGGATTGAACAGATCACAGAAGCAACGAGGCTTTACAAGGCTGTAGCCAAAGACGGGGGAATAAGGAGGACAGGGTACACCTGCTTCTCAGAACTCATTTCCCAGGGTCTCACCCCTCGGTGGCAGGCGACAACAACCTGCCTGACACCCCAACAACGAATAAAAGGAGAAGGAAGGAGAGCTGGAAACTAGCTCAGAACCTAGGCTAAGATGGGCAGTGGGAACTTTTCAAATCTCCCGGAGTAGATGGCATTTTCCCAGCACTTATCCAGAGAGGCCTAGGAATTATCTTAGAATCTCTTCTGAGAGTGGTAAGGGGGAGCCTAGCATTGGATTACATATCAAGGGCATGGAGACGGGGAGACGGGTCTTTATTCTGAAAGCGGGTAAAAAGGATCCTTTTCACCCTAAATCTTTCTAACCAATTTGCCTAACATCGTTCGTACTCAAAACGGTGGAGAAGGCCATAGACAACTATATTAGAACTAACGTTCTAAAGCGTAATCCCCTACATCACTGTCAACACGCTTGCCGGGCAGGACGGTCAACTGAAACTGCTCTGTATCAGCTGACAGAAGTACTATGGGATGCCATAGAAACAAAAGAAATTGCACTGTGCGCGTTTTTGGATATCGAAGGAGCATTCGACAACACATCGTACACAGAGATACAGGATGCCCTGAGCCGCAAAGGATTGGGAAACACACTGGCACTCTGGGGGGGGGGGGGGTCTGCTAGAAAGCAGACAAATAGAGGTACCGACAGGTACAAATTCTATTATCATGAACACCACTCAAGGCTGTCGACAGGGTGGAGTACTATCGCCGCTGATGTGGAGTATGGTAGTGGATGAACTCCTGGACGTGTTAACAAATACTGGAATACAAGTCCAGGGCTACGCGGACGACATTGTTTTAATCTGTAGGGGCAAATATGAAGATACTCTATGTGATAGAATCCAAACTGGATTAAGTGTTACTAGTGCCTGGTGCAGGAAGGTGGGGCTGCGGATCAACCCAACCAAAACTAACATAGTACCATTCACTAGGAGGCGTAAGCTGGATCCCCTGAGAGCCATAACATTACATGATATGGAGGTGAAACGTGAAACAGAGGTCAAATATTTTCGAATTACACTAGACCAAAATTTACTCTGGAAGACACATGTCGGAAACACTTGTCGGAAAGCCACGAGGGCTCTGATGATTTGCAGATCCATAGCAAGGCACTTAGGTCCAACCAGGTGAACTCTAAACTGGTATGGGAATGCACACAGGCCATGCTGGGTTGGAAGGCAGCGGACGAACTAGCCAAGAAGGGAGCAGGGACGCCTTTACACGGGCCAGAACCCTTCTGTGGAATCGGAAACGGTTTCATGGCTATGAATCTAAGAAATGAAGAGAAACGGTTGAGGGAACTATACTGGACGGGCCTACCAGGGATGGAGCAGTCCAGGGTGCTTATTGGGAGATACGAACCCATGCGTACAAAGGATTGCTTAAACCCCACCAAAAAGAACCTCCGAATCATAGTGGGAATTCTCACTGGTCATTGTCGACTGAACTATCACCTAGGGAAGCTAGGAATATCTACGAACACTGCCTGCAGGTTTTTTGAGAAGGAGGACGAAACCTCTTTACACGTCCTGGGACAGTGTCCGGCACTTGTCCAAAGTAGGTCGAGACATCTGGAAGAACACTTAATACCAGATGCAAAGCTGAAAGATCTGGAAGTAGGGAACATATTAAAGTTCCTTACGGTTACAGGCCTGCTTGAGATACTATGATCAATAGGTACACTCTAACCAGTAAAAGGGGCACAATAGTTCTTCAAGGACGCGGTGAGACTTTTCCTTAATAGAATAATGATAATAATAATAATGGGTCAGAGATTCGACTGGTGGAGCGGCGGCAAGGGCGTACGGTCGTCAAGCATAACATGGGTCAGACGACTAGTCGCTTTGTATGGGCATAAATAAGCGGTACATTCGTATACAGCTGCTACGTCCCATCGAGCCTCACACTGCCTGAGTTTGAAGACCTGCTAGACGATCTCGTTCACAACGCAAGAGGACGAGGTCGAAAAGTGATAGCCGGCGACTTTAATGCGTGGGCCATCGAGTGGGGCAACAAAGAGATTAACGCAAGGGGGCGGTGCTTATTAGAAGCATTCCTCCCGTTGGATGTAGTTCTAGCCAACGAAGGTGATGTAAAAACTTATCGGAAAGGGGGATCTGGTTCAATTGTAGATCTGAGTTTTGTCAGCCCTACGCTGGCACGTGACAGGTCCTGGCAAGTTAGCGAGCCCTTCGCGTACAGCGACCATGAAGCAATCACCTTTGAACTAAGGACGGAGCCACAAGGCAGAAGACCCGCACCCCGAAAGCCGAAATCCAGAAGACCACCAGGATGGTCTCCAAAAGCGATAGATGAGCAAACATTCATGGAAGTGTGGCTAGACCTGCCTAGCAAAGCAGGCACCTTCACGGATAGAGCTCTACATGTTACGCAAAGCATCTCTAAAGCATGTGACGCGTCGGTGCCTAGGAAATGCTCGTTCTTCACTAGAAGACCCAATTATTGGTGGAATAGTGAACTTGTCAGCCTTCAATCGATTTGCCACAGAGCCAGACGAATGGCTCAGACGGCAATACATAGGATCGATCAATGGCAAAAGGAGCATGACTATAGGGAAGCCCCCACGAACCTCCAGCTTGCCATTCAGCGGAGTAAGAGGGAATGCTTTAAGGAGCTCTGTTCGGAAGTGGACATAAATCCGTGGAGTAGCGCCTATAAAATCGTGACAGGACGATTTAGAAGCCTATAATCCCTGCAGATCACGTGTACTATGCTCTTGTTGAAAATAATCCAGGGGTTATTTCCTCTTCACGAAGGAGGTACTGACACCTTCCAGCGTCCCCTGAATGTGACGCCGATTCCACCAAGGACAATCTGCTGGAGATCTGCAGTCAAATCGGCGACAGCTAAGCCCCGGGTGTGGATGGCATACCGAATGAGGCCCTCAAACTTGCCGTTATGTGCATGTCCGAGGGTATCTTTCCTGCGGAAGCGCGTTGGTGCGGGTAATATATAATAGATTACTCCCAGTCGTCGAGAGCCAAGAGGGCCTTTCAGATAGACAGTATGGGTTCCGTAAAGCCATATCAACCATTAATGCCATCAAAATGGTTACTGGCTTGGTCGAAAATGCAATTCACAGAAGAGGTTCTACCAGCAAATATTGTGTGATTGTGACCCTGGATATGAGGAATGCATTCAACTCGGCCAACTGGAACCTTATACGAAAATCTGGCGACGATTGATGTTCCCACCTACCTCTCCGCTATTATCGATAGCTACTTGCAAGAGCGGACACCCTGATATAATAACGATGATGGAACCAAGGAGTACACTGTCTCCGCGGGTGTTCCATAGGGTTCTGTACTAGGCCCACTACTGTGGAACATCATGTATAATGATGCACTTAACCTTCCTGTTCCGGAGGAGGTCACGGTGGTGGGTTACGCATAAAACACTGGTTGTGGTCGCAAAGCATCTGGAGGATGCTGAGTTGTACTCAAACAAAGCAATCAGTGTTGTTAAGGCTTGATTAGAAAGTGATGGACTGACACTCGCGGAGAAAAAGACAGAAGCGGTCCTCATCACTAAGCGTCGCAAGAAAATACGCCTGCATTAGTATCGTGAATCGTATCATCACTTCCAAGCCTGCCATCAAATAATTGGGGGTTATGATATACGGAAAACTCAATTTTAAGCAGCACATACAACATATCTGCGAAAAAAGCATCAACCATGAGTATGGCTCTGCCAAGGATGATGCCGAACGTAGGAGAACCGCGGCATACTTGCAGGCTGCTCATAGCCAGGGTGGTGAGTTCTATCATGCTGTATGCATTCCCAGCTTGGGCAAAAGCGCTGCACGTTTTGGGCAATGCACTTAAACTGAGTACGGTTTACATAAGAACAGCCTTCCGGGTGTGCTCTGCTTTAGCACCGTCTCAGATGATGCAGCGTTCGTCATTTCGGGAATGATGCCGATTGACATCCTGGCAACCGAAATGATGAACACTTATAACACCAGGTCCATCTCTCCCCTATCGCAGGTGAAAAAAGCCGAAAGGGAGAGATCCATAAGCAGATGTCAACAGCGATGGGACCAGTCAGAAAAGGGCCGTTGGACTTACAGGTTGATCCTTTCCATCGGGGAGGGGCTGGAGAGAAAGCATGGGAGTTAAATTATAATCTCACCCAGTTTCCCACCGATCATGGAGGATACCGTCAATACCTGCACGCGAAACGCGTTTATTTCCGATCGAATGTATCAGCACTTGAATGTGGATCTTTATCGATTAAACGGTTTGCCTCGAACATGCTGACTTAATGCTTGGAAAAAAGAATCTTTTATGTGTTTAGAATCCAAGAATCGATAATTTCTGATAACGGTAAATCGATTTTAACGATCTACCATATTTAGCATCTTTATAAGGCGTTATACTACCCGTAGCAAAAGCCTCGGATGTTTTTTTTCGAAGTGATTACGCGCTGCACTTGGTATTCATGAATGCTGGCTTGTGGCCTATAATGAAACTGATATCTGTGCCCGAACGGCTTTTCGAATAAAATGAATCCACAATAGAAATGATCTACCATAGCACCAGTATGGGTTTAAACTCCGCTATGCTATTAACATAACATGCTGATCCCAATTCCAGGTAAAGAAGGAGGGTTTGAGGCAACGTACTTTGTACTATCCTCATCAAAACAAAAATAAAATGACGAGATCAGGGAAAGAGATAAATATAGTTGGAGTATGCCACTTCGCTAAATCCTCCCTGATCTCTCTTGGCGGCAGGTCCCGCGACATGCGGACCAAGAAAATGCATCCAAAGTTGTTAAAAACAAGATAATCGGATTGAGTAACAGGCCTTGAAAAATTCACCTCAACTGACGCTGCAGGACTGGACGCAGTCCTGTCGAGAAGTGAGCAGGGGTTCTTGACGCATGCACGGCGTCAGGACGTATATAAGTCAATTAGTCCGAGCAAATCAAACACGTATTTGCACGGTCAATGTTTGCAACCTAGCTGGAAAGATTCGAAGAACTCGTTCTGCAAGAAACCCGACAGTCTGGTGCCAAAAGCTGCGACTTAGAACGCGAACGCGGTAAAAATAGCCATAAAGTTCTCTATTTTGGTAGCTCACACATTCAATACGGTGACGGCATTGACATCTCAGAGGGGTTTCTTTGTTGGCGTTGCTGATGAAGCTCACCATTATATCAGCTGATCGCACTATTCACTTCTTCACCGCGAACGCACAGACAGGTCGACCTGATGCCGAGAAAAATGCCTTCTGGCAATTTCTCGATGCAAAAACCTGCAACGTGCCTGCTGGTGACTATATCATCATTGCCGGCGAACTTAATGGTCATGTGGGTGAATAGGCAGACGGTAACAGGTGTTATGGGGGAAAGGGGTTTTGAGGGTGCTATAAGGGTGGGGAACGTATAATCGATTTTGCGAACACCCATGACCTTGTACTTATAAATACATGGTTCACCAAACGATTCACTCATCTTCCTATATTTTATAGTAGGAGTAGTAGCACAAATCGACAATATTCTCATAAAACGCCGACATTTTACCACCGTCACTGATTCCAAAGCCGTTTCCTATGAGACCATCGCGCCTGAATATCGGCCGTTGAATGCCATCCTCCAAATCAAGCCACCGATAAAACAGCCAGGAACGCACTGGCCCGCCGCGCAATAAATTGAAGTGAAGAGTTCGTAAGAAGAAATAAGAAATGAACTCACTTACGCGATTACCAACTATTACGAATGCGGAAAACTCGTGGAATCAAATTAAAGACACAATCCGCAAAGCGGCCTTGCAATTCTCGGGGCAAGCAACCAGGTAAGCGGTTCATCAACCGAAATACGTGGCTTTGGCATGACTATGTTGAAATGAAGGTCCGTGAAAAGAAACGCCTCTACCATAAGTTTCTCGACGATAAAACACTCGCCAATTGCAAATTTATATAAATGCCAACCGGGAAGCAAAGAAAGCGATTGCTGTCACCCCAGCGGTGCATTACAAAAATCTTTACGATAAACAGATACTTCGGATGGAGAGAGAGATCTTCATCGCTTTGCCCAAAGCCAACACGATCACACACAGCTTATCGAGCTATTCTGTTCTGACAACAGCGATTACTTTGCTTCCGACCGTCGAGCCACGACGGTTAGATTGGGACAATATTTCGAACAGATTTCCATCAAGAATTTTTTCACCCTCCACTTCCATAATCATAGCCGACATTTGGAGCTGTTCCACCCGTAAACGCAACTGAAGTCGAGGAAGCAATAAAGCGTATGAAATCGTGGAGAGCTACAGGATCTCACATCATATCTGAGCTCTGAAAAGCGAAGAAGTGGGACCGAATTCTGTGGCTCAGTAAATTCTTTGATCAGATTATTTAGGAAGGTAGAACAAGATCTGACTGGCAAGAAAGTACCCCAGTTCCAATATGGAAAAAAAAGGTAGTGCAGCAGAATGTTTAAATTACCGTCCGATCAGGTTACTCTACTATGCATTCTTGACAAACGTATTTCCTAAATCGTTCAAATAACCGTGAATCAAGCAAGGTTACTCATGAAGGAGCATCCTGAGAAGCATTGCCCTCTTTACATTACAGTTCTGAATCTGGCGTTTGATCGTGTGCCACACAAACTAATATGGTGTGGAGCATACCACACTTTGTGCCATAAGAACTCGTGCGTTGGGTTCAAGTGCTCTACCACGATTCGAAAAGTAAATTTCGAAGTGTGGCGGGTGTATCAAAACCGCTTCGTGTCGTGTTTTTCAAGGAAGCGCAGTTTCACCACTCCTTTTTTCAAAGTTTTGTGTGCAAAACCTTATTAAAATTATTAAAGTCGGTTTACTGTCTGTTTGTCTGTCCGTCACACGCATTTTTCTCGGAGACTGCAGCAGCGATTGACACCAAATTTGGTGGAAAGGTGGGAATTGTGAACGCTGACGCATATAATGAGCTACATCCTCTTACGTCGAATTTAAGGGAGGAGGGGGATCTCCATGCATGCAACAGGAGGGTGTAAATTGTTTTTCATCAAATATAATTATGTGCGGTATCAAATGAAAGGTCTCGGTTAGTGCTTTCTAAGGCATAATCTTGGCGTATATTACGTGTTACGTATTAATGGGACAAATTCACACTAACGTCTTCATAAAAGAAATATACAAAACCTTTCATACCTGAAGCGTGTGAATGAAGTGGCGTGCCACAGCTGGTAGTCTTTCTTGATGGCCATATAAATGGACGTCTCAAATCTAAAATTTACCTTAATGTCGTCCGTCCTGCCGTTCTCCCTGATTCTGGAGGTTTGCCAATTATACAGGACAATAAAGGATGTTTTGCGGTAAGGGAAGTGAAGATGTTGCGTTGGACGAGTGGCGTGACACACTTTGATCACATCCGAAATGAGGACATCCGCAATTGATATGGGATTGCAAAGATTATGGGAAAACTACGGGAGAGGCGTCTTTGATGGTATGGTCACGTATTTCGCGCCAATAAGAATTTACTTGCCAAGATTGGTCTGAACAGCGAAGTCGATGGTAAACGACCAAAAGGCCGGCCGAAACAACGGTGGCTTGATACGCTGGATTGCGATTGCATCTACATTAGGCATTTGCTAGAAACAAATGGTGAAACCGATAACGACGAGCCGACCCCATTGTGAATGGGACAAAGACTGAAGATCCACTCTATGGCTACAATCAGAATTGTGGTGACCCCCGAGAGAAGGCGCGCAGAAAATTAGCAGGTATTGGGACGTGGTGGTGCTTTCAACTCTACACTTGGATACTCATGGATGCTTAATGAGTTGGGTCGAGAATTACCCCTCGATACTGGGCCTACAGCGCCAATGATTTTCCTAGCAGAAAACGCTACCATTATCGGCTTTCTGAAAAACCTTAGAAACTTTGAAAATAAAAGTAATGGCTGCAAGAAACTGGATTGACCCTTTGTAATGAGAAAACAAAACGATCTGGATCACAAACTGTAGAAAAAATAGCAATCAAATATCTTGAGGCTATGATTAACGCAAGCTGTGTTTAATGGGGCACCTAGAGTATACTTCCCAAAAGACACCGAGCACCGTCGCGGCACTTGCAAGAATGTTGGCGAACACTGACAAGCTGAAACTCAGTCAAAAATGTACCGTGGTAGCATGTGATCCATCCATGGCGAAAGGAAAACTACGGGTGAAGGGATCACTAACCGAAAAGAAAAACTGAGACTGGTTCTGTAAAGAGTATAAAGCTACTACTCAGAATGAAAAACAGGCACTAAAAGGAATAGTAAGCAAAGGAAATTGGTTTTATTTAAATATTGTTTTAAAACATTTTAAGGTAGGAATTGAATACTAAAGTAAATAATCATTTAAGTTTGATGTCAGTTAGCATAATAAACTGTTTGAAAATAAGCTTTTCCAAAAAAAATAAATTTCAAATATAAATTAAATAAATAAAAAATGATATCATAGTTGGATGGTTTAACTGTTTTTGGAAAATTTTAAAAAGGTTGTATTTTGGCTGACTCAAATAAAACTAAATATAAATAGAAAAGATAAATTGTTGATATTTTTTAGCTTGAATCAACTTTTATCCTTGATGAAGTTAAATTAAATCATTTAGACAATAAGTAAATAAATTGTTCCATAAGATTTTTCGTTTTTCATCCCTCATAACCACAAATAAAAGATTTAAAGAGAAGAAAATTGAAAATAAAAAGAAATCTCGAATCCTAAAAAAATACATACCAGTTGAGTATTCGATCGTACAATCTGTTGTGTAATTGTTCGATATATCCAACTGGGGCAGTTCTATTTCGGAATTAACAACTAACGGATCTGTCATGTTCCAAATAAATACTAAATCTTGTACAGTATGTGATACTGTTTTTATTTTGGTTCAATTTATTTATATGTTTTCCAATATTCATCATTGACGAATAATCAAGCATTAATTTCAGTTTTTTTTTTAAATATGGATGAAAAATTTGATAATAGTATTTTCCCATTGTAATGCAAGTAGAGTTGAGGAAATTTTTAATATAAATATTTTTGAACGAATAAAAATCCATTATTCATTTTATTTTGTTCATTTCGTTGAAGATGCCGACAGACATGAAAGAAAAATAAAGAAAAATTTATAAAAAATATAGTTTTGACACATCATTATAAGCTGGAGAAATATTTTCGTAAAAGAAGTGTCGAAAATAGGAGGCTTGACAAAAATTTCACTTAATAAAAACTATACCTATATATAATTTTCCTCCAATTTTTAACATTATTGTGAAGATATACTTTGTAATTCGTTAGCCATTGGACTCTCACATTAACGTGACTAACATATATGCATACATGAGATATATGTAAATCAATTTAGCCTTCACATTAATAATGATAAAAAAATAAATTAAGAAAAGGTTTTGGAATTTGCAAAAATTATCTGTTCTAATTCAAAATTAATAAAGAACTCTTAAGAAATTGAACCATCAAGAAAAGGTATACTGTAACCAATTTGGAGATAAAAAGAGATACATCAAATTAATAGCATTTCTTACTCTCCCTAAATCAGAATTGATGGCCTTCTTTGAGACAATATCCATAACACAGATTCGCTCCGTTCTGGTTGCATCAAGAACGAACGTTATCATGCTCCTTAACTCCGTAGTTTTACATACATACCGTTGTACGAAATACATTAGTGTTTAAAACAGGTAAAAACAATTATATGTATTTTGTGTTTCTATAAGAACGTAACGTGCAGCCTTTTGGATACAATGCGAAGAAAATTAACGAAAATGAAGGGAATTACCAAAGAAACTGTCTTTTTGTAGGCAACATTGAAATCCCGACAGAGCTAACACGTCTTATGAAAATCTAATTTTCATATACACCCCTTTCTCTTCGCGGCATGGATTCGATCAGACGCTGGACATATTCGACACACAGGTTCTCAATAATATTAGATGTAGGATTATGGAGTGCTTCCGTCAACCTCCACAAAACTGAACGATAACTAAATGTCTGGTTTTCACGCTGTATATTTCAAGCCCTTGTCCTGGTACATATTGAATATTTGCTTAATGACCTACGAGTCGCAACGGATAGCTCACGGGAGTTCTTCGAGCAGATTTCAATGCAAGAATGCGCTCTCCCACCGCTACCCACATTTGGAGCAATTCCATTTATCAGCGGCATAGAAGTCCAGGGAGCAATTAAACGAAAAAGGAACAGGGCCTGACACATTGTTGAGCTCTGGAAAACGCAAAACTGGGACCCGGCACTCTGGCTCGATGAGTCCTTCAATGGTGTTATTGAGAGGGTAGAACCATGGCAATTCAACAGGTATTTCAATTAGCATCAAATTTGGTCATTATTCAAAACCGTGAAGATTTTTAAATGCATTCTTGTGCTTGTATGTTGCTGCTCAATCTTTTGTAGAGTATAGGGCACCTCTTTTTAAGGTTTTGTATCAAACAAAATCTTATTAAAATCGGTTCAATTTCTGTGTGTCCGTCTGTCTCTCTGTCAAACCCGATTTACTCGGAAACCGCTTAACAGATTGTCACGAAATTTAGTGAGAACATGTGGTCTGTCTGTCTCTTTACATACAGCGAGTGGCGTCATTTTGTATTGACTTTGCTCCCGATATATGCGAATGGGGGTGTATTTTTTTTTTTCACCGGATATGGTCATGTGGGGTATCAAATGAAATGGCTCCATTAGTACTTTTCGAAGCTTATTTCTGATATTGGGCGAAACGTAGGGGAGATAGGGCTCAAAATGTGTGCTTCAAAATGTGAAAAAGGTCTCGTTTTTAGAACCCATCCAACCGAAAAATTTGGAAAAATAACAGTGATGCAACTATATGAAATCTAGCCCTCAAAATAGATCCCATTCCGATATCTGCACAAATAAAGTTAATAATAGTGCATTACCATCTTTTAGAAATTTACTGGAAAACCCCCCTTCACTTCATCCCAGAAGTACAAATTCTGAAAAGTTTGAAGATAATGCAACTCTTATCAACAAAGTTATAGAAGGTCAAACTTTCTTATTTCTGGTAAATTTATTGCACTCTAAGACGTGTATGACGTCATCATCATATAAATTGAACTTATATGAATGGCGGGTTGATGGAGGCGTTTTCGGTTCCCTTTTTTGGCTGTTTTAGTTATTTGCATATCAGTGTTAATTACTCGAAGTAGACATGTGTATGTTTATGCATGTGCCAATAAAGCCTGCAGGTAGTAACTAATATAATAGACATGTGTGTACCTAGTTACCATCGGTTTTTAATTTACGTACATGATATATATATGTATGTTTTTGTGCACGGAGTAAAGTGCGTGAATATGTATTCATCATTATGCGGTAATAGACAATACTCACATAAGATGAACACAAAACTTTTATACCCGAAACGCTCAGCTTCTGGTATCCCAACTTGTTTATTTTTACTTTTATTCAGTGAGACTATGCTTCAGCTTCATTATGATCCCAATTAATGTTGTGCAAGTGATAAACTCACAACGGCGAGACAAACACAAGACGATAATAAACATCCATGGCAACTCAGAAGGGAACCTCAGATAGGCCCCCATCATCACGCTGCCATCAGTCATCGATCTAATAACCATAGACTAATATAATCCGGGTTCTTCAAGAATTGGGAAACCACTGACAAAATATACGCTACGGCATTGTCCCATGGGAAAACACCGCGAGAAGCATCGCTCATCTATATTATATTTCCGGATCATAAGAAGGCGTTCGACCATGTACCATACAAACTCATTTGGTATGCTTTACGCTACCAGAATGAATTCTCGGTATTCATGAAGGAAACGATCTTCGCCACTCTTTTCGTTCTTGTCATAGGCTCATGTGGGAAGCACAATTCCCAGCGAATTGCTTCACGCATCAGTGCAACTTGAATGAAGCGCCATTTCACGTTTGACGTTCTTTGTGATCTCCACATCAACAAATGTCTGAAACCCGCCATTCACCGCACTTTTTCTGATGGGTCGAAGATAATGAACGACACCTCGCGGTAGTAAAGACGAAAGCATTTAACGCCATGATCACATTCGAAGACATTAGCGATCAATATCGGGCTACATCCCTCCCGGAAAGACTACGGAAGAAAAGTCTATAACTAACGGAGCAAGTTGATGGCCGAGAAAATGGCGCACTAGATCCATACCAGCCGACTCTGCTACTGAATGGGATAAAAGATAAAGAAGAAAAACAGTTTTTTCTTTCCTAATTCTCCAAACTTTCCTATTATTCCCACACGCCATAGCTTCTGGTGACCAGAGCTCTTCCTTTGACACATCGTTGGAGCCTTTGCTGCGATGCCCTGGGGAGTGACGCTTCGTTAACAAACTTTTCTCCAAGTCAGTTGCAGTCTTAGCCCAATGACCAGACTGCCCGCAGGCAAAGCACTGTAGGCGTGATATATCGAAACTATCAGCAGTGGGCGTGAGAGTCCTTTCACTGCTTTTTGTTTTTTATTATCCGAGGGGCGACAAACTCCGCCATGCTATTAACATAGTATGCTGGTCCCATGCCCAGGTAAAGGATTTGAGGCAACGTACTCTGTACTATCCTCAGTAAAACCAAAATAAAATGCTGAGATCAGGGAAAGAGATAAATAGAGTATAGTTCCAGTTATTCTACTATGCTAAATCCTACCTGATCTCTCTTGGTGACAGGCCCCGCGACAGGTCGACCAAGAAAATGCATAGAATGTCATTACAAACATGATGATCGGATTAAGTCACAGGCCTCGGAGAAATGCTAGGGCGTCCACCTCAGTCGACGCGGCAGGACGGGCCCCGGTCCTGTCGAGAAATGGGCAAGGGTTTTTGACGCATGGACGGCGTCAGGACGTAAGCAAGTTAGTCCGCACACAACGAACAAAACAAATACGTGTCTGCACGCTAAATGTTGGTACCCTAACTGGAAAGACCGAGGAACTCGCAAGAGCCCTTCGGAAAAGGTGCATTGACATCTACGCTCTGATGGTCTGGTTCCAAAAGCTGCGACATTGAACGCGAACGCGGTAAAAATGGCTACAAACTTCTCTATTTTGGTAACCCACACACTCAATATGGTGTTGGCATTGCCATCTCAGAAGGTTTCCGTGATGCCATTAAAGAAGTCGAACAATTTGATGATCGGCTGATGAAGCTCACCATTATATCAGCTGATCGCACTATTCACTTCTTCACCGCGTATGCACCATAGACAGGTCGACCTGATGCCGAGAAAGATGCCTTCTGGCAACTTCTCGATGAAAAGATTTGTCACGTGCCTGCTGACGATTACATAATCATTGCCGGCGACCTTAATGGTCATGTGGGTGAAAAGGCAGACGGTAACAGGTGCCATGGGGGAAAGGGGTTCGGAGCGCGCAATGAAGGTGGCAAGCGTATAATCGATTTTGCGGACACCCATGACCTTGTACTTATGAATACATGGTTCATCAAACGATTGTCTCATCTTCCCACATTTTATAGTGGGAACAATAAAACGCAAATCGACTATATTCTCATAAGACGCCAACATTTTACCACTGTCACTGATTGCAAAGTCGTTCCCTATGAGACCATCGCACCTCAACATCGGCCGTTGATTGCTCTCCTGCGAATTAAGCCACCGATAAAACGGCGTGAGGAACGCACTGGCCCGCCGCGCATTAAATGGTGGCGATTTGGTGAGAAGAACGAAGAAACGGTCTCACTAATACAATTGCCAACCATTACGAATGTGGAAGAATCATGGAACCAAATGAAAGACACGATCCACAAAGCGGCCTCTGCAACCCTCGGGGTCACCAAGCCGGGTAAGCGGTACATCAACCGAGATACTTGGCTTTGGAATGATGATGTTGAAATGAAGGTCCGTGAAAAGAAACGCCTCTACCACAAATTTCTCGACGATAAAACGCCTGCTAATTGGCAAATTTATCATATAAGAATGCCAACCGGGAAGCAAAGAAAGCGGTCGCTGTCACCCGAGCGAACCATTTCAAAAATCTTTACGATAAACTGGACACTGGGGATGGCGAGAGAGATCTGTATCGAATTAGATCAGGGCCTTGAAGTGTATTAGAGCACTTCATTCAAAAACGTAACGATACACTACAGTACACTGTAGGGAGCAATGTGGTCAGTATTGCGCTCGCCCGAGATTATCACCCTGATGTGATTCAGATACTCATTCACCGTTGAGTCAACTGGTATCCGGCATCCGGTCACGATAACAAATCCCTCTGCCACCAGTGAGATTTGAACCTCGATCTTCCGCTACGACAGCCAAGCGCTCTTACCATTTGCGACTAAATACCATAAATGATAATGAATGCCCTACCACGAATGGGGTACCAGATTAACCCCTACCTGAGTTGCGAAAGCAGAACTACATTCGACCAGGCGCTTGTCAGGGGTTGCAGATAATGACATAACCTACCGGGTTAACTACGAATATCGCAGGTTAATCCTGTAGCCGCGAACAAGCAGAACGTTTCCATTTGGGTTCATCTTCCCTAATAAATGTTTACCTTTCCCAGAGTAAACATCCTTAAAAAATCCGTAATCGGTTGTGAAGCAATCGACGAACCTATCGGATGAATTACAGTGAAGTTACACAGTATTTCGTGGGCTCCCCTCCAAACACCTTCCCTCCCTTTGGAGGTAACCATTGCGTATTACAACGTTGGGGCTCTGTTGCAAAGCTGACTGCTTCCCCATTACTCGTGGGAAAAAAAAATGAGGATAAAATTTCGATTTCTTTTGGCCCCAGAGACACGAAGACAGTACTCAACATGGTTGAGAGTCGAGACGTTTTAGCGGTTATGCCGTCAAAAACCAGGGCCAGAAGACCTAGTCGTCGTATGTTTTGTACGAACCAACTCAACGAATTTATCATCCGCGCCTATTGCCGTGTCATCGATTAGGCACAGAATCAAGCAAGATATAGACGTCGAATCCCTAACGTGTTCATAACTTGCTTTCCGGAACTAACCCTTGTTCCGAAACAAAATGTCGTCAATCAATGCCAAGTGGTAGTGAAAAATTATTGAGTTACCGAAATCTCAAATACTCCACTTATAAGGCACTCCATGAATCCAGTAGTTAGGAGAAACTTAGCAACTGGGGATGTCGAACCAATTCATAATGAGGTTTTGACCGTATTCCAGATCGCATTCACAGAATGAGCTAAAATTCTCCCAGGCGCTAGGCCAAAGATCGCAAAACTAAAGTTTACTTGGGCAACTATTAACATCATTACTGGCGTTGACAAAATTTTGGCTGATCTAGGCTAGCGAGATTGCTGCGACACATTGCTGCTACCACATCTATTTTTTTTTTTCTTCAGCCTTTGTCCCGTTCACAAGCGGGGTCGGCTCGTCGTGATCGGCGCTACCACAGTTATTCGACTCCACAATCAACATCTTAGAGCGAATAACAGAGGTATGCGCATAAATTTCCTGTCCTGAGAGCTTCGACTTAATAAAAAAAATCGAAAAGTTTAGAGAAGAGATGGGCTATGACACGCAGGCAGTTCTTGGATATCCATCACCAAGAGTGCACAGACGCGTTGCGAACATAATTGGAAAACTACCATCTCTCCAATGATATGCCATTGGAAAAAATCCTCGCACTGCTGAAGCGGAATCTTACGGTATGCTCCAATCACATTTGCAGACCTTTTATAAAACTCTCAGCAACTCCGGTCGGGAAAATAATCTCTATCTGGATCAGGCAGAAGATTCCTGGAGAAATGTTTGGAGCGAATTCAACCGTCTAAATTTAGAAGCAGCGTAGCTCGCACACCTTATGTGACAATGTGAGGCCCTCCCCGAAATGACCATGCCTGACATATGTAATTGAAGTTGACATTGAAGCAACTCTTGAAAAGGCAGGTAAATGGGAAGCGCGAGGAGTTGATGAGATTCACAATTTCTGGTTGAAGCGGTTCAAAAGCACTTAAAGGAGCACTATCCCATATTTTGCATAGAATCAAATACGGGTTCCAAGTTAATCATGGCATATTGCCGAAATGTACATTAAGTCATTTATTATATATTGGCGACATTAAATTGTATGCCAAAGGCGGGGACTAACTTCGCTCTTTGCTGAGCATTCAGTTCAGCAAGGATATTGGCTGATGCAGAAGCTCGTTGTTTTCTGTCACTATGCCTGAGAATTGAGAGTTGGTGCACAGGGCAGCTTATTTGCTTTCGGGCTGCAGAAATAGTCCAAGTTTTCTAGCCCGTTATTTACGGTTGTTAGCTCTTTCTAATAGTTGGTCATATTATAATAAATGACCAGGTCCTATTCAGCGGCGCTCGCCAGCGGTTCTCCCGGTGTTAGTGCTGTCAGACCATTCGGGTCCGCAGACATTGGCGCGATGGCGCTTGAATTAAGTATTCGCTTCTACTTCCACTATGACCATTTCTAATTCCTACGACCGTTTCTAGTTACTCATATTCCTCAATCCGTTAAGGATAGTTTTTTTATTCCCACAGTCCACCGAAATGAGAAGCCCTTGGTGGGATGAAATGGGATTCAGTTCCTCTTAATGTACAGAAATTGCTTATTTTATTTTGGACCTGTTTTGAATATATAGCTGGATGAAGTTCTTCTAACTGATTTTGTGGTCCCACAAAGTTTGTAGCGTTGACGCAGTACAAATATTTCCCCGTCTGCTTACAAATCGTTTTAATGTACCAATAAATGCATTGGTTGTTAGGTCGCTAACTACTTTCAAAAGTACTGCCCTTGTAACAAACCAGACGAACACTGCTACGTGAGATTTTTTAGGCTTCTTTCCTCTGATCTTGTAGTGAATCCAGAATGGACCACAAAAATCAATTCCTGTAGTTCCAAATGGTTTATCGGGTTGAACTCTCCTCTCAGGCAGATTGCCCATCATCTAGGCAAATAATTTTAGCTTTGCCTTACTGCAGTGAGCGCAATTCAACACGATTGAACGCGCCATGGTCTTTCCTTTGACGGGCCAAAACATTTGCAGCGTGGCAGGGAGTAGTCCTTGAGGGCCTACGGTCATCATCAAACGAGTAATAGTGTCATTGTATTGAATGTTTCATATCATATGAAATGTTCGCCTCTTGAAAGCGTCCTTCAACTCTGATGACACTTTTCTTGTCCAACAATAGAGCAAGTGAGCTTTGTTATCCACTATGCCAGTTTTTTTAACGCTAGGCTTCCTTTAGAAACAGGATCGTATCTGATAGCATTTCTTCAACGGTTAGAAACAATAAGCCTGTCAGCTCTCTACTGGTTCGAGTGTTGGTTGCGAATCGAAGAACATACGCGACGATCCGTCGTAAATGTTTAAATGAATTCCGGTGGTCGATTGTGGAAAGTATGTTTTCTTTATTTGCAACTGAGAGCACCACCTTTGCCACCTTAGTTTCTAACTTCCTTTCGAACTTTAAGTTGCTTGGCCGAGTTCCGTAAGGCTTTTCTGAAACTTGGTCCAAAGGAAGTGCATCTCCATTGGCACTGCTGAATCCCTATCTTTTAGATTCCAAAGTTGCTGAAGAAATATTTTTTTTTGGTCACCACCTAACGGGTCGAAGGGATGCGCTATGTCAGAGGAAACTGTTCTCTTCGTTAGCTTATTGTCACTTGGCTGGAAAGTTTTCACGCAGAAGTTGTCCTCTTAAGGTAACCACGTTACGCCTAAAGTCTTCACATGATAAAGATCTTTGCTGCTTTGATCGAATTGGACCGCTTGGTCTTCTTTGGGGATGCCTTGAAACAGCTGACTGTGGTTTGCGCACCACTTCCTCAGCTTGAACCTCTGTCAGTTGCTTTCGTACTGCCAAAGTTTCTGTTGAACTACTGGCTCCTGCCATTACATCATAGATGCAGATATTGTTTTCTATCGTCTGAGATCCAAATGGTTCTAACGTTTTACGCTGCGTTGCTATCTACCTGCGGCATTTTATAGCTGAATAAGGAGCTGTTGTAATGCCGCACTTCACAGTAATAAGTTGATAACACTTAACGGGTTGATTTATATTATCTCTCCACAAGATCAATTGGAATTTTCTCTTTTTGCTTTACATTTATGTGGCTGTATATTTTCTCGATGTCCGCTATGAACACAAAGTTACGAAGTCGAAAACGCAACAGAACGGTAAAGACATCATCTTGGAGGAACGGTCCAGTGTGTAGAACTTTCATGGATGTCGTCATTTTGTTGTAGTGCTGTCTGGTCTCAAAATGCAATGATGCGGCGAAAAATAATGGGAGGTAGAAATCTGCTAGAGATCATGACAGAGCACCACGGGTTGGGGCATATGGAAGAATGCCCCAACCCGTGGTGCTCTGTCATGAAATCAGTGTACTGTTGCTTCAGCGACTCGTCCCGAACAACTTAGGATCTTTCGCGAATGGCATTTTGACCATAAATCGTCCATCCTATTCTCTTACAGTATTAGCAAAGAAATGCTCTTCACATCCTTTTTCCTGTTATGTAAGGCTGGAACCTGATTCCACTTCATTTAGTTTCCAGAATTCCTCCACCTTCTTCTAAACTTCTTCATAATCTTGACTACAAATGCCGCAGCTATATGTGGCGGCATCAGGCTTCGCTACTCGACCGGAGATAATCCAACCAAACACAGTATTCTGTAGGATCGACAATTTCTTTCCCAATCATATTTGACCCACAGAAAATTATGTTTCATGCGTCTAAATAATTTTCATTGGAGATTGCTTATTTGGTAATACATTGTTTGCTCGTTGCTGATTGCAGATCAGTTGAAAATACAAATCGCAAAAATTAACCCACTGCAAAGCAAAAGCTGTAACCTGCGGTGCCAACAGTGTCACAAGCTACCCAGATGACACCTTACTGTGGTCCCATCCACCTGCTACCAAATATAATAAAAGAGCGCGGGAAAAGAGATAGTTCCGAAGAAAGGAACCAAAAGGGGAAAAGCGTATGCCCTAATCGCAACCGTCACCAACCGAGGCGAAGCCTAGGGAAAACGAAAATGGTTGATGGGCCAAGATCATTCGCAAAAATGCCAACAATCGAAGGTACGAATTCGCCCAGAAGCAATCGTTATCTCTAGCAAGGACAATCTGTTATAAGTGGAGATACATAATAGAACTAGGCGGAAATGTCAGCAAAATCCGAAAGACCCAGAAAGGCAATTATGTTTGAGTTGAAAAAATCCAACTTGGGCAGAACTGATGGCTTTTATAACCGATGTTAAGAGAGGACGGGATAACCGGCATGCTGCCGGAAGAAAGGAAGGAATTTAAAAAATGAGGTTTATTCAAATAAACCTTACTCATTGCTCAGAATTTACTTGAGAGGCTATAATCAGATGAACTGCAGAACCCTTGAGGGTGACATATAGTTCATAGGCTCGACTGGTGGAGGGATATGGAGTCACGGTCGCCAAGCTATACAATATACCATGAGTCAGTCGTCCAAGGGTTTTGTATAGGCGAAATTAAGCGACGTGTAGTTATACAGCTGCTACGCTCCACCCAGTCTCACAATATCTGAATTAGACATGAGACATGTTAGACAATCCTGTTCAAGAGGCAACGAGATGAAATTCAAAGGTAGTTGCTGGTGATTTCAATGTGTAAGCGAAGAGTGTACCCACAGTGATCACCAGGCAATTATCTTCAAATTATGAATAGAGTCACACGGCAAGGAAGCGGGCTGGTTTACAAGAGCATTGGATGAGGAAATCTTAATGGAAGTATAGCTAGACAAGCCTACTAAGGCTGGCGGCCCCGAAATGCAGCTGTAAGGCAAGTATCTAGGAGATGCACATTCTCCACTAGGAGACCTAACTACTGGTGGAACCAGCCTCCGATGAGCCTGCCACCGAGCCAAGTGAACGGCTCAGAGGGTTGTAGGTAGCATCGATCAGGTGCAAAAAACGACTATAACGCAGCCCACAAAACCCTCAAGCTTGGCATTCAACAGAGCAAAAGGTTTTAAGGAGCTTTATTCAATTGCTAATAAGCACGTGAAGGTTCTGCGGGTTTAACATGAGTACCTGTTGTGTAGGCATAATCCCATGGTTCTCATCGTATACGGATTGATTTCTAGACCATAATCAAGGCCCCGCTATGACGGGCACAGTGATACTGGTTTATGATGAGTACAGACTCAACATTCATGCTAGTGGATGCGAGATCTACCTAACACTTCTGCCGCAAATAAAGGTACGGCGCCCGAATTGTACACCGCAATTCCACGCTTGAGCCCCCATAAATCTCTGCCGAGACATGGGCAAAACCACAATGAAACTCCCACAAAATAGCTAACCGCAAATAACCGGGCCACGAGCACATTCTCTAGGAATTCTCCTAGAACATATGAGTGGTAAGAGTCAGTTCACATGAGTCCCATGCAGACTCAGATCTAATCGCCCTCCTCAGCAGTAATCACAGAGAAACTGCGGCAGAATAGGTGACAGCAAAGCTCCATGCCTGGACGAAATTTCGAACAAAGCCCACAAGCTTGTCGGGAAATCTACACCAGACATGCCCACTGAGTTGTTGGAAGGGTACATATCCGAAGCGATATTTCAGTATGGAAGCGGCGAAAGTTGATAATGGTCGGCACACCCACAAGTGAGCCATCCTCTTATAAACCCATCTATCTTCTAGACACTATCGGTAAATTGTTAAAGCGAGTAATCAATAGTAAATTGCTCCCGCTTGTTGAAAGCCAAGGTCAGATCGGCAGTACTGGTTCCGTAAAGCCTGATTAACTATTGGCGCCATCAAATTGGTCGCTAGCTTAGCAGAGAAAGCGATTCGCGAAAGGTGGGGAGTGCGGGGGCTATAAAGTATAATTTCAAAGGTTGAAAAAATCATTAAGCTGAAGCTCTATACGGTATCCAGGTGTCAAAGTACCCTTCACACTGATATCTCCTCAAATTAATTCAATAACAGTATATTACCATGTTTGAAGGAAATTCAATCGAAACCCCTTATGTTTATCCTAGATTCATGCAAATATAATAATATGGGAGAGAGAGTATAAAACATAATATCCCCAAGTTTGGTCAAAATCATCCTATTACTCAGTTAGTTAGTTAGAGTAGCTCAAAATTTGTCTTATCCGAGTAAATTTACCGAAACGCTAACTACCAACATCACTATCGCACTCAAGTGGTGTCTGATATGCTAGATCCATATACATACATTAGGTACAAATGGAATTATACAAGAAATATACAAAATCTTTCATACTGGAAGCGTCGGGTTTATGGCTTTCGACTTGTTTCTAACTTCGATTTACTTTGAAAAAAAAAAATCTTTTTACCGATCAATTCCCTTAGCTCACAGAGAAAGCTGTCTCTCTCTAAATTTAACTGAGTCATAAGGTCATTCATCATCATCAACGGCGCAACAACCGGTATCCGATCTAGGCCTGCCTTAATAAGGAACTCCAGACATCCCGGTTTTGTGCAGAGGTCCACCAATTCGATATCCCTAAAAGCTGTCTGGCGTCCTGACCTACGCCACCGCTCCATTCCAGGCAGGGTCTGCCTCGTCTTCTTTTTCTACCATAGATATTTCCCTTATAGACTTTCCGGGCTGGATCATCCTCATCCATACAAATTAAGTGACCCGCCCACCGTCACCTACTGAGCCGGATTTTATCCACAATCGGGCGGTCATGGTATCGCTCAGAGATTTCATCGTTATCTAGGCTACAGAATCGTCCATCCACAGGGGGGGGAGCCAAAAATTCTTCGGAGGATTCTTCTCTCGAACGCGACCAAGAGTTTACAATTTTTCTTGCTAAGAACCCAAGTCTCCGAGGAATACATGAGAAATGACTCATTGTCTTGTACAGTAAGAGCTTTGACCCTATGCTGAGACGTTTCGAGCGAAACAGGTTTGGTAAGCTGAAATAGGCTCCTTTAGTTGCCGACCACGGTGCGCGGATTTAATCGTCGTAGCTGTTATCGCTTGTGATTTTCGACCCTATATAGAAAAAATTATCAACGGTCTCAAAGTTGTAGTCTCCTATCTTTATTCTTCTCATTTGACCAGTGTGGTGTGATGTTGTTGGTTGGTTGGTTTTCAGTGCTGACATTGCCACCATATATTTTGTCTTCCCTTCATTGATATGTAGCCCAAAATCTTGCTTCGCTTGCCGCCTGCTCGATCTGGAGGAAGGCAGTTTGTACGTCTCGGGTGGTTCTTCCCATGATGTCGATATCGTCAGCATAGGCCAGTAGTTGGGTGGATTTAAAGATGGTCGTACCCCTCGAATTTACCTCAGCATCAGGGATCACTTTCTCGAGGGCCAGGTTAAAAAGGACGCATGATAGGGCATTCCCTTGTCGTAGATCGTTGTTGATGTCGAATGGTCTTCAGAGTGATCCCGCTGCTTTTATCTATCCTCGCACATTGGTCAGGGTGAGCCTAGTCAGTCTTATCAAATTCGTCGGGATACCGAATTCTCTCATGGCCGTGTGCAGTTTTACCCTGGCTATGCTATCATGTCCGGATAGCTGAGTGGTTAGAGCGGAAGGCTGTCGTACGGAAGGTAGCGGTTCAAATCTCACTGGTGGCAGTGGAATTTGTATCGTGATTTGACGTCGGATACCAGTCGACTCAGCTGTGAATGAGTACCTGAGTCAAAATCAGGGTAATAATCTCGGGCGAGCACAATGCTGACCACATTGCCTCCTAGTGTACCGTTACGGTCTTGAATGAAGTGCTCTAACACACTTCAAGGCCCTGATCCAACATGGAACGATTATTATTATTATGCTATCATAGACGGCTTTAAAGTCATTGATTAGAAAGAAATGGAAGAGATATTTTGCAGTTTTAACTAAAATGTTTCTTTTATTGTAGATATACCTTGTCTGGGGAATAAATTATTCTCTTCTTCAATGTGTCTTATCACACTAAAAAAGGAGGTTTTGGTTTTCTAAAATGCGGTATGCTTGAAATAAAATAATATTTTAGCCAACAACGGAAAATAGTTTATGACCACCGTATATTCTTGTGGTTAACGTTTATGGATTTAAAGTTTGCCTATTCAACTGTGAAGGATAAATTGTTTACCCAAAATATAAATTCCGTTTCAAATCCCATTAAAAGGACAATCTACCTCTACGTTGCCTACATTAATGCATATGGAGGGTGATGTATATGAAAGCATACTCTAAATAATTAAATGGAAAAGTTTTAGTGTTTGGTTTTCTGATTATTTACTAAAATTAAAGTTTTAATTATTTTTAAATCTAAAATCTTTTTTTCGTTAATTTTAAATGCTCACAGCTTTCAATCATCATGGAACATATTTGTGTATCATGCGGATATGATTCGAATTTCATTGCACACGATAATACCAAAGTTAACCTAAAAGAAATAGGAATAAAGATCATATAAGAAAACAAAGAAAATAAATTTCGATTCATAAAAGTCTTTACTCGTTAATTTTTCGCCATTTTTTGGCAAAAAGATTGTTAATTCCATTCAAAACCAAAAATGATTCGTATCGTTTAAAAAGTGTTAACTGGTGATTTCTAAAATCTTTTTATGTATAATATAACATTTTTCTAACCTTAAAAAAAAGTAGCAAGGCTCTAGATGATTCCTGAAGGGCTGCTTCCATTTAGATTTAAAAAAAAGCAAAAACAACTCCATTCAAGCCTCTCACAGCTACCCAGCCTATGATAGCCTATGAAAGTCGCGAACCTAATCCGGGTGACTGACCCGCCACCGGAGTTAAAGTCTACCTTGTAGTCTGCAATAGGAAGTTACAGAACTGGTGACGATAATTTTTAAAGCTGGAATTCAGAATAAATAGAAATTTTCAGAGACACAGCCGTAGATGATGTTGTATTCGACATGGCCAAAAAATCACATGGGAATGTGATGAATAATGTCCTTGCAACCCTGTAAGGTTGCAAACTAAATCAATGTCAATTTCATCTGTTAAAGAGTTAATTTCATTTTTTCAAACATTAATCCCATTTATAAGAGCGTTAATTTAACGTGTTCAAGCATTAATTTTATTTGTAAGAGCATTAATTTGACACATCAAAGCGTTAATTTGACTTGCAAGTGGTATATATTCTACCTCACTTACTCGCGAAACGCGAGGAAAGCTTTATTGTCGGACGAATAAGATGTATAAGGGATAAAAAGTACAACTGATTTTCGATGGCAAACTTTTTCCATCAGAATTAACTGCCGAGATTTTGGACGGAGGAGACAGCTGAATGTTTCCGAACCAAAATATCAAAACTGTTCGACTGTGAGGAGGTTTATCTATCGACATATGCTGGGAGCGACATGCCAGGTTCACAACAGGCGATGATTTATTGCCTAAACCGTGCAACTGGGGGCAAATAAATCCCAAAATTTTATTATTACACAAAAAAAAGGTTCCCACAAACATACACTAGGAGTGTGTAAAGATAACTGCTAAGGGAAATTGTTACAAATCGGAGCGTAATCAGATATAATCATAAAATAAGTGGTTAGAGCGCTGGGATGTCGTCGCGGTTCAAATCTCACTGGTGGCAGAAGAATTTGTAATCGTGACTGGATGTCGGGTACCAGTCGACTCAGCTGCGAACATGTATCTGAGTCAAATCAGGGTAATAATCTCGCGCGAGCACAATACTAACCACATTGCCTCCTACCGTGTACTGTAGTGTACCGTCGCGGTCTGCAATGAAGAGCTCTAACACACTTCAAGGCCGTGATGCATTATGGATTGTTGCGCCAACGATTATTATTATTATTAATATTAGGAAGTAAAGCTGGAAGATGTTGACATCACATTGAATGATTATTTGCATTGAATTTCTTTCATACGAATTACCCTTACATCTTTTATGGTAATGACACCAAAAATCTTAAGCGACTACATCCAGATCAACATGTACCCCGGGGAAGAACATTAACCGAAACTGTCCTGCATCAATTGACAGACGTATTATGTACGTGACGCAACGAACGAGGCAGCCTTGTGTTGATTTCATGGTATTAAAGATGGTTACTTCAATAATTCCTATAAGGGGATACAGAACGTTCATATTTGTAATAGGGTTATTGATACGTTTACGTTTTCGTTGGATAAAGTACTGAAAAATTGACTAGTGGAAGGAATAGGGGACAAGACCATACCCATTCACGGTCAAAAAATTTGCTGGAGAAAGTGGAACAAATGAGAAGAATGGCTAAAATTGCTGGCAGTTGTACCTGAAAAACGGGGTAAATCCCGCAAGATGATACGGAAATTTGGAGAAAAGTAACATCTAATAAAAGATGAGATAGGGAGAAGATAACACTGACGACAATCATCCCTAAACCACAGAAGGGTGTAGCCGCATCCAGAACTGAGTCATTTAGGAAAAAATGTTATCTTTATCAAACGATCCCAGAAAGGAAATCTTATGTTGCAGCTCAAGAAATCCAAGGATTTAACCAAATCAAATTAGAAAGCATTTGGGAAAGGAGGCGGACAGAATGTAAAAACATTGATAAAATTACCACGAAGAGGAAATTTCCAAGGCCTTGAAGATGGAGGTAGACCTTATCCAAATGCAGGGACCAACCGTAAAAGGCTCTAGGGAAAGCTTACGGTAGTGCAGAGACTGCTATCATCGGCGTGATAACAGCGCGACACTTAAACTATTGACAGTAGAGAGAGTGAAAATAGATTACCTTGTGGATCCGTTCAGATAGAAAATAGCACTGAAGTGATGAACCAGTCTAAGTGAAGTCTCAAACAATACAGTAAATCTGATGAAAATGGTATCAACAATGGCTGGATCTACTATTCCGCACCATCCACGAGGAAGACATCAATGTCGCCTTTATTAGTCAACTATATCAGAATCACAGTTGTTGGACAACAGACCAAACCAAGCGTTTCATGAAGTGCTGGGTCAAGTAATTCACATATACGGCTGCGATGTTCTATCCAGCGTTACAACTGCCGACTATGAGCAAATGCTGGGAGTTAAGATATTGGATGTGATAGGATGTTTTCTGAACATCATAGCGGGGTGAATTTAACGGGTTCTTGTGTGGGGTAACCGAACAGCAGATGCCAGAGTAAACGTGTTGCTCGAAGCGCTGGAATCTCACATTCTATCGGAGGAAGAAACTTGGGGTCCGTAATAAAGCTGACATACACGAATGTCATGTTAGCCAAGAGAGTCGTTTAGCAGTAAGCAGTAAGGACAATACTGACAATGACCAGCAGGTAATCTGTAGGGAAATCAAGGGCGCAAAAGAGCCGGACAGGATGTCCCATGGACCAATCGGATGAACGGCGAAGGCTTTTCTGGAGAATATGTTTTCCGTGAATCTCGTGAACGGTATGTAAGTGAATAGTACGGCTATAAAAAAAGTCGCTCAGATTACCAACAGAACCTACTATGGTTAGAGGAAGACGATTTCCCACTAAGTTATCTAACTACTGAAACAAATAAAACAAACTGCGCGCTTTGGGAGAAAGTAGCTTTAACAGAGATTACATAATCACAGTGGTGGTGCGATAAAATTTACACAGAATGTGCTAAATAATGGAATGCTCGTACTTCCCGTTTCAAAAGAAGCTCCGATTATCGGCTTCGCGGATGACTTCTCTTCAGTTGTTATAGTGAAGCATAGAGATGATATAGTGGTTTACGTGACGGAGATATTGAGTGTGTTTGGTCTTAGTTGGAAAGGACTAGGCGGACCCTGTTCGGCCTTGATAACAGGGTAGAAAGAAAAATACTTTAAAACTAGACGGTAAGGGGGGTCGTAGGACTCAGCGGAACTGGGAAGAAATTCATAGTCAAGAGAATCAAAAAGGAAGAAAATGGTAAACATACTAGGCAAGCATACCAGAATGGGAGCAATTTGAAAAACTTCTAAAGATAATCGATGGCCCGACAACCCAGTTGGATCAGGGCCTTAAAGCGTGTTGGAGCACTTCATTCTGGACTGTGAGGCTACACTACGGCATACTGTAAGCAAAGTGATCAGCATTGCATTCGTGATTATTACACTGATTTGACTCAGACACTCATTCGAAGCTGAGTCGGCTGGTATCAGACATTCAGTGAGATTTGAATCGTGACCTTCCGATATGACAGCGAAGCGCTCTAATCACTGAGCCATCCAGAAAATAAAACACATCTAGACACTTACAAAAAACTCTCACGATTCGGTAAACCTACCCAAGAAATAGCAAAACTGTCGGATATCAGGCAATGATTCTCCGAGAAGAGCACTGTGACTTTTATACACATTTGGAGCAAGGTCCAATTTTTATACATAGCAGTAGGTCTATCTAGGGTTGATCCATCCCAACATTTTCGTTGGTTAGGTACACTATAGTTAGGAATGGGTTCAATCGATTTTCAGGAGGTCGTAAATATCCTCTTGAATAATAACGGTAATGACTGTAGCTTAGCGCTCCATTTAGATAATGTCGCTCCTTACTGTATACTTCTTTCATAAATACCCTCAGAATTAAGTATTAATAATTGAGAGTGGTTTGATTTCATTTTCTTCAACTTGCCTTTTGTTTTTTAGAGCGGATACGATTGTACGAGTAGATATACGGATGTTACAATCTGGACCAAAGTTCCAAATCCAGCTCTACTCACACCGGAAAAGATGAACAGCTTTTGCGCGCAAAGTATGTACCAGTAACAATTCATCATCAACCGCGCAACAACCGGTATCCGGTCTAGGCCTGCCTTAATAAGGAACTCCAGGCATCCCGGTTTTGCGCCGAGGTCCACCAATTCGAAATCCCTAAAAGCTGTCTGGCGTCCTGACCTACGCCATCGCTCCATCTTAGGCAGGGTCTGCTTGCCTTCTTTTTCTACCATAGATATTGCCCTTACAGACTTTCCGGGCTGAATCATCCTCATCCATACGCAACTTGTTGAGCCGGATTTTATCCACAACCGAACGGTCATGGTATCGCTCATAAATTTCGTCGTTATGTAGGCTACAGAATCGTCCATCCTCTTGTAGGGGCCAAAAATTCTTCGGAGAATTCTTCTCTCGAACGCGGCCAAGAGTTTCCCTGCTAAGAACCCAAGTCTCCGAGGAATACATGAGGACTGGCAATATCATTGTCTTGTACAGCTAGAGCTTTGACCCTATGGTGAGACGTTTCGAGCGGAACAGTTTTTGTATGCTGAAATAGGTTCTGTTGACTGACAACAACCGTGCGCGGATTTCATCATCGTAGCTGTTATCGGTTGTAATTTTCGACCCTAAATAGGAGAAATTAGCAACTGTCTCAAAGTTGCATTCTCCTATCCTTATTCTTCCCGTTTGACCAGTGCGGTTCGATGTTGTTGATTGGTTGGTTTTCGTTGCTGACTTTGCCACCATATATTTTGGTTTGCCTTCAGTGATGTGGAGCCCAAGATCTCGCGCCGCCTGCTTGATCTGGATGAAGGCAGTTTGTATGTCTCGGGTAGCTCTTCCCATGAGGTCGATATCATCAGCATTGGCCAGTAGTTGGGTGGACTTAAAGAGGATCGTACCTCTTGCGTTTACCTCAGCATCACGGATCAGTTTCTCGAGGGCCAGGTTAAAGAGGACGCATGATAGAGCATCCCCTTGTCGTAGACCGTAACAGTAACAGTTGTGAGTGTTAATTATAAGCTATGAATTAGTGACGCGACCTCTGTGAATACACATGTGAAACAGCCGCAACATGGATATTGAAGACGATCTACTAGCACACGAATCACATCCAACTCCCCATACAGCATCGATGTACCGCAACTAGAAAAAACTCATTAAAAATACGTTACAAAATTTTTAGGAAAACCCCTAATCCCATGGAACGTTGTAATTACGATCTCCACATGCGGTATAATACCGGACCCAACTATTGTATCGTGAACATCAACGCGTTTTATTAGATTGAACCTAGATATTAACTCCTCAAAATTGATGGACTGTTCGACAGCTGGAAAAAACACTCTACAACTCTCTAATTTATTTCAAGGAAATGAAGAATAAGGGGTTCTACACTGGCCTTATATAGAAAATAGAAATTTGTCTTTTTGAGAGTAATGAACCTGGTCTTTTTGGAATGCTGACGTTTGTCTACTTCAATGGTAGCAATAAACTTTAAATAAAAACGTAGCGGGAATACATAGTAGTTGTCTAGATCTATTTCTATCTCTGTTTTTACCGACATAGCCAAATGAAAAAAAATTGATACTGGTCAAGGTTCAAAGAGGCATTTACAATGAACTATAATGAAGAGAGTAAGAAATTTTCAAAACTTCCGTAATTTTGTTGAACGAACCACAGAAGTATCCTGACTGCACAGGGTACTGGTAAGGACAGGGCAACATAAAATATGGGTAAATGCACCTATTTCTCTCCTTCGGAGTCCTATCTAATAGTAGTCTTTTATATCGCTAGGCTAGCCAGTCCAGGAAGGTAGACAGGATCTTTGATACCTCTGTTGAACTTAGGCATTGGCAGCGCTACCCTTTCACTATTCGTCGGTTTATAGCATACGTTTTACTATGCCCTCGTCGTTGAGAAAAATGAGCTCTCAAGGTTAGTTTCTGTCATTTCAAACACACGAAACTGTTAAGCCGTTAAATTTGGGGCCAGAAAAGAGCATTTTATAATGCCCACACAGGAAATGTAGAGTCGGAGGACACTCTAAATGCGATCCTCATAATATCCGCTTCTATTCTACTTTACCTAATATATACCTGAATTTCTGTAAGATAGTCATGGGAAACTGGAATCGCCGCTGTTTAATTCAAAGCAGGTATAAAACCGGCTCAGCTGGCACACCACATTTTCAAACTGTTATATAGTAATACATGGAGGAACCCTTCGTATATAGCGTCCAAATGTGTTAAATTCTATTTTCCAAAATAGAACTATTTAAGCAAAAAATGTGACAGTGATAACTGAGTAGACAAATTTTGTAGTTACTAGCGCATCAAGCAATATTTTTCAAATGAGATCACTCGTATGTCCAGATTAGGCATAACGATCGAACTGTAAATTAAGTCTAAATGAAAGGAAAAGAAAAAGGAACAGCAACTTTAAAAGGTTATTCCAGAACACACTAAAATGACATACTCAAAAGACTAAGATTGTGAACATAGCTAAATTCATCATCAATTAAAAGGGATCCTGGAGATGAAACATCGGCAAATGATCTTCATAAACACCTGAAGAGCGTTCTCTTTAATAAGGCCACATGAAAGTCCTGGGGGTTTAACGTGAGTACCTGCCGTGTAGACAGAACAGAGATTTTGGGACCACAATCAGAGCCCCGCCATGCAAGCACAGCGGTCCTGGTTTATACTGAGTGCAGACTCAGCATTCATACCAGTGGATGCGAGGCCTATCTAACACCTCTGCCGCTCGAGCTCCGAGGAGCTCTGCCCGTGATATAGGCATAACCACAACTACCATGAAACTCCCACTAGGGGGCCAACCGCAAATAACCGGGCCGAGAACACATCCTCCAGGACTTCTCCTGGAGCATATGCTCTCAGAGGGCGGTCCCGGTTCCCATGATACCAGATAACCTCCGGTGAGGCTTCGTGGTCGAAGCCACTTCAGATGAGTCCCTTGCAGACTCGGGTCTGATCGCCCTCCTCGAGTACGTGGGGACGGAAATAATAGGGCAACAAACATACAGTCGCAAAAATAGTCGGCCGGTGGGCCGGTTCAACGAAGAATGTATGCTTGTAATCTTGCGGCAGAATGCTGTATACTGGCCAACGCTGCATTCTCAAAAAACGCGCGGAGACGTATCCTGAACTTCGTTGAGTGGAGAAACAACTTCAAAGACAGGGAAAAGAAGTCTGGGAGAATCAACAAGTCTGTGAAATCGAGAAGTATAGGGAGCAAAAGCACCAGGAGCGGAAATTTTACTAATAAAGCAGGATAAAAACTTCACGACAGACTAACAAATAAGTAGTGATAGACTGCAATGTAAATTTCCCATGTATTACTGAATAGTGTGATAAGAAAAAGTCTCTCTTTTCAGAATTTGATCATCTACAAAAACCAACTCCTCTATTTACGCTCTAAATGAAAACACCCCTTCTTGTAAAAATCATCCCAACAAAAGTGCCTTATTCAGAACGTTGATTTCACCAGTACATGGAAAAATCTACAAAAACCAAAATTTTCAGAAAAATGAATCAAGACTGTCCGTTTTATATCAAAAGAATTCTAGCATCACCAAAAAATTTCCTTCTAATTACTTTGACATATACAATAACGTCTTATCATGATATAACCATAGATAATGATTTGGTATGCTCATTTCATGAAATGTAACTTTTTTAGCATTCTTAAAGAAGCAATCGGGCCGCCATATACTATGCAACCAATCGACATCAAGTATTCGATACTCTTCACTCATATTTTCAGGAAGACGTAATCTTGGGTCTCGCCAACTTTGAGCTAGAAATATGTCCGTTACGTATGTCTGTGGAAGAGAAAAGAAAGTTTCTTGTTATCTCTTAGAAGTAAATGGAAAACTACGAAATACAATTTATGCAATGATTGATTTACTGTTTTAAAAAATTCGGGATGTATCTGGATTGATTAGCGGTTAGAGCATAAAGTTGTTGCAAAGGAAAGTCACCATTTAAACCTTGCTGGTGGTACGGGGAATTGTATTGCACTAACCATCTGACAATGGAATGCTGTTCATATTGCCTCCTAGTTTACCGTCTGAGTCTTAAATGTTTATGATGGAAGAAATTTCAATGGTGGATATCGCCACTTGTTTAAGGAAAATTTGCCCATGGAATGGGCTGCCTATCTTTTAGAGTTAAAGCGTTTTCCGTGAATAGTGTGAAAATGCTTAACTTTCCCAAAAAAAATCACGATTTCCCACTCCCCCAATCATTTAATCCCAGATTCGATACTATTTTCCGAAAATACATAAAATTTTCAATAAATTTCGAAGTGACGGTGACCTGCAATGATGAAAAAAAAGTGTTCATTTATAAGAAATGTTACAGTCTAGTGGTCAAAGGGTAGTATAGGTCCCAGGGCGAAACGTGGATTGGTACCCACGATGGAGCATAAAACCTGGGAAATGCCTGCCGAAACAACACCAACAGCTCTACTACCAAACTCTATCTTCACCTCCACGTGGTAACCGCTGGGAGCTCTTTCTTAACGAAAAGCTGCAGACGGAGAAAAATGAAGGCGAGTCTCCCGCGAGTAAAAACGGGACAAATTGTACCAACTGGTCCTCCAGGTTGGGGATTGGGTAGGGCTGACAACCCTACACGGAAAACAACTTGTTACGAAGCCACAACAGAAGCCTCGGACTGGACGGATTACACAACGACAACGGAATAACGATTTGCGCAGTTTCTCATGGAACGTGCGCTCCCTGTACAGAGATGAAGCTGATGAGCAACTAGTCGATACCCTGTCCCAATATAGGGCTGATATAACAGCGTTACAAGAGATGCGATGGACAGGGACCGATTTCCTGGAGAAGAGCCACTACACCATATATTATAGCGGTCATCCAGTAAACCATGTGCTCGGAGTAGGTTTCTTAGTCAGCCAAAAAATGAAACCTGCTGTTATCGGCTTTGAAAACATAAGCGAACGGCTATGCAATCTGCGCTTGCGAGGCAAGTTTAGAAATATAAGCCTCATTAACGTTCACGCCCCTACAGAGGAGACTGCAGAGTCGGAGAAGGATACCTTCTACGAGGCAGTAGAACGAACCCTCGAAACCTGTCCTAGACATGATATCAAAATCATCCTTCGGGATTTTAACCGCCAAGTAGGGAAGGAGCCCGTAATCATAGCTTACACCAATAGCTTACACCAAAATAGAAATCATAACGGACTGCGGATTATTCAATTAGCAGTGTCCCTCGAAATGGTTGTTGGAAGTAATTGGTTTGCGCGGAAAGCGGTCCGCAAACATACATGGGCCTCTCCAGACGGGACTACTTTCAACCAAATTGACCACGTGTTGATCGAACGCCGCCACCTCTCAGCCTTGATGAATGTCAGAACATATAGGGGGGGGGGGGGCAATATAGACTCGGATCACTATCTCGTTGGCATACTTGGCCCCAGCCGCAAAAAAAGTCCGAACGGCTGGTTTGACGATGAATGTAAGCTGGCAACGGAACGGAAAAATGCTGCATACCGAGTAATGTTGCATTCTCAAAGAACGCGGGCACGCGCAGAGACTTATCACGAACTCCGTCGAGCGGAGAAGCGACTTCACAGACGGAAAAAAGAAGCCTGGCAGAACCAATCAGTCTGTGAACTAGAAAAGTGTAGGGTGCAACCGCACCAAGTGCAGAAGTTTTGCCAACAAGTCAGCAGGATGAAGCCTTACACATCTCAATGCTCATCCTGCCGAGACAAAAGGGGAAATCTTATTTCCGACAGAATGGGTATATTGGAGCGATGTGTTGAGTACGTTGATGAACTACTGAACAGCCAGAACATCGGCGAGTTGGACGTTCCGCCAACTGAAGACGACGGACAAATACTGCCACCACCAAGTATAGGAGAAACAGCCCGTCCAATTCATCGGCTTAAAAATCATAAGTCGCCAGAAGCCGATCACACCAAGTGGTTCATCAACTTGTGCTCAAGGTGTGGGACAGCGAATCAAGGCCTGACGACTGGCAAAGAGGCATTATCTGTCTCAGACATAAAAAGGGAGATATCACACAGTGCAGCAATTAAAGAGGGTATCACGTTGCTGGGTACCATCTATAAGATATTCCCCGCTATCCTGCCAGGCCGGATAGCCCTATACGCCCAGAACATCATTGACCCATACCAAAGAGGCTTCACTCCAGGCAAATCAGAAACAGATTTTCTCTCTCCGGGAAGCGATGGAAAAACTGTTGGAATATGGACATCAATCGCACCATCTTTTCATCGACTTTAAGGCCGCCTATGATAGCATTACCAGGGTAAAACTGTACACGGTCATGAGAGAATTCGATTTTTGACTGACCAATGTGCCAGGGCAGATAAAGGCAGCAGGATCACTCTCAAGACCATTCGACAACAACAACGGTCTAAGTAAAGGGGATGCCCTATCATGCGTCTCCTTCAACCTGGCCCTGGAGAAAGTGATTCGCGATGCAGACGTAAATGCGAGATGCACGATCCTCTTCAAGTCCACCCAGCTGCTGGGCTGCGCTGACAGTATTGACATCATGGAAAGAGCGATGCGAGACGTACCGTCTGCCTTCATCAAGATCGACGGTGCGAGATCTTGGGCTGCACATCAATGAAGGCAATACAAAATATATGGTGGCATCGTCAACACCGAAAACCAACCAACTAACAACATCAAACCGCAGTGGTCAAACGGGAAGAATAAAGATAGGAGACTACAACTTTGAGACTTTTGATAATTTCTCGCAATCGCAAACCGATAGCAGCTATAACAATGAAATCCGCGCACGGTTGTTGGGAGCCAACAGAAACTATTTCAGCTTACAAAAACTGTTTCGTTCGAAACGTCTCACCATAGGGTCAAAGCTCTTACTGTACAAGACTATGATCTTGCCAGTTCCTCATGTATTCCCCGGAAACCTGGGTTGTTAGCAAGAAAAATTACGAATAACATGAGGATAGACGACTCCGTAGTCTACATAACGACGAAATCTATGAGCGATACCACGACCGTCTGGTGGTGGATAAAATCCGGCTCAGCAGATTGCGGTGGGCGGGTCACTTAATCCATATGGATGAGGATGATCCAGCCTCGAAAGCCTATAAACGTTATGTCTACGGTTGAAAAAGAAGACGAGGCAGACCCTGCTTGGGATGGAGCGGTGACACAGGTCAGGACGCCAGATAGCTTTTAGGTATATCGAACTGGTGGATCTCGGCGCGAAACCAGGATGTCTGGAGTTCCTTATTAAGGCAGGCCTAGACCGGATACCGGTCGTTGAAATACGATTGTGGGACTCCGGAGAGTATTCGTCTCTCTCATCCGGCAATGTGCTTTTGTACTCTGGGAAGCCGAGTGATTGATGTGATCGTTTCTGACGGCTACTGTATGGCACGTTTAAGAATGCGTGCCCATTGGATAGTTTGCTGTCGGGGGTAACTGACTGTATTCGAACGGAGCCTCACTGATACCTGGTCGCCTCAGTGAGTAAGTTAGACCTTACCGTGCTACGGGGGGCTATGGCACGGCGGACCTCTTAACCCCCGTACTCGTGGGAATCAAATGAGTACAAAACAAGAAAAGAAAACGAAAACCAAACAAGCGGGGCCCCGTACCGCACCAAAACTGGTTAATCAGGCGGAGGCACGTCTCCGAATTACTGAGAGCCAGGTGATTACACCCAAGAAGGGAGAAGTTGGGACGTCAAGCAGTGGATCCAAGGTTAACATTGGTATACTGCGTGGACTACAGCCAACGAACACCACTGCTCAAAGAGCAGGGACCAGCAAAAGCACGTCTGAGATAAATATAACAGACGTCAGGAAGGATACAGGTCTCAGTGGCGCCGGGGTTAAATGATACCTGCGCTATCTGAAGGAAGGCCTGAAACCAGAAGAGGCCCTTAAGAAGGCTCAGAACAGACCTAAACCATCTCTACCAGAGCCGAGAAAGCGGGGAGCAGCAGAGATCAGCCCGCATGAAGGGAATGCTCCCAAAAAATCCAAACCTGAACCCAAGGGAGGAGAAAACCCGGGCAAATCAGGAGTGAAGGCAGGACCCTGGAAGCCCGTCATTAGCTATACTAATGCGGTCAAGGGCATTCGACTGGCCATACTGCCAAAAAGGTTTCCCGAGCAAATACTCATTCGGGAGGAACAGGAAATCATTGAGGACCTTGTTGTCAAGCAGATGATCAAGGGTTGGACGTCGAAACTGGTGTTCACCGGAATATGCTTTCGACCAGGCCTTATACTGGTGGACTGTGCGACGGAAGACACCGCAGAATGAGTTACAACCATAGTTCCTAGATTGCCAGGCTGGGAAGGGGTGGAACTGTCAACATGTGCTGGGGATGATATACCAGGAGCCCACATGGTGACAGTTATGAGACTCTTAGAAAGAAGACCTTATGAGACTCCTAATTGCTCAGAATGAAGATCTCCATACTCGACTATGGAGAGTCTTCAGAAGCAAGGTAGGGGGCAAGGGTAAACTCCTCACGATCGAGGTAGATGACCGATCCCTGGACGCAATTAAACGTCGGAGTTGTCATATCAACTACCGATTTGGCAACATACCCGTGCATGTGCACAGGAAAAAGCCGAGGAAAGAGACCTCGGAGGAGGCATCGGGTGAAAAACTTACCGAGGTCCCTGAAGAAGTCTCGGAAGCCATAGAGGCGGAAAGAACTGGATCAAGCAGGGAAATAAACCTGCTGCCCAGTGAAGAGCAGAAGCTGGACGACCTAGACTTAGGACTCCTAGGGGTCAGGGTGCACAGCGACGAGCAGGAAAGCGCCATGTCGGAGGAGGAGGGTGACACTCCAACAGTGGAGAAGAGCTCCAAACAATAACGGAGTCAATGGCCAGCACTAAGATAGCCCAGATAAACCTCCACCATGCGAGAGCTACATCTACAGTGATTGCAAGGAGAACATTGGAATAGTGCTGGCTCAGGAGCCCTGGGTGTACCGGGGGCAGATTCGCGGTCTGCAAAGAGGAAGCATGCAGGTAATTTGGGACTCCTCTTAAGAAAAACCAAGAGCTTGCATTATTCTTAAACGTAATTTAAAATACATATGTCTTTCAGAGTTCTTAACCGGGGACCTTGTGGCTATCCAAGTCTCATTGGAAGCCGGGAGGAGCACTCGAGAGGCAGTTGTGGCATCAGGATACTTCCTAGGAGACGAGAGCCGGGCTCCACCGAAACAAGTCGCAAAACTGACGAAGTATTGCGAGGAAAGGGCGTTACCACTTCTTCCCGGCTGCGATGCCAACGCCCACCACGAAGTCTGGGGAAGCAGCGACACCAGTCGTAGAGGTGAGTACCTTCTTGAATTTATTCTTAGCAATAAGTTAGAAATATATAACATAGAGAACACTCCAACATTTCTGACCAGCACTAGACAGGAGGTACTTGACATAACTCTAGGAAATACCCTAATGAACGGAATGGTCAGGAATTTGAGGGCGTCGGATGAACCCTCAATGTCTGATCACAGGATAAACAAATCCGACATTGAGGGTAACTCCGAAATAAAAAGAATAATAAGGAATCCCAAGGGAACGGATTGGGAATGCTACACAACGCACTTGAGCAACAACATTGCCCACCTTCAAGGGGGCGGTGACATGGTGGAACCAGAACCTAGCCAGAATGAAAACAGAGGTACGAAAACTCTTTAACCGGGCAAAACAAACCGGGGACTGGTAGAGGTATAAAAATGCACTGATTGCGTATAGCAACGCAATCAGGGAAGCAAAACGGAACAGCTTCAGGGAATTCTGTGAAGGGATTGAACAAATCACAGAAGTAACCAGCCTGTACAAGGCTGTAGCCAAAGACGGGGGAATATCCTCTGTCTGCTTGAAAAAGGAAGATGGGACATTTAGAGAATTAGGAGGACAGGGTACACCTGCTTCTCAGAAGCAGCGTTTGGAAGCATAGCACTGGGTTACATACCAAGGACATGGAGGCGGACAAAAGTGGTCTTTATTCCGAAAGCGGGTAAAAAGGATCCTTTTCACCCTAAATCTTTCAGACCAATCTGCCTAACATCGTTCGTACTCAAAACGGGGGAGAAGGTCATAGACGTTCTAAAGCGTAATCCCCTACATCACTGTCAACACGCTTACTGGGCAGGACGGTCAACTGAAACTGCATTGTATCAACTGACTACGGGACGCCATAGAAACAAAAGAAATTGCACTGTTCGCGTTTTTGGATATCGAAGGAGCATTCGACAACACATCGCACACAGAGATACAGGATGCCCTGAGCCGCAAAGGAGTGGGAAACACACTGACACTCTGAATCGGCAAAATGCTAGAAAGCAGACAAATAGAGCTACAAACAGGTACAAATTCTATTATCATGAACACCACTCAAGGCTGTCGACAGGGTGGAGTACTATCGCCGCTGATGTGGAGTATGGTAGTGGATGAACTGCTGGACGTGTTAACAAATACTGGAATACAAGTCCAGGGCTACGCGGACGACATTGTTTTAATCTGTAGGGGCAAATATGAAGATACCCTATGTGATAGAATCCAAACTGGATTAAGTGTTACTAGTGCCTGGTGCAGGAAGGTGGGGCTGCGGATCAACCCAAGCAAAACCACCATAGTACCATTCACTAGGAGGCGTAAGCTGGATCACCTGAAAGCCATAACATTACATGATATGGAGAGAAACAGAGGTCAAATATTTGGGAATCACGCTAGACCAAGCAGGGGTCAAGCAGTGTACTGCAGGATAGACTGATGCGGAACATAGCTCCCTGAGGCCAACCTATCTTTGTCTAAGGATGAGTTGTCTCTCCTCTGGGACGGTGTGTGCCTTTTCAGGAGCCAAGCCTCTCGTCTACCAAGACCGTTAGTGAGTGGTGATAGCCACACCCTGTACGAGGTGACCCTACTATTAACAAAACGCTACGGATCTAGACTGGGGAGTCGAAAAACACCTCCCCCAATCCAGGGTGTCATGCGAACCGTGCCCATTGGATAGTTTGCAGTCGGGGGTAACTGACTGTATTCGAACGGAGCCTCACTGATACCTGGTCGCCTCAGTGAGTAAGTTAGATCTTACCGTGCTACGGGGGGCTATGGCACGGCGGACCTCTTAACCCCCATACTCGTGGGAATCAAATGAGTACTAAATTGGAAAAAAAAAAACAAAAACCAAAAAAGCGGGGCCCCGTACCGCACCAAAACTGGTTAATCAGGTGGAGGCACGTCTCCGAATTACTGAAAGCCAGGTGACTACACCCAAGAAGGGAGAAGTTGGGACGTCAAGCAGTGGATCCAAGGTGAGCATTGGTATACTGCATGGACTACAGCCAACGAACACCACTGCTCAAAGAGCAGGGACCAGCAAAAGCACGTCTGAGATAAACATAACAGACGTCAGGAAGGAGACAGGTCTCAGTGGCGCCGGGGTTAAATGGTACCTGCGCTATCTGAAGGAAGGCCTGAAACCAGAAGAGGCCCTTAAGAAGGCTCAGGACAGACCTAAGCCATCTCTACCGGAGCCGAGAAAGCGGGGAGCAGCAGAGATCAGCCCGCATGAAGGGAATGCCCCCAAAAAACCCAGACCTGAACCCACGGGAGGAGAAAACCCGGGCAGGTCAGGAGTGAAGGCAGGACCCAGGAAGCCCGGCATTAGCTATGCTAGTGCGGTCAAGGGCATTCGGCTGGCCATACTGCCAAAAAGGTTTCCCGAGCAAATACTCACTCGGGAGGAACAGGAAACCATTGAAGAACTGGTCGTCAAGCAGATGATCAAGGGATGGACGTCGAAACTGGTGTTCACCGGGATACGCTTTCGACCAGGCCTTATACTGGTGGACTGCGCGACGGAAGGTACCGCAGAATGGGTCAGAACCATAATTCCTAGATTGCCAGGCTGGGAAGGGGTGGAACTGTCAACATGTGCTGGAGATGATATACCAGGAGCCCACATGGTGACAGTCTTTCTCCCAAAGGCCGCGGCAATAGTAACAGAAGACCTCATGAGACTCCTAATTGCTCAGAACGAAGATCTCCATACTCGACTATGGAGAGTCTTCAGAAGCAAGGTGGAGGGAAAGGGCAAACTCCTCACGATCGGGGTAGATGACCGATCCCTAGAGGCAATTAAACGTCGGAGTTGTCATATCAACTACCGATTTGGCAACATACCCGTGCATGTGCACAAGGAAAAGCCAAGGAAAGAAACCTCGGAGGAGGCATCGGGTGGAAAACTTACCGAGGTCCCTGAAGAAGTCGCGGAAGCCATAGAGGCGGAAAGAACGGGATCAACCAGGGAAATAGACCTGCTGCCCAGTGAAGAGCAGAAGCTGGACGACCTAGACCTAGGACTGCTAGGGCTCGGGGTGGACAGCGACGCGCAGGAAAGCGCCATGTCGGAGGAGGAGGGTGACACTCCGACAGTGGAGAAGAGCTCCAAACAATAACGGAGCCAATGGCCAGCACTAGGATAGCCCAGATAAACCTCCACCATGCGAGAGCTGCATCTGCAGTGATTGCAAGGGCAAATTCCAAGGAGAACATTGGAATAGTGCTGGCTCAGGAGCCCTGGGTGTACCGGGGGCAGATTCGCGGTCTGCAAGGAGGAGACATGCAGGTAATTTGGGACTCGTCTTGTGAAAAACCAAGAGCTTGCATAATTCTCAAACGTAATCTAAAATACATATGTCTTTCAGAGTTCTTAACCGGGGACCTTGTGGCTATCCAAGTCTCATTGGAAGCCGGGAGGAGCACTCGAAAGGTAGTGGTAGCATCGGGATACTTCCCAGGAGACGAGAGCCGGGCTCCACCGGAACAAGTCGCAAAGCTGACGGAGTATTGCGAGGAGAGGGCGTTACCACTTCTTCTCGGCTGCGATGCCAACGCCCACCACGTAGTGTGGGGAAGCAGTGACACTAATCGTAGAGGTGAGTACCTTCTCGAATTTATTCTTAGTAATAAGTTAGAAATATACAACGTAGGGAACACTCCAACATTTGTGACCAGCACCAGACAAGAGGTACTAGATATAACTCTAGGAAATACCCTAATGAACGGGATGGTCAGGAATTGGAGGGTGTCGGATGAACCCTCAATGTCTGATCACAGGATAATCAGATTCGACATTGAGGGTAACTCCGAAATAAAAAGAATAATAAGGAATCCCAAGAGAACGGATTGGGAATCCTACACAATGCACCTGAGCAACAACATTGCCCACCTTCAAGGGAGCGGTGACATCAGGAGCGAATTAGAATTAGAAACGGTGGTGGAAGACCTCAACACAATCGTCATTGACGCATATGAGGCCAGCTGTCCGGCCAAGACAGTCAAGTCATCAAGGGATGTACCATGGTGGAACAGAAACTTAGCCAGAATGAGAACGGAGGTACGAAAACTCTTTAACCGGGCAAAACGAACCGGGGACTGGCGGAGGTATAAAAATGCACTGACTGCGTATAGCAACGCCATCAGGGAAGCGAAACGGAACAGCTTTAGGGAATTCTGTGAAGGGATTGAACAGATCACAGAAGCAACTAGGCTGTACAAGGCTGTAGCCAAAGACGGGAGAATATCCTCTGTCTGCTTGAAAAAGGAAGATGGGACATTCACCGAGAATGAGGAGGACGGGGTACACCTGCTTCTCAGAACTCATTTCCCGGGGTCCTACCCCTCAGCGGCAGGCGACAATAATCTGCCTGACACCCCAACAACGAATAAAAGGGGAAGGAAAGAGAGCTGGAAACTAGCAAAAGAGGTATGCTCAGAAGCTAGGCTAAGATGGGCAGTGGGAACCTTTCAACCAATGAAATCTCCCGGAGCAGATGGCATTTTCCCTGCACTTATCCAGAGGGGCCTAGGAATTATCCTAGAGTCTCTTCTGAGGGTGGTAAGGGGGAGCATAGCACTGGGTTACATACCAAGGGCATGGAGACGGGCAAAAGTGGTCTTTATTCCGAAGGCGGGTAAAAAGGATCCTTTTCACCCTAAATCTTTCAGACCAATCTGCCTAACATCGTTCGTACTCAAAACGGTGGAGAAGGTCATAGACAACTATATTAGAACTAACGTTCTAAAGCGTAATCCCTTACATCACTGTCAACACGCTTACCGGGCAGGAAGGTCAACTGAAACTGCTCTGTTTTTTTTTTATTTTGTTAAGGGAAAGTCGCACCGCGTCCTTGAAGAACTATTGCACTGTGCGCGTTTTTGGATATCGAAGGAGCATTCGACAACACATCGCACACAGAGATACAGGATGCCCTGAGCCGCAAAGGAGTGGGAAACACACTGGCACTCTGGATGGGCAAAATGCTAGAAAGCAGACAAATAGAGGTACAAACAGGTACAAATTCTATTATCATGAACACCACTCAAGGCTGTCCACAGGGCGGAGTACTATCGCCGCTGATGTGGAGTATGGTAGTGGATGAACTCCTGGACGTGTTAACTAATACTGGAATACAAGTCCAGGGCTACGCGGACGACATTGTTCTAATCTGTAGGGGCAAATATGAAGATACCCTATGTGATAGAATCCAAACTGGATTAAGGGTTACTAGTGCCTGGTGCAGGAAGGTGGGACTGCGGATCAACCCAACCAAAACCACCATAGTACCATTCACTAGGAGGCGTAAGCTGGATCACCTGAAAGCCATAACATTACATGATATGGAGGTGAAACGAGAAACAGAGGTCAAATACTTGGGAATCACGCTAGACCAAAAATTACTCTGGAAGACACATGTCGGAAACACTTGTCGGAAAGCCACGAGGGCTCTGATGACTTGCAGATCCATAGCAGGAAAAAAATGGGGTTGTAGCCCGAAGATACTACTTTGGATATATACTGCAATAGTAAGACCAATGATTACCTATGGAGCGGTAATCTGGGCAGAAAGAACCCAACTCAGCACACAAGCCAGGGAATTACATAAGCTCCAAAGGCTGGCTTGCGTGTGTATCAGTGGGGCAATGAGGACATGCCCAACGGCATCCCTGGAGGTCCTTCTGGGATTAACCCCTCTCCATCTGCACATACAGATGCAGGCAAGGAGATCAATATTCAGGATGGCCGGTAGCATGAGTGAGGCGGGGAGCTGCCTAAATCGAAGGAAGATTGATATCCTTTCTAGGCGGTATCCCGAATTACTGATACCGAGGGACAACATGACAACGAGGTTTCATTTCGATAAGAAGTTTGAAACACGTTGGAGTAACAAGGCAAACTGGGAAAGCGTGGCTGTGACATACGGCTTAAACCAGCAACTGATTACTTGGTACACTGACGGATCCCTCACAGCAGAGGGAGCGGGTGCCGGTGTCATTGGTCCAAGGAAAATGTACTTTAAGCCAATGGGCAGGTACACTAGCATATTCCAGGCGGAAATTTACGCCATAGACAAATGTGCCTCCTTTAATCTGCAAAGGAACTACAGGGGGCAGAACATAGCTATTCTCACCGATAGCCAAGCAGCGATCAAGGCACTTAGGTCCAACCAGGTGAACTCTAAACTGGTATGGGAATGCCTTGAGAGACTGAATACACTCGGCTCGTCCAACAAGGTCTGGATACTTTGGGTTCCAGGCCATGCTGGGCTGGAAGGCAATGAGGCAGCGGATGAACTAGCCAAGAAGGGAGCAGGGATGCCTTTATACGGGCCAGAACCCTTCTGTGGAATCGGAAACGGTTTCATGGCTATGAATCTAAGAAACGAAGAAAAACGGTTGAGGGAACTATATTGGGCGGGCCTACCAGGGATGGACCAGTCCAGGGTGCTTATTGGGGGATACGAACCCATGCGCACAAAGGATTGCTTAAACCTCACCAAAAAGAACCTCCGAATCATAGTGGGAATTCTCACTGGTCATTGTCGGCTGAACTATCACCTAGGGAAGCTAGGGATATCTACGGACGCTGTCTGCAGGTTCTGTGAGGAGGAGGACGAAACCTCTATGCACGTCCTGGGACAGTGTCCAGCACTTGTGCAAAGTAGGTCGATACATCTGGGAGAACACTTAATACCAGATGCAAAGTTGAAATTTCTGGAAGTGGGGAACATACTAAAGTTCCTAACGGTTACTGGCCTGCTTGAGATACTATGATCAACAGGTACACTATAACCAGTAAAAGGGGCACAATAGTTCTTCAAGGACGCGGTGCGACTTTCCCTTAACAAAAATAATAATAATAGACCAAAAATTACTCTGGAAGACACATGTCGGAAACACTTGTCGGAAAGACACGAAGGCTCTGATGACTTGCAGATCCATAGCAGGAACAAATGGGGTTGCAGCCCAAAGATACTACTTTGGATATATACTGCAATAGTAAGGCCAATGATTACCTATGGAGCGGTAATCTGGCCAGAAAGAACCGAACTCAGCACACAAGCCAGAGAATTACATAAGCTCCAAAGGCTGGCTTGCCTGTGTATCAGTGGGGCAATGACGACATGCTCAACGGCATCCCTGGAGGTCCTTTTGGGATTAATCCCTCTCCATCTGCACATGCAGATGCAGGTACACTAGCATATTCCAGGCGGAAATATACGCCATAGACAAATGTGCCTCCTTTAATCTGCAAAGGAACTATAGGGGGCAGAACATAGCTATTCTCACCGATAGCCAAGCAGCGATCAAGGCACTTAGGTTCAACCAGGTGAATTTTAAACTGGTATGGGAATGCCTTGAGAGACTGAATACACTCGGCTCGTCCAACAAGGTCTGGATACTTTGGGTTCCAGGCCATGCTGGATTGGAAGGCAACGAGGCAGCGGATGAACTAGCCAAGCAGGGAGCAGGGACGCCTTTACATGGGCCAGAACCCTTCTGTGGAATCGGAAACGGTTTCATGGCTATGAATCCAAGAAATGAAGAGGAACGGTTGAGGGAAATATATTGGGCGGGCCTACCAGGGATGGAGCAGTCCAGGGTTCTTATTGGGGGATACGAACCCATGCGTACAAAGGATTGCTTAAAACTCACCAAAAAGAACCTCCGAATCATAATGGGAATTCTCACTGGTCATTGTCAGCTGAACTATCACCTAGGGAAGCTAGGGACATCTACGGACACTGCCTGCAGGTTTTGTGAGAAGGAGGACGAAACCTCTTTACACGTCCTGGGGCAGTGTCCGGCACTTGTGCAAAGTAGGTCGAGACATCTGAGAGAACACTTAATACCAGATGCAAAGCTGAAACATCTGGAAGTGGGGAACATACTAAAGTTCCCAACGGTTACAGGCCTGCTTGAGATACTATGATCAATAGGTACACTATAACCAGTAAAAGGAGCACAATAGTTCTTCAAGGACGCGGTGCGACTTTCCCTTAACAGAATAATAATAGTATTATGTAAATGCTTGTATGCAACCTTACTTCAGTTCAATTCATCGGACCGCATAATATTCCTCAAATTTCCCTCACTGCAAAGTTGACGTCGTCAAACCCATTCCAAATGGTTCCTTTTTCTATCGCTCCAAAAGCTACGGCTTCGTTCTGGCTCCACAACGTTTCATGTTGCCTTATTTTACAGGCAACGGTATTTGTCTAGGTTGCATCCAAGGCTTTTGCAAAAGTAATTTGTTCTTTTCAAGCTATCAGCATTTTCTAGAGGTGTTTATACTTTTGGCAAAGGTTCTCTGTTATCGTAATCTTACACTATTTTAAAAAGGAGTTTGCAGAGTATTTCATGCTATATTTAATTTGCTAGATACCTTTTCATAAAACATCAAAAATCGACGGTGTGAGTGATTTGGGGTCGCTGGTACCCGGTTGGAAAACGCACAATTCCACAGAGTTCCAAGAACTCTTCCCCGTATTTCGAATACCCGCTATGAGACGAAACTCGACAAAAAAAGGGTACCGCCAGTAACTCAGTCCGAAGTGAAATTCGCATTCACAGTAGTACCTCGGCTGCCCAGCTAACAGATAAGCCTGCAATATCGTTTCGCTGGATGCATTGGACGAAGAAGCAGATCGAGCATTGATGAGGTACTTGAGCATTTTACAACAAAATCGTACTGAGAATGGCCACTAGAGCTGCAGCTACTGAGAGATTAAGCGAAAACAATTCAGTACGTCTCCCCAAACAAGAAACTGAAGCATTGAATTCGGCCTTTAAAAATAGTATTCCACCATATTTGTACAAAATTGCCTACTTTGGAAACGGATTACTTGTCACAAAGCCTGAAAGTATATGCTTCAAAATGGTGGACGTTCTTGTGGTCCACATCGCTAGAAATAAGGACTCATAAAAAACCACAAATGGAGATATCAACACATGGTATACAGACCACACCGAAGACAGCAGACTTCATACTGATGATAAATGACTAACCGAGATAAAAGGAATAAACATGACACATGACTATATTTGGTGAAAAAAAAAACAATTTCCACCCCCCTTTTGCATGTATGGGGACCTGGCTATAAAAACTTAGTAGCCGATGCTTTGTTACGACAGTAAATCAATAATTCTACAGATCACAGCATTCACTCAGAAAAAAGTTCGGGTCATGAGAAAATAAAAACTACAAACAAACCAAACAATATGTATAAAAATCAAATAATAATAAAGCAGTGTGGAACGCCGGCGTGACAGGACATTGCTACGCGGCAGGACATTGCTACGCTGACTCAAAATCAGCACTGACAATGCCTGCAGACGGGAGAGAAATAAAGTGCAGGGGGTTTTCAGGAACTATGCCATCCCCAGTGAAATACCCGAAGTTGGAATTCTGGGCACACTAAAGCAGAAACTTCCTATTGTATGCAATTGGTTCCAACGGTATAGCGAAAGTCACTCAGACGCGTTCAGAATGCAAGGTACACCTGGATCCAACGGAGTTTTTAAAGATCTCTGAACGAATCGCAACAGAACATCCAGACCACAGTAGATCTAAAAGGCAGTACCCACACTAAAATGCCCTGACTTGCAAGTGTATTGCGGAAGCTCATCCATTCACGTGATATGCGCTAAATTATCTTCGTCAAATCGTATTGGTAAGAAAGAGATGAAAGGAACATGTGAGCCATATTTAATTGAACGAAAAATTATGTGTATATTTTTGTATTTTCAATCGAAGAAAAGAGAAATTTCTGAACGAAAAAAAAGCTGCCGATACGATAGTTTCATTCATGAAATGCGCGCCCTTCGAGAATTTCATTACAAAAGTTTAAAATTTAAAGTATACGTTATATTGTTTACTTCAATGCAAATAAAAAGTAAACAAAGGTAATACAACGAGGCATGAGTTTTCAGAGGCAATGGAAGCGGGAATTTCATTTGAAAAGATTTAGTTTATCTCGAAGTAATTGCGCTTTTATTGAAAAATTAACGGAAATGGAATCAGTTTGTGTATAAAAAGCGTTTCTTACCGCAAAGTTTAAATATAATGGCTCAAATCGTAGATGCAGATATGCATCATTTATATGTGTTCGCCATTCAAAGTTTCCTCTTTACTTGAGTGGTGGCGATAGTAGGAAAAAGAAGTCAACGATATAGTGAGAAAAAAAACTTTTCGTAAGAACAATAAGAGCGAGAGGATTAAATAAAAGTTATTATTATTTTTTTTTATACAATCATTTTAATTTCATACAGCAAAACAAATTAAAACAAGAAATAAGTACCAAGTTGAAAATTAATAATTGTTAATCTATTCTGCTAGTATCAATAATCATAGTCAGTAAAATAATATATATGACATCTTTATCGGTCAACTTCCCAAGAAAGTGTTTAGTTTATTACTGATGTAATCCAACAGTAATAGTAACTCAATATTAGGTTCTGCTACCACTTCTATTACGACTAGTTTCTTCCTCGATAAAATCATTCTGTCATATCGCAACCATAATTATATTTTCGATAAAACAATTACAAGCAAAACCTTTTATTTAGTTTAATGATTACAAACAAAACTTTTTATTTAGTTAAATGATTACAAGCAAAACTTTTCATTTAGTTAAATGATTATAAGCAAAATTCTTTATTTAATTTAATACGGATATCTGATAACTATGAAATCAACCGCCACCTTTTACTAATCAAACACAACTCTTTTTTACAAAACCTCTTAATATCGGCAATTATTTTTCCATGTCATGGCACTCTGAACTCCACTCCTGTGGCGAGATCTGAACTCAGTGGAGGGCGCCGGTGGCGTCATCTGTCCGCTCGCATTCGCAACATTCGAAATAAATTTCGAATGCCGCGAATCCTGCCGCACCACAAGTGTTCATTGCCGGAAATGAGGAATAAAGCCAATAGATGACTGAATGAAGGTCGGTTATGTTTTTATTAAATTTATAACCTATATGCAGAATATAAATGGATAACAATTTAAGATTGATAGTTTGCAGTTTATACAATTATTATACCATTAATTAATTAAATTAATTAATTTACTATCTACTTCATTTCGTCCAAAATGCCAAACGGTCCAAATTACTTCCAATTTGACACCGGATTGGTGCCAAATATTTTGACGATACGACGATGAGCTTTTGCTATTCTGACACTAATACCATGCTCACCCATATAGCCAAAAGTAGTTTGACGTAGTCACTCATGCCTAGACAAAACGAGCCAATCACACCAGCGCATTGACAAGTCCGGGCGGGGTGTCAAACACAGTTCATCCGATTTTCGTTATATTTCCCTCATGCTCAAGGGCAGAGCAATTTGAATTCGTGTATATCCACACTGATTTCCCTTTTTTGGGGGGTAAGGGGATAGCTGTCCGGATAACTGAGTGGTTAGAGCACAAGGCTGTCGTATGAAAGGTCGCGGTTCAAATCTCACTGGTGGCACTGGAATTTGTATCGTGATTTGACGTCGGATACCAGTCGACTCAGCTGTGAATAAGCACCTGAGTGAAATCAAGGTGATAATCTCGGGCGAGCGCAATGCTGGCCACATTGCCTCCTACAATGTACTGTAGTGTACCGTTACGGTCTTGAATGAAGTGCTCTAACAAACTTCAAGGCCCTGATCTAATATGGATTGTTGCGCCAACGATTATTATGATATTATTATTATAAGGGGAGTGTGGTAGCTATTAATATCTAACTGTGATGATCGCAGGTAGATCAGCTGTGTTTGACATGCCGCCCCCAATACCAAAACCGGTTGGCACATAGCATAAATCAGGTCATGAGTCGGCGGAAGGAATTTCCACCCTTCTTCATTGTGGGAATTACCTACCTTGTCCCTAATACAGTGCGGAATCCCGCGGATACAAGACCGGTTACTTTCTCACCAACTCTCATAACGTCCACTACTAATGAAAGGGTCAATGTGCACCTCGAGGACGACAACATTCTGTCCAAGGACCAGAAGAGCTGCCGAGTCAGGTCATGGGGTTGCAAAGAACAACTCTTTATCGGCTCGCAACTAGAGGCCAAAGAAACCTCTTTTGTTGTTATATCGATTATCCCAAAGCTTTAGACAGCGTACCGCACACATGGCTAATCGATGTCCTACGTCTGTATCGCATTGATCCCAAAATAATACAGTTGTTGGCGGCAGTCATGGAAGGGTGGCATACCACCTTATTCATGAGTTCTTTTGAGGGTGTTAATACCTCAGAGCCAACTCATATACGGAGAGCCATTTTCCCTTTGGTTTTGCATGGCACTGAACTCCCTTCAGTGGCTGGGAATGATTCTAGAAGGCGTGGTTTTACAATAAAATATGGCCTACGTACTAAGGGCGAGATGACACACTTGATGAACTTAGATGACCCCAAGTTGTATTCTGGTACTGACACCCACCTTAGAAGTCTCTTGCGAATAGTGGCCATATTCAGCCATGATATTCGGAAGGGAGTTGATACACTTGATGTATAATATTTAGGTGACATGAAGTTGTATGCTGGTACTGACGACCACCTTAGAAGTCTATTAGGGATAGTGGACATGCTTAGCCGAGATATTCGGATGGAATATGGATTAGACAAGTGTTGTATCCAAGCCATCCGCAAAGGTCATCACGAGCCTCATGCCGGACATAGCATATGGGGTAACCCCCACATCCAAGTAATGACCGAGGCAGACTTCTACAAATACCTAGGAATTCTGCAAGGAACCCATGCTTGAGTTGCTGATCTGAAGGATGTTCAGCTACCCGAATTCCAACGACGTGTAAAGCTAGTACTGAAATCGCATCTCTCGGGTAGGCAGACTGTGGGCTGACTCCGCTCAACCTCAACGATCGATCATTCAATCCTCTGAGTAGAGTAAAGCTAGAATAAGAGCGAATCGATGCATGGAAGTCCAAGGCAATACAAGTTAAACACGTGATATGATATGAGCATGCGATGTTGCCATGCCAAGGCGGACAATCCTCGCAAATGGGAAATTAAACCACTGTAACGAAAAAACCGCGGAGTTGCGTGCTGCATGCTTTCGAGCAGGGAGGAGTTGCCAACAATCTAAAGGAAGACCAGACTTCGCGAGAAACGGGAGATACACACAAACTGTCGAGGTCGCCTTAAGCAGGCTACACGGTCCGACAAGAGAGAATGCTTTAAGGGACTTTGTGCGGAGACAGGCCAACGCCTTTGGGGAAGAGCGCACAGAGTTCTTATAAAGATGAGGGGGTGAACACCACAGCTGGCCTGGCCGTATTTTGTTGTCGATATAGTAACAAACAAACAAGCGTTAACTGAGACAAAACTTGAGGGGATTTACCGAAGGATCGGTGATAACAAAGTTTTCAGTTTCAATGCTGCCTCATTACATTAGACCCGACCGGGGAAGAAGAAGAAGATAGTGGGGTCGTTTTAGTGGGCAAGAATTCCACACGTGCTTCGATCTGGCGAAGCGATGGGTTTCTAAGATTTCCTTCTCTAACGGTAACAAAACACCAAAAAATAGACGGACAAATGTTGAATCGTTGCTAATTAGGTTTTCGTTTATACGAAAAAACAGCTGCAGACAAGCAGAATGTTTCTCTTTATGTTCGTTCTCCTAAACCCATTCTCCCATTCTGGGGGAGTAGTTGGAGCACAAGGCTATCGTACGGAAGGTCGTGGTTCAAATCTTATTGGTGGCAGTTGTATTTTTATCGTGATTTGACGCCGTATACCAGTTGACTCAGCTGTGAATGAGTACCTGAGTCAAATCAGGGTAATAACCTCGGGCGAGCGGAATGTTGACCATATTGCCTCCTATAGTAATAATCCTGTAGTGTACCGGTTCGGTCTTGAATGGAGCGTTCTACCACACTTCAAGGCCCATATCCAATTGGATTGTTGCGCCAACGATTATTATTATTAAACCTCCTTTGAAAAAAAATCATAATCCAGGGTGAAGGACTCGATGCACCTATCGGATGATTTACAGCTTCGTTACACTTTATTTCAGAAACTTTTTTTCCAATACCTTCCCTACCTTCGAAAGTAACCATGGCGCACTGTAAGATTAGGGTTCTGTTGCCTGTTTCCCCATTATTCTTAGGAAGAAATTGTGGACACTAATTCAAACTCTATGAATGGGACCCCACATCATAAGGAGTTTTAGCGGTCATGCCGTCAACTATCAGGGGCGGAAGACCTAGGTTTGACTTCGACCAACTAACTCAACGAATTTATCGGCCGCGTCTATTACCGTGTTTGGAACGGAATACAGCAGGCCACAGACATCGAATCTGTGAACCGTTCATAATCGATTTCCATAACTAAATCATGTTTCGGAACAGAACATTGGCAATCCATACAGGGTGATAGTGAAAAATAATCGAGTTCCTCTTCAACTAGGCCAGAAATTTTTCAAAAGGTTTCACTTGGGCTCAGTGTGGAATCAGCAACAAACCGAAGAGATTAAAGGAGCAACTCGAATACTCCATTTGTAAGGCCCCACAACTAAAGTTTACTTCGCAACTAAAAACATCATTGCTCCCATTGACAGAATATTAGCTTCTCATTTGACTACCGAGATAAACTGATACGTTGCAACTGTTACGATTACTTATTTTCACAAGCAGCATATTGGAGCGAATAATAGGGGCACACATAGGAGGACTTTACCCTTCTGGTCAAAAGGCGGACAAAACCGTCTTCTTCCAAAACCAAAGACCATTTTATAAAAACCTCACCATATCAGGTCGTGGTTATCAACACAAATGTGGTTCTCCTCCTTAGAACAATGACGAGCGGTTGGAACACGAAGCTATCAGTAACCTCACAATAATCAGAGAAATACCAATCAGGTGTGAAATTTACCAAGGCCACTCCCTAAGCCCGCTATGGGTTTGTTTGGCTTTTAATCGGATGTCCCGTCTTTTGTATAAAAGCAAACACGGATTTCAAGTCAAACATAGCGTATTATTGAAACGTACATTGACGACATCAAATTGTATGCCAAAGATGAAAATCAACTTCGCTCCTTGCTGGATATCACCATCCAGTTCAGTAGGGATACTGCCATACAATTGGGTTTGGAAAAATGTCGCATGAAAACAATTGTTGGGAAAAACGCACTGACAATATAGGATGCAATTAAACTGACATCTTCACATCTTTACGGACGACGTGTACAAATACATTGAGCATATTACAAGTAACAACGCCTGCTAGAGCAATTATTAATTGTAAGTTCCTGAGGGAATTCGAACAGCATCTGGATCATGCCCTCAACAAAATTATGGGGATTCTATTCCCATCCTTCAATATACTTTTGATGTGATATGGTGGAGTAATATTGATTAAGAATCTATTTGTATATACGTGTTTCGGGCACAAGTTGTACCCACCAGGAGTCACACACTCTGTGGCTTCGTCGAAACTTATACAAATGATGAAAAGGCTAAACATCGACATGGTGCCATCGAGTAGGGTTTATCAGCAGAAAAGCAGGCTGGGATACCCCAAGGACCGTATAGTAAAACATAATTCCAGTGCTATATATAAAGTGACATGTCCAGATTGTAAGAGGTGCTTTTAAGGACAAACGAAAGGACTGGTTTTGGCAGCTGGGTAGAGCACGATAGAGAAGCGGCCAGTAAGGCGGTTTCCGCCCACAAAAGACACAACGCTAAAATCAATGGTAACACGTGATTGAAGAGAGACATAGTATCACATGGGACAACGTAGAAGTCATCAAGGAGTTTGACGCGTAAGAGTACTTAGTGATCCACTTAGATTTTCACTGCTGTAAAGGTTTCGCCATATTTCGTGTGTTCTAAAAAGTAGTCTATTCTCTGTTTGAAATCAGTAAAACCTTACCGAGCATTCAGTATGTAAAAAAAAACATAACTGGTGTCGTGAATTCATTTGGAACCCAAGCCATTTGTATTTCTTCCAGCAAAGACTGACCGCCCTTCGATCGGCAACAACCGCAGTACGTGGCGTAATGAGAACCTAGATTAGCTTGCAACGGTTACAGCGATTAACAGCCAATTTGGTGGAAAGGTAGGAACTGTGAACGCTCACGTATCCAGTAAGTTGCATCCTTTTAGGTCGAATTTAAGGGGGGTCCCCATACGTGCAAAAGCGGGGTGTACAATTTTTTTTTCACCAAATATAGTTGTTTCAGCATTCTCCTAAACGGCCTCTTCCAGTGAACTACCCTGCTTGGCGTTGGCCAAGCTCGCGCACTAGCTCCTGGATCTTTAACTCGAGGACCGTGGTTGCTTTCGTTCCGGGTTGCCGAAACCTAACTTCGGAACGATGGGGTAATCACACACCACTGAAACAGAATAACACTAAAGGGGTTAGAAAGAATACTTACTCGATTTGTATGGCTTAAGTAAATGAGAACACTCGCGACTCCACTTCAACATACCTTTATTTTCTAATCACAATATTCTATTTCACTCTTATTAATACTTTTTACTTAATTAATCTCAAAAGCGATTTAAAGTAATTTCCGCGCGTAAAGTGTTCTCGGATAGAACCCTTTAGCTCTGTTCAGAGGCTTGTTCACAACTCAAAAGTCAAAGTAACGTTATTCTTAAAATCACCTATGTTTGACCCTTCCGTGTTTACACATTGCTTTGAAAGTGTTCTTGTACACAACACAATAACACTTGTTTGTTATTGTAAATTTGGTTGTCGGCGACAAATCGACACCTGCTGTTGCGCTGCGAACTGCTGACACGGAAGAAAGTCATGTCGAGGCCAAATATACCATTTGGTATGTAACATGCTGATGCAAAGGCGGAAAAGAATCTCGTGATGTCCAAACAGGCCATTTGCATAGCATGTGATGTAAGGACGGAAGAGGTTAAATGCGCAGGCAGACTGGGTTTCATGGGGCTAGCTCCAAAGATGCGGCTGCTGGAGAAAATCCGGTGAAATCGCTTGAACATCCTCCCGCGCAAAGAAAGTCCAATTGCCTGGACCTGGACTGTTATCTATTGGCAAACGGTCCCAAATTTCTGAATATGGAAACTCTCGTATTGGTGTCACTCGTTGCCAGCTTGCATTCTAAGGGTGTAAGGCCATCCTTCTACCTCTAACGATCGAAATGATGGCGCCCAAAACGGAAACCCCTAAGTAGTGCGTAGCGTCTTAATAACCCCTTCCATCAATAGCCAGTCCCCTGGTAGATCTCCGATTGATGCAGAATTGTCTTCCGGGTGTTGATGTGTTGTTTTTTTCCGATGAAGTCGATTGTCTTGTTAGTATTATACATATCAAAGCTTATGCCTAATTTTCTTTTAGCGGAAGGGTCCACAATTTTGTTTGTTCTTAAATGTATCGTTCTTATTTTCTTCATTGTGTTCATTATTCTTTTATAATTGAATCTGCTCTTTAAAAATTATAATAAAAAAGGCTATTTAACCCTAGGACTTTGTTACAAGAGGATGAAAATGAAGAATGTAATAATTACACAAATATAAATACTTGGTCGTTTTTTATAAACGCCTGGAAAACTTGAATCGTTTAATTGGATACTATTTTGCTTGTATGTGATGTAGTTATCATTATGTTCATATGCATTTTGTGTTTATAGTTAATTCTAGTGTTGATTTAGAAAATATTCATACTTCACAAGATCACCACATTTCGTTTTTTGCTTACTATTTCTGCAATATTTTTACTCTCAGTTAATTGTTCTCAGATTACTTATATTTCGTTTTTTTTTCATTGTGCACTTAAGTGTACTACCTATTGGTAGTAATTAAACTACACGCGTAGTAATCAAAATTACTCGAAAGCGATTCAATGCCTAGGGAATACCTCATCAGCTCAGTTTCACGATGACGTACCACGGTAAAGAAATGTGATCCATCAAGCGTTGACTTTGCACATTTGAAATCAGAGCGCCGGCTGCCCCAGACATTGAATCACTTTGCACGCATCTGCATTCATTTTTGCTTGCACTCATGCTACAAAACAACAACACATATCAAGCGACCGTCACCCAACATAACAAAAAACAAAAACAATCAAAACAAATCTGATACCTTGACACCATGCTACTGTTCTTGACCGTGACTTTTTTGCCGCCGGTCTGTTGTTAATTTGTATTAGTCACTTATTTACAATCCATTCATACACAAGAATTTTACGTAGGTTAGTGATTATTATTTAATTTCATTTATTTACATTACAATTTCGGATCCAACTACGGGTTTGTTTTTTTACATGGGAATGTATACACAGGAATTCTAGACTGAGGAATTTGCGGGTGACATGATACCTATAGGGTTTGTCGATTCTTGACCCCATCTCCCGTGCTGCCGATCCGCTGTTGCTAGATGGCTTATAAAGGTAGGGTGATCGTCATCCCCCTTTCGCTTCTTTCTGGCTAACCGTACCCAAATACCTACGATAACGGCCCCTACTAATAACCCTGCCAAAGTACAACCGTGGGGAATGTATTGTTTGAACACACTATCGTCATTAATTACTCCATCGAGTTCTCTCTTTAATGTGGCTATAAGGTGCTTGTTGTCCCGGACGAGACTGATCTCGGTTGATGGAAGATTAAACCGAGGAGTGACTGTTTCATACACCTTTGTCCAGTTTACTGTAATGGCTCGTGGAATCTCTTTTATCTGAAAGGGAACCTCGCCCATGGTACAATAGTCGAGCTCTACTAGAGAAACAGGAAACCGAATTTCTAACTGAGTGTCATTACACGTGATTGGTATTTTATCAACTTGCCCTTTGAATATCACTCCAACATGGGGGCTAATGCGACCGATGTAGGTCTCATTGCTCCACCGCGTGGTCGAACACCAATCCTTTAATTGTTGGCCTCCCCGTATAATTTCCTTAATACATGATGGTCCAGAGCGTAACAATTTTGTCTCATATAGACGAGGGAGAATCTCTGTAGACTCTTCCTCGAAGAAAAACTTGTCCGCATTGGGCCCAACGAATAGGATGCGGAATGGTATCGTTGTCCCCAAGTCCCAAGTGTTATTTTTAGAATCTGGAGGGGTGATAACTACTACCTGTCTAAATTCCTCTTTATACGCAAGAGGAATTGTATATTCGATCGTAACGAGATCATTCTGAAGCCATGCAGACACTGGATTAACCTCGAACACTCTTTCTGGCTCATCTTGTTTCGGCAGGACTACCCCAGGGACCTCCCTATTAACCTGGCTTATAAAAGCAGCCAGTTCCTTGGTAGGTCGTCCTAGGGAGAACTCCGACAGCTCCTGCCTTAACATTTCTTTCCCCTGCTGCTCCATTAGCTGATTTATCTGGTTCTCCACCTGATGGTACTCGAGGTCCGTGATGTTTAATGTTAACGCTGCGATTTTTGTCTGTTGATGTCTAAGAGCTTTCACTTCCTCGCGAATAGCTATATCTCGGTAACTAAGGTAAGCTACTGTCCCCGCCGCTAAGAGACCTGGGATATACTTAGCCCCTGTTTTCAATAAACTACCTGATATAATGGGGACTATACCAAAGGCCCGCCTAACTCGGTTGACCTTATAGGAAGCGGTCAACTGTCGATTAACATCAGCGACTTGCAGTTCGCTTGTAAGTTTCAGCTCGTTGCAATGTTCTTGGACTTCCTCCACCATCTGCCGCTCACATATCTTATGGAACTTTTCCAACTGTTGCGACATTGCGTCGAGATCACGCGTGAGGTTTACTGAGGTTGCAATAGTATATTTTAGGTCAAATGCCTTTACCTGCACTAATCCCAATTCCAAAATTCTGGTTTCCAAGATCGGGTCCACTGCCCAGGACACCGCTGTGGCGGGCATTCGGCATATACACTGCAGAGTAGCCACTTGCGCTAGAGACCACGGCTTCCATCCTTTTCCGCTTCGCGTTCGGGAGGGAATGTTAGGTGGAACCTTGTCCGGTTCTAACGCATTATCATCTGCTTCCTGCGCTTGAGAGGGCTCAGCTTCCTCTTCTGGAAGAAGGGGAACGAGCTGATGCACAGCACGATGTATATTGTCCCTACCAGCAGTTTTTAATTTTACTTGACGGATGGTGCCCTGTAGATCTGGAAAAACTTCTAACACTCGCCCGGTCTTCCAATCTAATGGCCTGTGACCACTTTCTTTGATTAGAACAAGTTCACCTGGCCTCAGTTGCCTACCGGGGGCCTTCCATTTATACCGCTTCTGCAGATACCCCAAATAGTCAGTCTCGATTTTGACCCAGAAATGCTTCTGCAGTTCCTGGATCTGAAGCCATTTTTTGGTTGCTGGGAGACTTTCATTTAGACCTTCCCCAGCCGGAGGTGAGAATAGGCTTCTTTGAATGATGAAATGTGCAGGAGTTAGTACCTGTAGGTCATGACTATTATCAGCCAGCGGATACAATGGTCGGCTGTTTAATATTGCTTCCCATGTGCAGACGGCAGTTTGAAAGTTTTCATATGTCAGGTTGGAAATTGAAGGCATCCGCTTTATGTAGCGTTTTAGACTCCCCACTGCTGCCTCAAATAGCCCTCCGTAGTGGCTGGCTCTTGGGGGATTATGATGCCATACGATCTGACGCTGAGCCAACCTCTCCTCGCATTCACTGGTCAACTTTCCCCAGGCTTCCCTGAGCACTTTGGAAGCCCCTACTAAGTTTGTGCCGTTGTCGGAGCGAACCATTTTCGGCTGGCCTCGCCGGCTTACGAACCTTTGAAACGCAGCCAAAAATGCATTTGTGGTAAGATCCGTACAGAGCTCTAAATGTATCGCTTTAGTAGACATAAATACGAAGACCACGATGTAGACCTTCATAGATTTTGTGGTCCGTAAAATTGATGCTTTTTTTATACTGGACGCCCCGTATAACAGATCATCCATATAGAACGCGTTCTTGGTGATCCAGTTGATCTCCTCATCAGGAGCATTGTCGTCTGCCACCTGGTGAAGCGTTCGAATTGCTTGCCAGGGTGCACAGTCTAACCCGTAGGTCACCGTTTTCAAGTAAAACTCTCTTATCGGTTCTTGAGGCTTCGCCCGCCAGAGAATCCTAAGCTTGATCTGATCCTCCGGTCTCAAAAGTATCTGCCGATACATCTTAGTAATGTCACTAGAGTATACATACGCAAACCTGCGTATTCTAGTGACAATGTCGAAAATATGGTTTTGCAACTTTGGACCGGGATGGATCATCTCGTTAAGGCTCACACCATTTGATGTCGGACTGGAAGCATTGAAGACATTCCGCAATTTCGTCGACGTGGCCTCTTGGCGAACCACGCTTAAATACGGGATATAATATACTTCGCCGCTAGTGTCAGATTGATGATCCTTTGGAACTTCAGCCATGTGGTCCAAATTAAAATATTCTTCCATAAACTCATCCGATTTGAGCTTGTGGTCTTTGTTTTTCAACCACATTTTCTCCTGACCGAGATAGTGCTGCACAGCCTTGTGGTACGAGTTTCCTAGTTTAATATTCTCTTGTCGCCACGGGGTCGGTACCACGTATCGGCCATCGTTCTCTCGGTAATGACCCTTTACGAATAGGTCCTCACAAATTTCGTCATCTATGCGACTAGATTCATCTCTACTTAGGGGCATGTCCCAAAAAGCCCTTAAGTCCTGTTCCCATTCCTTGATAGTGACATGTGTTGAGGTGAACTTCGATACCGAGGATTCCGCCGGACCAGACACAATCCATCCCAATTTCGTGTTCTGGAGCAGGAAACTATCTACGGTTTCTACTCCATTCACGAAAAGTTGTGGAAGGATACTAGACCCTAATAAAACTGGAACGTGAGATGCATGTTCCGTTACGGGATCCGCCAACTTCTTCCCTTGAAACAATGCCTTTACTTGCGGCGGTACTTGTGGAAGGGAACCTTTAGTTACCCGTCTGACTACTAACGCTTTAGTGCTGACCTCGGAACCATCGTCCAATTTAAGGGTGAGATACACAACCGCTGACACTTTCCCTGCTGACACACCACCTACCCCTGAAATTTCGATGTTGGTCTTTTTCTTTTTTAACCGAAGTTTCTGTACTAGATCTTCGGTTATATAGCTGCTCTGACTGCCTTGATCGATCAAACACCGAACTGGAACGGCATGTCCTTCTCTTGCCTCTAGCTTAACGACAGCTGTTGGAAGAACGGTTCCGGACCATGACAATGCTGTCGAATTTTTGGCATGATGAACAGCAGAAGACGGGTTATCCCCTTTGCACGGATGCATGGCAGTAAGATGTTGCCCTTTGCATATTTCGCATTGGAGATTCTTGCGTTTATTGCACGCTTCCCCCCTGATATATTTGTGAGAGAGACAGTAAATGCAAACATGATAACGGCGGAGTAGTTTCTCCTTGTCGGTACTTTCAATGAATTGAGGACACTGGGCTGTGAAGTGCTTCCCCATACATAAGAAGCATTTAATCCAGTTTCTCTTTTCACCTTCCGACTTGGAGAGCAAGGCTATCTCCTTCTGGGTTTTTCTCTTACTCCCAAGATCCTCCGCCTTGGATATCCCACTTAGACCATCCCAACCGGGGGACATGACCACATATCTATTTTCTAGAAATTGGTCGATGTCGTTTATCGTAACGGGCATTTTTGGATCTCGTAACGTTAAGTCGAACTCCCTCCGAGTTGTCATATCCATTTTCCTCGTCAAGACGAACGGAATGAATGGAATACCTTCATCTGCATTGAATCCTGCTTTCCGTAGGTTCTGAACTGCGGAACGCATGGTATCCAATGCTCTTCCCAGCGTTCTAGCCTCCCTTTGGTTTATCTGAGGTAAGTCAACTAACGCCTGAATTTCCTTTTCTATTAAGGCCCGACGATTACTGTACCTTCGGTCAAGAAGAACCCATGCTTGTTGGTAATTCTCTCCGTATATCCCTAAATGGTCGATTACACGTTTTGCATCACCTCTTAACTTGCTCTGAAGCATCATTAAGCGCTCCGCAAAACCGATTTCAGAACCATCGTATACAGAGTTAAAGAGGCTTTTGAATGGTTCGTATTGACTGATGTCCCCACTGAATATTGGAATATCTGGGATTGGTGGGGCGGGTCTAAAACGATATCCGGAGTTCCAAGGGGAAAAATGGCTCGAAGGACCAAAATGGTTTGGCCGGGTTTGGCTGGGATCCAAGAAGGATTCTGAGCGGTTTGGTCTAGGAGTCCGCATATATTCTGGGCGGGGCTGACTAGGATCTAATAAATAGTCCGGTCGTAGATGGGTGGGGAAGGGCCCAAGATTAGATGTACGCGGTTCGTCTCTCCACGTTGGATAATTTTGTCTATCCTTATCACAGGCCCCCCATGCCCCTCCAAATGCAACTTCACATCTGCTTGAACTCCTGGGCAGATCCCTAGCTGTCGCTTCACCTTGGAGTCTGTCGTTGACGTCTATGCCCAAGTCTCGTTCTAATAACCCTGTTTCAACTTGTCTTGGGACGGCCCCCCTACTCGAACTTCCTTCACCGGGATCTACATAATTTTGAGTCACTGGCGGGAGTTTAGGGACTTGCTCCCTAACTGGTCCCAAAGTTAACGGGTCGACCTCTGTTTGTCTCTCCTCAGGGATAAGAGAGGGATGAACTCTCTCAACGAACTCCTTTGTTTTCAAATAAACTGATTGCATGAGTCCCAGCTTATTCTCTCGAAAATATATTAAATCTGCCGAGGGATTCAATAATAGAAGCCGTTTATGTTCTGCAATGAACTCTAAATAGATCTGCCGGACCTCACTCCACGCGGTTTCAAAGCGTTCCTTAGTTCGCTTTTCCTGCCGCAGTTTGCATAGCGTCTCGCGAACCTCTTCAACTTTCAAAACCCGCTTTTGCTGAGCTTCAATGATCTCCTGGATCTCCATTTTTGGTTCTATTTCAACTGGTTGTCACTTAATTGAATTAAATATTTCCGTTTGGTACGGACAGTGTATATGAACGACACACAGAATACGTGGGAGGCGCAACACTATAAGGACTTTCCTTTGGTCTGAACGCGCCCACGTAACAACAACAATAATAAAAATACACACCAACGATGTTAGAGTGTCGTTTGAGAAACGTGGGAGGCGCAACACTATAAGGACTTTGCCTTGGGTTTGAACGCGCCCACGGATCAACAACACCACAAAAATTCACACCAACGATGATAGAGTGTCGTTAGAGAAACGTGGGAGGCGCAACACTAAAAGGACTTTGCCTTGGGTTTGAACGCGCCCACGGATCAACAACACCACAAAAATTCACCAACGATGATAGAGTGTCGTTAGAGAAACGTGGGAGGCGCAACACTAAAAGTACTTTGCCTTGGGTTTGAACGCGTCCACGGATCAACAACACCACAAAAATTCACACCAACGATGATAGAATGTCGTTAGAGAAACGTGGGAGGCGCAACGCTATAAGGAACTTTGCCTTGGGTTTGAACGCGCCCACGGATCAACAACACAAAAAACAATGCACACCAACGTTGACGTTCAAGTAGTGTTTTATGTTGTGTAAACGAAACACAATCACTATAATTTCCCGCACTTTATATAAATTTTTTCACAAGAGAAATTATTTTTATAATAGTAATTTTTATTTAAAAACTTACTTTGGATCGTAATCCGGCTCGACGGACCAGCTGTTTCAGCATTCTCCTAAACGGCCTCTTCCAGTGAACTACCCTGCTTGGCGTTGGCCAAGCTCGCGCACTAGCTCCTGGATCTTTAACTCGAGGACCGTGGTTGCTTTCGTTCCGGGTTGCCGAAACCTAACTTCGGAACGATGGGGTAATCACACACCACTGAAACAGAATAACACTAAAGGGGTTAGAAAGAATACTTACTCGATTTGTATGGCTTAAGTAAATGAGAACACTCGCGACTCCACTTCAACATACCTTTATTTTCTAATCACAATATTCTATTTCACTCTTATTAATACTTTTTACTTAATTAATCTCAAAAGCGATTTAAAGTAATTTCCGCGCGTAAAGTGTTCTCGGATAGAACCCTTTAGCTCTGTTCAGAGGCTTGTTCACAACTCAAAAGTCAAAGTAACGTTATTCTTAAAATCACCTATGTTTGACCCTTCCGTGTTTACACATTGCTTTGAAAGTGTTCTTGTACACAACACAATAACACTTGTTTGTTATTGTAAATTTGGTTGTCGGCGACAAATCGACACCTGCTGTTGCGCTGCGAACTGCTGACACGGAAGAAAGTCATGTCGAGGCCAAATATACCATTTGGTATGTAACATGCTGATGCAAAGGCGGAAAAGAATCTCGTGATGTCCAAACAGGCCATTTGCATAGCATGTGATGTAAGGACGGAAGAGGTTAAATGCGCAGGCAGACTGGGTTTCATGGGGCTAGCTCCAAAGATGCGGCTGCTGGAGAAAATCCGGTGAAATCGCTTGAACAATAGTCATGTGAGGTATCAAATGAAAGGTCTCGATTAGTACTTTCCGAAGCCGGTCTTAGTTTTGACATTTGTTGGAAAGGCGGGGACTGCGGGGGATCGAAGGTGATCATTTCTTTAACGGACTCATTTTCAGAAACTACCCAACCGAAGAATCTGAAAAAAAATCGAAAGACTGCCACTATATGGTGCCTATGCTCCGAAATACCTTCCATACCGACATCGTTCAAATAAAGTTAATAATACTATATTACTACAATTTTTAGTAATTGGCGAAACCCCCCTTGAGTTCATCTTAGCACCACGAAATTTGCAGTTATGTAGGCTATAACATAGGGCATGATCCTACCAAGTTTGGTGGAAATCACACTATTCCTAACAAAGTTAGAATACGTCAAAGTTGTCGCTTCTGTGCAAATTCTAGACTATGAATGCCAATACCACGAGAAAGTGGATAATATATGCATATATTACATGCTACATACTAATGGGGCAAATGCACTCTTTGTATAAGAAATACACAAAACCTTTCGTACCTGAAGCGTCCAGCTTCCGGTTTCCTGACTTGTTTTATTGCTACGGAAAATTGATGTCTAAACTTTTCATACTCAATTGCAGAATTGGCAATTATGGATTTTTGCTTATTCTAGCAAACACAAAATTGATATGGAAGTCGATTCAAAGAAAAGAAAGATGCCTGACTTAGTTCCTACACTGCACACGTAGGTTATTAGTTAGCTCCAAGCCGGTTCTGATCGTCTTTATTATACAGTTCTGCTGGATTTTAGGAAAGGCCTAGCAACTCCACTTGAGGGATAATTGCCGCGCTTTCGTCCGAGGGACCTTGTCAGCTTACCAGCCGCAGATTGTACAAATCTATATGTAACCATAATTTTGGTTGCACCTAATAGAAATAGGATACGTAAAGTCGTAACCTCCAAAAATTCGAACTATTAGAACTCTTAGACCTATATTAGAACAAAAACGGACCCGTATGTCAACCACAACTGCCAGCATCAAAAGGAGCAGTCAGCGAGACGACTACGCGGCGGTACTATCTTAGGAGCAACATTAGTAGATAGATAGTTTCAATCGAGCTACGAAAAAGCTAGAGAGCTCTAACGTTTTCCGATTAGGAAATGTTAAATAGACATTTCGAATAGATACAGCCGCAAAGGCAGCAAAAAGAGACACTGAAATTAGGAACGTCATCGAAAAATTTTGAGCAGATTTATTGGCATTTAAATGATCCTCTCTCTCTCTCTCTCGATACTTAAAGTAATCCTCCAAAACACATAAGTTTAGCCGCAAATAGCTTTAGTGTGAATAACTGTATACAAGGTTTCCAGGATATACTGCAAAAGTAAGTGGGCTTGTTTAACACCGAACCAACAAACAATACTCAATCAATTATTACCCACTCGACTGAGGGGTAAGACCTATCAGCCGTTGACCTTTGAAGAGACCGAGAAGTTATTGGCTAGAAATTATTTACCGCTCGAAACATATCAGGACCTAGTAAATAAATTGCTTACTATGAAAAAATCTCGCTTAGAAGCTTCGATAACTTTTTTTCGAGACTACGACAACGGTTTAGCAGTTTAGCACCTGTAAGAAGGCAGCCACCTCAAAGTATGGCCCAGCGGCTAGCCACATACATGCACAAAGCTACAGCAGTCAGCTTTTCACAGCATAAATAATTTTCCACCAGGTATGCAAAATCCATTAAATATCCAGTAACCCAATAATGTCTACTTGAACATGACAAATGTTCAAGTAGTAGAAATACAGTCAGTTCAAACAAATTCAGGTATGAAAGGTTTTGTGTATTTCTTTTATAAAGAGATTTGAGTGTGCATTTGTCCTATTAGTATGTAGAACGTAATATATGCATATATTATGTGAAAATATCCACTTTCAAGTGATATTGACATTCATAGTCTTGAATTTGCACAGAAGCGACAGTTATGACCTAGTATAACTTTGTTAATAATAATGAGATTTGCACCAAATTTGGCAGGACATGCTGTAGCCTACATTGTTGCAAAATTTCCTGATTCGAGGGTGAACTTAAGGGGGTTTTCCAGTCAATTACTAAAAATTATAGTAATCTATTATTATTAACTTTATTTGAACAAATATCGGTAGGGAGGGTATTTAGTAGCCTAGGCAACATATAGTGGCACCCCCTGATTTTTTCAGTTTTTTCGGTTGGGCAGTTTCTGAGAATCGCATCCTTTCCAACAAATGTCAAAACAAAGACTGGCTTCGAAAAGTAGTAACCGAGACTTTTAATTTGATATCCCACATGACTATATTTGATGAAAAAAAATTTACACCCCCCTTTTGCACGTATGGGGACCCCCCTTAAATTCGACGTAAAAGGATGTAACACATGCGTGAGCGTTCACAGTTTCCAACTTTCTACCAAATGTGGTGTCAATCGCTACAACTGTCTTCCAGAAAAATACGTGTTATGGACAGACAGACAAACACACAGACAGACAGACAGTAAACCCATTTTAATAGAGTTTTGTGTTTACACAAAATTTTAAAAAGGGTCAAAATGGATCCAACCATCCAACCAAATATAACATGTGTTTTTGTTACAAAAAGTGGCATATATGTATACGACGACCAAAAAAATGCACAATACTGTACCATATGTAAAAAGTACAATCATGATTTTCAAACTTGTCGCAGAGAAGATAGTGGCTCAAGAAATAACAGAACGGAGAGAAGGTAACAGGAAAGCCAAACTGAACCAGCAGTGATCAGACCTTCGCCAAAGAAAAAAAGTTGTTATTTCTGCGGACATTTGGTGAAACATTGCGAATTTAAAGAAAAATAGGAATACCAACTTCAGGGAAACTCCCAAAGGTCGAGTTAAAATTCCGAAATCCGGCCAACAAAATGAATATAAGAGCGTACACCGTGCATCGCGGAAGACAATTTCATCGGTCCGGATCCCTCTAGACGTAGGGGCACGAAACGAAGTGGAGCTGCTCGTCAACACGGACGCAGGTTTGTATAATAAAGGAGCGAGCGTTCAATGAAGCCTAAACTTGTATTTTACACACCCCATTTAGGCATGGGAAAACCTTAGGCAAATGCAGGGCAACATTCCAGGCGTACGTGATATCTTAGTTGATGGTCTACTGGCAAACGATTTCCTCTCTGAAAACTATAATGTGACCCCTCTACAACTAGTGTTCCCGAGGGCTCAGCCCACTACTGATCCATTCCAGGTGCCGTTGCTCTGGGAAGATGGGATTGCAAGAATCCGAATCTATCACCCAAGCACGGCACTCAAAGGAGCACGATTGTCTAGTTACAGCACGAATGAGTACAATGGATCGAGGACAGGTGAGAAGAGACCCGAACCTGAAGGGAGGGATGTTCCTACTGTAGAGACTCCAGTCGGCCAGCGAGGATTCCTTGCACGGAATTTAAGATACGCTTATCGTCAAACAGGGGTTAGTATAATAAAAAATTGCATAGTACGCCAGGAAGCCAGGGAGAGGACTGACTACCCAGGGGACAGTGTTTACACCAAACCTTAATGATATGTTAAGATCTTTTTGTAATTGGTTATCACTTTATACACTTTGGATCGTATACGACCCGACGGTTTTGTTCACTACCTAAGGTGTGTGGAACGACTTAAAACATTCCGGGTGAGGATGGGCTTCACGTTGTTCACTCAAATATAGCGTTTTGTTCTTGCATATCCTACACCTCTTTCGAAAATCCAAGGGTTGTCCAATGATCATGTGTCCCACTTTGTCGTATCTTGCATATGAAATCGACTGCATTGCAAGGCTAGGATTTGGGGGATTTTCAATCCCTGGTGTGGCAAATTTTGTAAGCCCAAGCACGATGTCAATCAATCAGCGCATTGAGTCATTGTTGAGACGTCGATGTATTTTTCAGGCATTTACCACTCAATTTCCCAGGGAATTGATAAACAATGGTCACCACCATTTCTTGCTCCTCACTATAATCCGATAATTGTCCACGCCATTATCGTCAAGTTCAACTACTCCCATATAACGGTGGTAGCGATCATTTAGGGTTGATCAATTGCCTTATTTAGGGGCTCAATGTTTGTACAGGTACTTGCAACACGACCGGGGAGTTATCGTGTTATCGTGCCACTTAGCGACAAACAGATTAGATTTTAGATCGTACGCCGAATCATACGTTCCCCTTTCTCTCTTCTTCAGTTCACAGTCTGGCAGAAGAGAACACTTCTTCAACCGATTCTCTTTAACGGTCCCTGTGGCATAAAAACCTTTTTCGATCAGCTTATGAAAAAGTTGGTAAGAAGAAAAGAAATTATCAAAGCCAATAGCGTATTTTTTTAGCTGCTCAACAACAGCCAGTAATTGCAAAACAATACTGCCACCGAGTCCCAGGTCAGACGTGATTCCTGTTGTAGCACCAACATAAGGCATAAATTGAAATAAGTATCCGTCTTCAAAGCACAAACACCAAGTTTTGAAACCAAAGGGAATTGGCTTACTTTTCTGTCCGGATTGCTGAGTGGTTAGAGCACAAGGCTATCGTAGGGAAGGTAACGGTTCAAGTCTCACTGGTGGCAGTGGCTTTCATGATGAGCTTTTTATAAGCTCGGGTGGCGACCACGCCGTCCTGAATGGCACACATGAACCCCTCCGTCTCAGCAAAGAGCTCCCCAGCACACAGCCATCTGTTCGACAAATGCAAATCGACAAATGGCTGCCAAAGACAATTCACGTGTTTACCGTGCATTGCCTTCGACTTCCATTCATCGATCCGCTCTTGGTCCGACTTCACCCCACTCAGAGGATTGATCGATCCTTCAAGTTAAGTGGAGTCAGTTCACAGTCCGCATTACAGACAGCCGCATGCAAGGGACTCGCCTGCTCTTTGCTGTAAAAATAAGAGGGCTTAGCGATGATGTTGTGCCGCCACGTCAACCACGCCCCTACCTCCGATGTCACGAGGCAGGTTCATCCGCTCCACGGCAGACTTTGGATGATGCATTCGGAATTTGAACATAGTTGTCCGTATCCGCCGCTGGACGTTTTCCAGATCGGTCTTCGTCCACGACAATATTCCGAATGCATTAGCCAGTGAAAGGATAGCGAATATATTCAACGCGCTCATTTTATTCTTCCCCGAGAGATGCGATTTCACCACCAGCTTTACACATCGCAGGAATTCGGACAGCAGAGCATCTTTCAGATCACCAACTCGAGCATGGGTTCCTTGCAGAAATCTTAGGTACTTATAGAAGTCTGTCTCGGTCATAGATTTGATGTGGAGGTCACCAATGCTATGTCCAGCATGCGGCTCGTGATGACCTTTGTGGATGGCTTGGATTCGACACTTGTCTAATCCAAACTCCATCCGAATATCACGGCTGAGCATGTCTACTATTCGCAACCGACTTCTAAGATGGTTGTCAGTCCCAGCATACAGCTTGATGTCATCTAAGTGCATCAAGTGTGTCAGTTCGCACTTAGCACGTAGGCCATATTTTATTGCAAAACCATGCCCTCTAGCATCATTCAGTAGCCATGAAAGGGGGTTCAGTGCCATACAAAATCAAAGGGGACTCAACGAATCCCCCTGGAAGATCCCTCCTCCCCTCCGGATGGGCTCTGAGGTATTAGCACCCTCAGATGTACGGACTGATAAGGTGGTATGCCACCCTTCGCCTGGGACTGTCGCCAAAAACTTTATTAGTTTCGGATCAATGCGATACAGATGTAGGATATCAATTAGCCAGATATGCGGAACGCTATCAAAAGCCTTGGCATAATCGATATAGGAACTAAAGAGGTTTCTTTGGCCTCTAGTTGCTTGTCCTACAACTACCGAGTCGATAATGAATTGCTCTTTGCAACCCCTTGACCCAACTCGGCAGCCCTTCTGTAGAGGGTTGGTAAGCAAGTGATCGGTCTTGTGTCTGCGGGGTCCTGCACCGTGTCCTTCTTAGGGCTAAGGTAGGTAATCCCCGCAGTGAGGAAGAGTGGAAATTCCTCCGGCCGACTCATGACCTCATTTATACTGCGTGCCAACAGACTGTGTACACTGATAAATTTCTTATACCAGAAATTCTGCACCCGATCCAGACCTAAGCCCCTCCAGTTCTTCGAGCTGTTATTATTATTATTATTTCATAAACATTTTTGCAGTATGTCGATTAAAAATGGAACCATTTTTTCTTTGATCGAAAGCCTCCCTGAGAATATCCCAAACCTCATGCAATTGATGTTTAACCTGTCAAAAAGTGGACGCATTTTTGTTCAAGTTATTATTGTCCGAGAAATATAAATTCTTTTTTATAGCTCCGAATCGATTTCTATTCATTGTTTCCCTGACAAATTCTACGCCTTTATTTTTATTTTTAGACCGGTACATTTGTAGCTGGGGCAATTTATGGTAACCGGTAAGGAGAAGTATTCCGAAATATCGTCTGATTTCGGAAGCTGACACGGGAAAAGTAGAGTCGTTCTTTTGAGCAGTATATCTCATTAATTCAGCAACTGTCATATTTATGATTTCATCGTCATAATTCAAGGAGAACAATTCGAACGGCGAAAAACCTGCACAGCTTTGAAGCATATTCTCAGATTCGATGTCAGTAATGCTTTCAAACACAACCATATTGTCTCGAACAGGAAATATTTTCATATACTTTTTTTTGTGGTTTTGGTCTTGAAAGGGCAACACCGGATTTTAGTTCACTACGTTTTTACGGTTTTGTGTAAAGCAAAACCTTATTAAAATCGGTTTACTGTCTGTCTGTCACGCGCATTTTCCTCGGAAACTGTAGCAGAGATTGACACCAAATTTGGTGGACAGGTGGGAACTGCGAACGGTGACACATACAGTGAATTACATCCTTTTATGTCGAATTTAAGGGGAGGTCCATGCAAAATGAGGGTGTACATTTTTTTTCAACAAATATAGTCATGTGAGGTATTAAATGAAAGGTCTCCGTTAGTATTTTCGTACTTTCCGAAGCTGGTCTTAGCTTTGACATTTGTTTTAAGGACGTGGAGTTCGGGGTTCGAACGTAATCATTTATTTAACGGGGCCATTCTCAGAAACTGCCAAACCGAAAAATCTGAAAAAATTCAAGAGACTACCACTACATGTAGGGAATAACTGAAGTAAACCAACAGAAGAACGTGACATCGACATGCTCAAGGTCCTGCAACGGATCTAAGCACTGAACTGTTATCGGGACGTCGGGTCGCCTACGACCCCGGTATGAATTAATAATAATAATAAAATTCTTTGGCGCAACAATCCATATTGGATCAAAGCACTTCATTCAAGGCCGTACGGATTACAGTTCCCTGTAGGAGCCAATGTGGTCAGTATTACGCTCGCCCGAGATTATTACCCTGATTTAACTCAGGTACTCATTCACAGCTGAGTAGACTGGGGTCCGACTTTAAATCACGATACAAATATCCACTGCCACTAGTGAGATTTAAACCGCGACCTTCCGTACGACAGCCTTGTGCTCTAACCACTCAGCTATCCGGACACATGAATTACTAAAGGTAAATACTACTATTCTATCGTTTTTTAAGAAGTAACTTTACTTTCTAAAATTAAGATATTGGAATAATAAACTAAATATGGAATAACGGTAATAAACGATGTATTTGATTATTTTAAAAATGGTCAAAAATGATGATCGGGATATTCACCAAACAAGGCGTATGTTCTACAGCCCTTATCCTTATAGCATTGCAGCTCAATATTAGAATTTTTTTGTTGCTTTTATGAATAGTTGACTGGTGCATTCGATTAACTCATCGTCAGCAACGGCACAACAACCGGTATCCTGACTAGGCCTGCCTTAATAAGGAACTCCAGACATCCCGGTTTTGCGCCGAGATCCACCAATTCGATATCCCCAAAAGCTGTCTGGCGTCCTGACCTACGCCATCGCTCCATCTTAGGCAGGGTCTGCCTCGTCTTCTTTTTCTACCATAGATATTGCTTTTATAGACTTTCCGGGCTGGATCATCCTCATCCATACGGATTAAGTGACCCGCCCACCGTAACCTATTGAGCTGGATTTTATGCAGTTTGATGTTGTTGGTTGGTTGGTTGGTTTTCGGTGCTGACGTTGGCACCATATATTTTGTGTTGCCTTCATTGATGTGCAGCCCAAGATCTCGCGCCACCTACTCGATCTGGATGAAGACAGTTTGTACGTCTTGGGTCGTTCTTCCCATGATGTCGATATCGTCAGCATAGGCCAGTAGTTGGGTGAACTTAAAGAGGATCGTACCTCTTGCATTTACCGCAGCATCACGGATCACTTTCTCGAGGGCCAGGCTAAAGAGGACGCATGATAGGGCATCCCCTTGTCGTAGACCGTTGTTGATGTCGAAAGGTCTTCAGAGTGTTCCTGCTGCTTTTATCTGGCCTCGCACATTGGTCAGGGTCAGCCTAGTCAGTCTTATCAAATTCGCCGCGATACCGAATTCTCTCATGGCCTTGTACAGTTTTACCCTGGCTATGCTATCATAGGCGGCTTTAAAGTCGATGAATAGATGGTGCAACTGTTGTTCATATTCCAACAGTTTTTCCATCGCTTGCCGCAGAGAGATAATCTTATCGGTTGTTGATTTGCCTGGAGTGAAGCTTTTTTGGTATGGGCCAATGTTCTGAGCGTATGGGGCTATCCGGTCTAGCAAGAGGAGAATATCTTATATATGGTACTCAGCAATGTATAATTGTTGCACTGTGTGATATCTCCCTTTTTATGTATGAGACAGATAATGCCTCTTTGCCAATCGTCAGGCATTGCTTCGTTGTCCCATACCTTGAGCACAAGTTGATGGACCACTTGGTGTAACTGGTCGTCTCCATATTTAACTAATTCGGCTGTAATTCCATCGGCTCCTGACGACTAATGATTTTTAAGCCGATGAATTGCACGGACTGTTTCTCCTGTGCTTTCTGGTGTCAGTATTTGTCCGTCGTCTTCAGTTGGCGGGACTTCCATGTTCTGGTTGTTCAGTAGTTCTTCAAAGTACTCAACCCATCGCTCCAATATGCCCATTCTGTCGGAAATCAGATTTCCCCCTTTGTCTCGGCAGGATGAGCATCGTGGTGTGTAAGGGTTCATCCTGTTGACTTGTTGGTAAAACTTCCACGCCTAGTGCAGTTGCTCCCTGTACTTTTCTAGTTCACAAACTTGTTGGTTCTCCCTGGCTTCCTTTTGCCGTCTGTGAGGTCGTTTCTTCGCTCAACGAAGGTCGTGATAAGTCGCTGTGAGTGCCTGCGTTCATTGAGAATGCAACATTACACGGTGTGCAGCATTCTTCCATTCCATTACTAGCATACATTCATCGTCAAACCAGCCGTTCCGACTTTTTTTGCGGCTGGCGCCAAGTATCTTTGTGGCCGCGTCAATGATAACGTTCTTGAGTTGATTGTGAAGATCAATTGTTGATGCTTCATCTCCTGGATCTGTGTTGACTGCGGTTATTGCAGCATCCATTTCCCTCTTATGGGTGTGGTAGAAGGTTGTGTTGTGAATGGCTTCAGTGTTAACTCTCACCTGATTCTCAGAGAGGATTCTGGGTGATGTTATTCAAGCTCGGAGCACGAATAACACGTCCCTACTTGACTGTTGAAATCTCGAACAATGATTTTGATATCATACTTGGGACAAGCTCCCAGAGTCCGCTCAACTGTATCCTTCTCCGACTCTGCAGTCTCATCTGTAGGGGCGTGACCGTTTATGAGACTTATATTTCTAAACTTGCCTCGCAAACGCTGAGTGGATAGCCTTTCGCTTATATTTTCAAAGCCGATAACAGCAGGTTTCATTTTTTGGCTGACTAAGAAACCTACTCCGAGCACATGGTTTACTGGATGGCTGGATTAGCTACACCGTTAAAAAACACGACCGAAAAATTGAAAAAAGGTGGAAAATCTGGGGGTCGCATACGACCCCTTGGCCAATAATGGGTTCAATTCAATATCCATCCTACTTCTAATTGTGGTGTTCACAAAGTGAGAGCTGTGAGTAGTTCTACCGAGTGGATGCTCTACTTAACCCTGTAGCAATTGGCTTACTTTTAGGGACTAGATGACTTGGGGTAGAAAGGCAATTAAAAGTTGTAATTCCTGACAAGTGCCTGGAAGTAATTGGTACCACCACACCAATAAGAAAAAAATATCGGAAGCTACAACTCCTCATGACTTTTCTGGTATCCCTTTTTGAATCATGGCTTCTTTACTGTGTTACAATTATCAATTAAATCATCAGAGTGCACCATGTTATGCTGGTCCCAATTCCAAATATAGGAAAAGGATTTGAGGGAACGTATTTTGTACAATCGTGAAAGAGATAAAAAAAGTATAGTTGGAGATACTCCAGTATGGTCAAATCTATCTGATCTCTCTTGGTGGTAAGTCCCCTGTGGAGTATCAAATAAAAAGGCTCGATTAGTACTTTTCTTATATTGGATACAAAATAGGGCAGTGAGGGCTCAAATGTATACCTCGAAAAGTGAAAAGGTCTCGTTTTCAGAACCTATCCAACCGAAAACACAGACATGTGTATGGGTACGAATATGTATGTGTAAATGAAGTTTGTGGGTAGTATTCAATAAGAAGTACCAGCGGTATTTAAGTAGTGTAAATTGGAAATGCGTGAAGATCCATTAGATCAATTTGGATGCGTATATATAGGTAACTGTTATTTATTTAGGGTGAGCACAATATTTATGTCTTTGATATGTTGTTACATATGTACATGTATGTAACTAATTCCTAAACTGCAGGAATTAGTTAAGGAATATTTTGCATTTTTAGCTAGGTACGAAAGGAAAACCGTACACAGAGAGTTTCTCTCATTAGATAAACATAAAACCTTCCTAACGATCCCCACTTGTTTAAACGAAAAATATGACATTGTATTATATATTCAGGAACAGATACCTTCTTTTTAGGTCGTCAATTTTTAAGATTTTGTGTGAAACAAAGTTTTAATAAAATCGATTCAATGTCTGCCTGTTGGTTTATCTGTCTGCCTGCTGACACACAAGATTTACTCCGAAACGGTTGGAGCTGGTATCACGAAATTTTGTGAGAATATGTGGCCTGTGAACCGCCACACGTGCAACGAGTGAATCATTTTACGTTGGGTTTAAGGGGGCTATCTATATATGCGAAAGGGGACAGGAATGTTTTTTCACAGGATATGGTAATGTCGATAAGACGGTTGGGTTCAATCAGTACTTTTCGAAAATGATCTTCTTTCTTACATTGAGGGTAATACAGGGGAATGAGGAGTCAAAATGTGTGCCCCAAGAAGTGAAATAGATCTCGTTCTCAGGAACTATCCAACTGCAAAATGTGAAAAAAAAATCACAGCAATGCATCTCTCTAATATCTAGATTTCAAAATATATTCCATGACGATGTCAGCACAAATAAAGTAAACAATAGCATATAACTGTATTTTGGGTATTGACCACCCGCTTAGGTGCTATGCTAGTGTTATAAAACTTTATTAGCGATAACATAAAACACAATTGTGAAAGTTTGAAGGCAATCCAACTATCGCCAACAAATTTGTAGCAGGTCAAAGTTCTGTATTCCACGTGAATTCGTTGTGCTCCGATGGTTCAAAGCCCGCCATCTACTTGTGGCTGGCCGCATTAATTTTATAACCTTTATACCTGAAGCTCCCCGATTCGCTTACAGATCTTAAAACTTCTAGAAGTTCTTTATCTGTATACGCTTCACTTTAAAACTCAATCATTCTTATGTCCGATACGCTAAGATTATTTTCCATCCTCGTTATATACACTTCAATATGTAAGGTTTTTGCGTGAAACACGCAATTCAACGTCTGTCTGTCTGCCACACCCGATTCACTCAGAAACGGCTGGTACTATTGTCGGGACATTTGTGAGTGTGGCTCCATTTTAGGTTGATTTTGAGGGAGGGCTCCTCATCCATGCGAAAGGAAGGTGCAAATTATAGATACGGTTATGTAGAGTATCAAATGAAAAGGCTCGATTAGTACTTTGTACTGTAAAATACTGTAAAACTTATCCACATTAGCATTGCTTGCTACGTAATATTTTCTCCCACATACTGTACATTCATATGTATCTAAAAGTACAGGCCTACTAAGTATATGTAAATTATGTATAAATTAGACAACATGAATTGAGAAATATATAGTTCGTCAGAACTATCAAAGGTAAACACGACCTGTTTAATTCTTATGGAGTTTAAGCAATTGCTGCTCCCAAAGTCGGTTAGCCTGGAGTTTGGCATTTTAGCTGCTCCGACTTTCCATAAACTCTAATAGAGAGCAGATAAGGTAAAGACGCTGGGATCAGAGGAACTGTCAGTGGAGTGGCAACATCACAGTACAAAGCTAGCTTTATTTCTGATACCGAATGAAACATAGAGAAGTGAGGGGTCAGAATAATAATAATAATCGTCGGCACAACAATCCATATTGGATCAGGGCCTTGGACTGTGTTAGAGCACTTCATTCAAGACCGTAACGGTACACTATAGTACACTGTAGGAGGCAATGTGGTCAGCATTGCGCTCGCCCGAGATTATTACCCTGATTTGACTCAGGTACTCATTCACAGCTAAGTCGACTGGTATCTGACTTCAAATCACGACGTCACACTCAGTGCTCTAACACATTTCAAGGCCCTGATCCAATATGGATTGTTGCGCCAACGATTATTATTATATACCTTTTTTGTGTCCGGACGGCACAAGTGGTTCGAGCCCTTGACTGTTTTAGCGGAACTCTCGGTTCAAACCTCACTAGTCGCAAAAGGATTTGTTAACTTGATTGGATGCCGGATACCAGTGAACTCAGCTGTGAATGAGTACCTGAGTGAAATCAGGGTAATAATCTCGGGCGAGCAGATTCTATCTAATACTAGCACTAAGTGCCAAGAATTTAGGCTCGGACGATCCTACCCAGTTAAAATATAAAGGAGCGCTGGTGGCCACCATCACCAGCGCGGAAGGTTAATGGGAGAATCTGACGACAACACCCCGCAACATCGAAAACGTATGACGAATGGTCTTCGTCTGCATTGTTTGAGCCAGACTATGTGAGAGTCCCAGGACATTAAGAGAAGCCATGAGGGATTTAGGTACAATGTCTATAGCGGACAATATTATTGGTACTACAACCACTTTCTCGAGAAGCCAAATTTCTTTGATTTCTCGAGCCAGTGGCTCATAGTTAACTTTCTTCTCCACGTATTTCCGTTCATTGTTGCTATCGCGTGAGGTAACAACCTCAATAATATACGCGGAGCGGACCATCCTGTCAATTAGCAGCACGTCAGGCTTGTTGTGTAGAATTTAGCGATCAGTTAGAACTCGCGGGCCCCAATATATGCTGTGAGCAAAACTATCAAGTACTGCTTCCGGCTCATACTGGTAAACCGGACATGTTCCCATGATCAACCCATGCTTGTATGCAAGGTTTTGATGAACCATCTTACATAGGGAATTATGCCTGTTCGTGTATTGCACCGGCGCCGTTACAGTGCATCCAGAAATGAGAACGTCCTTAACGCTGAACCACACATTCTGCACTGGTCGTTCTCCACCCGCTCTTTCACGATGTGCTCGAGTGGCGCCCACCCATTCCTGACTAGCACACATGAATCAATCCGTCTCAGCAAAGAGCTCCCCACCAGACACACTTGTCTCATCCACATTTCATCCGAATATCACGGCAAAACATGTTCACTATTCGCGACACAATTCTAAGGTAGTCGTCAGTACAAGCGTACAACTTGATGTCATCTAGGTACATCAAGTGTGTCAACCCGCAGTTAGCACCTAAGCCATATTTTATTGCAAAGCCATGCCCTCTAGCATCATTCAGTAGCCATAAAAGGGGGTTCAGGGCCATGCAGAATCTTCCTGGAAAATGTCCCTCCGTATACGCATAGACTCTGAGGTATTGGTACCATCAGATGATCGTACTGATAAGGCTGTGTGGCTGAACGGCTGATTATCACGACACTGGATGAGAAGGTGTGGTCTGTGAATCCCTTTACATATAGCAAGTGTGGTAAGTTTGGAGGGGGTCTCCATACATGCAAAAGGGTAAACAAAATTTTTCGTAGAATAAGGCAAAAATGTCTCGTTCTCAGAACTCAACCAACCAAAAGATCTAAAAAAATTTAGGCCCCAAAATACATTCCGGTTCGATATCTGCACAAACGAAGTTAATTAACAATTATTAACAACAACAGTGTCCGGATAGCTCAGTGGTTAGAGCACGAGGCTATCATACGGAGGGTCGCGGTTCAAATCTCACTGGTCGCAGTGGAATTTACATCGTGATTTGACGTCGAATACCAGTCGACTCAGCTGTGAATGAGTACCTGAATCAAATCAGGGTTATAATCTCGGGCAAGCGCAATGGTGACCACATTGCCTCCTACGGGCTATTCTGTAGTGTACCGTTACGGTACACAAAAGGAAGTGCGCTAACACACTTCAAGGCCCTGATCCAATATGAATTGTTGCGCCAACGATTATTATTATTATCATTATAACAGCAAATAATTATTACAAAAAATTATAGAAGGTAAAACTTTTGAATTTCAAGCAAATTGACTACACTCTGCCGTGTATGACGGCATCATCATACAAAGTGAAGTTATATGAACGGCGGGGTCCATAGAACATTTTTAGTTTTGGTTGTAAAACGAAACCGTATCAAAATCGGTTCAACTGTGAACGCTCAGGCAGTTAGTTCCATCTTTCTACGTTGAGATTAACGGGGGGCTTCATACATGGAAAAGCGGGGTGTACAATTTTTTTCACCGAATAAGGCCATGTTGGCTATCAAATGAAGGATTTCGATTAGTATTTTTCAATACCAATCTTAGTTTTGACATTTGTTGGAAAGGCGGGGAACGGAGGGTCGATAGTGATGATTTCTTTGACGGACCTATTTTCAGAAACAACCCAGCTGAAAAATCTGAAAAAAATCAAGAAGCTGGCTCTGTATGGTATTCAGGCCTCAAAATATCGATATTTGCCCAAATTAAGTTAATAATAGTATATTACTATTTTTTGGGGGAGAGAGAGTTATAAAAATTTGCAGTAACATAGATTATAGTAGGAAGGATGTTATCCCCGTTTGATCAAAATCATACCATTATTAACTAAGTTACGGTAGCTCAAAGTTGTCTTTATCGTGTAAATTTACTGCAACCCAAAGTACTAAATATCAACATCACACTAAAGTGAGTAGTCTGACATGCTAAATGGATGTACATTACGGGCTACGTACAAATGGAATAGATCTGCACTCAAATATACTCACGCAAGAAACAAACAAAACCTTTTATACTTGAAGCGTCCAGTTTCCGGCCTTCTTTAGTTATTTATATATCAATATCAATTACTGGAGACAGGAATGTGTATGGATAAAAGTATACATGTGCAAATGAAGTTTTGCCGGTAGTATTCAATAAGATGGGCATACCAGGTTGTTCAATTATTATTGGGGTTCGATAAGAGAGGGCGTTGCTACTATCCTAAATTTTTTATGTTGGTACGCTCTTCGTATGAACATATGTGAAGTTTCATTTCAATCTGTTAATTCATTCTCTGTTTACAAGCCATTTAATATCAACGAGTCACAGTATCTTTTGATAATGGAAAAAATCAAGTATCGTGCAGTTATTAAATTTTTATTTTTGGAAGGTTTAAGAGTAAAGGAAATTTATCAACGAATGTTCAAAGTAAATAAGGACTGTTCGCCTTCAATGAGTACATTAGAAAGATGAGTGTGGTCGATTCACGTTAAAAACGACCAAAAATAGCAACAACACCAGAAATCGTAGAAAAAATACAGGATTTCGTATTGGAAAATCGTCGAGTGGTTGAAAGAGCATCTCATTGGGCAGTGTAAGCAATATTTTGACTGAAGTATTGGGTTTCAAAAAGCTGTGTGCACAATGGATGTCGCATTCGCTAACAATGGAACAAAAACACATTCGAATGCGACTCTCAGCAACATTAGGAGCGTTTTCGAAAGAGTAAATTGGATTTTGTGCGTCCATTCATCACTATGGATGAAAATTGAGCCTATCAGCACGATCCTGAATCAAAAGAAGAGACTAAAGAGTGGTGCGAACCTGGCTCTTCAGGTCCGAAAGGAGTTCGTGTTCAGAAATCGGCCAAGGTATCAGCATCAGTTTTTTAGGATACGAACTAAATCGGACTGCGGATTATCCAATTAGCAGTATCACACGAAATGGTTGTTGGAAGTACCTGGTTTGCGCAGAAAGCGGTCCACAAACATAAGTGGGCTTCTCCACACGAGACCACCTTCAACCAAATTCACCACGTGTTGATCGAACGCCGCCACCTCTCAGCCTTGATAAATGTCAGAACATATAAAGGCGACGATATAGACTTGGATCACTATCTCGTTGGCATGGTACTCCGAGCTCGAATAACAACACCACCCAGAATCCCCTCTGACAATCAGGTGAGAGTTAATACTGAAGCCATCCAGGGAAATGGATGTCGCAATAACCGCAGGCAACAGAGATTCTGGAGATGAAGCATCAACAAATGATTTTCATAATCACCTGAATAACGTTATCATAAATATGGCCACAAACATAATTGGCCTCAGCCGCAAAAAGAGTCGGAACGGCTGGTTTGCCGGTGAATGTAAGCTAGCTACGGAACGGAAGAATGCTGCATATCGAGTAATGTTGCATTCTCAAAGGACGTGGGTACGCGCGGAGACTTATCACGGACTCCGGGGAGCGGAAAAGCCACTTCACAGACGGAAAAAAGATGCCTGGGAGAACCAACAAGTCTGTGAACTCGAAAAATACAGGAAGCAACCGCACCAGGCACAGAAGGCGGAAGTTTTACCAACAAGTCAGCAGAATGAACCCTTATACATGTCGATGCTCATCCTGCCGAGACAAAGACGGAAATCTGATTTTCGACGAAATGGGAATATTGGAGCACTGGGGTGAGTACTTTGATGAACTACTGAACAACCAGAACATCGGCGAGTTGGAAGTCCCGCCAACTGAAGACGACGGACAAATTCTGGCACCACCAAGTGTAGGAGAAACAGTCCGTGCAATTCATCGACTTAAAAATCATAAGTCGCCAGGAGCCGATGGAATTACAGGTGAATTAGTTTAATATGGAAGCGACCAGTTGCACCAAGTGGTTCACCAACTTTTGCTCAAGGTATGGGACAGCGAATCAATACCTGACGATTGGCAACGAGACATTATCTGTCTCGTACATAAAAAGAGAGACATCGCACAGTGCAGCAAACTGTTGGTATATGGACATAAGTCGCACCATCTTTTCATCGACTTTATAGCCTAACTACGGTAAAACTGTACGGCCATGGCAGAATTCGGCATCCCGACTGACCAATGTGCGAGGCCAGATAAAAACAGCAGGATCACTTTCAAGACCATCCGACATCAACAACGGTCTAAGACAAGGGGATGCCCTATCATGCATTGTCTTTAACCTGGCCCCGGAGAAACTGATTCGTGATGCTGAGGTGAATACGAGGAGTACGATCCTGTTTAAGTCCACCCAACTACTGGCCTATGTTGACGATATTGACATCATGGGAAGAACCACCCGAGACGCACAAACCGCCTCCATCTTGTTCAAGCAGGCGGCGCGAGATCCTGGGCTGCACATCAATCAAGGCGAGACAAAATATATGGTGGCAATGTCAGCACCAAAAACCAACCAACCAACAGCATCAAACCGCACTGGTCAAAAGGGAAGAATAAAGATAGGAGACTACAAGTTTGAGACCGTTGATAATTTCTCCTATCTAGGGTCGAAAATCACAACCGATAACAGCTAAAACGATGAAATTCGCGCACGGTTATTGTCAACCAACAGAGCCTATTTCAGCTTACAAAAACTGTTTCGCTCGAAACGTCTCACCATAGGGTCAAAGCTCTTACTGTACAAGACTATGATCTTACCAGTCCTAATGTATTCCTCGGAGACTTGGGGTTTTAGCAAGAAAAATTGCGAACTCTTCGCCGCGTTCGAGAGAAGAATCCTCCCAAGAATTTTTGGCCCCCTATATGAAAATGGACGATTCCGTAGCCTACATAATGACGAAATCTATAAGCGATACCATGATCGTCAGGTTGTGGATAAAATCCGGCTCAATAGATTACGGTGGGCGGGTCACTTAATCCGTATGGATGAGGATGATCCCACCCCGAAAGTCTATGAGGGCAATATCAATGGTAGAAAAAGAAGACGAGGCAGATGCTACCTGAGATAGAGCGATGGCGTAGGTCAGGACGCCAGACAACTTTTAAGGATATCGAGTTTGTGAGTAAAAATGTATGAAGATGCGTTAGATCAATTTAGTTTCTTACATCTATAATATATGTATGCATCAGTATACGGTAATGGGCAATGTTTGTTTATTTAGGATGGGCTCATATTTGTCTTTGATATGTGTGTACATATGTATATCTTGGAGTTTGGCAATAAATGGAGGAGTACTTATGTAATAATAATAATCGTTGTCGCAACAATCCATATTGGATCAGGCCTTAAAGTGTGTTAGAGCACTTCATTCAAGACCTTACTTATGTAGGAATAGAGAAACGTGCATAGGGAGTTTCTTACATAAGATGAACACAAAAGCTTTATACCCAAAGCGCCCAGGTTCCAGAATTCTCCCGACATGTTTACTTAAATTGTTATTTCATCAATTTTCATTCATTTCATCAATTTTTGGAAACATACGAAACGTACATATTCTCTTTTGATACAAGAATTCAAATACTGTGGATCTACACAAATCTTTAGCGATCCATCTGCTTTAGCAACTAAACAATACTAATGAATTTACAAACTCTATTCGTTTTTCTATCTTATATATAACAAGTCGGGAAACCGGAAGCTGGACGCTTCAGGTACGAAAGTTTTTGTGTATTTCTTAGTCCGTAGCACGTAATATATCCATATATTATGTGAGAGTATCCACTTTCAGGTGATATTGACATTCACAGTCTTCAATTTTCAAAGAAGCAACAAATTTGAGGTATTATAACTTTGTTAGTAATAGTGCGATTTCCACCAAACTTGGTAAGATCATGCTCCATATTATAGCCTATATCAATGCACTGCAATTCATGGTACTACGATGAACATAAGGGGGGTTTCTAACCAATTACAAAAAAAATGTAGTAATATACTATTATTAACTTTATTTAAACAGATATCGGTATGGAAGGTATTTCGGAGCCCAGGCACTATATAGTGGCAGCCTTCTGATTTTTTTCAGATTTTTGGGTTGGGTAGTTTCTGAGAATGGCCCCCTTAAAGAAGTGATCACTTTCAACCCCCCGCGCTCCCCACCCTTCCAACGAATGTCAAAACTAAGGTCGGCTTTGAAAAGTACTAATCGAGACCTTTAATTTGATACCCCACATGACTATATTTGATGAAAAAAAATTTTACACCCCCTTTTTGCATGTATAGGGACCCCCCCTTAAATTCGACGTAAAAGGATGTAATTCACTGTATGCGTGAGCGTTCACACTTCCCACCTTTCTACCAAATTTGGTGTCAATCGCTATAACCGTCTCCGAGAAAAATGCGTGTGACGGACAGACAGACAGACAAACAGACAGACAGAGAGTAAACCGATTTTAATAAGGTTTTGTGTTTACACAAAACCTTAAAAATCAATTGCTGTTTGTTAGTCTCGCTAAAACTCGAGAACGGCTGAACGGATTTATCTTATCTTGATTTTGAAATGTCCGTGGAGGTCTAGGGAAGGTTTAAAAGGTGAGAAAAATTCGAATAATTTCCGGTAAAACCCTAAAAACATCACTTTTCTTCTTCGCATATAAACGTTTTTTTCTAAATAAAGTGTAGAGTCAATTTGAACTTTATTGATATTCAATAAAGTTCAATCACTCACTGTGTTCATCGGACCTCATATTACAGCTATGAAACGGACAACATTTTTTAACGCAACTAGAAATATTTGACAACCAAATGACAATCTTTTATTTCTAAAAAGAAATCAAATGTTTCACAGCTCAGAACATGTTGCATTGGGAAATAGAATTTCTGTTTTTAGTATTTTTGTTTCTCACCGTTTAAACCTTCTCTGAATGTCCATAAATATTTCAAGACCAAACTAGACTACCTAGACCTAGACTAGATATTAAGTTTTGTTACAAATTAAATTTCTGAACGCAACGATAATATTTGACATTAGATTTGACAACCAACTAATATGTCAATCCCTCCTGTTGCACTTTAGAACACGGAAAGAAGTATTACGATATTGTGTTATGATGTCTATGAGTGCGCGAGAACTTTCTTTACTTTGGCGATCCTTTGTGATTGTGACATTCCAGGAAATGTGTTCTTTTTTTTGATATTTTGTGATTGTGACACTTTACTGCTAAGTGAGCGAAACATTTTTTCACTTTGATTATTTACAATTTACGATGCCGAGGAGAAGACGACCTGACTTAGGTCGTCGCAGTCAATCAAATGTGTGAAGAGCTACCTCACGTGCTAACCGCACTGATGATCAGAGAGAGACAGATCAAGAAAATAGTCGTATTGCTTTTGTCAGAATTGCGTTATTTAGTGAGTGATAATGAAGGAGATAGGCTTAAAATGCAACGAGTTCGTGCACATCAAACACAACAACAGCAATCACGGCATAATGAAATTGATCGAATCCGCAGACGGAATGCTCCTGTGATTCTCGAACGAGCTGCATTCCACTATGATCCGGCAATTGATTATAGTGCCGACAAATCGCTTACAATTGGGGAAATGAAAATAATTTATAAATATTGTAAGGCGTTAAAATACACTCATGAATCTACTGGATTATGTTGTGCTGGAGGCAAAGTAAAATTGTCACAATTGCTCCCACCACCAGATCCTTTATGATCTTCAGTTTCTGGGATTGGAAATGATTTTAAGCACTTCTTGGCCAACATTGAGAAATATAACAGCTGTTTCCAGATGACATCATTTGGCGCTACACATATTATACAGGACAATTTCATGCCCACTTTCAAGGTATTATATACCAGAATATTTTTTTATAATATTCAATATGTACTAAAATGTCTGTTTTGGAAATAATTAATCGGCAAATTTTTAAAAATTACAGATACAAGGACAAATTTATCACTTATTGGGGACACTGTTACCAGTACCTGATGCAGATTATCAATTTTTACAAATTTATTTTATGGGCAATTCAGATGCGGAAGTTGATAATCGTTGTGCTCACAATCCAACAGTGAAGAGAACCATTGTCCATGAATTACAAATGTTTCTTCATCAGAATAACAATTTAATAAACATGTTTAAAATAGCATCGGATCGGATGCCATCTGATAGCCATAATATTATCATTCGAGCTGGCAAATCGATTGAGGCAGTACGAAATCTGCCGGGTCAGCTAGTCTATGATATAATTCCAACTGCTTCCGTTCTTTATATTTCATTCTTCAATTTACTTATCAATTTAAAAGGCACATGTCCGCAAAGTTCTACTTTACCCACACTTCCTGTCTTTAATTCAATTTTATATTGGTAATTTCTAATTTTACCATAACCATTAAAGCACGTGTTTATACTTATTTAACATAACACTAGTTTCCTAATTAAAGCCTGCGTTTATTATATCCATATATTTACCTTGATTGTCTGGCTTGAATCTTTTTATTCATTTTTTTATTCAATGGAATTTTTTAGACTCAGAATTGTACACTTTTATCATGAAAAAATTCAAATTTTACTTCTTTCTCTATTTTTTCATTATTATAGTTTTTTAGAATTACATTAGATTTCATACATTCTCTTATATCCAATTTGTTACATAAGTCAGTGAATATAAAAGTGTGATACACATTTATATACATTTTAAATGGATTCAAAGGCAAGAGAATCTAACATATTTACATTTTGTATTCAATTTTCTCGTGTGTTAATTGTTTCTGCAATTATCGGATCAAAAAAAATCTTCTATATTCTCATATTCAGCATCCAACTTCACATTAACTACTTTTATGTACCGTTTATTAATATACATTACACATAATATTAGGTTGTTGCATATGAAATGGCCGATTTGGCAGTCAAGTGAAGTTAGTTGCGATTTTGCTATATCAAACCACCACCAATTGGCGCTGTTGCTGTCTGATAATGAAGTATAAATACTCCTACATTTAATCAAGGAGTCATTTTGGTTTTGACCATCAACAGTCAATAAAAAGGAAAAGAGGATGGAAAAGAGCCAAGAACGTATACTTTTTCTGTATGAGTTCAAACTCGGTCATAAAGCAGCGGAGGCGACCAGGAACATTAACAGCGCATTTGGAGCTGATACGGTAAGCAAATGAACCACACGGCAGTGGTTCGAAAAATTCCAGTCAGCCAACGTAAACCTTGAAACTAAGCCACGTGGACATCTAGGTCCATCGATTGGCAACGCCGACCTGCGTTTGCTATTCGAATCCGACACACGTCAGTCTGTCAGAGATATTGCAGAGAAACTGGGCGTGCACTATTCAACAGTTTTCCGACACTTGCAACAACTTTGAAAGGTGAAAAACTCGACAAATGGGTTCCGCAAGCCCTTACGGAGCAAAACATGGCGCATCGAATGGAAATTTGCAGTCTTTTGCTCTCCCGCAGCAGAAACGATCCCTTTTTGCACAGAATAGTGACATATGATGAAAATTGGATATAATTCGACAATCGTCGCCGATCAACACAATGGGTAGATGCTGATGAGCCACCGAAGCATATGCCGAAACCAAGCCTCCATCCGAAGAAGGTGATGGTGACTGTTTGGTGGTCTACAGCTGGAATTATCCACTATTCTTTTTTGGCACCTGTAGAAACGATAAATGCACAGAAACACTGTGTCCAAATCGAGGAAATGTACCAAAGATTGAGTATTCAACCGCCGAGATTAGTCAACAGAGATGGTGTGATACTCCTTCACGCCAATGCACGACCTCATGTATCTGGAACAACAGTTCAAAAGTTGAACGAATTACAGTATGAGACTCTGCCTCATCCGCCATATTCACCACCGGACATTTCGCCAACCGACTACTACTTTTTTAGGCATTTGGATCACTTTTTGGCGGAAAAACAATTCAGGAATGAAGAGGCCATCAAAATTGCCTTCGACGAGTTTATCCGCGAAAATTAGACTTCTACGAAACTGGCATACATGCTCTTGTATCTCGCTGGGAGAAGTATTTTGAATCGACTGACACCTATTTTGATTAATTAAATAAATTTCTGTAAGCTTTACAGTCGTTTCAAATTTTAGTACGAAATTGGCCATTTCATGTGCAACAACCTAATATGATTGAAACCACAACGTGGACATTTACGCTCTTAATGATACTAATGATCGCTGGGATAATTGTTAATGATATTGATGATGCTTTTGCGGTTGCGCTCAACTCGTATTGTTACATGCGTGACTGCCATTATTGCTGAAATTACCACTGCTTTGTTGTTTCTTTATCCTTGTAGCTTCCCTCACTTGTTCGAATTTTTTCACAAATGTTAATACTTTATTTTTTAATATAAATTTTAATAGTTTTTCCGATAAATATGTATCAAATAATTCACCTTGTCCTTGGTCGCTCGTTAAAAATATATGTCAAGTTACAATTTCATTCTTATTTGGCACGAAATACTCTTCAAACTTTTGAGGCATCGTCTCCCAATTGTTTTTCTGCTTTGTGGTTACCTCGAATGCATTATAGAGACATCTATGCTTCACCTATACAATGCAACAGAACTGCTACTTACACTTCCATGACCATCTTGTTTGTATCTGATGCAACACCAACATTTTGAAAAAGCAGTTTCCATACCGTCCATCCATCTACCGTTAACTTTTGTAATTTACTTGGTCGCGTTAATCCCGTTAATGACGTTGACGTCGTCAGGATCGCCGTTGTGGTTGGCATCGATTCAATCGTAGTCGCCATTTCCTTTGTTGACTTTTATTCCACTATTTTATCTATACTATACCAACACGTTCACCTATGATACACTATTCCTGCGGTAACTTTTGCTACGGACTACGGACGCACAATGAAATACGTCTCTACATGGTATTTCATGATCTTTATTATTTGTACTGTAGTGCCTACAGTACTGTGCGCACGCGTGCGTCTCACGCAAACTTCGCGGAAAAATTGCGACTTACAGCAGAAGTATCTTCCACTTCAATTCAGGGCGCTTCGCTCCCAACTAAAAACTCTAAATAGTTCATCCTTTATGACTCCTCAATTATCAACTCCAGTTGGAGGTTATGCAACTGTGAAGAAGAGACCATCCAGTAAGGCAGCAAGAAAGACCTAGAGCTACAGCTCCTTGGCGGACGATATGAAGCAGGCATAGGCACTACAAAAGACCCTGGTAGTCCCAGTTGCAATTTCAGAGACCGGATTAGTTTTGTAGAATTTACATACAGCACAGAAGACGCTCGGTCTAAGGGCCAAACAATACATGTAAGCAGCTGTCATCCTTGCAACTTGTGCTCTAGTGAGAAGAGCCCTGTCCGATAATAGTCTGACCTAGTGGGCTCTATACAAGATTTGCACTGTTTTCTATTTACCGCCTATGTACATATATGTCTCTGCAGTCAAAAACCACCCCTGCTTGAAATGTTTGCGGTAATCGGGGATGTGGCAATATATTAGGTTGGGGAGAAAGTAATGTCGTATTTTGTCAATAGATGGCGACACTTAAACATATCCTGTGTTGTACTTATTGCATCGGGTCATACTATACGACAATATGGGCTACAGGTGCCTCTTTGACAGTTTTATGATCGTACGTTTCAGTCTCAAGTTATAACGCGTCAAAGATGGAGTCCACCAAGGAAGAAATTCGTTATATTTTACATTTTTACTACCTGAGAGGTAAAAATGCAACGAAGGCGGCCGAAAAAATTTGTGAAGTTTATGGGTCCGATATTGCACAAAACAGCGTTGGTTCGATCGATTTCGTTCTGGTGTAGTGGATATCGAAGATACACCCCGTACTGCTAGACCAATCGTCGTAGAAACCGATAAAATCGTCGAAATCATCCAAGGAACTGGGTAAGGACCATGAAACCGTTTGGAACCATTTGCAGAAGATTGGATTCCAAAAAAAGCTGGATGTTTGGGTGCCACACGAGTTGACGCAAAAAAATCTCTTGGATCGAAACAACGCCTGCGGTGCACTGCTGAAACGGAATGAATTCGACCCGTTTTTGAAGCGGATGGTGACTGGTGATGAAAAGTGGATCACGTACGATAACCTTAAGTGAAAAAAATCGTGGTCAAAGCGCGGTGAGTCGGCCCAAACCATCGCCAAGCCCGGATTGACGGCCAGGAATGTTTTGCTGTGTGTTTGGTGGGATTGGAAGGGAGTCATCCACTATGAGCTGCTCAACTATGGCCAGACCCTCAATTCGTTCCTCTACTGTGAGCAACTCGACCGTTTGAAGCAGGCGATTGACTAGAAGCTGCCAGGATTGGTCAATAGGGATTGTGTTCTATTCCACCAGGACAACGCTCGGCCTCACACATCTTTGATGACCCGCCAAAAACTACGGGAGCTCGGATGGGATGTCCTATCGCACCCACCGTATAGCCCGTATAGTTCTGGTCCATGCAAAGCGCTCTTGGTGCTACTAAGTTCGCCTCAAAAGTGGCTTGCGGAAACTGGCTGTCTGAGTTTTTTGCAAATAAGGACGGGGTTTTTATAAGGGGGAGATAACAAAGTTGCCTTCTAAACGGCAACAAGTTTGCAAACAAAACTGAAATCGGATAATCCTAAGTATGTTAAATAAAGAGTTAAAATTCGATCACAAATACGACAATATTCTTGCATGGTTGCAAACACATTGCCTTAAACCGCATCATTCCACTGATGCGGGCCTTTGGATATTGCGTCTAACACATCCTTAGGTCGTCCGTTCCTCGATCCGGTTGGGCGAGGTGAGGGTTTGTGGGGTTTTCTTAAATATAATAACACATAATAATAAATTGTTTTAAGATAGTTTTTCCAAAACAGTAAATTATCGATTGAACTAAACAAAAGGTCTAAAATTTTAGGTATTTTTTAACATATTTTATACATTACCATTGATTCTTCATTAATGGAATCTAACGATAGTACGGTCACGTGAAAGTATACCACTGTTGGCTGTCCAAGTAGTTTTGGAGCGCGATTTTTATCGTACTGTTTTGATGGTATTGGCAAAATGTCGGGCAATGATAAACTCGATTCATAATTAGACACAAGTTCAGCACTTTCTGTGTTATTTCTACAATCAAAAAGAAAGAAAAAATACAATAAAATTATTAACAAAGTAATGTAAATAATATTTGGGTGGATGAATCGTGGGGATTATTCTGTTAAGTGATTAGGTTGATTGGATATTGTGGATCTGATGGGTAACTTCAGAATATAGTAGCATATTCTCTATTTCTGATGTGATTATTGACTTGACTACCTGCAGCCAGTATAATACAGTTATTCGGCTTCCTCAAATTTGAGAGGAAGGGTTAGTACAATGGACCTACATATCATTGCTTAATTGCTCGGAGCTATGTTTCCCCCAGTTTTTCACAGCAACCTACATACTATTCTACTGGAAAACTTTCCAGTAAAAATTTCTTTTAAAATTTTAAAGGGGTTAGTTTAATGACATCGCTACCAATCACAAAACTATAACAGGTCGGGAAACCGAAAGCTGGACACTTCAGGCTTTGTGTATTTCTTATATAAAGACATTTGAGTGTGTATTTGTCCCATTAGTACGTAGCACGTAATATATGAATATATTATGTGAGAGTATCCACTTTCGGGCGATATTGACATTTATAGTCTTGAATTTGCAAAGAAGCAACCACTTTGACCTGTTATAACTTTGTTAATGATGGTGCGATTTCCACCAATCTTGGTACCATCATGCTCTATATTATAGCCTACATTACTGATTACCAAGCTATTAGAGAAATTAGAATAATATACTATTACTAACTTTATTTGAAAAGATATCGGTATGGAAGGTATTTCAAAGCCTAGGCACCATATAGTGGCAGCCTCTTGATATTTTTTTTCAGATTTTTCGGTTGGATAGTTTCTGAGAATGGGCCCGTCAAAGAAATGATCACTTTCGACCCCCGCACTACCCACTCTTCCAACAAGAGACAAAACTATGGACGGCTTCGGAAAGTACTAACCGAGACCCCCCATTTGACACCCCATATGAATATATTTAGTGAAAAAAAAATTTACACAACCCTTTTGCATGTGTGGGGACCCCGCCCTTAAATTCGGCCTAAAAGGATCTTTTATTTTCCCCAAACTTTAAAAATTAAAAGGGGTCATTAAAAGAACGAAGTCTTTCTACACCTGCTTAAAAAATAAGACTTTCAGTCCATTCTTCACGACAAAAAAGCAAAAGACAGTAGTTGTTTTTCTACTGAAGCTACTTAGTGAATGGTGGTTGCCTCAAAATCGACTGGGTGGCCGATGGCGGATGTTTGATTCAATGAACCCCTGCAAAGGGGTTGAGTGTTTAAAGTTTTTTTTTGCATTTTTTGTTTATTTTTTTAAACGAATGCACAACATCTCAAGAATGTTGTGTCAAAGCCGATCGATAACTCAAAATCTACTGTACCAATTATTTTAAAATTTTGCACCATGCTTTTTCAGGTATAGCTCAGAGCCTTTTGCTTTTAAGGTTTTGTTTAAGGTGGAAATCGTCAAAAGACACTGGCCTGGACACGCCAGCGTGTGGGATTCTTACCCATTAAAACCACACATAACCCCCCACCCCCCCTAAGCCCTGTGGAACCACCGTACGGTATTACATCACGGGGCGGAGGCAGCGCATTTTAGCTTGGTGCCCTTTCGTCTCTACGCGGCGTACGTAACCGTGCTTCTATTCTCCTCTGCCTTTCATAGTTTGCTCTGGATAGATACGAACATGGAGTTGATCGCATCCCAGTCTTCCTCACATGCTAACATTCTTCGCACCATATCCTCTGGTACGAGCACCTCTCCTAGAGTTTCCTCTAGGTTCTTCCTTTCCTCCACGAACCTTGGACAGTGGAAGAATACATGCTCTGGTTCCTCTATGACTCCATGGCAGGTTAGACAATCCGGTGAGGTATCTAGTTTAAACCTGAACAGGTACTGGCGACATCCTCCATGCCCGTGAGAAACTGAGTAAGGTTATAATTAATCTCACCGTGCCGTCTCTCCAATCACTCCTTGATGGTAAGGATGAGCCTGGGTGTCCCACCGACCCTTTCCCGAGCGTTCTCAATACTCTTGCCATCTATTTAGAGATCTCTCCCTTAGACTTCGCATTATACGTATTCGCCATCCCATCTGCTAGGATGTCAATGGGCGTCATTCCAGAGACGACGAATGCTGCATCATCTGAGACAGTCCTGAATGCCGAGCACACCCGTAGGGCTATTCTTCTGTAGACTGAACTCAGTTTGTTAGTGTTAAATTCAACCTGCGATGCCTTTCCCCAAACTGCAGCTGCATAGAGCAGGATCGAACTCACTACTCCAGCGATAAGCAACCTGGAAGCAGGCCGTGGCCCTCCCACGTTCGGGATCACCGTTGAAAGGGCCACACTCGCAGTGGATGCAGACCGCACGTGTTGCTTATAGCTAAGCTTCCCGTCTATCATCACTCGTAAGTATTTGATGGTCGGCTTAGAAGTGATGATATGATTCCCCGGGCAAAATTTCTTTTACGGCGCTTAGTTATGAGTACCGCTTCCGTTTTTTTCTCCGCAAGTCTCACACCAAAACTCTCAAGTCAACCCTTAGCAACACTAATCGTGCCGCATGAGTATAACTCAGCATCTTCGAGGTGCTTTGCGACCACAACCAGCACTATTTCGTCGACGTAGCCCACCATCGTGGCTTCCTCCGGGAGGGGGAAGATTAAGTACATCGTTTTACATGATTCTCCATAGTAGTGGGCCCAGTACAGACCCCTGTGGGACACCCTCGGAGGCAACGTACTCTTGGGGTCCATCATCGGTGTCATACCAAAGCCTCTGTTCTTGTAAATAGTTGTTGACAATAGATGCATTAGGTTCCAGTGGGCCGAATTGAATGCATTTCTTACATCCGGGGTCACTACAATGCAATATTTGCTATTACTGCCCTTCCGGTGGATTGCATCTTCGGCCAAGCCAGCAACCATTTTGATGGCATCAATGGTTGATTTGGCTTTACGGAATCCATACTGCCGATCTGAAAGACCTCCCTGGCTCTCGACAACCAGGAGTAATCTATTATAGATTACTCGCTCTAGCATTTTGCCCAAGGTGTCAAAAAGACAAGTAGGTCTGTAGGAGGTTGACTCACCTGGAGGTTTGCCAGCCTTAGGCAGTAGCACCAACTTCTGTCGTTTCCATGATGCAGGAAGTATCCCCTCGGACATGCACGCTTCGAACAACTTAGCGAACATGTCCGGCCTGGATTTTACGACAAGCTTAAGGCCCTAGTAAGAACGCCATCCAGCTTTGTTATCTCCTATCCTATCGCAGCTCGTCGCTGGTGACTGGCGGTATTCCCGTGTCGTTCAGAGGCCGCTAGAAGCTGTCTATGCCCTCTCCTTGCTGTGGGAATAACCCCTGGATAATTTTTAGCAAGAGTGCGGACATGATCGGCCTCTGAATCGCCCCAGCACGATTCTATAGGCGCTCCCCCACAGGTTTACGTCCACTTCCGAACAGAGCTCCTTAAAGCTTTCCCTCTTGCTCCTTTGGATGGCGAGCTTGAGGGTTTTGCGGGCGCTCTTTTTGCCCTTGATCGATTCTGCCTACCGCTCTCTGAGCCGCTCTTCTGACTCGGTGGCAGGCTGATCGAAGGCTGGCCAGTTCAGTATTCCACCTGTAGTTTGGTCTTCTACTGGGGAATGAGCACCGCCTAGGCATGGACGCGTCACACGCCTTGGCGATGCATTGGGCCACATGGACAGCTCTTTCCGTAGAGGGGCCTGCTTTATTAGGTTCACTTCTATGAAGCTCATCCAGAGCTTTAGAGGACCAGCCTGACATCGTCCTCTGTTTCGGGCATGATTGTCTTATGCCCTGTGACCCCACCGATAGCCCAAAGAAGATTTCCCGGTGATCGCTGTGGGTGTAGTCCTTGTTGGCGCACCAGGATATACCACGTGCCAGTGCAGGGCTGACAAAAGTTAGGTCTACGATTGTTCCGAATTTTTTGCAAATAAAAATTTCGGGAAATATTGTTCAATTCACTCATTATTATATGGAAATTTACTAAATAAGTTAGCGCTATCTATATCCGCAAAAAAAATTTAAAAACATGCAATTTTTTCACGGAATCAACCTGCGGTTGTCTTTATATCTTCCGCCGAAAGTAGCTCTTGTAAGGCTAATCGATTTAAATAGTATAGCCCCATTTTAAGCCCAATGGAGAAACGAATAGCTTTGAAGGAATTAAGAATTAATTACTCTAATTAAACTTGTGTATTAGAAATGATGTAGCAAAGGACTGAAATGACTATAGGTCTCCGTGAGCTTGAGCCTCCTGTTTAGCAGGGCGTGGCGAGAAGGCCCACACTATAGGAGGTGATCCTACTTTAACAGAACGTTGAGGATTCGTACGTGATTCAAAGTAAAGTACGATCCGTCTCCTATTTACAGTTTGCATTGGCGATAACTTACTATGCTCGAATGGAACCGCAGTGATTGCTGACCACTTTAGTGAATAAGCAAGAATGAAGGTAACTAATAAACAAGCCGCATCTAAACTGGAGCGTCACGAGGTGATACATCTCTGGAATACTGATAAGAATCAACTTCAAGGAGAAAGGAATCTTAATTTTCAGGGAGTGATGACGACCATTAATAATAATAATAATCGTTGGCATAACAATGCATATTGTATCAGGGCGTTGAAGTGTGTTAGAGCACTTCATTCAAGCCTGTAATGGTACGTTACATTACACTGTAGGAGGCAATGTGGTCAGCATTGCGTTCGCCCGAGATTATTACCCTGATTTGACTCATCATCATCATCAACGGCGCAAAAACCGGTATCCGGTCTAGGCCTGCCTTAATAAGGAACTCCAGATATCCCGGTTTTGCGCCGAAGTCCACCAATTCGATATTCCTAAAAGCTGTCTGGCTGCCTGACCTACGTCATCGCTCCATCTACTCCAGATACTCATTAACAGCTGAGGCGGCTAGTATCCGACGCCTAATCGCGATACAAATCCCACTGCTACAGTTTGAACCGCGACCTTCCATACGATAGCCTTGTGCTTTAACCAGTTAGCTATCCGGGCATACACACACGATAGCCATTATTGGCGAATAACAAAGCAAAGATTCGAAAAAATATGTCAGAGGCAGATATAGTAGACGTTAGAAAGAAGGTAGATATACCAGCAAGAAACGGATGCATCAGAAGGATTGATCTTGGATGTATCTATTTATTTGCTCTTCACTTCCAAGGGGAGCAAGCATGGATCTATTGCCGAGAATATTGCGCGTGTTTGCTTCCGCTAAGCTTCCCACAGAGGAATTTTGAAGCATCATTCGCTCAGTGATTCCATTAAGGTCCATTGTCATTAATCAGAAATGAATCTTTAAAGAGGCTTTAATTCCCGCTGGGATGTGGCAAACCATAGACAACTGCGCCATATCTATTGCTATGACGAATACTGCCACATGCTCACAGCAACCCGCAGCCAGGTGCACGCAACGAAAGCATTGCATCTCATACACGCCACTTACATCCGCCCTTATGCGCGGAATTTCGGCCGCACAACTCCCATCGTGGTCGAAGATGCGCGATGATTTTCCGTCCCTATGAAATTTGGGAGTTGACTTTCCTCTATACAGTTTTGTTGATCTAAGCCGTCGAATTATGAACCGGAGAAAGGGGAGCAGGGAAAATTAGCCCGTAGGGGGTGAATACTCTCAGAAAAAGCAAACAAGTGAAGGTAGGTGTCAGTAGGCCCGATATTAGCATCGGAAGTATCAAATCGACATTTCAACCAATGTCGTATTCAAAGCAATCGTTGGGAGTAAGGTTGTTCGACGGCAGAAGTTTTCGTGTAACACTAGCGGACTGTGCTGCGAAGAACACAACCGAATTGTTAAGTAACATAGTCCTGAAATTGCCGGCTAGGAGGAGCGCAACTATCGACATGTTCTCAGTACAATATACTAGGAATACAGACTTAGACTTAATTACTGCCTAAAATGAAGTTTCTATTAGCGATAATTGCGGGTATTGAAGACCTAAGGCGAGGTCAAAAACACATCGCTCTCGCTCGGTGTGGATGATCGGTCGCTGGAGGCAATCAGATGAGACAAGATTTATAAGTTCCATAATATTTCAGTACAGACGTACAAGTAGAAAACGATGAAGGCTACATAAAGTGGCAACTAAGTGGATATTCTTGCAGATATTACCAATTTTATGGAAACCGAAAGGGCGGAGAGGAAGACAAAGAGGATGTAGACCTTCTGCTCATTGAGGAGGAGAAATTTGACGGTTTCAACCAGGATTCGTCAGTACTCAAAGTGGCAAAATCCCATGCTACAAGAGAAGGATGATACTCTATTATTGGAAGAAGATACTCTATCATTGGAAGAAAGCAATATTCGAAATAAATTTCGAATGCTGCAAATCCTGCTGCGCCACATCACTCCGCTCGCAGATGAAACCTAGGGGTTTCGGCGACTGATCCCGGAACTTCGTTCACCGTTAATCCACAAAGCGGACACGACGCTGCTTCGGAGCGGACACGGGTTTCAGCCTGGACAGAGAGACCGCCTTTTTGTGTCCACCGATCTCGAGCTGGAAGAAATGTTCTCCCCGCTTGAGAACGCGGTACGGGCCCCCATATGGAGGCTGCAGCGACTTCCGGACGGCATCCATCCTGACCAGAATGTGCGTGCACGTGTCCAGTTCCCTGGGCAAACAGGCAGGTGTGGACGAGTGTCGGGTGGGTGGTGTGGCTTTTATGCGTCGGAGATTGTCCCTCAGCAGACGCACCAATCCCGACGCCGTGAGACCCGATCTCTTGTCGAAGACCGGATCGCTTGGGAGTCTTGGGTTCTCCCCGTATACTAGCTCCGCGGGGCTGGCAGCAAATTCCTCTCGTCGGGTTGTACGTAGGCCGAGTAGGACGAGAGGCAAGACTTGGGACCAGAACGGATCGTCGCGTGCCATAATGGCGGCTTTCAGCGTCCAGTGCCAACGTTCTACCATCCCATTGGATTGCGGGTGGTATGCGGAGTCCGCTGGCGTTTAAAACCAAGGAGTTTGCCTAACTCGGAGAAAAGGGTGGACTCAAATTGCATTCCCTGGTCAGTGATGACCACTGCAGGGACGCCAAAGCGAGGTATCCATTCTCGACAGAGGGCTTCGGCGCATGATTGCGCCGTAATATCTTTCAGAGGTATTGCCTCAGGCCACCGCGTAAACCTGTCGATGATTGTGAGACAATACCTATAACCGTGCGAGTCTCGCAAAGGCCCTACTATGTCGAGGTGTATTGTGTGGAACCGCTTGGTAGTGCGGGGGAATGAGCCCACTTCTTTCCTTACATGCCTGGAAACTTTACACTTCTGGCATGCGATGCACTCTCTGGCCCGGGAATTGATATCCATGTTCATGGAGGGCCAGAAGTATTTCTCGGTGACTAGCCGATTTGTTGTCCTTATGCCTGGATGCGCTAAGTCGTGAACTACGTGGAACACTTCCTTGCGAAATATGGCCGGAATGTATGGCCGAGGTCCCTTTTCCGAGTCTTCGCAGCAGAGAGAGAGGTTTGAGCCGAAGATGGGCAACTCCCGAAATTTGTATTTGGGGTTGGATTTGAGGCTCTGAAGTGCTGCGTCATCCTCCTGCGCCTTGGCAATAGCCGAGAAATCGAGTGAGGCGGGGATGTTAACCTCGGAGACATGAGACAAAGCGTCAGCAACTATGTTGCCCTTGCCGGACACGTGCTGGATGTCTGACGTAAACTGGCTTATAAAGCTCAGATGTCGAAGCTGACGAGGGGCGCTTATGGTCCGTGAACACTGTGAACGGCCTGCCTTCTAGGGAGAAACGGAAGTATTTGATGCTCAAGTACGCGGCGAGCAGTTCACGATCGTAGGTACTGTAGTTCCGTTGAGCGGAATTCGAGAAGAAGCTCAACGGCTGCCAAACTTGATCCGCCTTTTGGTGAAGGGCAGCACCTACTGCGATGTCAGAGGCATCAACAAAAACGGCTAGGGGTGCATCTTGCAGAGGGAATGCCAAGAGTGTAGCGTCGGCCAGTTATTGACGGGATTTGTCAAACACCCGGATAGCCTCTTCAGACCACACGATCTCTCGTGTGTCCTTAGTTTTGGGGCCGAACAAGTACGCGTTCAAAATGGACTGGTGATGGGCGGCCTTGGGCAGGAAACGACGGTAGAAGTTTAGCATGCCCAAGAACCTCCTCAACTTCCTCACTGTCTTTGGACGCGGGAAGCTTGTTATCGCTTGCACCTTGTCTGGGTCGGGCTGTATTCCTTCGGGGGAAATGAAATGGCAGAGGAATCTCACCTGTTTTTGGAGAAATTTGCATTTCTCAACGTTTAGGACTAAACCGGCCTCAATGAGACGTTGAAAAATGCACTCGAGATGGACTAAGTGCTCAGACTCAGTGGAAAAAGCGATCAAAACATCATCCAAACATACGAAACAGAAGTCGAGGTTTCGCAGGACTGAGTGAATGAACCTTTGAAAGGTTTGCGCCGCATTGCACAATCCGAAAGTCATTCGGGTGAACTCGAAGAGTCCAAAGGGTATACATATTGCCGTCTTTGGAATGTCTTCAGGAGGTACTGGGATTTGGTGATAAGCCTTAGTTAAGTCCAAGGTCGAAAAGATGCGGCAATTCGCGCGGTGATGCGCAAAGTCGTGGATGAGTGGAATTGGATATCGGTCAGGAACAGCTTGTGCATTTAGCCTTCTGTAATCCCCAGATGGGCGCCATTCGCCGTTTGGCTTAGGGACTATATGCAGTGGGGAAGACCAACAGCTGTTTGAGGGCCTGCAGATACCCTGTTAAACGAGTTCAAATTCTTTCCGTGCAATAGCCAGTTTCTGGGATGGTAGAGGACGCACCTTCGAGAAGATCGGGGAACCAGTAGTGATAATGTGGTGCTGTACATTGTGGTTCACTGGTTTGGAGAGACTACACTCGGTAGTAATCTGGCTGAACTTTTGGAGGAGTGTCCGAACACGAGAGTCGGTGATGTCTTCCAAAAGAACAGAAAGGTTATTGTCAGCGTGAGATACCATTTGGCCCGACGAATTAAGGTTGGTCGTGGGGTCTATAAGGGACTTATTTTGCAAGTCCACCAGCAATCCATAGTGACACAAGAAGTCTGCGCCTAATATGGGGAAGCTGACATCCGCCAGGATGAAACGCCACGAAAATGTCCTACGCAAGCCAAGACTCACGTGTCTGCGCACTAAATATTGTCACCCTCACTGGAAAGGCGGAGAAACTCGCAAGATCCCTTCGAAAAAGGCGCATTGATATCTGCGCTCTACAAGAAACTCGATGGTCTGGTACCAAAACCGGCGACATAGAACGCGAACGCGGTAAAAAAATCTCTCTATTTTGGTAGCCCACACACTCAATACGATATTGGCATTCCCATCTCAGAGGGTTTCCGTGATGCCATTAAAGAAGTCGAACGATTTGATGACCATCTGATTAAGCTTACCATTATATCACTTCTTCACCGCGTACGCACCACAGACAGGTCGATCTGATGCCGAGAAGAAGAAAGAGAAAGATAGTAAAACGTAAATCGATTATATTCCCATAAGACGCCGACATTTTAGCACCGTCATTGATTGCAAAGACGTTCCCCATGAAACCATCGCACGTCAACATCGGCTGTTAGTACAGCAAAATGTTCAAATTACCCTCCGATTCGGGTGCTATCCCATACCATGAACATTTTGGAATGCATTCCTCACAACCGTATTCGCGATGTAGTTCAAATAACCATGAATCTAGCTGGGTTTATCAAGAACTGCGGAACTACTGACGCAATACACGCTGCGCGGTTACTCATGGGGGTTTCTCCGTGAGAAGCATCATCTTCTTTAAATTGCATTTCGAGATCTGGAGGAATCGTTTCAACGTGTGTCACACGAACTCATCTGGTATGCTCTATGACAACACTTAGTACCAGAAGAACTTGTGCGCTGGGTTCAATTGCTCTACCACAATCCGAAAAGTAAAGTTCGAAGTGTGGCGGCTATATCAAAACCGCTTCGTGCCTCTGTCCGTGTTCATTAAGGAAGCGCCCTTACACCACACCTCTCGGTTCTTGTTATGGACACTGTCACACGGGACATCCAAAATCCAGCGCTCTATACACTGCCTTATGCAAATTATGTTTTCCTGGCGTCTAATAGCAAAAATGGTCTGGATCAACTTGTCCAAAAATTGAATGATCGCCTCATGCAATACGATCTCAGATTGAATCTGAATAAAACAGACTTGTTGATGACCGATCCCCATGAAACGGGCACTATTGGCAGTGACCTACCCAGAACTGAGCGATATAAATATCTCATGACAATACTATCAACCAATGGAGAACTGCGTTATGAAATATTAATGCAGCCTGAATGAAGTGGCGTTTCACAGCTGGTGGTTTTTGTGATCGATATATGTCGCTCTTTATTGTTCTGAGTGTTGTCCGACTATAAAGGACAATGAACGGCGTCTCGCGCATGTTGCACGGCATTATGACATCCGAAATGAGGATATCCACGATCGATATGGGGTGGCACCGATTGTGCGAAAATTGCAAAAGAGGCGTCTTCGGCGGTACGGTCATGTAATTCGCCCTAACGAGAATTCATTTGCCAAGATTGGTATGAACATCAAAGTCGATGGTAAACAACCAAAAGGGCGGCGGAACGATGGTGGCTTGATTCGCTGGATGGAGATTTCAAAGCCTCGCGACTCTATCCAGATCAGGTCTTTGATAGAACAAAATAGCACAGCTGATCACGGTAAGCCGAAGCTGCTTGTAAAGGGGGCAAAGGCTAAAGAAAAATAAGATTTGCTGCTGTACTGTAAGGGATGATTGTTGTGGGTGGGGATGGGAAAGGGAAGAGAAAGAGAACTGGAGAGCAGCAAACCATCAAGCCACTGAAATCACCTGGTGCGGATGGCATTTTCCTACAACTACTCTAAGACTAGTAGATTCCAGTCTAGCTTCTTTCTTGAAATTAACAATTGGTAACGTACTCATAGTGTTTTTTGTTCAATCCTTGGTGGAGTATAGGACATCCACACAGGCAGATTGTGTTTCAGTTTCACTATCATCACATTTAACGTTATGTAAGCGATAAGCTCACAGCAGCTTACTCTTCGACATACAATATTTTCGGGACATGGAGGAATACAGCGAACGAAAGCGATCCTTTTCATCACGAGTCTTTCGGATCAACTTGCCTGAAATCCTGTACAGCTACATTAGGACCGCAATTCACTTAGACGTCTTGAATCAATTGATGCAAGAGGAACTAAAGAAATAATCTTGTGTGCATTTCTGACCATCGCTGCACTTTGGAAGTGGAAGAACACTATCTTCATCGGCATTTTTCAGACCTAAATACTTGCAGTAGCGACACACAAGTCAAGGCAAGCCGATATCCGCGTCTCGTTTGTTACGTATATTCTGAAGACGACTCCTCAATCTATCGTTAATCGCGACATACTAGATCTGCTAAGAAGGCGGTAGCCGATCAGTTGAAATCCATTTGATCGTATGACAGACTCTGTGCTCGAACATTTTGCAGTCGATGGCGAGGTCCTGAAAGTTGCAGAAGTTACCGTTGTTGTTATGGCCACAAAGACCATGCCTTGTCATCACATGTCCAAGCAAAGTGTTACCAGAGCCCATCTTTGTGAATTACCCATCAGGAGCACAATAGCGTTAAGAAGCCTCTCCTGTACTGGGTGGAATTGCCTATAGGAATCATCTTTCTGCACTATATCGTTAAACTCCATTCGGGGATAGTACTCCACAATTTTCATGTTCTTTAATATGAAATATTTTTATCGGATTTTGCGACAAAAATGAAATACTTTGAATAGAAAATCGGACCCCTGGAACACAAATTTAACTGTCGTCGAGGAAATGAAACACTCTTGATTTTCAATTAACTAGTTTGATTGGAGATGAAGTCTAATTTCGCCATGCTATTAACAGAGTATGCTGGTCCCATGCCCAGGTGAAGGAGGAGGGTTTGAGGCAACGTACTTTGTGCTATCCTCAGTAAAACAAAAATAAAATGCTGAGATCAGGGAAAGAGACAAATAGAGTACAGTTGGAGTTATTCCACTATGCTAAATCCTACCTGATCTCTCTCGGTGACAGGTCCCGCGACAGGCCGACCAAGAAAACGTATACAATGTCGTTACACAGGCCTCGGAAGAATGATAGGGCGTCTACCTCAGTCGAGGCAGCAGGACGGGCCCCGGTCCTGTCGAGAAATGGGCAAGGGTTCTGGACGCATGCACAACGGCCGGACATAAGCAAGTTAGTCCGAACAAAACAAATACATGTCCGCACGCTAAATATTGGCACCCTAACTGGAAAGACCGGGAAGCTCGCAAAAGCCCTGCGGAAAAGGCGCATTGACATCTGCGCTCTGCAAAAACCCGATGATCTGGCGCCAAAAACTGCGACATTGAACGCGAACGCGGTAAAATGGCTATAAATTTCTCTATTTTGGTAGCCCACACACTCAATATGGTGTTGGCATTGTTATCTCAGAGGATTTCCGAGATGCCATTAAAGAAGTCGAACGATTTGATAATCGGCTTATGAGGCTCACCATTATATCAGCTGATCGCACTATTTATGATACTTCTTCACTCCGTACGCACCACAGACAGGTCGACCTGATGCCGAGAAAGATGCCTTCTGGCAACTTCTCGATGAATGATTGGTCATGTGCCTGCTGACGACTATATCATCATTGCCGGCAACCTTAATGGTCACGTGGGTAAAAAGGCTGACGGTAACAGGTGCCATGGGGGAAAGGGGTTCGGGGCGCGCAATAAGAGTGGCAACCGTATAATCGATTTTGCGGAAACCCATGACCTTTTGCTTATGAATACATGGTTCTTCAAACGATTGTCTCATCTTCCTTCATTTTATAGTGAGACACCAAAACGCAAATCGACTATATTCTCATAACACGCCAACATTTTACCACCATCACTGATTGCAAAGCCGTTCCCTATGAGACCATTGCACCTCAACATCCGCCATTGATTGCCGTCCTGCGAATTAAGCCACCAATAAAACAGCGTGAGGAACGCACTGACCGCGCAGCGTCTGTGATTTGCCCAGAATTGAGCAATTTACATACTTCGAGTCAACGCTATGAGCCAATGGAGAACTGCGTTATGAAATTGCTTCACGCATTAACGCAACCTGGATAAAGTGGCGTCCTTTGTGTCCATTGTGATCGACGTATCAACGAACATCACAAATCGAAAATTTACCGCATTGTCGTCCGTCCTGCCACTCTTTATGATTCTGACTGTTGGCCGACTTTAAAAGACAATGAACGACGTCTTGCGGTAATGGAGACGACGATGTTGCGTTGGATTAGTGGGGTGACACGTTTTGATCACATCCGAAATAAGGATATCCGTATGCATGTAATATATTCTCGAAGGGATAGGAAGCTATATACAAGTCTTCTTAAATTCAGTTTCATTTTCAGCCTCAAATTTAACTTAGAATTCAGGATCACACCCACCCATCGCAGAAAAATGTCAATGCTTATCCATTTGACGGCGGGAGGTGAAATGCATCTACATCGTTATGGGGTTGCACCGATCGTGGAAAAATTGCGAGAGAGACGTCTTCGATGGTATAGTCATGCAATTCGCCCTAGCGAGATTTCAATGGCCAAGATTGGTCTGAACATCGAAGTCGATGGTAAACGACCAAAAGGCAGGCCGAAACAACGGTGGCTGAATACGCTGGATGGGGATTTAAAAGCCCCGAGATTGCATCCAGATCAGACATTTAATAGAGCCAAATGGCGAAAACGATCACGACGAGCCGACCCTGAAAGGCTGAGGAAAAGAAAGGTTGGAGATGAAGTCACATAGTGCCGGAGATGTAAATCTGCTCTATTGATACATCCGAACATTTTTTTAAAAGCGCTCATTTAATAATTACAATTTTTCAAAAAGCAAGGCGGGAAAAAGTATGGAAGTTGCCTGAAACGCCTAGTGTCATCACCGGCCAACTGATTTGAATCTAAGCTGTGTCAAATTACAATTAAACTAATCTAAATCTTCATTATATTTGTTCATAAATTAGATTACGGATCTAAATGTGATTGCTATGGAGAGGATACTGTAGGAGAAAGCAAATTATGCATATCAACGGCAATTTATGGGATTATTGAGGTGTCTTGGCTTGACTTGTGATGTCACATACCATGGGCACGTTTGAATTTGAATTACATCTGAAATGCCTATCTTTAACAAATAACATTTACATTTTTAGAAAACTGTTGTTATAAGTTTTCTTAGATTGCTCTGAAGAAATGATTTTCATCATTGTTGAAAACCAGACTCTCCTATCGCATCGTAAATCAGATTAGTATGCGGAATCACTCAAGGATAGTTTGAGAAACTAACTGACGAAATGAGGAACATATATAACCCAGGGAAGACCACCATTAGCGTTTGCTCAATAAGAGGAAGCCCATTGGAAATAGATGCAAGTTCGAGTTCTGGTCTCGCAGTTTTTGGTTAAAGTGCAAATAAATGAGAGACGGGGAAGAAAGGTGACCGTTCTGTTCGGATCCGGAATTTTCTCGAGGGTGTAGGTTGGAGATTTTAATGAATTCTTGGGAATAAATTCGATTTTTTCTAGATCTCCCCCACCCCAAGGTGTAGCGCATCGTACGGTTTAATAAGAGCATAAAGCTTTGTGTCTGGATGGCTCAAGTGGTTAAAGCGCTGGGCTGCCGTAGCGAAAGGTCACGGTTCAAATCTCACTGAAGTGCTCTAACATACTTATTGCGCAAACGATAATAATTATTATTATTATGAAGCTTTGGCGGTTAAGTGACAATTGAAGGAATATTCACTAATATATAAGGTTTACGCCAAGAAGCATCAAGCAAGAGTAGGGTTCAAAACGAAAAAGACATAAAGGTGTCTAACGCGGTATTTCTTGCGAGTAAATTATTTGAGAGTTTACAAATACCGATATTTCGGGAACTTGTTCCCCTCATCAGTGCTAACAAGTCCCAGCACTGTTAGCACTGATGAAAGGAACAAATGGTTCCTGAAATATCGGTATTTGTAAACTTAATAAATATCACTAGCGAATAAAAAATAGGCAAGCTTTGACTAGTAACTTCCCATTAAAATAATGTGCAGGATAAACCGGGGAAGGGAGAAATTGGATGGTAGAACGAATCAACAGGAGAGCAAACTCCTAAGAGGTTCTTCAAAAAAATGGAACAGGTGAGGCTGAAACTGTTGGCAAAACGCACATGACCCCAGTCTCTGAGAAAAGGACTAAACAGGACAAGAAAGACCCAAAAGCGTGGATAAAGACGACACTTGGGAAGAGGAGAGGTGGTGAGGGGGGGAGGGGGGAATAATACGATTGGTGGCGTTCATCATCTCCAAACGAGATGATGGGCCATACGTCCATATTCTCAGAAGAGTGAAACTGGGTCCAGACCTCACTAATTTAGAAGGGAATGTTTGCCGCATCAGGCGATTCCAGAATCCTATCTGTTGTTGAATTTCAAGAGATCAAAGACAAGGAATCACTATTATTGAGCTTCATGGATAAGCAGTGAAAGTGTTACTTCGGTGGGGCACAGACCGCTGTTAGCAGCCTACCAGTGAAGGTAGCGCTCAAATTGTCGGCAGCAGGAAGAATAAAAATTACCTGGGTTATATGTCAACATAGGGACTTAGGTGGCACTTAAGTAATGCAACAGTTCCCCTATATTTGTTCAATTATCAAGAGGATGCATCATTAGTAATAATAAATCTATACAATGCAGGAAATGCATAAGCCCATGATGGTTAGGATTACCGAGCTGACCCAAAACTGGCACAAGGAAGGAGAACTTGTATTGAAGAGGCCTCAACGCAAATCGTAAATAAAGTTGATACAAATCAGACTAAACCACGGCGAAGTTGTGTTGTATTTACTTTCCCACTCCAGCCATGAGAAGGAAATCATTATGGACATAATTAGGGAACTATATGGTATAGGCTAGGTACTGTGCTGTTGGACACAGGAGGAAGTGATCTGCTAGTCATGTCGGGTGATTTTAATGCGTGGGCGTGGCTTTTGCTCAAAGCATTCACGGAGCTAAACATTCGGGTGTACCATGAGTACTCACAGTGATCATCAGACAATTTGCATGGAGATAAAAAAGGAACGAAACCCCGCTAGAAGACTTTTGACAAGTTTTCTGTGGTCGAGGCTATTAAATCCCTGGACGGTAGTGGTTACAATGTTGTCACATCGAAACTCCCAGAAAAAATGGAACTCTACAAGACGGAGGCAGAGAAACCAGTGAAGTGTTGAAGATGCCGGACTGACTCACATTGATAAGAAAATTGGCACATTTTTTATCACGAACTATGGAAAGAAAAACACTGGCAAAATGGAAATTAGTGTACATACGTGTACGGCTCTAAATCGGCTATTACATATTTCGAGAAATGATTAATGAACCAATTAGGAATGAAAGATATTGTATATTGATGCCAGAATCATATTTAAATGCATTTAGTTTGTCAAACCATTCAGTTTTGGGTGACATTCAAAGTCCTAGAATGCACGAAATTTCTTAGTAATAGTGCGATTTTCACCAAACCTTTACCCAAAACCTCTTGGCATACAAAACCTGTGTTGACAGACAAAAGGACAGTAGAAGATTTAGGCGCCTGTGCGGGCGACAGTGGTTGAAAATTAGCGAACATAAAAGAAAGTGAGTTCTCTTGTCATCTGCTGGCTCTGAAGATCTACGCATCAGGTGGAGCAGTGTAGTAATGGTGAGCATGATCCCAATCGGCATTCTCGCGCGAGGAATGACTGCGGTGTACTATGCAAGCCATATGAAGATGCGCAGCACGCAGGAATCGGGCAAGTTCGAAGTTGCATGATCGTATAATCATTCCCAAAGAAGAAGATTCAACTTGAAGAAAATCACGGGGAGGAACCAGTACCATTTTATCCTGTTTCTCACAATAGATAAGATAGAATCTGCAAAAGTTGCGATCCTGAGTGCGTCTTCATCCTTCGTTGATTGAGAGATCCGTTGAATGTTACACTGAGGATTAAAACACAAATCCCAGAAAAACTAGAGCCGAATGAAGTTGGTACGCAGTGAACAAAGAACGGAGGTAGAACGGAGGAGGGTTTGTACTGAATAAGGAGACAAGTGGAATGGAGTTTACAGCAATCTCAACCATCGCGAAATGAACAAGTCGAACAGGTGGCTCGGGTGGTACAGCTCTGTCGCTCTCGGTGATTCAACTTCTCAAAAAACAAAAACAGACGGGCAGGCAGTAAATTGATTTCAATAATTTTTTTTTAAGTTAAGAGGGTCATCCCGAGTGTCGAATCCGTGGAATCGAATTTTTTTTGGCATCAATTGTATCTATAATATATATTGTGTAGCATATATGAGCAAGGTGATTTTTTGATATTCGGAGTCGTTCGGAAATTACAGCGTTAAATACGTAATATTTCACATGCCAGATTTATGCCGATCGCCGTAATAAAACTCGTATTTATCGGTTCGAATGACGTTCGAATGACTTTGCTAAAAGGACAAGAATTGACGCCAAGGCTATACATGTGTTTCTTCAAGAAACCTAAGGTTTATGGACTAGGTGTAGCAGATTAATGGTCAGTTAAGGTTTTATGGCTAAAAATCGCATTCTACTTTTTAAATGCGTTTTCTCGAAACTGTTGATGTTGAAAATCGGCTGCCACCATAGCCCAAAATCTATCCAACAAAATTCTTTGAAATTTTCACAACTTATTCAGAACAAATTTCTACGGTCCGCAAACTAGGATAATTGAGATTCATTCAGCAGTTTTTAAGGTTTTGTGCAAACACAAAACCTTATTAAAATCGGTTTACTGTCTGTCTGTCTGACCGTCTGTCTGTCTGTCTGTCTGTCCGTCACACGCATTTTTCTCGGAGACGGTTATAGCTATTGACACCAAATTTGGGGTGGGAACTGTGAACGCTCATGCATTTAGGGAATTACATCCTTTCACGACGAATTTAAGGGGGGTCCCCATACATGCAAAAGGAGGTGTAAATTTTTTTTTCATCAAATATAGTCATGTGGGGTATCAAATTAAAGGTCTCGGTTAATACTTTTCGAAGCCGGTCTTAGTTTTGACTTTTGTTGAAAAGGTGGGAAATGCGGGGGGTTAAAAGTGGTCATATTTTTAACGAACCCATTCTCAGAAACTACTCAACCGAAAAATCTGAAAAAAATCAGGGAGCTGCCACTATATGGCACCTAGGCTCCGAAATACCCTTCATACCGATAGCTGTTCAAATAAAGTTAATAATAGTACATTACTATAATTTTTAGTAATTGACAGGAAAACCCCCCTTAAGTTCACCCTAGAATCACAAAGTTTTGCAGCAATGTAGGCTACAGTATAGAGCATGATCCTGCCAAATTTGGTGAAAATCGCACTATTGCTAATAAAGTTATACTAGGTAAAACCTGTCGCTCCTCTGCAAATTGAAGACTATGAATGTCAATATCACTTGAAAGGGGCTATTTTCACATAATATATGCATATTTTACGTGCTACATGCGAATGAGACAAATGCACACTCAAATCTCTCTATAAAGGAAATACACAAAACCTTTCATACCTGAAACGTCTAGCTTCCGGTTTCCCGACTTGTTTTTTATTCATTGAAGAAGCCGTGAAAAAACATCACAAATTCACAAAAAAAAAGTTTTACCCGCCACCAAAAATTTAGCTTTTAATATTTTTTAATAATCCTAGTTTGCGGACTGTAGTTATGTCTGTACATCAAAATGCCGTTTACTTTTTTTTCTTTAAGATGATCGCAACGCTCTCTAGCGTGGCAGCAGGAAAACACCTTTTTTGGAGATGGCTGTATAAATTGCTCGCCATTTCAATAACGAACTATTCGATCGGGCTGGAAAAATTACTATGCATGCTCAAGATGTTAATAAACCTATCGTGAAAACTCGTATTTGTACCTTTATCCAGTTCTTCACAACAAATTTCTAAAAATAGCCAAAAAAAAACGGCCTTCACACGGGATGACCCCCCTTAAAAAGTCCCTTTAGTAGTAAGTATGTAGTATCGGCGGGTCAAATTTGTATATGTTGCTTCATAAGGCGATTATTTCAATATTTTTAGGTAGAGAAAAAAGAACACGAACACGGAATTTCTTACGAAAATAGATATACAGGTTGATCAGGATTTAGATCCCAATTCCACTTTATCTACCCTCAGACATATAATTTCAGTTGAGGTTCTAGGGTAATCTGATGCAATATTTCATATTTTATCAATGGGATATGCCTCGTTTTTACCCCTATTAGTCGATTTGGGTGTGTCGGAGAAAATCAATTGAATGTCTCTATTTTCAACCCCTTCCAAATGACATTTAATGAGAAAATAGAATTCCATGTACACAGGCAACAATATCGGCCGTAGTTGATGACAATGCACGTGCTGCAGGCTAAAAGTATTGTAATTTGAATTGATTTTTCTCGCCATTGACGTGAAGGCCGCAATGGACAGAATTAAATGGAAATTCTTTCGAAAATTCTTTGTGGTGTTACTGGAAAAAAAGGTTCAGAGGGAATGAAATTAATTTTCTAAACTCTTGACTAAGGGAAAGTAGGGAAAGGGTCGAAATTGATGTTATGACTTTGGGTGGTTTTAGGAAAATTATTTAGCTAGAGATACCTGTAACCATGTGAACAATATCCCAACTTCCAAAACATCATACACACAATTAATATTATTGAATAGTTGCACAAGGGTTTGTTGGACAGTTGAACGTTATTCATGGATATTACAAACAACGAATAGTTACCAGTTCTCCTATTATATAACATTATTATTCTTTCCCACAAATTGATTGTAGATTTACTATTAATGGGAAGGCTTTACGTTTTTTTATATCAACTTTATTTAGCATTAGTTTTAGTTTTATAGTCTGCTGTCGTTTGTAGTTGTTTTTATTTCGTTTATCAGAGCTTTTGCATAAATTTACTGGTCTAATTGCGAGCAATTTACAGATATGCATAACTTCTCCTTCATGATGATGACAAAGGAGATAAAAATTTCTTGCAATGCATGAGGTCTTGTTTCTTTTATTCTTAATTTTTCGCAAATCTCCGACAATTTTCAACAGCATCTTTTTACATATCAATAGATATCAAGTGAAAACTCATATGTGCATTCAGAGTAGATGCAAATAAGAAAAATCATGTTACAAAAACCGATGGATTTCAAGTGGTTTTTAATATTTAAAGTGTTATTAATGTAAAAAATTATATTGAATAGAAAACCAACTATTAAAAATTCAATTGTTTAAATGGTGTCAAACCAAAAATTAAGTTCTGAAGCGTGATGGAAATCATTCAACGAAATTTTTAGCCGCCAGATTCTTTTAAGTCTGCATTTCAATCAAATTTAGTTTAGCGATTCTATTTGAGCCTCGGATCGATCATAAAATCATCGAATTTTCCTCAATTCCCACTGATCCACAATAATTTGCTCTATTATAATTTCACCCACATTTTTTATTTCAAGTATTTCTATTTTCTTAAATATTTCCGCAATAAATCACTTAATTTATTCCAAAACAACCTACAAACATATCTGTATTTAAATGTTGGTATTATTTTGCCACGCCGGATATATATTTAAATTAAATTTTAATCATTTGAATTAAAGTTACAAAAAAAATTTAATCGACAGTCGAACTACTTTTATTTATTTTCTTAGAAGAGACACTGAAATAATTTTTCTTCAATGATTGGGAATCAGCTCCCAGTTCCCTTCCTCCCCCCGATGCAACTCACCCACATATATTGTCATGCCATCCAGCCCACTCTCCCTCATCAAATACAATATGCATTGTAAAGTCCAGGAAATAAGAGAAACAAATTGAAAGTAAACACCAAATGGTAAGAGAGAAAAAGAATTTACCCAAGAGTTAAAGACTTCATACTATCCAAACGGGTTCCGTCGAATTTCCAATTTGAAATGATAAAATTTTAAATTTTCAAACACTTGCCCTTTACGTATAGAACACTATTAAATATATAGAGATTAAAATAAATAAATGAATGCCACTAACCAGCCTGTGATACCTCAAGTGCTTATATTGTTATTCTTGAACCCCCGCTTAATCTACAATTATCTCTAGAATCAAGTTGACACAAAAATTACAAGCACAGTGCTATGAAGTCGATCTGGTTGATTGCATCGCGTTCTCCTAGGCTCAAACACCAACATGCTGGCAACAAAGAATAAACGAGCCATGAAACCGCAAGCTTGGCGCCTTAGGTATGAAAGGTTTTGTTGATTTTTTATGTAAGAATATTTGACTGCACAATGATTCTACTTATGTATAGCTGATAGTGAGTATACGTTGAATATACTCAACTTTCAATTCGATATGGTACTGACATTTTTCCCCGTGGAGAGTAGTAATTTGCCGCGAAATGGGCAGCTTTGACATATAATAACATTCTTAATAATCATAGGATTTCTGCCACCTCCTCTAGTGAGTTGCTTCCTACTAAAGTCTATTTTACTGCAAAAGTTTATAGATCTAGTACGAATTTAAGGGGGGTTCACAGCTAATTCTGAAAATACAATTAAATGCCGTTACTAATTTTATTTGAGCAGATATCGTAACAAGGAGTATTTTGGGACCTAGATTCCATGAGCACTGATCACCACGACTTTTTCAGATTTTTCAGCTGAGTAGTTTCTGAGCACGGCTCGTTGAAATATTTGACCCTCTTCGCATCCCCTCACTCATCCCCTTTGCAACCAATGTCAAAACTAATATCTACTTCGAAAGCACCCCTCTTTTGAATGTAAACTCAACGTAGATCGATGTCACTCACTGCATGCAATGGAATTCACAGTTCGCATCTTTTCACCAAAGTTTTGTGTCGATAGGAGCAACTATTTCTGAGGAAATGACTGTGACAGACACTAAACCGATTTTAATAATGACACTTTAAAACACCTAGAACCCCTTCATTAACAAAAACACCTTTTTCTGCGTATGCTAGCGAATACCATCCCTTGCAAATGCACTGAAGAAGAGAGAGCGTGAAATTCCAGAGTGTATTATTGGAAGAGAAATAGTGAAAAAATATAGAACATAATGAATGAAAACTAAGAACTAATCAAAATCGTTTAAAATACAGAACAAGTCGGGAAACTAGAAGCTCAATGCTTCAGGTATGAAAGGTTTTCTGTTTTTAATATGTGAGGAATTTTCAATGTACATTTATCATGATTATGATTACGATAATATTCTCTCCCCCTCGGACACCATCTTGTCGTGATGGGGGTGCTTGGGGTGGTTTATTACTATACTAAGAGTGGCCAAAAACACATAAAGATGGAAACAAAGGATTGTAACTCTCCAAGTGGTAAGAAGTCACAGACTTCGAATCCACCCGCGACTCTGAGAAATCAGGTCGTGGGCGAGGCACGGATTTTGGATGCCCCACCTAATTCATGTTCCCCCATGGAGAAATCTGTGGAATAAAGGCTCTCCACTTCAGTGGAAAACCTACACCCGGTGTCTACGACGCGGTCAGCCAGCAAGGATAGTACAGCATCTCCTTTAATGAGAGCAACTGGGAATCTGACTACGGCCAGTTGGTCGGTGACACTGTTACCTAGCTCTTCCAAAATACCGGGGAAGAAAGCTCGGCAGAATGAAACTTCAGCCACAAAGGAGAAGGGACTACAGGCTTGCTTGTCAGAACCTTCTCCTCCGCCTGTACTCGGAAAAACAGAAGAAAGGGAAGCTGGTAATGTGGACGCAACTGGTCAAACGCCGGTAAGTGAAAACAGATCCATGCAGCCCGGACTCCGTGAATCTGAGAGGGCTTGTAGCCGACGACAACGGAAGGCACTGCGAAAGAAGGCGAAGTTTCTTGCGAATGAGGACATGGACGTTGCTACACTACTAAGTCTGGCGATATCCAGAGAAACCGGACGCAAAAAAGTGGAACTTTCGGTGGAAGGTGAGGACAAGTTGGTAACCCCGGTAAGATCCACCCTGAACGCAGCAGACTTTTCAGTTAGCGGCGGTTTTCGTATTAGACTGCACTTATGGCTACAAACATAAGAGCTAGTCAAATCAACCTGCAGCATGCCAAAGTTTCCTCCTATCTACTGGCGGCAAAGCTGGCAAAGTTGCAGGACTGTCCTTAAATATTTCTGGTTCAAGAACAATTGGTTTGTTTTAACAGAATCTGTGGCATTGGATCAGTCAAGGGGACCGGGATCTTCTTCGATGAAAGATCCTCGAGACCGAGGGCCTGCGTTCTGATGTCAAAACTGTTAGAGGCAACCATGCTGAGACAATTCAGTTCACAGGACCTTGTTGCGGTCAACTTACAATACCAGGTTAATGGTGAGAGGAGAAACGTTATAGTTGCCTCTGCCTACTTACCCTATGATTCTTTTTGCCCTCCACCGACGCAAGAACTAAGGGATCTGGTAGTGTATGCAGAATCAAGTGACCTTGAACTTTTAATAGGTTGTGATGCGAACGCTCAGCATATTTGTTGGGGCAGTAGCAAATGCAATCCTAGAGGAGAGAAGCTGTTTGATTTTATCACTTCAGCTGGTCTGATGATCGCACACATAGGGTGCGCTCCTACGTTCGTGGGCCAAGAAGAAGTGAAGTATTTGACCTAACAATCTGCACTTCAAAGCTGTTAGAGTATATTAGAAACTGACGAGTACTAGATGAAGTCTTACTCTCAGATCACCGTTATTTAGAATTTAGTCTATTACTGACGAACAGCCTGTAATACAAAGACGGAATCGTAGGAAAACGGATTGGACAAAGTTCAATGAACTTCTTGGCCGACTAAGGACTCATTTCTTAATAGAAGATCAAGTGAAAACTCTGAATAGCACACTTTTAGAGAGCTTTGCAGAGGCTTGTCCTATTTCCCGAGGCCAAAGTGGTAAAACGGTTCCATGGTGGAACCGAGAACTGCAGAGACTTAGGAAATCAACCAGACGATTTCTAAATCGTGCTTCCAAAAGCAATAGAGATGAAGACTGGCTAAACTTCCGGAACTCACAGCGTGAATATAAGAGGCTCGTAAAACGTTCGAGACGAGACTCTTTTAGAGCGTACTGTGAGGAACTGGAAAGTGAAAGGGAGACTTCTAGGTTGTGCAGAGTCCTTAATAAGGATGAGTCCGCCAAGTTGGACTCTCTTAGAAAACCGGATGGTACTTTCACGAACTCCAGAGTTGAGTCTATACAGACTCTCTTGGAAGTACACCACCCGGGAGAACAGGTCTCAGAAGTGGGAAGAAGAAAATTCGGGGTTTCTGCAAACCCTTCAACACGAAGGTGTTGCAAGGGGAATCGGGACACTGCGAGAGTAGTTGTTACCAATGAAAAAGCGAGAGCTGCTGTACTATAATTTGAACACTTCAAAGCACCTGGTATGGATGGCATCTACCCAGCGATGCTAAAGGAGAATATAGAGCACTTAGAGAAACTTCTAAGAAATATTTTTCGAGGATGTCTTGCTCTGGGCTACATGCCTTCCTCTTGGCAGAAGGTGAAGGTAATCTTCATACCAAAGCCTGGAAAAGATGACTATTCTAATCCAAAGAACTTCAGACAAATCAGCCTAACATCATTTTCGCTGAAATGTCTGGAGAGACTGATTGAGCGTCATATTCGCGAGAAGGCGCTAAAGTCGCACCCCCTGAATGGAAACCAACATGCTTACCAACGTGGAAAGTCCCGTGAGTCTGCTCTTCATTCTTTGATTTCAAAGATAGAGGATGCAACTCCGAAGGGTACGGGAGTACGCGATGGGGGTGTTCGTGGACATTGATGGGGCTTTTTACTGTGCGCCCTTCCAAAAGCTCTGTGATGCCGCCAGAGAACATGGTGTTGACGAAACTCTAATAAAGTGGATCTACGCTATGCTAACGCAGAAATTATTGTGTGCTGAAGTGGGTGTTGATCGCTACCTAACAACCGAAGCGACGAAAGGTTGCAAAATCTGTCAATACACGTTCAAACTTATGCGGATAACGTGGCTGTTGGTCGAGATCTCGGAATTATGGAATTATATCTTTGTGTTTGTCTCAAATATCAGACAAATAAATGTTTGTGTATCCCTCAAACTACAGACAGACAGATGTCTCCATCTATCATTCGTAACTTCCCATTGTCAGTTTCACATATAATAAAACTTTAGTCTTTTAGAATTATAAACCCATCGCCGCCGGACAACAAAATCTTCGTGTTCCTTGATGTTCCTCGTTTGACAAAACTCCTGCTAAATTATTTCATCGATCAGAGCTTAATTCATCAAGGCGTGACAATAGGGGGTAATAGTATAGAAAAGCTATTATCCCTTACTTCAGATGAGTTGAGCATCACACATAAGATTTCCTTCATCACCATCATCATCAACGGCGCAACAACTGTTTTCCGGTCTAGGCCTGCCTAAATAAAAAACTCTAGACATCCTGGTTTTGCGCCGAGGTCCACCAATTCGATATACATAAAAGCTGTCTAGAGTCCTGATCTACGCCATCGCTCCATCTCAAGCAGGGTCTGCTTCGTCCTCTTTTTCTACCATAGATATTGCCCTTATCGACTTTCCGGGCCGGATCATCCTCATCCATACGGATTAACTGACCCGCCCACAGTAACCTATTCAGCCGGATTTTATCCACAACCGGACGATAATGGTATCGCTTATAGATTTCGTCGTTATGTAGGCTACGGGGCCAAAAATTCTTCGGAGGATTCTTCTCTTGAACGCGGCCAAGAGTTTCTTGCTGAGAACCCAGGTCTCCTAGTAATATATGAGGACTGGCAACATCATTGTCTTGTACAGTAAGAGCTTTGACCCTATGGTGAGAAGTTTCGAGCGGAACAGGTTTTGTAAACTGAAATAGGCTCTGTTGGTTGCCAACAACCGTGCGCGGATTGCATCATCATAGCTGTTATCGGTTGTGATTTTCGACCCTAGATAGGAGAAATTATCAACGGTCTCAAAGTTCTAGTCGCCTATCTTTATTCTTCCCGTTTGACCAGTGCGGTTTGGTGTTGTTGGTGGTTGGTTTTCGATGGTGACGTTCCAACTATATATTTTGTCTTGCCTTCGTTGATGTGCAGCCCAAGATCTCGTTTCGCTTGCCGTCTGCTCGATCTGCATGAAGACCGTTTGTACGTCTCGGGTGGTTCTTCCCATGATGTCGATATCGTCAGCATAGGCCAGTTAGGTGGACTTAGAGAGGATTGTACCCCTCGCATTTACCTCAGCATCACGGATCACTTTCTCGAGGGCCAGGTTAAAGAGAACGCATGGTAGGGCATCGCCTTGTCGTACTCCGTTGTTGATGTCGAATGGTCTTGAGAGTGATCCTGCTGCTTTATATGGCCTCGCACATTGGTCAGGGTTAGCCCTCTTTTTCTTCAGCCTTTGTCCCGTTCACAAGCGGGCTCGACTCGTGGTGATCGGTTTCGCCATTTAGCTCTATCGAATGCTTGATCTGGATGCAATCTCAAGATTTTTAAATCCCGATCCAGCGTATCAAGCCACTGTTGTTTCGGCCTGCATTTTGATCGTTTATCATCGACTTCGTTTGTCCAAACCAATCTTGGCAAGTGAATTCTCGTTAGCACAAATTGCGTAATCATTCCATCGAAGGCGCCTCTCTCGCAATTTCTCCACGATCGGTGCAACCCCATAACGATCGCGGATATCTTCATTTCGGATGTGATCAAAACGTGTGACGCCACTAGTCCAAAGCAACATCTTCGCCTCCATTATCGCAAGACGCCGTTCATTATTTTTTATACTTGGACAACACTCAGAACCATAGAGGGCGACAGGACGGACGACATTGGTACGTCGATTACAAAGAATACCAATCATGGAATGCCACTTCATCCAGGTTGCGTTAATGCGTAAAGCGATTTCATAACGCAGTTCTGCATTGGCTGATAGCGCTGATCCAAGGTATTTAAATCGCTCAATGCTGGGCAGATCACTGCCGCTGACAGTGATTTTACCTGTTTCATGGGGATCGGTCGACGAGAATTTCGTTTTGTTTAGACTCAATCTGAGATCGGGTTACATGAGGCGATCATTCCATTTTTGGACAAGTTGCTCGAGATCTTTCTTGCTATTAGACGCTAGGAAAACATCATCTGCATAAAGCAGTGTGTAGGGCGCTGAACGGTGGATATCCCGTGTGATGGTTTCCATAACAAGAACAAAGAGGAGTGGTGAGAGAGCGCTTCCTTGATGAACACCAACAGAGACACGAAGCGGTTTTGATACACCCGCCATCTTCGAACTTTTCGGATCTCTGTTGACTGCGGTTATTGCGGCATCCATTTCCCTCTTACAGGTGTTGTGGAGGGCTGCATTGTGGATGGCTTCCGTGTTAACTCTCCCTTGATTGTCAGCGGGGATTGTTCCGACTCTGCAGTCTCCTCTGTAGGGGCGTGAACGTTAATGAGGCTTATGTTTCTAAATTTGCCTCGTAAGCGCAGAGTGCATAGCCTTTCGCTTATGCTTTCACAGCCAATAACAGCAGTTTTCATTTTTTGCCTGACTAAGAAGCCTACTCCGAAAACATGGTTTGCTGGATGGCCGCTATAATATATGGTGTAACAACTCTTCTCCAGGAAACCGGTCCCTGTCCATCGCATCTCTTGCAACGCTGTTACATCAGCCCTATATTGGGACCGGGTATCGGCTAGCTGCTTATCAGCTTCATCTCTGTACAGGGAGCGCACGTTCCATGAGAAAATGCGCAAATCGTTGTTCCGTTTTCGTTGCCGGATCCGTCGTTTTAAAATCCGTCCTATCCGAGGCTCCTGTTGTGGCTTCGTAACAAGTTGCTTTCCGTGTAGGGTTGTCAGTCCCACCCAACCCCCAGTCTGGAGGACCAGTTGGTACAATTTGTTCGGCGCGGTGGACTCGCCTTCATCCTTCCGCGTGTGCAGCTTTTCGTTAAGAAAGAGCTCCCAGCTGTCACCACGTGAAGGTGGAGATAGGGTTTGGTAGTAGGGCTATTGGTATTTGTCCAGCAGGCGTTTCCCAGGTTTTATACTCCATCGTGGGTACCAATCCACATTTCGCCCTCGGACCTATTCTACCCTTTGACCAGAAGAGCGCAGTGGCAAAAAGTAAATATCGCCACACAGTTATTCTCGCACACCATTGCTATGACTCTCTCTAGGGCTGGAGTTGTTGGTTACCCTGATAGTCAACCGATTTGTCGAGCTGCTCTACTATTTGCAGCAGAAATACGACACGACGGTTAAATCGGGTTATTTTGAAAAACATCTTTTCGCCTATAAGAAGTAAAGGTGATCTTAAAGACCATCCTGATCAGTTGCAACTCAAATACCGACTGTAACTATGATACTGGCGATAACGAAGCCGCCGTATCCAATTCGGTTAACACCGACATAGACGACACTCCTAACTTGGATCCTATAGTTACGGGAAGGATTTTTTAACTTACGCGCACGCTCCTCGAAGTAAACTTTTTACGTCACGTGCTGTGGTGGTTGCTGAACGTAGGGTGATCAGTCTTTGATAGAAGCAGAAGGACAAGGAAATGGACCAACAACACCAGTTATGTATATTTTTTTAAATTTGAATTTGTATATATTATTTTTATTTTTTCATTAATTTGAAACAAAAATGTCACGAAATCTAAATGTCCACGCAGTACATGTATTTTTGGAAGGAGATTATGTGACGATGAACTTATTATTTATAGAGAAGAAGTGGAGAATGTTAGTTGCCCGCAAGACAGGGTAATTATCCATATGGATAGCTTTTACTAGCTCTTGAGAAAAAGGAAATAACACTTGCAGTTGGTTTAGGGTATTCTTGAGGCAAGAATCGATGCTAATGGTTAGTTTGGTAAAAAACTTTGTAGTGACCACGGCTGCGCGACGGGAGCGGAATCTCATTCGGCTCTTTCTTAATTAATTTGCTGAAACAATGCATTTAATTGTGTGCAATTGCCTTAATGTTCGCCGCAGATTGCACATTATTGAATGCATTCGAGCGAATTGATCTTGACAAGAGGCGAATGATTTGCCGCATCCGCAGGCGCATGCGCATGTTGCCGCAACATTGCCTAGCGAGTGAGAAAGGCTATGTAGCGGGAATAGAAGCGGTGCACGAACAAAGAACGGGGAGATTGGTTTTTTTGGTTCTTGGGTGGAGGACAGGAGAAAAGAAGGAGCGGTTTTTTTGGGAATCGAGGAAGAGGAACAGAATTCAATTTTTAGAAAAGGAGAAATAAGGAAAGAGGAGAGAAAGTCTTGGAGAAGAGAAGAGGATCATTAATCCGGAGGTGTGAAGATTTTCGCGAGCAAAAGAAAAGAATTCAATCAAGAAAACTAAAACCATATCGTGCTAAACCCTAACGCAAGTGCATTTTAAACGAAGATTCCGTGGATAAGTTCAAATCGTTGATAAATCGTTCAATCGTTAACAAATGATAAATGCACAGTGATTTAAAGCAAAAAGTAGAAAAACAATTGAAAAGACAGATAATCGAAATATCAAATGAATGAAGTTGATACTTAGCGGCAGAAGTAAAGTGTCGGAATTCCCGCGCTGTGTATAAACCAAAATAAACACATAAAACGTGAAGTACGAAATTATAGATAGAAAGTGAATTAACGTTAGTTTTTTTCTAAGGACTATATATTTTTTTTATTATTAATATATTGAATTGTAAAAAGGAAATAAGTACCAGAAGCATCAATCCGAGCTCGGAGTGACATCTGGGTAAGTTGCTTGTTTATTTTCTTTTCTTTTTTCTTCTTTTTATGATTTTTATTTTATTTCCATTCTTTTTCTGTAAATTTTACATTTTCGTTATTTTTTTTTATTTTATTTTCATTTTTTTTCTTTAAATTTACATTTTGGTTATCTTTATTTTCATTTCTTTTTTTGTAATAATTTTTTTTGTAATATGTATTGAATGCTTGAACAAGTACAATGTTGACTGAATAATCTTAACGTAGTTTGAGGACTTCCTCCCCTTCGTTCCTCCTTACTCCCGCAGAATTCCTATTCAAGGGACATCCTCTAAATGAATAACTGGCCTGAGGATGTCGAGGAAGGGTGGGAACCTCAGAGGCCGCGCCTCATACAAGATCTGAGGGGGAAGAGACAGCAATTGAGACGGTGATCCGTCGTGGATCTTCCCCCCCTTGATCGCGGCACTCGGGTCCGGAGACTTACGGCTCCACGTGCGCGGTCGAGCCGGTTTTTTTTTTCTATTTTCCAACATTAGCTCGCGTTCTGTTTGTCCTTCGATAGGCCGTCGCGAAATTCGTTGTAATGGCGAATTTAAAATCCGGTGCGGACCCACGCATCGGAAAAGGCACGTTGTTTTGAGTAATGAAGCGTGAGGGATCAAAGCGCTCAAAGGACCCCCCCACATTCCCGAGCCTGGCTAGCACAGAGGCGTGCAAGAACGTGTCGACCGAGCACTTTGATAGAGCTTCAATCTTTGTGGGCGGACCTTCACGGTCAATTTAGCCAATTTGTTTAGATTTTTGGGATAGCTCTGCCCTCTAGGTCGTTATCGGCCACTCAGGATGATCGACCTAATCTCCTATCTCCACTCATATCATTACAGCTTTTCATTTAGAAAAACCTATGCAAAGCAATCAATACATCAATGTTAATATATACATACATTTGCTGACACCATTTCTTCACGAAAAACATATTAAATGCTCGGTAATGTTTCACTGATTTCAGAAAAAGTACAGAAAAATGTTTGCAGCACACGAAACATGTCGAAACTTTCACAGCAGAGAAAATCAAAATAATGGAAAAATCAGAATGCATTACCATCTATATGATCGAAAAAATGACCACAAACATCTATAAGCTCGAAATGTTGGAAGTACATATATTTGAAGTTTTGCAGTTAATTACTAAAATTTATAATAATATACTATTATTAACTTTATTTGAACAGAAATCGGTATGGTGAGTATTTCGGAGCCTAGGCATTATATTGTGCCAGTGTCCTGACAAAATAAATTAAATTAAAAAAAAATAAAAATATAAAAAAAATTAAAAAAAAATTAATGGCGTTGTTTCCAGATTTTTTGGTTGGGTAGGTTCTGAGAATGGGACCTAGAAGAAAATGATCACTTGCACCCCTGCACTGCCCACCTTGTTCGAAAAATGGCAAAACTAAGACCAGCTTCAGAAAGTACTAACCGAGACCTTCGATTTGATACCCCGCGCGACTATATTTGATAAAAAAAATTTAAACCCCCCTTTTATATGTATGAGGACCCTTAACTTCAACATAGAATGATATAAGTTACTGTATCCGTGAGCGTTCACAGTTCCCACCTTTCCGATAAATCGATAAATTTGGTGTCAGTAGGTTTTTCCGTTTCCGAGAAAAGTGCGTGTGACAGACAGTAAGCGCAGTATAATAAGGTTTTGTTTTACACAAAGTCTTAGAAAGGTGTTTGCTTCTGTTTTTGTTATTTTTTCATATTTTTCAACTATCTGAAGTACAATTTTTATTTAGGGATTGAGAAGTCCTAAGACCGCATTCACTTAATCTCGGACCGGAACAAATGGAGAGCAATTTACTTCCTCCCTTTATGGTCCACGGATTCCTCTTTTTGGGTTTAACACCCAAAGTTTACAAATCCATAGAAAGACCAAGACGGCTACGGTTTCGTGCCACGTCAAACGCAACTCATCAGACGCTGCCTCACCTCTGCCCTGGGAGCCATTATACGCTCCCTTTTATAATTCGCAAAACACGACAAGGATGTGCATTATATCCAACGTAGATTCGCCAAGTTTTGTTTCGCACAAAGCCTTAAAAAGGAAAGCATTTCTTATCACGGAACTCTCAATTTGTCCGTTTAACGTTTAACCATTGTGATCTCACGAAATCCACCAACCCAACATCCACTATTCACCAAATTATTCCTCAGTGGTTTGAATGTTTGATAATCTTCTTAGGATTAACTGGCAATTGGTAATTAAGCACCATCATCAACGACGCAACCACCAGTATCCGGTCTAGGCCTACCTTAATAAGGAACTCCAGACAACCTGGTTTTGCGCCGAGGTCCACCAATTCGATATACATAAAAGCTGTCTGGCGTCCTGACCTACGCCACCGTTCCATCTTAGGCAGGGTCTGCCTCGTCTTCTTTTTCTACCATAGATATTGCTCTTATAGACTTTCCGGGCTGGATCATCCTCATCCGTACGGATTACCGCACATGACCGTATGTTGAAAAAAGTGCTGCTCCCCCCTTTTCGCATATTTCACACAAAACTTTAAAAAGTTTAGAATGTATTTTAGAATTACGACTTTGAATAGAAATATACTAGAAAATAAGAGTATATTCTCTAAAGGAAAACTAACATTAAATTATGAGAGAAAAAGGCAAAGAAAAATGCGAACAATTATTAAATAGTAAACATTAGACACCCAAATAAATGTTGTTTCACTTCATATCACGTTTATTTATCGTGTTATCCCGCAAAAGTCAATTGATCATCATCAACGGTGCAACAACCGGTATTCGGTCTAGGCCTGCGTTAATAAGGAACTCCAGACATCCTGGGTTTGTGCCGAGGTTCACCAATTCGATATTCCTAAAAGCTGTCAGGCGTCCTGAGCTACGCCATCGCTCCATCTTAGGCAGGGTCTACCTCGTCTTCTTTTTCGACCATAGATATTGCCCCTATAGACTTTTCGGGCTAGATCATCCTCATCCATACGGATTAAGTAACCCACCCACCGTAACCTATTGAGTCGGATTTTATCCACAACCTGACGGTCATGGTATCGCTCATAGATTTCGTCGTTATGTAGGCTACGGAATCGTCCATCCTCATATAGGGAGCCAAAAATTCTTCGGAGGATTCTTCTCTCGAATGCGACCAAGAGTTCGCAATTCTTCTTGCTAAGAACCCGAGTCTCCGAGGAATACATGAGGACTGGCAAGATCATTGTCTTGTACAGTAAGAACTTTGTCCCTATGGTGAGACGTTTCGAGCGGAACAGTTTTTGTAAGCTGAAATAGTCTCTGTTGGCTGACAACAACCGTGCGCGGATTTCATCATCGTAGCTGTTATCGATTGTGATTTTCGACCCTAGATAGGGGAAATTATCAACGGTCCGAAAGTTGTATTATCCTATCTTTATTCTTCCCGTTTGACCAGTGCAGTTCGATGTTGTTCGTTGGTTGGTTTTTGGTGCTGACATTGCCACCATAGACTTTGTCTTGCCCTCATTGATGTGCAGCCCAAGATCTCGCTTCGCTTGCCGACTGCTCTATCTGGATGAAGGCAGTTTGCACGTCTCGGATCGTTCTTCCCATAATGCAGATATCGTCAGTATAGACCAGTAGTTGGGTGGACTTAAAGAGGATCGTACCTCTTGCATTTACCTCAGCCTCACGGATCACTTTCTCCAGGACCAGGTGAAAGAGGACTCATGATAAAGCATCCCCCTGTCGTAGACCGTTGTTGATGTCGAATGGTCTTGAGAGTGATCCTGCTGTTTTTATCTGGCCTCGCACATTGGTCAGAGTCGGCCAAGTCAGTCTTATCAATTTCGTCGGGATACCGAATTCTCTCATGACCGTGTACATCTCTACCCTGTTCTACCCTGGCTATGTTATCATATTCGGCTTTAAAGTCGATGAATAGATGGTGCAATTGGTATCCATATTCGAACAGTTTTTCCATCGCTTGCCGCAGAAAGAAAATCTGATCTGTTGTTGATTTGCTTGGAGTGAAGCTTCTTTGGTATGGGCCAATGTTGTTCCGGGCGTATGGGGCTATCCGGCCTAGCTAGATAGTTAAATCCTTGGGGTTTTAACGTAGGTACCTGTAGTGGAGACTTAATCCTACGGTCTTCTTAAGACAAGGATTGATTTTGGGACCACAATCAGAGCCCCGTTGTGACAAGCAACAACGGTACCAGTCTATACCAAATACATGGCTTAGCATTCATACTGGTGGATGCAAGACCTACCAAATCTCTACCTAACTAAGGAGTACGGCACCCGTGTTGAAACACAATACCACGCCGACGCCCGAAGGTCTCTTCTCGCTTGAGCATCACCAACAGCCCCATGAAGCTCCCACTAGGGGGCCAACCGCAAACAACCGAGCTTTACTCATATACGACAGGAATTCTCCCGAAGTATATGAGTCCGGGGGCTACTCCGGTTCCCATGGTACCTGTATACCCCTGTTAAGGTTTCGTGGCCGAAGCCACTTCAAATGAGCCCCGTGCAGACTCGGGTCTAATCGTCCTTATTAAGCCTTGGAGCATTCGCCTATTGCATCACGGCCGGCGATACAGTCTTTCCCGGTGGAACCACGTGGAGGTTCTCCTCGGCCACTTGGTTTTGGTTCAGCCGGCAGGAGTGCCGCCCCGCCACCTCAGAGCACCGGTCTAGCTAGATAGAGGAGAATATCTTATAGATGGTACTCAGCAACGTGATACCTCTATAATTGTGGCAGTGTGTGATATCTCCCCCTTTGCCTCTTTGCCAATCGTCAGGCACTGATTCGCTGTCCCATACCTTGAGCACAAGTTGATGAACCACTTGGTGTAACTGGTCGCCACCATATTTAACCAACTCGGCCGTAATTCCATTGGCTCCTAGCGATTTATGATTTTTTTGCCGATGAATTGCAGGGACTGTTTCTTCTACACTTGGTGGTGGCAGTATTTGTTCATCATTTTCAGTTGGCGAGACCTCCAACTCGCCGATATTCTTGTTGTTCAATAGATAGTTCATCAAAGTACTCAACCCAACGTTCCAATATGTCAATTCTGTCGGAAATCAGATTTCCCCCTTTGTCTCGACAGGATGAGCATCGAGGTGTACATCCTGCTGACTTGTTGGTAAAACTTCCGCCTTCTGTACCTGGTGCGGTTGCTCCTTGTACTTTTCGAGTTTACAGATTTGTTGGTTCTTCCAGGCTTCCTTTTTCCGTCTGTGAAGTAGCTTCTCCGCTCGACGGGCTTCGTGATAAGTCTCTGAGCGTGCCTGCGTTCTTTGAGAATGCAATATTACTCCATATGCGGCATTCTTCCGTTCCGTTGCCAGCTTACATTCATCGTCAAACCAGCCGTTCCGACTCCTTTTGCGGTTGGGGCCAAGTATGTTTGTGGTCGTATCAATGATAACGTTCTTCAGGTGGTTGTGAAAATCATTTGTTGGTGCTTCATCTCCAGGATCTCTATTCACTGCGGTTATTGCGGCATCCATTTCCCTCTTATAGGTGTTGCGAAGGGTTGTGTTGTAGATGACTTCAGTGTTTACTCGCACCTCATTATCAAAGCGGATTCTCGGTCGTGTTTTTATTCGAGCTCGGAACACCATGCCAACGAGACAGTGATCCGAGTCTATATTGGACCCCCTATATGGTCTGAAATTCATCAAGGCTGATCATCACGTGGTCAATTTGGTTGAAAGTGGTCCCGTCTGAAGAGGCGCACGTATGTTTGTGGACCGCTTTCCGCGCAAACCAGGTACTTCCAACAACCATTTCGTATGACACTGTCAATTGAATAATCCGCAGTCCATTATCATTTGCATTTTGGTGTAAGCTATGGGAGCAAACTTGCCTCGCAAGCGCAGAGTTGCATAGCCGTTCGCTTAGGTTTTCAAAGCCGATAACAGCAGGTTCCATTTTTTGGCTGATTAAGAAACCTACTCCGAGCACATGGTTTACTGGATGGCCACTATAATATAGCGCACGTTCCATGAGAAAATGCCCAAATTGTTCTTCCTTTGTCTTTGCCGGGTTCATCGTTGTGTAATCCGTTCAGTCCGAGGCTCCAGTTGTGGCTTCGTAACAAGCGGCTTTCCGTCTAGGGTCGTCAGCCCCACCCAACCCCCAGTCTGGAGGAGCAGTTGGTACAATTTGTCCCGTTTTTAGGCGCGGGAGACTCGCATTCATCCTTTTCCGTCTGCAGGTCTTCATTAAGAAAGAGCTCCCAGCGGTCACCACGCGGAAGTGGAGATAGGGATTGGTAGTAGAGCTGTTGGTGTTCGCGTTTCCCAGGTTCTATTCTCCATCGTGGGTACCAATTTACGTTTCGCCCTGGGACCTATACTAGTCTTTGACCACCAAGTTCAATTACTTAGTTTAAATACCCACTCATCGGCTATAAACCCAGAGATTTGACATTTAACAGTTGATTTGAGGTTTTTGATGACGTCATGCGCAGAACGATGATCGAATTTTGCGCAAAGTGTCGCAATCTGGTTTTCTTTGATTCCTGACCAGCACAAGCAATTGACCACTCTTATTGCCTTTGGTAGTGGGAGATAAATGCAACGCATGCACTGTATGCACTGTGTTGCAGATTATTAGAGCTGAAAGTTGTCGTCGGTCAAATCAAGACTCTTTTCGATCCACAGAAACACTATGGTCGTTTACAAAAAGTCTTATATACATATATATGGGACAGGGAAAAACTAAAAGTACAATGAAATATTTTTTTTTTGGATGGCCATAAATATATTGAAAATTTTCTTCAAAATATAAAATTTCTGTCCAGATTGCTTAGTTTATATGTAGAATGCTAGGTTGTCGCAGCGGAAGTTGGCAGTCCAATTTTCACTGGTGGCAGAGGCATTTATCAACTGTGAATGAGCACCCGTATTAAAACTTGGGCATATTTGTATTCATAAAAACGAATATAAATATATTCAAAAATTGAATTTCTATGAATCTTTCAATCGTTCACTTTTATGTGTGTTTCCATGGAAATCAAATGCTTGTTTCATCAATATCGATTTGCATAGGTTAATCTTCTGTATAGATAACAAACATTCGGAAGAATTAAAGGTGAATTAAAGAAAATGGTAAGTAGGATGCGATTTCACAGGCTTTTCACTGTTCTAAATGCTATTCTTTCAATTTCAGGGGATGAAAAAGAAGCTTTCGAAAAAGGAAAAGGCTCGTTTGGAAGCCGAACAAGCTGAATTACTTCGCATTGAAATGGAGAAGGAGAAGTTAGTTTAAAGCAAAACTTTAGGGATGGCCTTGGACATTCGTCATTCCTACTCACCAAACTGTTTACTAACCAAATCCTTTGTTATAGGCAAAAGAAACTGGAAGAAGATCGGAAGAAAAAGCAACATGAACGCGAAGAGGCTGAAAAACGGCATAAGCTTGAAATTATTGAAAATCGTGCGCGACGTGCTCAGTTGAAGGAAAGCGTATGGTACTTTGGCAATATCACCGAGCTAATTGAAAGATTCAAGGACGAATCGAGAAGACAAAATGAGGTAAAGTGCGCAGGGTAAAAATAAAGACATTAAATTGAAAGGTTGTCAGATAGATATAGCAGATTACAACTGCAGGAAAATTCTGATCTATCAGCTCCTCTGCTCAGTAGCATATTTCACTTCTGTTGGTAGCAGGTAACATCCTGCGAGGATCCGCTCATTACAGAAATTATGTAATCTTATGACCAGTAACATCTATTATATGACGAACTTTGAAAGCAATTAATTAGAAAACAAGTCGTGCTTCAGTTTTATATTTCCCTACGTGAGGAACGATGAGTGCACGACAGTTCCAATTCAGTTGTTGTCTATTTTTCAAAAGAAAGGTATTTACACATATAATTTTACCTTGAAAGCACTACAATGATAACAGTGAACATGATACTCTTCACACTAGGAGATCAATATTATTAGCAAATATCATCATCATCATCATCAACGGCGCAACAACCGGTATCCGATCTAGGTCTGCCTTAATAAGGAACTCCAGACATCCCGGTTTTGCGCCGAGGTCCACCAATTCGATAGAGGAGAAGGTCTAAATTTGGCCCCTGCTGGTATTTTGGCCCCCTACGATTCTACGCGAAACAAAACAGCCACAGATAAAAACGCCACTGTGCAACAACCACAATCTTAACAGCTGTTTTTTCATGTATCCATATGTCATTTAAATGACAAATGGTAGAGACAAATTCTAGTTTCTGTTCTTTGTGTTCTTCTAACTTTCTTCCAAGAAGATATTTGTTGTCGGTATTCCTGTAAATGTGGCATGTTTAAATAGTGTTTTCTGCTAAAAAGTTTTTACAGGTTCAGCAGTATTACATATTAAGGTAATGCTGAAGCACGGCTTACTTTTCGTTTTATTTTTTGCTTTTTTTTTCTGTGATTGCATAAGTATAATATGGCCCCCCGTTCGGTTTCGATTATGGCCTCCGGGGGCCATAATCGATGTTTGAAACACAAAAGTATTAAAGATTGCTGTATTGTTTCCTATAGATGCCCCAAAACAGCATTATGTTAACCGTAGCCAAAAAGAGGAAAACATGGGACCCGGAACAAATGAAAAAAGCTATAGATGCAGTCAGGAGTAAGACGATGGGTTACAAAAAAGCCGTATAAATGTTTGGCGTACCGAGGACTACATTAAGAAGGTTGGTGCACGATCTAGGAGAGTCTGAAAAAATTGTTGAAAAACCGCTAGGCAGGAAAACTGTACTTCCACCTAATATAGAAAAGAAACTCGTGGAGTATATTCTTCTAATGGAAGCGAAATACTATGGTCTAACACGAATAGATGTTCGGCGAATGGCCTATCAGTTAGCTTTGAAAAATAACATACCCAACAATTTTACAAAGGAAATAGCAGGGCGTTCGTGGTTAGACCTTTTTCTACGAAGACACAAACACGAACTTTCTTTAAGGAAACCATTAGGAACATCTTTTGCACGTGTTCAAGGCTTTAACCGTGAGGCAGTAAAGGCATTTTTTGAGATTTTGAAGGCGGAAATGGAAAAAATTCGATACCTTCCTGATCGCATTTTCAACGTTGACGAGACCGGGCTGACAATCGTTCAATCTAAAGTTCCTCAAATAATTGGGAAGAAAGGCAAAAAACAAATAGGTGCTTTAACTGCTGCGGAACGAGGATCATTGATGACCGTGGTTTGCTGTATGAATGTTTCCGGGTTTTTTATACCACCCATGATGATTTTCCCCAGAAAAAATTATTCCGATATACTTATGAAAGGAGCTCCGCATGGTGCTATCGGCAAAGTCCACCCATCCGGCTGGATTCAAACGAATTTATTCACCGATTGGTTTCGTCATTTTCTTTCTAAAACAAATCCAACTAAGGAGTCGCCTGTACTGTTAATACTCGACGGGCATTACAGCCACACTCGTAACATTGAACTTCTGGAGTTAGCTCATGAGAACTATGTAACAATAGTTACTCTTCCACCTCACACCACGCATAAATTGCAGCCCCTGGATAAAACCTTTATGGGGGCACTAAAAACCTATTATAGTGAAGAAATCCGAAATTTCTTGTTGCATTCCGATCGGTTGCTTAAACCCTACGATATCGCCGAATTGTTTGGTCGAGCCTATCTACGAAGCTCAACAGGAGAAATCGCTGCAAATGGATTTCGCGTCACCGGAATCTACCCCTTTAATCCGCAGATTTTTTCTGACGCAGAAGCTCAAGTTTATAACGATGAAAACACTTCCGAAAACCGCCCAGGGAGCAACACACAGGAAAATTTGACTGCATCGCAAAGAGATGAGTTGTTGCATCATCAGTTAAACATCATAGTTTCACCAGAAATTATTCAACCAAAACCTAAAAATAAAACTTCGAATCGAGGGCGAAAACGTACCACACCAAAAGTACTCACTTCTTCTGCATATAGAACACACCTGGCAGGTACATCAAGTGCTTCAGATGGAAATCAGAATCCTGACAATATCCAAAGTCGTAGCCGTGGAGGGAAAACCACTGTCTCAGATGAAAATCATTTAGACACACAATCCGACAGCTTCGACGAAGGACCTTCAAATGATAAAATACCAACGAGCTTAGATGCAGAATGCTTATTTTGTGATGCAAGGTATTCAAATGACCAACAAGGGGAGGAGTGGATTCAATGCCAGGGATGCAATTTATGGGCTCATTGCGTTTGTGCGGGAAACGAAGGAGATTATTATATTTGCGATTTTTGCCGATAACTTTATTTTATATGTATTTTATCTTGATTTCGTTTTTATTATGTTCATTTTTATTTTTTTATTAATGGATTTACTTAATTTTAAGAAAAGAAGGTAATTTATTGTTTATTTTTTACTTAATTGTTAAGTTTTGGAGAATATTTTTTGAAGAATTTTTCATACTTCCAATATGGCCCCCTGGGTGCCATATTACCCACACTTTACATCAAAACCAAAATTTTGGATACGTCGAAATATACGATTTTGTTAAAAATATATGGAATTTTATCATGTTTTTTCCTTACGAATCAATGACCAGGAGAATATTGAAATGCATAGCACATGAAACTTGACATGCCGATCTTCATTTTTCTTTTCATGCTCGAAAAACAAAAGGGGGGGCCACATTTAGACCTTCTCCTCTATCCCCAAAAGCTGTCTGGCGTGCTGAGCTACGCCATCGCTCCATCTTAGGCAGGATGTGCTCGTCTTCTTTTTCTACCATAGATATTGCCCTTATAGACTTTCCGGGTGGGATCATCCTCATCCATACGGATTAAGTGACCCGCACACCGCAACCTATTGAGCCGGATTTTATCCACAACCTGACGGTAATGGTATCGCTCATAGATTTCGTCATTGTGTAGGCTACGGAATCGTCCATCCTCATATAGGGGGCCGAAAATTCTTCGGAGGATTCTTCTCTCGAACGCGGCCAAGAATTCGCAATTTTTCTTGCTAAGAACCCAAGTTTCCGAGGAATACATGAGGACTGGCAAGATCATAGTCTTGTACAGTAAGAGCTTTGACCCTATGGTGAGACGTTTCGAGCGGAACAGTGTTTGTAAGCTGAAATAGGCTCTGTTGGCTGACAACAACCGTGCGCGGATTTCATTATCGTAGCTGTTATCGGTTGTGATTTTCGACCCTAGATAGGAGAAATTGTCAACGGTCTCAAAGTTCTAGTCGCCTATCTTTATTCTTCCCGTTTGACCACTGCGGTTTGGTGTTGTTGGTGGTTGGTTTTTGATGGTCACGGTCCAACTATATACTTTGTCTTGCTTTCATTGATGTGCAGCCCAAGATCTCGCTTCGCTTGCCGCCTGCTCAATCTGGATGAAGGCAGTTTGTACGTTTCGGTTGGTTCTTTCCATGATGTCGATATCGTCAGAATAGGCCAGTAGTTGGGTGGACTTGAAGAGGATCGTACCTCTTGCATTTACCTCAGCATCACGGATCACTTTCTCGAGGCACAGGTTAAAGAGGGCGCATGATAGGGCATTCCCTTGTCGTAGACCGTTGTTGATGTCGAATGGTCTTGAGAGTGATCCTGCTGCTTTTATCTGGCCTCGCACATTGGTCAGGGTCAGCCTAGTTAATTCTCTCATGGCCTTGTACAGTTTTACCCTGGCTATGCAATCATAGACGGCTTTAAAGTCGATGAACAGATGGTGCAACTGTTGTCCATATTCCAACAGTTTTTCCATCGCTTACCGCACAGAGAAAATCTGATCTGTTGCTGATTTACCGGGATTGAAGCCCCTTTGGTATGCGCCAATAATGTTCTGGGCGTATGGGGCTATCCGGCCTAGCAAGATAGCGGAGAGTATATAATTGCTGCACTGTGTGATATCTCCCTTTTTATGTATGAGACACATAATGTCGTTGCCAATCGTCAGGCATTGATTCGCTGTCCCATACCTTGAGCACAAGTTGATGAACCACTTGGTGTAACTGGTCGCCTCCATATTTAACCAATTCGGCTGTAATTCCATCGGTTCCTGGCGACTTATGATAAAACAGATCCAAACAAGTTGCAAACGGGGGGCTTGGCGCGTCAAGTATGAAAAGTTTTGTTGACCTTTCATGTAATAATATTCCGGTACACGATGGTTTCATTTATACATAGCTCTTAGTGTATATATGTTGAACGTACTCGATATTCAATTCGATGTGGTACTGGTATTGTATTTCTTAGAAGGTACCAATTTGACGGAAAAGAGGCAACTTTGACCTGCCGTAACTTTGCTATTTATAGTAGAATTTCCATCAAACTTTCCAGTAGACTGCTCCATATTAAAGCCTATAATAATGCAAGAATTTTACTGGTCTAGGGCGAAGTGCGCAGTAAATTTAAAAAGTATATTTATATACCGTTAATAATTTTATTTTAACAGATATCGGTTTGGTGGGTAATTGATTTTTTTAAATTTTTCTGGTGGATAGTTTCTGAGAATGAGCCCTTAATTTAAGTGACCCTTTTATGACCCTCTCACTTCCCCGTTTCACAATTAGTTTCAAAACTAACACTTAATTTGAAAGTACTAATCGAGACCTTTCATTAGCATAGTTACATCTAGTGAAAAAGACTTCTACCCCGCTCTCCCCTTTCGCATATAAAGGGACACCCACTAAATTCCTCGTAGAACAACGCAACCTACTACACGCGTACGAGCTCACAATTTCCCCCTTCCCCCTAAACTTGGTGTGGATCGGTACAGTAGTTTCTGAGAAAAGTGCGTGTGACAGACAGTAAACCGATTTTAATAAGGCGTTCTTTTCAACAAAACCCTACAACTGCTGGGAACAAGTAAATTCTTTATGAATGGAATGAAATTTCTCTCGAATGCCAATTATTTTCGTTAATTATGACGCATCTTATTTGTATAGCTTAGGATACAGTAAATTTGCCTGAAATTGATAAGTTTGAACTGCTCTAACTTTGACACCAGTAGCCGGATTTCCATGAAACATACGGCATACGTATGTGCGATACTGTCCTCTCTCCTAGTGCATATAGCATTTTTAAATAAATTTCTTAAAGTTGATAATATGCTATTAGTAAGTTTATGATGTAGGCCAAGATGTATAGGCAGACCACCCTGATTTTTTTCAGATTTTTGGGTTGGGAAATTTCGGAAAAGGAGTCCTGTCTGATTTTAAATCTGCACGCTTTGACTCCTTTCTCCCACATTTTACAATCCACGTCCAAATTAATACAAGTTTTGGAAATAATCGAGGTCTTTCAGTTGACTATTTTTGGTGAAAAAAATTACATCCCCCTTTGTATGCCTGGGAATCTTCCTTTTAAACTCCACGTAAATTTATTTCACTCTCTGTATCACTGGGACTTCATAGTTCCCATATGCCCACTAAATTTCGATCGGATCGGTGGAGCCAGTTTGGAGAAAAGTGCGTGTGAAAGATACACAGATAGAGAATCGATTTTAATAAAGTTTTTTTTTACACAAAACTTTAAAAATGGCTAGGGAGAAGTAGATTCTTCATTAATAGAATTTTAATATTTCATTCATATTGCCATTCATTCTTGTGAATAGTTTCGTCAGCATCTTATTTACATAGCTCAAGATGCAGCAAATTCTCGCGAAATTGACATGTTTCAACCGATATAACTTTGACATTAACAGCCGAATGTCCATGAAAATTGGGATGGGTATACGCGATACCATCTTCTGGTGGAACATTTAGTACTCCTAGGATAGACTTAAGGGGGTGATTTTGGTCAATTTCTGAAAGCTGGTAATATACTATTAGTAAGTTTATTTGAACAGATATTGGAATGAGCAGGCAGCATAGAAGAAACAGTCCTTGCAATCCACCGACTTAAAAACCACAAATCGCCCGGAGCCGATGAAATTACAGCCGAATTGGATAAATATGGAGGCAACCAACTACACCAAGTGGTTCATCAGCTAATACTCTAGGTGTGGGACAGCGAACCAAAGCCTGACGGCTGACAACGAGGTATTATCTGTCTCATACATAACGGCCTCTGAGAGCATATGCTCCAGGAGAATTCCTGGAGGATGTATTCTTGGCCCGGTTATTTGCGGTTGGGCCTCTAGTGGGAGTTTCATGGAGGTTGTGGTTATGCCTACATCGCGGGCAGAGCTCCTCAGAGCTCAAGCGTGGAGTTGCGCTGCACAACTCGGGCGCCGTACCCCTTAGTTACGGCAGAGGTGGTAGATAGGCCTCGCATCCACTGGTATGAATGCTGAGCCTGCACTCAGTATAAACCAGGACCGCTGTGATTGCATGGCGGGGCTCTGATTGTGGTCCCAACATCAATCCGTGACCGAAGCGGACCGTGGGATTATGCCTACATACATGGCAGGTACTCACGTTAAACCCCCAGGACTTTCATGTCTCATACATAAATTCTCTGAGAACATTCGAAGCGATCGGACGTGTTTACGCAAGCGGGGTCTGTACAGGGTGATTTGCGTACGAGATTCATCTTTTTACGTTGCGTAGTGTCAGTCAGTCTCAAGCGTCCGAGACGATCGGACGTGTGCTCACGAAAGTGCCGAGTGAAAAATTCAAAGTGCGGAGTGAAAAACAAAACACAATCGCGACCGTAGTGTTTTCGATCAAACATTCAGTGGCGAGGCGCTATGTCAAAGCGCCCGGTTGAGGACAGGTCACTGTCGCCCCAGGGGATGGATCCTGAGCCCAAGAGGATTCACCCCCTTGGGGACAGCGAAAGCGAGGCTCCATCAAGTCCCGAAGCCAGTCGGGAACCCGCCCGAGAAGATAGCGAGCCGGACATGGCTCGCGAAACGTCAGACGACGATCAAGACGATGTCGCCGCCCTGCGGAGACAGGTACAAGAACTGAGAACCTCCCTGAAGGAGATGACAAGCCGGTACGACCGGCTCTCTGCGTTGTTCAGCTCTTCATTAGTGGAATCTACCATCGCCCTCAACAAGTCATCTCAGCAACCCAATACAGCAACTACATCAATTCATGAGAACCAAGAAGAACGGTCGATGGCAGAAATGGAAATTCCCACACCGAAGCCACAACAAAAAATAGCCTCAGCAATAGCATCTACACCCTCACCCCATCTAACGACAACAACAACGAATGTCACCGAACATCCAGCCCGACAACTACAACAACCAACCACACACACCCCGATAACAACCACCACAACCACGCAGCAAGCCGCTCAACCAGCCAAATCCACCCCACCAAGGGTAAGTCAGGAAAAATTCCCGCCGCTAATTATCCGCGCTGACCCCACAACCACTAAAGATATCACTAACAAAATTCTGTCCACAATCCCCAACAATATATCCCTTAAAAAAACATCAATACGCTCAACCCACGTCCTCGCCACCTCCCAGGCAGATTACGATTCTGCAAAAAACCTACTTAAGGAAGGAAACCACCCCTTCTTCACGTATACTCCGTCACACCTCAAACCAATCAACCTAGTCCTCCGAGGACTAGATTATACATACTCTCCCGATGAAATCCTCAAGGAGCTACACCGCCTCGGCATCTCCGAAGCCATCAGCGTTCGTCAATACGAGACTAGCTCCTCCCGACGAAACGCGAAACCCCTCCACCTCTTCCTTGTAACGTTTTCCCCCAAATTCCAGCAGGCCACTCTCACGAAAGCCAGGGCGATGTTTCACTGCATCGTGAAGTTCGAAGCCGTCCAGCTACACGAAATCACCCAATGCCGGAACTGCCAGCGCATTGGGCATGCAGCGTCAAATTGCAATCTGGCTTACCGTTGCGTTAAATGCAACACCCCTCACGGGCCACGACAATGCCCAAAGAAGCAGGAAGAAAATCCATCCTGCATCAACTGCGGAGCCAACACTCATCCGGCTAGTTATCGCAACTGCCCGATGTTCGTGCAAGCTCGCACCCGCCAAACACAACAATCACCCCCCACAAAGCATAACCCTGCTCCACCAACCAAACCCGGTCCCCAACCAAAACCCGTTCAGGTCCCCGCCCCGTACAACCCTACGTCCCCACCACTCTCTTACGCTGCGATGGCCAGGAACGCCTCGCGCCCAGTCCCCACCTTTGACCTCGACTCCGAGATCCACTCCCTCTTCAACACCTCCACCACCCAACTAGCCTCCCAACTCACCTCATTCCTCCCCACATACAACTCCCTTTCCTCGCCGATGGAGAAGAGACTCGCTCTCCTCTCCTTCCTCTGCCAAGTGTCCCCCAGTAATGTCCACTAAAGTGGTATTACTGAACGTAAATTCGGTGGTCAGTCGACAAAAACGTCACGATCTAACTAATTTCTTGTCCGTCCACAAACCTAACCTACTCCTCCTCACAGAATCCAAACTGCACCCAAGGCATAAGCTGCACATCCCCAACTATACCACCTTCCGCTCCGACCGTGTTGACCGCCCAGGCGGAGGCACAGCCATACTAGTGGCAAATCCCCTAGACGCTCAACGGGTCTACATCCCAAACACTATTGCCCCATCCATGGAGCTAACCATTGTCTTCATTGCCACACCTTCCTCCATCACATTCCTAGGTAGCCTCTACTGCCCCGACCAAACCCTCAATCCCGCTGACATCTCCAACCTTACACAACACCTCAAAGCCCTCCCAGTCAGCCGAAACAAGCGTTTCTCCCTTGTACTAGGGGGCGACCTAAATGCCAAACATAACACCTGGTATAACAGCACTATAAATGCCAATGGCAATAGGTTAGCCAACTGGTACTCACAACACTCCCACCCTCTACAGCTCACCCTTCTCCCCACCAACCAACCCACCTACCACAGGCAAAATACCCACTCCTTCATCGACCTCTTCCTGGTAAGCAACCACCTTCTCGTACACCCCAGCACGCCTACCTCCCCCCAAGACCTCTCCACCATCCCCGGCTTGAGCGATCATGACGGAGTGGTTCTCCACTTCAATATCACCGACCGCCTCCCCAAATCCCAGCCTAAATTCCTTCCCAACTACGCTGCCACTAACTGGCAACGCCTCAACTACAACCTAGCCGACAAACTCTCGACCATCCGCCTCCCGTCCAATCCGTCTCCTACCGAAATCGATTCAGCCGTGGAAAAGCTCACGGAATCCACACAAAAGGCTTGCAACGAAACCATCCCTCTCAGACCACTAAACTACCAGGGCCTAATCACCCTGCCACCACACATCCTAGACCTCATCAAACAAAAATCAACCCTACGACGCCAACTCCACAGGCACAGGTACGCTCCTCAATTTAACTTCCTCAAATCACAAATCCACTCCCTCACACAACGCATCCAATCCCAGATCCAGACGCTATACGCTGATCACTACGCGGTAAAGCATGCGAACATCTCGCTTAATCAGCAAACATGCAATAAACTCCGGGGTACCTGCCCCCGACTAGCCAAACCCCGCTCAGCCAGCGTCCTCCCACACAACACCTCACCCAAAGCCCACGCCGACCTGATTGCTAACAGCTTTCTAGCCGCCCACCACACCACCCAACATTTGTCCGACCCACCCACAGAAACAGCGGTGCGCCAACACATACACAACATCACTACCACGCCAGCCATCCACACCGAATTCCCGATCCCACCATCCGAATCTACAACACCCTACTGCTTACCAATACAAGCCGTCACACCCCAAACAGTTGAATCCATTATCCTGTCCCGAAATAATAAAAAATCTACCGGACCCGACCACATCCCCATCATCATCCTCAAAAAATGCGCCAAAACCCTAAGCCCCTTTCTCGCCCAACTCTTCAATCAATGCCTCCTCTCTGCACACTTTCCCACCCCATGGAAACGAGCCCACATCGTCCCAATCCTAAAAAAGGACCAGCCTTCAGCTTCCCCGGGCAGCTACCGCCCCATCTCCCTCCTTAACGTGACATCGAAAATTTTTGAACACGTCATCCACGATATCATGCTCCAACACATCACCGACCACGCCATTATCCCCCCCTTCCAGTTTGCCAACAGGCGCGGCCACGGCACCTCACATGCCCTCCTAGTCCTCAAAACCGACATCCTATCCCAACTAAACAACAACATCCCCACCACAGCTTGCCTCCTCGATATCCAAAAAGCCTTCGACGCGGTCTGGCACGACGGCCTCACCTACAAACTCTCCCACACTTTCAAATTCCACCCACAATTATGCAAACTCATCCTTAACTACCTGTCTGATCGCCAATCCTTAGTCCGTATCCACGATACCCTGTCCGACCCTTACAGTCCTCCCGCAGGCATCCCCCAAGGCTCAGTTCTGTCAGCAACCCTCTTCTCCCTATACACCGCCGATATCCCACTCCAGCACCCTACCAACTCCCCCCAAGCAGTCAAAACCATCCAATACGCTGACGACTTGATCCTCTACACCTCTTCCCGGAGAATAAAATCCGCCCAAAACCGCATCAATACTTCAATCCAAACCCTCAACAAATTCCTCCAATCCTGGAAACTCCTACTCAACCCCTGCAAATGCGAAGCCATCGTCTTCCGCGGTAGAGCCACCTTTACCCGCAAGATGCTGGCCGACACCCGCAACCTCACTATCAAGATCGGACCTTCTACCATTCCCTCCGTCAAATCCACTAAATACCTGGGAATAACCCTCAATACCCGCCTATCACCCATACCCCAGGTAAATTCCATCATTTCAAAGACCCTAACAGGACTAAAAACCCTATGGCCCATCCTTAAGAAAGACTCCGCCATCCTCCCTAAAGTGAAACTCTACTGCTATAAGCAGCTAATCCGTCCCTTAATTACATATGGATTCGTCGCATGGTGTGACGTCTCCTCAGCTCAAATGGAGCGCCTTCGGGTACGCGAAAGGAGGTTCTTCCGCCTCTCCCTTTCCCAGTCCAATATCCACTCCAACCAAGCTGTCTACGACGAGGTAAAGTGCTCCCGCATAGACCAGATCCTCCTTACCTCACTAACCAAATTCCTCATCAAATGTCAAGCCCATGAAAACAACCTCATCCAGTTTTACTCCCACATACGAAACCATAACACTAACCCCACATACCGCCACCATCCCCTCCCTTCAGACCTCCTAACCCTTTCCTCCCAAAACAGCAGTTATCGCGGCGGGAAGATGATCATATTCAACCGCCCATACGATCGACATCGCCCTGGCCTCGTCTACTCCACCGCCCAATAACACCACCTTCCCCTATATGTATCCTTCCTCCATCCATTCATGCAACACAATTATCCAACGAACAAACAACAACATAAGAGGGGTTTTTCCTGACTTTCCCCTCTATAACATTAGCCATAGGATAAATTAATACCACCGTAAATTAAGTCTAGTATTAAGCAAAATGTTAATTTCTAGGTAAAGTTAAGCTGTTAGAGATAAGTCTAGTATTAATTTTAGTCATAAACTACCTGTAACAAAATCAAACAAAATAAATTGAATGTGTTTTAAAAAAAAAAAAAAAAAAAACGTTGCGTAGTGAAATCTGAACGTGGGCCGTGTTGAGGTGTCCTGGCAAGTGAATTCGAATTTTTGAGAATACGATTCGCTTTTGTTTTGGAACATACATAGTGAATTCGTTTACTCAGGCTGTGCGGGGGATTTGAAGCGCAAAGTGGATGGAAGTGACAAGTGTAGTGGGAATTATGTGGGTTTTAATAAAAAAGCGTTGTTGTGGAAAATTTCCAACTTTTGAAAAAAGCCGTTACGATCGGCTTTTGTTTTGGGAATTTTCCACTGGATGGGATCGAGGAAAACTGGACTTTTTGGACGTGAAGGACCATTTGTGGGCGGATTTGAAGTATTGGAGTGGGTACTCTGTGGACGGAGCTCGGACCTGCGACCCAGAGTAGGCAGGTAAGTGTTACCATTCTAAAAAGTGATTTTAGAGGGAAAGTGTCTGAGTGAAAGTTGTTTGTCTTTAGGAGTGGGGATCGAAGTTACCCAGAAACAGGGAAAAACTGTTACCGTTCTGGTGATATTGGGGTTGCCGTAACCAAAAATTTGCTTCAGAGCAAAGGTTACTACAACAAAGTTGTTCGTCTTGGTGGATAGGCTTAGAAGCCACCCAGATTTGGAAAAATGGGTTGCTATTCTCGGTGAATTAGGGTTGCCGTAACGGAAAAATTAATTTTTAGGGAAATTCACTAGGGAAAAGTTGTTTCGATCTAGAGGTTGACCTTCAAAGCGTAATTAAAATTTGTGAGTGATGCTTAGCCTGAGTGAAATTTCGCTTTTGGTTGAGTTTGCTGGTAAAAGTAGAAATTTTAAAAATTTTGGGGAAAAAGGGTAATAAAGTGGAGTCGAAACGAAAAGTGGGCCGTCATGGGCGACCTCCGGTAAACCAAAGGGGAAAAATCCCTTGTGCAGAAGCGACCGAAGGTGAAAGTGAAGTCGATTAAGGAAGCGATGCTAGAATCTATGGCGAACATAGCAGAGGAGAGCGTCCAGAGGGCGAAAAGTGTGAAGGGAGAGAGAAGCCCTGTAATGGAGATATCCAGTTTCTCCGAGGAGGATCTGGATAGGTTCGTGAGAGAGCGTGGGCTCAACAGCGGGGGTAGTGGTCCACTCACGAGGGCTGGATTTCAGGACGATATTCTGAATGAATCGAGTGATTGCGTTGAAGGGGGGATAGTAGAGAAAAGAAAGGGGGTGAGGGAAGGTGGGAGCAGGTAAAAAGGAGCAAGAAGCGTCGAGTAACCACGCCAGGGCAGCCCAGCATAGGACCGGCGGAAGAACGGCGGCCGAAGGAACATCCGAAGAGATGTTTAGAGTGGTGAAAGAAATCTGGGAAATTTGCCTGAGCAAATTTCAACGTCGATAAAGCGGCGACCGCTGCAATCTTGGAGCAAGTAAAAAACTTTCAGAAGATATGCGTAGCTCTGCTGAAGAAGAGCGGTGAGCTGAGGGGCAAAGAACTGCAGGGCAAGCAGCGAAAGTACTACGACCACCACTTGAAGTTAAACCAGCGGTAGTTATTCAGTGAGCTGTACCTACCGCTGAGAAACGGGTACCGACGACCTTTGCGGAGGTTGCTGCTATGAAAGCACTACCGAAAATAAAGGCAATTGAGGCCATAAGTAAAAAAAAGAAAGAAGTATTCTCAGTTCGGAGAACTGCAACCGATAGGGAAGTCGATGCGAAGAAGGCTCTCCAACAGACTATAAACCCTGCCCCACAAGGGATAAAAATTAAAAGCGTGAGGAGCACGCAAAATAATGGGGTCATTGTTGAAGGGGCAACGGAGGAAGATTTAAAGGTTCTTTTAGCGAGTACCAGTTTGGAGAAGGCCGGTCTATCGGCACGGAAAGAAACTGGTAATTTACCAAGGATCATCGTTCAGGGTATCCCAAGGGAGATGGACCCAAAGGAGATGGAGGAGGCGATGAACTCGCAAAATGCGGGAGGAAAGAGCGCAGACACCCGTGCACTGTTTAGGACGGGGAATAGAGATGCGCCGACAGTGCATTGGGACTTCGATGTGCACTCAAGTACCAGAAGGGACCTTCTTGAAAGGGGTAGGGTTTATGTTGGGTGGATGTCCCATAGAGTGGAGGACTACTTGGACACCTCCCGCTGCTACAAATGCCATCAGTATGGGCATGTAGTTCAGAATTGCACCGAGAAGGAAGTTTGCCCACATTGTGGACAAGAGGGCCATTCGTACAAAGACTGTACGAATAATCATAAAGCCGCTAACTGTGAAAATTGCACGAAGGCAAGAAGGCAGAACATGGTGCATGCTGCCAACAGCGCAAGCTGCCCGCATCGCAAGGCTTCGATGGAATGGAGGGTTAAGCAAACTAATTACGCATGTTAAGAATCCACCAGCTTAATATGCAGGGTTCAAGGACAGTGTCAAATGAGGTGGCAAACCTCATTAGGAAAAATAAAGTAGACATAGTGTTCGCATAGGAGCCATATGTCTACAGGGGAAAAGTTTGTTGCATTGGCAGCACAACAACGATCGTTGCAATGGAAAGTAGCGATACGAAATGCAAAGCAGCGGTCCTATATAGAAAGGACCGAATAACTGCGCTTAAATTGAGCCACTTAAGTAACTCACACTGCGTGGTAATGCAAGCCACAGGAGAGTTTGGGAGTACATACCTTACAAGTTTATATTTCCAGTATGCCTAGAAAATATAACTGGGGATACAAACTATGGAAAAGGCACTGGACATCATAAGTGATAAACCTATTATCATTGCCATAGATTCCAATTCGATCTCGCCCCTGTGGGACCTGGTATGTGCCAGGAGATATCAAAATGATAGAAGATTGGCAAGAGGGAGGAAATTAGAGGAAGCAATTGCAAGGAGAGGGCTTGCTATCCTCAACGAAACGAGCGAGCTTCCGACATATCGAGGGAATATTCCGGGTAGATAGTCTTATATTGATGTAACTCTGACTACGCCGGGCTTGGCTACCAGATTGGTAAAGTAATGGAGGATGGTACACTGCCTTAGATCCAGCGATCATAGGGTAATTGAAATTAGTCTGTGCAAGGATGAAATGTGCCCTGTGCGATCCAATAAAAGGCCTAGGTTTAACACCAGGAGTGCCAAGTGGGGAAAGTTCGAACGAGAGCTGAGGAGCACAGCGGAAAGCGTCCATAGAGCTACTATGGACTGCAGGATTAGAGCTGAAATGTTCGCCGAGGAAATGCAGAAATGCATAATTGAAGCCAGTGAGGTGGCAATTCCTCGGAAAAAATCCGGAGCGGAAATATACCAAGCTGGAGCGGGAAAGTTTCAAAGTTAAAAAGTGATTTCAACAAAAGCTCCAGAAGGTTAGCGGTACTGCTGACTGGGACGCTAAGCTGCATTCATTTAGGCTTTCTCGTAAAGCATATAAAGACGAGTTACGCAATTCCAAGCAAAAGAGTTGGACGAAGTTCGTCTCCGAAATTGGGAATGAAAATCCATGGGGAATTCCGTACAGGTCAGCCATGGGGAGGCTTCGTAGGGAAGAACCCCTTGGTGCAATTATCACCGTGGGAGGGAAAACGGGAAATTGGATAGACACTGCAAGAGCCATGCTGGATGATTTCCTCCCTGATGAAGAGCCAGAAATGGACACGGAAACTCAGCGTGCCCTCAGGCAATCCATCAGGAGATCTCTTAAGCACCGTAATGAAAATGAGGGAGGAAGTGTTGAAAGTGAACGGCCATTCGAAATGGCGAAGCTGCTAAACGCGGCTAACCGCTTCCGAAATTGGAAAGCACCAGGGGCAGATCAGATTGAGGTTAAAATCTTGAAGCGTTCAATTTTGGCAGTCCCTCACGAGATGCTGCACATGTATAATCAGTGCCTCGAAGAGGAAGTCTTCCCTGATATATGGAAAATTGGTTCGGTCAGAGCCATCTATAAGGAAGGGGGTAAAGACAGGGAAGAAATAAAGTCTTACAGGTCTATATGTCTACTACCTGTAGCGGGAAAATTACTGGAAAGACTTATTTTGAATCGGCGCGACCCACTACTGCCGAGCGGGACTCGTGTTGCCCAACGTCAGTTTGGATTCCGTAGGGGGAAAGGCACTGAGGATGCCATCTTCGAAGGGAACCGCATTATGCGGGACAGTGGCAAGCCGTATGTTTTGGCAATTGCCTTCGATATTGAAGGCGCCTTTGACTACCTATGGTGGCCAGCGGTACTGAAAGAGTTGGAGGTGAGGGGGTGTGCACCTGCACTGTATGGGGTCATCTATAGTTACCTCCAAAATCCTCCAATAGAAGAAAAGAAAATAGTCACCAAGGGTTGCCCACAGGGGTAGATACTTGGACCAAGTCTGTGGAACCTGGTGTTTGACGGACTAATAAATGTGCTATCCGACATTGCAGTAGAGATTACTCCAACTGCATATGCGGACGACATCCTTATCCTCATTCAGGGCAGAAGTCGATCGCACATCGAAAATCTTGCTCGGAGCACCACGGAATACGTTAGCACCTGGTGCAAGGAAATGAAGTTGAAACTCTCGGCGAATAAAACGGAGGCAATCCTGTTGAAGAGAAAGTTGGCCAGAAGGCCCACTTTAAAAATCCAGGGTAATACGATACGAGCCGTATCAGAGTTAAAATACCTGGGGTTATGGTTGAGTGCTAGCCCAAACCATCGCCGGCATATGATGGAGACAGCAGGCAAAGCCAAAAGGATATTCAGCAACCTTGTTGGACTTGCTAATGCTGATTGGGGTTTAAGTCATAGGGCCAAGACCATCATATATAGAGGATTGTCGCTTGCGGCAATTGAGAGCCTATATGCTTAGGAGGGGAGTTAGAAGAGTTGAAGAAGAGGTCTTCAACGAGAGGCTGTCTGAGGGAAGGAAAGAAAAAGGGAGGCTGAGAGATGCTATCTTAAGGAAATGGCAGAGCAAATGGGATATTAGCGAAAAGGGAAGAATTACAAAATGTTTCTTCCCAGATGTCGCAAAGAGAGTTAAGATGAAATGGCTCCATATCAACCATTATGTAAGTTAATTCCTTACGGGACACGGGGATTTTAAAAGCAAATTAGCTCAAATTGGACTCAGCTGAAGCAGTGACTGCGACTGCGGTGAGAAAGAGACTGCACTACAAGTGCTATTTGAATGTCCCGCGTACGAAGATGAACGTAATAGACTTATCTAGGATATTAAGTGAGGGAAATTCTATAAGTTAGAGTGGGATAGTTGAATGAATGGACTAATGGGGTCACAGGGAGTTTGAATGAGTGTTAAATGGATGAGTTAGGATGAGGATTAGAGAGCGGGTGTTAAAAGACTCGCGTAGCCCGCTGGCGAGGTCTGCGATGGGAAACGAGCATTGCCTGCAACTATTGTTGGTAGGTGTCGAGGTCGTTGTTGTTAACACCACAACCAGAAGTCGACAAGCTAGAGTGGCATCCCCCGGTGAGGGACTTGTAAGGATGCATACTTGCAAGAAATCTACCATCTGGCCCAGCCAGAAAAAAAGCCATCCCGAAAGGGAGGGGGGTACGGCCGCAAGGCAAAGGCACTCCTAAGGCACAATGCAGTAGATATAGACCCTATGTCTCATATATAAAAAGGGAGATATCACACAGTGCTGCAATTATAGAGGTATCACGTTTCTGGGTACCACTAGATGTTCTCCTCTTTCTTGCTGGGACGCATATTTGGCCCATCCCAAAGAGGCTTCATTCCAGGCAAATCAGCAACAGATCAGCTATTCTCTGTGTGGCAAGCGATGGGAAAACTGTTTGAATATGGACATCAGTTGCATCATCTTTTCATCGATTTTGAAGCCGCCTATGATAGCATAGCCAGGGTAAAACTGTACACGGCCATGAGAGAATTCAGTATCCCGACGAAATTAATAAGACTGGCTAGGTTGGCTCTGACCACTGTGCGAACCCAGATAAAAGCAGCAAGATCACTCTTGAGACCAGTCAACACCAACAACGATTTAAGACAAGGGGATGGCCTACTATGCATCCTCTTTAACCTGGCCCTGGAGAAAGTGATTCGCAATGCAGACGTAAATGCGGGAGCCACCATCCTCTTCAAGTCCATCCAACTACGAGCCTACGATGACGATATTGAAATTATGGGAAGAACAACCCCAGATGTACCGTCTACCTTCATCCAAATTGAGCAAGCGGCGCGAGATCTTCGGCTGCACATCAATCAAGGCAAGAGGAAGTACATGGTGGCAACCCCAGCGCCAAAACCAAAAGAACGAACAACAGGAAGAATAAGGATAGGAGAATACAACTTTGAGACCGTTGATTATTTCTCCTATCTAGGGTCGAAAATCACAACCGATAAAAACTACGATGATGAAATCCGCGCACCGTTGTTGTCAGCCAACAGAGCCTATTTCAGCTTACAAAGACTGTTCCGCTCGAAACGTCTCACCATAGGGTCAAAGCTCTTACTTTACAAGACAATGATCTTGCCAGTCCTCATGTATTCCTCGGAAACTTGGATTCTTAGCAAGAAAAATTGCCAACTCTTGGCCGCGTTCGAGAGAAGAATTCTCCGAAGAATTTTTGGCATCCTACATGAGGATGGACGATTCCGAAGCCTACATAACGACGAAATCTATGAGCGATACCACCACCGTCAGGTTTTGGATAAAATTCGGCTCAATTTGTTGCGGTGGGCGGGTCACTTAATCCTTATGAATGAGGGTGATCCAGGCCGGAAAGGCTATAAAAGCAATATCTATGGTAGAAAAAGAAGACGAGGCCCCCCCTGCCTAAGATGGAGCGAAGGCGTATGTCAGGACGTCAGACAGCAGGGATATTGAATCGCCACAAAACCGGGGTGTCAGGAGTTCCTTATGTTGCGCCGTTGATGATGATGATTGGAATGGGACATATTTTGATACCAGGTTTTCATATAAGCGCACAACCCTGATTTTTAAGATCTCGTGTGAAACAAAGCCTTACTAAAATCGGTTCGATCTCTGCCTGCCCAGCATTCTGTTTGCCCGTCTGTCACATGAGATTTACTCCGAAACGACTAGCTATCGTCACGAAATTTGGGGAAGATATCCGAAATTTGGACCGCTATACGTGGCATTTTTTGTTGGCTTCGGGGGATGCTTCCCATATATATGCGAAAGCGGAGAACAAATTTTTTGTTCACAGAATATAGTCGTGTGGGGTATCAAATAAAAGGGCTCAATTAATATTTTTCGAAAATGAGGAAATGTGAGGACCCAAAAGTGAGCTCCAAAAAGTGAAACAGGTCTCGTTCTCAGAACCTGTCCAACCGAAATATCCGAAAAGAATCTGAGTGATGCACTTGTGGCGCGGCAGGATTCGCAGCATTCGAAATTTATTTCGAATGTTGCGAATGCGAACAAATAGATGGCGCGGAACTATCCACTTTGTAGAGCTCGCCACGGGAGTGGAAGACTATCGAGAAAAGGGTGCCATGAGTTAGGGGCAGAAAAGAAACACATGATGCGAGATAATTCTCTTCTGCCTCTAACGAGAAAATAGTCACCTCACTCTTTCTTCATTCTTTAAATAAATTAATTAATAAAGTCTAATTGTTAAATCTATCGAGTATTGATTGTAAAAACCTAGTCTATGTTCCGGATGACTTTCGGATTGTGCAATGCGGCGCAAACCTTTCAAAGGTTCATTCACTCAGTCCTGTGAAACCTCGAATTCTGTTTCGTATATTTGGATGATGTTTTGGTCGCTTCTTCCACTGAGTCTGAGCACTTAGCCCATCTCAAGTGCATTTTTCAACGTCTCCTTGAGGCCGGTTTAGTCCTAAACGTTGAGAAATGCAAATTTCTCCAAAAACAGGTGAGATTCCTCGGCCATTTCATTTCCCCTGAAGGAATACAGCCCGACCCAGACAAGGTGCAAGCGATAACAAGCTTCCCGCGTCCGAAAACAGTGAGGGAGTTGAGGAGGTTCTTGGGCATGCTAAACTTCTACCGTCGTTTCCTGCCCAAGGCCGCCCATCACCAGTCCATTTTGAACGCATACTTGTCTGACCCCAAAACTAAGGACACACGAGAGATCGTGTGGTCCGAAGAGGCTATCTGCGCGTTTGACAAATCCCGTCAACAACTGGCCGACGCTACACTCTTGGCATTCCCTCTGCAAGATGCACCCCTAGCCGTTTTTGTTGATGCCTCTGACATCGCAGTAGGTGCTGCCCTTCACCAAAAGGTGGATCAAGTTTGGCAGCCATTGAGCTTCTTCTCGAAGCAGTTGAATTCCGCTCAACGGAACTACAGTACCTACGATCGCGAACTGCTCGCCGCGTACTTGAGCATCAAATACTTCCGTTTCTCCCTAGAAGGCAGGCCGTTCACAGTGTTCACGGACCATAAGCCTCTCACGTATGCTTTGAAACAGAAGCCCGACAAAGCGTCCCCTCGTCAGCTTCGACACCTGAGCTTCATAAGCCAGTTTAGGTCAGATATCCAGCACGTGTCCGGCAAGGACAACATAGTTGCTGACGCTTTGTCTCGTGTCTCCGAGGTTAACATCCCCGCCTCACTCGATTTCTCGGCTATTGCCAAGGCGCAGGAGGATGACCCAGCACTTCAGAGCCTCAAATCCAACCCCAAATACAAATTTCGGGAGTTGCCCATCTTCGGCTCAAACCTCTCTCTCTCTGCTGCGAAGACTCGGAAAAGGGACCTCGGCCATACATTCCGGCCACCTTTCGCAAGGAAGTGTTCCACGCAGTTCACGACTTAGCGCATCCAGGCATCAGGACAACAAATCGGCTAGTCATCGAGAAATATTTCTGGCCCTCTATGAATAAGGATGTCAATTCCTGGGCCAGAGAGTGCATCGCATGCCAAAAGTGTAAAGTCTCCAGGCATGTAAGGAAAGAAGTGGGCTCATTCCCCCGCACTACCAAGCGGTTCCACACAATACACCTCGACATAGTAAGGCCTTTGCGAGACTTGCACGGTTATAGGTATTGTCTCACAATCATCGATAGGTTTACGCGGTGACCTGAAGCAATACCTCTGAAAGACATTACGGCGCAATCATGTGCCGAAGCCTTCTGTCGAGAGTGGATACCTCGCTTTGGCGTCCCTGCAGTCGTGATCACTGACCAGGGAATGCAAGTTAGGCAAACTCCTTGGTTTTAAACGCCAGCGGACTACTGCATACCACCCGCAATCCAATGGGATGCTAGAACGTTGGCACCGGACGCTGAAAGCCGCCATTATGGCACGTGACGATCCGTCCTCGTCCCAATTCTTGCCTCTCGTCCTACTCGACCTACGTACAACCCGACGAGAGGAATTTGCTGTCAGCCCCGCAGAGCTGGTATACGGGGAGAACCCGAGACTGCCAAGCGATCCGGTCTTCGACAAGAGATCGGATCTCACAGAGTCGGGGTTGGTGCGTCTGCTGAGAGACAATCTCCGACGCATAAAAGCCACACCACCCACCCGACACTCGTCCACACCTGCCTATTCGCCCAAGGAACTGGACACGTGCACGCACGTTCTGGTCAGGATGGATGCCGTCCGGAATCCGCTGCAGCCTCCATATGAGGGCCCGTACCGCGTTTTCGAGCGGGGAGAACATTTCTTCCAGCTCGAGATCGGTGGACACAGGAAGGCGGTCTCTCTGTCCAGGCTGAAACCCGTGTCCGCCCCGAAGCAGCGTCGTGTCCGTTTTGTGGATTGACGGTGAACGAAGTTCCGGGATCAGTCGCCGAAACCCCTAGGTTTCATCTGGGGGCGGAGTGATGTGGCGCGGCAGGATTCGCAGCATTCGAAATTTATTTCGAATGTTGCGAATGCGAACAAATAGATGGCGCGGAACTATCCACTTTGTAGAGTTCCCCACGGGAGTGGAAGACTATCGAGAAAAGGGTGCCATGAGTTAGGGGCAGAAAAGAAACACATGAAGCGAGATAATTCTCTTCTGCCTCTAACGAGAAAATAATCACTTCACTCTTTCTTCATTCTTTAAATAAATTAATTAATAAAGTCTAATTGTTAAATCTATCGAGTATTGATTGTAAAAAGCTAGTCTATGTTCCGGTGTACCTAAAAATTGTGGTTTGCAAAGAATTGGACTATTAAAGTGAAACACTTGTACAAAATCTAGGTCTCAAAATACGTCCCATCCCGATATCTGGTAAAATAAAGTTAATAGTAGTATATTACTATATTTTAGATATATTTTAGGATGAATTGTTTACATTTATCTGAATCGCAGCTAGTTCACCAGTTGAATCACTTCTAGGGCCAATCAGAGTAGGTGCGATGTTGACCTCAGCTGTCACTCTTTTGTTCTTTAAGGGGGTCATCCCGTGTGTCGGATCCGCGGAATCGAATTTTTTTTTTTTAGATATAGTGTAGAATATATGGGCAAAGTAATTTTTTTGATATTCGGAGTAGTTCGGAAATTATAGTGTTAAACACGTGACAAGTCACATGTCGTGTTTATGTCGATCGCCGTAATAAAGTGCGTATTTATCGGTCCGAATGACTTTCGAATGACTTCGCTAAAAGGACAACAATTGAAGCCAAGGCCGTACATGTGGTTCTTCAAGAAACCTCAGGTTTATGGACTAGGTATAGCAGATTAATGGTCAGTTAAGGTTTTATGGCTAAAAATCGCATTCTACTCTTTAAATGCGTTTTTCTCGAAAATCGGCTGCCACCATAGCGCAAAATCTATTCAACGAAATTCTTTGAAATTTTCACAACTTATTCAGAACATATTTCTGCGGTCCGCAAACTAGGATAATTGCGATTGATTCAGTAGTTTTTTTTTATTCCTTGAAAAAGCCGTAAAAAAATTAAAAAAAAAAGTTTAACACGGCACCAAAAATTTAGTTTTTAATATTTTTTAATAATCCTAGTTCTCGGACTGTAGTTAAGTCTGCACGTTAAAATGCCGTTTACTGTTTAAGGTTTTGTGTAAAACAAAACCTTATTAAAATCGATTCAATGTCTGTCTGTCTGTCTGTCTGTCTGTCTGTCTGTCACACGCATTTTTCTCCAAAACGGCTGAACCAATCCGAACGAAATTTGGTGGACAGATGGGAACTATGAAATCCCATGCATACAGCGAGTGGCATAAATTTAGGTGGAGTTTAAAGGGGGGCTCCCCATACATGCAAAGAGGGGATTCAAAAATTTTTTTCACCGGATATAGGTGTGTAGGGTATCAAATGAAAGGTCTCGATTTGTACTTTCCGAAACTGACATTAGTTCTGGCATAAATTGCAAAGTGCGTGAGTAAGGAGTCAAAATGTACGCATTTGAAGTGAGACAGGACTCATTTTCGGAAACTACCCAACCCAAAAATCCGAAAAAAATCAGGGTGGTGCGCCTAGATGAAATCTAGGCCTCAAAATATGTCCCATTCCGATATCTGCTCAAATAAACTTACTAATAGTATATTACTACTTTTTAGAAATTTACTGAAAAACCCCCCTTAAATTCATCCTAGGACTTCCGGATTCTGTACCAGCATAGAGGACAATATTTCGTGTATATGCGCTAAATTTCATAGAAATCAGGCAATTAACGCCAAAGTTATAGCAGTTCAAACTTAGCAATTTCGTGCGAGTTTACTGCTTCCAAAGCCATGCAAATCGGATGCTGACGTCATAATTACCCGGAATAATTGACATTCGCGTGGAATATTAGTCACATTTATGAAGAATCTATTTAACCGCAGCTCTTTTTAAGGTTTTGTGTAAAACACTTATGTGAAATCTAATCTTCGAGAGATATCCCATTCCGGTATCTGCTCAAAAAATTTACTAATAGTATATAATCAACTTTTAGAAATAGACTAAAAAACTCCCCTTAAGTTCATCCTAAGTGCACCGACATAGAGGACAGCCACATGCATACACATGCCAAGTTTCATGAAAATCCAACTATTAATGGGAAAGTTATAGCAGTTCAAACTTATCAATTTCGTGCTAATTAACAGCATTCTAAGTCATACAAATAAGATGCTGACGTCATAATTAACGAGAATAATTGACATTCGAGTAAAATATTAAAATTCCTTTCAAGAAGAATCTAGTTCTCCCTAGCCCTTTTTTATATTTGATGTTGGTTAAATTGTTGGCATTTGCTAATAATATTAAACTCATAATAATAATAAACAGGGGCGTATGAGGTTGACCATTATCAACACAGGGCTTTCCATCAAATGATTTATTTAAATCACTTTCTAGAAAATAGAGGGCAATGGAATTTTTAGCTATATTACACGGAGCTGTCGTGCACTCGTCGCTCCTCGCATCTTTTTCTTTTTGTTCAGCCATCAGTTCACAAGCGGGGTCGGCCTGTGGTGATCGGTTTCGTCATTTTATTTTATCAAATGCCTGATCAGGATGTAATCTTGAGACCTTTAAATCCCCATCCAGCATATTAAACCACCATTGTTTTGGCCGGATTTTTGGTTGCTTACCACTGTTTTTGATGTTGTGACCAATACTGGTCGTTGAATTCTCGTTAGTGTGAATTACGTGACCACACCATCGAAAACGCCCCTCTTGCAGTTTTTCCACGATCGGTGCAAACCCGTTCGATCGCGGATATTCTCATTTCAGACCTAATCAAAACGTGTCACGCCACCAGTGCAATGCAACTTCTTCGTCCCCATTACCGCAAGACGCCATTCATTGACCTTTATAGTCGGCCAATACTCAGAACTATGGAGAGCGGCAGACGAACGACATTGCAGTAAATTTTAGATTTGGGACGTGCGCTGATACGTCGATCACAAAGAACACCAATTGGGGAATGCCACTTCATCCAGGTTGCGTTAATGTGTGAAATAATTTCATTACGCAGTTCTCCATTGGCAGATAGCATTGACTCGAGAGATTTAAATCGTTGAGTTCTGGCAATGGCAGTAACCTGCCCCTCGAGATATTTAAATCGCTGAGTTTTGGCAATGTCGGCAACCTGCCCTTCGAGATATTTAAATCGCTCAGTTCTGGCAATGGCAGTAACCTGCCCAGAACTGAACGATTTCAATATCTCGGGTCAATGCTATAAGCCAATGGAGATCTATGTTATGCTCCTCAAATAGGGAAACACAAAACCTTTTATACCTGAATATACTCTCTCACATGGAGTGTCAGTCGCGATTTACTGCAGAAGGTTGATTGTCGTTCCGGCGAGACCACCGAGGAGAACCCCTACGTTTGCTCCGTTTTCGAGGAAGCATCAACTTCTGCGGCAGCGATTTTCTACGCACGGATTTTTTTTTTTGCAGCAGCAGCAGCAGCGCAAGGCAATTTGAGCGCAGATTCTTATTAGATACAACCAGTGGTGCAGTGAAAACTGGTGCAAAAGGAGAGTAGAGGGAAGTGTGCAATATGCGACAAAGAATGACGTCGTGGCTACGTTACTGGCGACTCTGTCATCGACATCCTCGGCCCAACCAAACTTTCGTGCGTCGGGTTCTTCTAGGAGTTTCCTCCATTGGTTCATTGCGCCCTTCGTAAATGGGGACAGAACGCCGCTGTCGTGTGATCAAGGCTACAGAAAATGCGATTCATCAGCATCCTTCTTCAAAATATTTACTCCATATTTGTATGAAATACACATTTTTATATATAAATATTTCCAAACAAAAATAATCAATAAAAGTACACTCGCTGCAAGAGTCGGCATGAGGTTTTTGAAGGAGAAGGTTCCGCTCCAGTCTTCACCCGGGTCGTTTTCTGTGTCGTTGCGCTCGCTGGACATGACGGACGCCACACGCTCCAATCATGCACTCATCGGGCTTGAGTTTCTTCCAGTCGGTTAAGCACGATATACAGCACCACATCAATGCTAGCGACTACCCGATCTTCTCAAAGGAGCGACCCCTATAACCCCAGCAACTGTCGGCCATCTCCACTGTATATGGTCCCTAAGCCAAGCGTCGAATGGAGGCCTTATGGAAATTACAGGCATCTGAATGCTCGGACGATTCCCAACCGATACCCTATTCCACTCATCCATGACTTAATTGATGAACTGCCGTGTTTTCACGACCTTAGATGTGGCCAAGACGTATCATTAAATCCCTATAGCTCCCGCAGACATACCAAAAACGGCTATTTGCACACCTTTTGGACTTCTCGAGTTCACTAGAATGATATTTGGCTTGTGGAACGCGGCGCAGACATTCCAGGGGTTCATCCACTCTGCCCTACGAAACTTAAATTTCTGTTTCGTCTACATGGATGATGTTTTGATCGCCCCTTCTACCGATCCTGATCATTTGAACCATGTAGAGTGAAAACGTTGAAAAGTGCGAATTCCTACAAAAGCAGGTGAAATTTCTCGGCCACATGATCATGAAATTCAACCAGACTCAGACATGATTGAAGCGATCAAAAACTTTCCCCTGCCAAATACGGAGAAGAATCTGCGAAGGTTCTTGGGCATGTTAAGCAGCTGGTTGATGTTACACTTCTGGCATTTTCTCTACCAGATGCATCCCTACCCATGTTGGCCGATGTTTAAGACACAGCAGTCTTTGAGTTTCTTTTCTAAACAACTAAACCCAGCTCAACGCAGTTAAAACGCCTACGATCGTGAGCTACTCACCGCGTACCTCTCCATTAAATACTTCCGTTTCTCCTTTGGCAGCAGGCTGTTGACTGTGTTCACGGACCATAAGCCCCTTGCGTTCGGGCTTAAACAAAAGGCCGACAGAGCGTCGCCTCGCCAACTTCGGAATCTGAGCTTAGTCAGTCTCCTTCCGATATCCAACCTCGTTGCAGACGCTTTATCAAGAATCTCGAAGATTATAGTCCCCACCGTGGTCGATTATACGAGAATCGTCGAGGCACAAAAGGACCACGAAGAGCTTCAGAGGGCAAACTTCAAATTCAAATTCAAGAAATTTCTTATCTTCGGCTCAATCTCTCTATTCTCTATTCTGCGAGGCCTTGGACAAGGGCCCTCCTCCATTTATTCCGGCCGATTTTCGCATGGAAGGATTCCATACAGTACACCATCTTGCGCACTCAGGCATCAGGACGACGAACCAGTTAGTCACCGGAAAATCTGGCCGTGCATGAACCAGGACGTAAATCCTTGTCCCAGACAGTGCATCGCGTGCCAGAAATGTAGGATTAACCAGAAGGTAAAAAAAAGAAATAGGCGTATTCCATCGGTAAACCAAGCACTTTTACACCATCTCCCTCGACATCATTGGCCCTTTGCGGGACTCACACGGTTATAAATATTGCCTCTCAACCATCAACAGGTTTATGCGGTGGCCTGAAGTAATACCTCTGACTGACAACTCTGCACAATCATGTGCCGAGGCCGAATATTGCTGTGTCCTTTATTATTGCTTATGTAGTTTGTCCAATTCCCTCATAGAATTTTTTGAAGGTGTTTCGCTTTGCTTCCCGAATTGCGTTACTTTATGTTGTCAATGTGTTTTTGTATCTTGATCAATCCCCTGTTTGTTTCGCTTGAGGAGTTGCGGTCGTTATTTAATTTGCGCTGTTAGTTCTGTACTTTTTTTTCGATGCTGCTTGATTCGCTTGGATACCTGACTGTAGAATTTCTGTGCCTGCATCATTGCAACCAGATATCCGTAATTTTCCTCCCGTTGTCTTTTATCAGTTGAATGCTATATCTTCAGCGCACTGAGGGCACTGTACTTTGTAAGTTTTTTCAGTTGTCTCCCAGGGGCATCGCTGGTGTATGATTTGGTCTAGAAGTGCCTCCATCTCCATTATTTATTTATTTATTTATTTAATGAGGACAATACACAGAACGCAAATTTCTTACTACATATTGTCCTCAGAGGAAGGGGCAGGTGAATGGCTTACTTAACGCTTAAAGCTAGAGAGGGGCATAGAGTCAAAGGACCCAAGCTGCAGGGCATTGTAGCACCGGCAAAACCTCGGGATCGGAGAGTGAAAGTAAATCTCGAGCTCCGCGAAGGGTACATCAAAAATGTCCGCACTACTTGTGTTATGAGACGAGGCGATACGGGAAGTAATATCCGAGTTGGCGGAGCAGTCCATCAGGCAATTGCAGAGTTTGAAAAGAGTACACATATCAAGGAAGATAGGGCGTTGCTGTAGGGAGAGGAGATTGAGGGTGAAGAGTCATGACGGCTAATCCACCCGTGGAAGGTTCTTTTTGTACTAGAGGTTCCGGGTGAATTTGCGTTGTACAGCTTCAAGAGCGCGGCAGTCACGGATGTGGTAGGGGGACCAGACTACACAGCAATATTCAAGGATGTTTCTGACAAGGGAATTGAAGAGTGTTAAGGAGGGCTGGATTGAGGTAAAGTCGGAGGAGGAATGTAGGATAAAACCAGACATTTTGGAAGCTCTATTGATGATGATGAAGTGGGAATTGAAACGAACGTCGAATATTACACCCAGGTCTTTGAAAGAAGTCAGTAGTGAAAGGGGTTGTCCACTTAGAGAATAGGAAAAGGATGTTGGGGAGTGTTTAAGGAAATAGCGCATCCAGTGTCATTTGTTGACATTCAGTGTTAGCTTATTGGCGGAACACCAACGGGCTAAATTATCAAGGTTGGACTGTAGGAGAGCACTGTCCAACGGAGACGAAACAGAGGCAAACAATTTAAGGTCGTTTGCGTAAAGCAAATACGGGCAGGTGAGGATGGAGGCGAGGTCATTGGTAAAAAACAGGAAGAGTAGGGGGCCAAGTGTAGAGCCTTGGGGAACACCAGAGGAAGAGATAAGAGAGAAGGAACCGGATGAGTGACCATGATAAGAAACTTTGTAGGAACGGTATGAGAGAGAGGAGGAAAGCCAGGAGATGACTGAGGGAGGGAAGTCTAGTAATGACAGTTTAGAGAGGAGATATAGTATTTTAACATCTGTAAAGGTATTTCGCAGGACAATGGCCGCCTTCATTTATCTTAAGATCACTTTGAACTTACAGGGCAGCACCTTTTCCTCTGCCTTCGCTTTCCAAATGAGGTCCATCCTCTCCGGTGAGGTAAGAATATACACCGCTGGCTGATTAAGGACTTCATCACACAAAAGAATTCATGGTATGCAAAGAGAATTAAGAACAAACTCTCCGGTGCGCAAATTGGTAGGATTGGCACGACAGACGAACTGGAGTCAAAGGTCGGGGCTCTGGAGAAGGCTTTTGATACCGCCTTCAAAGTCTCGTGCCCTGCTAAGTACAGCAAAAAGACCCTGCCACCGTGGTGGAACGAAGATCTCTGTAGTCTCAGGAAGTTGACCAGAGAAATCTTCAACATCTGCTACAGGCAAAAATACTGGCAGCCATACAAGGACTGCCTAAAGAAGTACAAGTCGGCTATCAGGACCGCCAAGAGGCGGTCTTGGCTAGACTATTGTCAGAGCATTGAAAGCACTAGTGAATCCGCGAGGCTCAATAAGATTCTGTCCAAGGAACATAAGAGTCCATCCTTCCTTAAAAAGTCGGAAGGCTGCTGGACGGAATCTTCTAGTGAAACCTTGGAGCTGCTGGTGCAAAGGCACTTTCCCTCCAGCGAGGAGGACTGTGAGTCAGAACCTCGCTTGGAGGGTTTGCGGCAACCCCAGCTGTGCGAGACTATCAAATCGGTAATTACCGGGGATAGGATCGGCTGGGCTATAAACAGCTTCTCCGCATACAAATCTCCAGGCCCAGACGGCATAATGCCAGTCATGCTACAGAAGCAGCAGGAAAGGGTTGTGTCGTGGCTTGTTGAGATTTACCGGAGCTGCATCACTTTAGGATACGTACCGCAGTCCTGGAGGCGCGCACGGGTGGTTTTCATACCGAAAGCGGGCAGGCGCGGGACTTTCGGCCAATCAGCCTGACCTCTTTCGTGCTGAAGACCCTAGAGCGCGTCCTGGACATTCACTTAAGGACGATTATGAAGAGAACGCCTTTCTCTAAGTCCCAGCATGCCTACCTCAAAGGAAAATCCACAGAAACCGCCCTCCACGAGGTAATTGGCACGGTTGAGCGGTCGCTGCAGTACAAGCAGTATACCCTTGCTGCCTTCTTGGATATAGAAGGAGCCTTCAACAACGTCAGTACCAACGCCATCAAGGAAGCCTTGACCGGTATTGGATTGGAGGGGTATCTCACGCATTGGATTATATCCATGCTGAGTACCAGGATAATCCAATCCGATCTGGGAGGCAACCACTTGACCAGAGCTGTGAACAGAGGCACGCCCCAGGGTGGTGCTATCTCACCGGTGCTCTGGTTAATAGTAATGGACAAAATTTTACGTACATTAGACAGCAGCGGGGTGAAGGTGATGGCGTATGCCGACGACTTGGTGATACTAGTATCTGGGATGTTTCTGTCCATTATGAGCGACATCATGGAAGGAGCGTTGCGAAAGGTGTGCCTGTGGGCCGCAAGATGCGGACTCAGCATAAACCCAACCAAAACGCAACTGATGCTGTTCACCACCAAGACAAGGATCCCTGAATTCCATCTACCACGGCTGAATGAACAAAGACTGGTTCTTTCCTCTAATGTGAAGTATCTGGGTGTAATCCTGGATCCTAAGCTAAATTGGAGGTTGAACATAGAACTGAGGGTTAAGAAGGCCTGTATAGCCTTCTATGCCTGTAAGAGAACCTTTGCCAAGAAATGGGGTCTCCGGCCGAGGATGGTTCTCTGGATGTACACCGCTGTAGTGCGTCCGATCCTGACGTACGGATCTATTGTATGGTGGCAGGCTTTGAAGAAGAAATACAATAGGACGAAGCTTAATAGGATTCAAAGAACCGCGTGTGCAGGTGCTACGGGGGCTCTGCAGTCTTGCCCGGCAGATGCTCTCAATGTACTCCTGCATCTCCTCCCCCTTGACCTCCACATCAAATATGTTGCAACGTGCAGTGCCGCCAGACTACGTGAGTCGGGATGCTGGGCAGCGAAGTCCTACGGCCACAGCAACATTCTAGATGAAATACCTAGAGAAATCTGGGCATCCCCCACGGACTATGTCACACGCAAGCTGAACTTCACGAGAAACTTTGCTGTGGACCTTCCAACCAGGGCAAAGTGGAAGACCGGCGGCGTGTTGCAAGACTATGACACGGTATTCTTTACGGACGGATCAAAGATGGCCTATGGAGTCGGCGCGGGGGTTTTCTCGAATACACACGGTATATCCAAGTCGTATGGTCTCCCAGGTTTCACCAGTGTATTCCAGGCGGAAGTACTGGCGATATTGGAAGTCTGTCGATGGCTGGAGCGTGATTCGAGCCCCAAGCGTAACATAGCCATTCTGACCGACAGCCAAGCGGCCATCAAGGCCTTGTACTCAACGACGATATCTTCCCGGTTGGTGGGGCAGTGCAGAGACACACTCAACCATCTGGGCGGCACGCTCAAGATCACTCTCCTCTGGGTTCCCGGGCATAGGAACATAGAAGGGAATGAGCGGGCTGACGGATTGGCCAGGCAAGGCTCTGCTCTTGGCAGTCCCTCGGGGAACACCGTCGGTGTTCCGCTGGCGGCTGTCGGGGGCCGAGTCTACTCGCACTACCTAGCAGCCGCGGGCCTGAGATGGCGAAAGCTTACAAGCTGTGCCAAATCAAGGAGAATTTGGCCCGCTTATAACATAGCCCGATCACGAGAGCTCCTGTGCCAGACGCGCGCAAATGCATTCAAGATTACGGCGGTCTGCACGGGGCACTGGCCCATAGGGGACCATGCCGCTAGGCTCGGCTTACCCTACAACTCGCATTGCCGAAGCTGCGGAGAAGGAAGGGAAACCCTCATGCACTTTCTCTGCGATTGCCGGCTCTGGCTCGAGTCAGGCTGCGGACACTGGGTAAACCCTTCTTTGGGGACCGCAGTGAGATTTCTAGTTACAGGGTCAGAGAGCTGCTTTGCTTCGTGAATGCTACGGGCTGGCTCTGAAGATCCGAGCCAGCTGGACTCCGCTTCCCTGTCCCTATAACAACAGTCACGGTCTTAGGAGTTTGTGGCATCAAAACGGCGCACCAAAGCGCTAATTGGGCTCCTCGGAGCGGCCACTGATACCTACCTACCTACCTACCATGCAAAGAGATTTACGGTAGAACCCACGATTTCAAATATGCAGACCAGTGAGCACGGTATATTGCAACTTCATCTAAGTATCTCGGTTGTTGCCAGTTGTGCTGCTGTAGTTGTTTTCAGCCTTGTTGTTGCCAGCACAGCTTTATGAGGCCCAACTATAAACCGCTATCTCCATCCTTATTTATACCAGTAAAAAAATTCTTAAGAGGATTTATGCTTACATTGGGGCCTAGTCAGGAGTCTGTTCCAACTGAACTTTCGCTACCAATTCACCGATTTAAGGTATGTGACCATAATTGCAGTCTAGAAGAAATTATTTTTACGAGATATAACCGTAGCGCAGGCTCATATGTAACATACTTTACCAACTTTGTCGCCAAATATCTAAATTCACGGCAAGAAATGCATACCATTTACACTGACTTCGCTAAAGCCTTTGACACTGTAAATCACCAGATACTTCTATCCAAACTCTCGTCCCTAAATGTTCCCATACCACTTGTTTTATGGCTTGCCTCTTACCTTTTCAACCGATCCTGCCGCGTCTCTTTTGATGGCTGTACTGCCCGCTCCTTCTCCTCCCCCCTCCGGGCGACCAATAGGGATCTATTCCTTTGTTTTTTTTTATTAACGACCTTCCTCCTCTCCTTACTTGTCCCTGTTTGCTCTATGCAGACGACCTTAAGCTGTTTTCCGTTATATGGTCACCTATGGACTGTGTGTCCCTTCAATCTAACCTGGACACTCTGGTTCGTTGGTGCCGGACTAAAGCGCTAAACTGACGTTTAGCGCTAAAGTGTCACTTTATATGCTACTCCGTAAAATGCTCACCCACTTCTTTCTTCTAGTCTCTGAACGGACATTCCTTATCCTGCTTAAATTCCACTCAAGACCTCGGAGTCCCTTTCGGCAATAAGCTCCACTTTGACACCCATTGCATCGATGTCATCAATCGAACTACAAAATTGTCAGACTCCTCTGATTTTGACTCCATCCAACCCTCCTTAGCCCTCTTCAATTCCCTCGTGAGGAATACCCTCGAGTATTGCTCCGTGATGAGGTCACCCTCCCGTAACTGTGATTGTCTTGCCCTTGAAAATGTGTTCCCTCTTTTTTAAGAAAAGCTTCCCTCGTGTGGACTACCCCTCCCGCCTCCCCTTTCTAAGCCTTCCCTTCCTACAACAGCGTAGATCCTATCTGGATCTATGCACATTCTTTAAACTTTCCTCAGGTCTGATGGACTGCTCCGCCGCTGACGAGATCACCTGCCGTCCTGCGTCTTATAGCACACGTAGCGCAGACATTTTCAACGTCCCCTTCGCAGAGCTCGAGTCTACCTTCATTCCCCGATTCCTAGGCTTTGCCGAAATTATAATGCAGAACAGCTTGGTCCTTTTAACTTCTCTACTTTAAGTAGTTTTAAACGTAGGATAAGTTTTTTTTTGCTTTCTCCTCCTCCTGAGGACAATAATTAATTGGAATTTACTTCGTTTGTTGTCCGTTAAATTAAATAAAATAAATAAATTAAATTAAGATAAATAAATATTCCTAATTCTTTGTCAAATTCAAAGTTCACCTCTTTAATTTGTCTAAGCGAGTTGCGACCTTGGCAAGTTTTAAATTGTCTTTTGCTACATCGCTTTACAGCAAACCTATATTACTTTCAATTACTTTACAAGTTTAGTGTTCCTGCTCCGCATATCCTCTGATAATATTTAAGAAGATTCGTATCCAAATGCCATTTTCTTTCTCTAGTGGGAGCACTACATGCGCTGTAATGGATTACCAAATGCTAGTAATCCTGGTGACCTTCGTAAGTACATTTATATGCGGTGCAGCAGTGTCATAGAAAACAAAAATCGCGAAGGAAATTGGCTTTTAAAAACTAACGAACGGACGATCTTGACCCAAAATAAAAAAAACCCCGACCTAACTCGAGAGAACTTGCGCAAAGCTCAGTCAAATTTAGGAGAAATCTATTCACAAAGCATCCAGGAAGTATTAGGAGTACTGGAGGAGATTGATGGTGAATTGAACAATTCCAAAAAGCTTCATCAAACTACCTTTGAAGATTTAAAACGGCTCAAAAGGGAAATCCAATCATTACTAGCAGATTTCATTGATGATTTCACTTACAGGATATTATCACATGTGGAGCGAGATATGGAGTAAACAGGGTTAAACAGTTAGTGAGTTTAGAACAGGATAAATTAATTTTTATCTTATAGGTGTAACACACCAGGCATATCCGAGCACCTTTACGAATCAAGTGTATTCAAGGCACAGGTTTTGATGATACAGGCCAATGCATCGAAAACGTAAGTCTATGTCAACTCAGCGATCGTTGGGATATAAAAAGGAAAAGAAAACTTGCAAAATTTTCCAGAAATGTCAAGGATAAATTCAAAGAAAACAGCCCTCATTCAGAAATAAATTTTCCTCTGCTAAAAATGCAACTTGTATTTCCTGAAAACTTCCAACTGACCTACTCAGCGATTCGTGGCTTATGGCTGAACTATGACCATTTCAGCAACTATTGCCCCAGTTTTATGCCGCCTAACCAAACCTCTAAGCATTTAAGTTGGGTTCCATCCTTAAGAAAATTCAATTTTGATTGAATAATGATTAAACTTCCTGTAGATATCCTTCAACAAACTAGGAAAGAATGGAAAAAGCGAAAGGAGATTCTTCAAATGACTTTAGAACAGGCCACGAAAGGAAGCAGTAACGTTCAAGGCTTCGAACAAGAGGAAGTACAACAGCGAGCTATCGATATCGACAAAATTTACACAGAATATGAGGATGAGTTGAACAAGGCACGCCGAAAATCAATGAGCCCAGGTGCCTTAAATCTAACCGAGTTTGATGTCAATTTACGTAGTCATCGCATAGTGGGCGGAGTATTTTGTATCGACCACCTGGATCAACCACAGCAGGACAAACGCTTGAATAACTCGTCGTTTATTCGATCAGGTAAAGAAGCTTAGTTTTCGTGCCAATGCTATATCCCTATTACTCAATAATTCTTCTGTCAAACAGTAACGCTTCCAAATAAACTAACAAAGAAGGACTTTTACCAACCATACAGACCCCCGCCACCTCCGCAGCCTGGTGTACGTCGGCTACCTGAAGAAGTTGAAACTGAAATGAAAGCTATCGAACGAAACTTAGATAAACTAATCACAGTTTCATTACAGTAAAAGTTTAAATACTGCTTCTAAAGAGAGTACCTTAAGCACAAACCCTCCTTTCTAGATTGCCTGAAACAGTACTTTGGTTTGAACCACCTGTTGTTTGCCGATGGGAACTGCCCGAAGAAACGCGTCAATCCGAGAACAAGGAAGAAGGTGCAACGAAGACCACCACCAGCAATTTGAGGGGTAGTCTTGCAGTGTTTGAGAATTTACAAAATATCAAAGTTTCCGACCAAAACACTATGAAAATTGTTACGGACTTCAACCTTTATAAGATACCAAAAACTGCCGATCTGTTTGGGGTGATAAAACATTTCGTGATACCTCGCTTACCTGAAGGTTACTGTATACTAATTGAATACACTGAAACCGATACGGAAAAATCTGAGAAAGGTTGCTCTCTTTATTTGACAAAAGGTAACGAGAAATGATAGAACATTGTATGCTCCCGCAGCAACCTAAAATTTTTCTATCAAAATTGTAGAGTCGACTCGGAGTCAGTTTATCCCGCTTCAACCATCTGTCAAACGAATCATGAACAACCTGGTTGAGACAAACTCACCCCGTTCCCTTCACATGGAGTTTAACTTCGACAGAGTGCTTCAGATTATTCAGCCCATGGAAACTGAAACGAAAGATTCTTTGTTGGAAAAGGACGAATTCGATCCAAAATATATGTTCTCGGAGCTCATACAGGTAATTTTCAGATTGTGTTACTAACACAATCTGAATGGTTCCTTTTCCCTGCTTCACTTTTCGTTGCCTTTTCCTCCTTTATGTTGGCAAGCTTTAATAGCTATGCGTCGAAGATTTGAAGTGATACCACAAAAAAAGAGTAGCTTTTATGGAAGTGAATCTTACTGAAAATCTTTTTCTGGTCCCATGTTTTGCGTCTTATGGAAATTTTGTGCCAACTGTATGTTTCCTGCTCACTCCTTCATGAGCTATAAGGCAGCCAGACAATCTCTTTATTGTTATTGGTTTTCTCTCAATTTTCAATCAGACTCTGGTTCAGTTTCCTTATGATCACACTTAATCCTGTGCAACAGATAAGCTAACAGCACAAAACGAGCATTAATGATGAATGGAATTCGAACCCAGGACAACGAAATTGAATTATTATTATTTTGTTAAGGGAAAGTCGCACCGCGTCCTTGAAGAACTATTGTGCCCCTTTTACTGGTTATAGTGTACCTGTTGATCATAGTATCTCAAGCAGGCCAGTAACCGTTAGGAACTTTAGTATGTTCCCCACTTCCAGGAGTTTCAGCTTTGCATCTGGTATTAAGTGTTCTCCCAGATGTATCGACCTGCTTTGCACAAGTGCTGGACACTGTCCCAGGACGTGCATAGAGGTTTCGTCCTCCTCCTCACAGAACCTGCAGGCAGTGTCCGTAGATATCCCTAGCTTCCCTAGGTGGTAGTTCAGCCGACAATGACCAGTGAGAATTCCCACTATGATTCGGAGGTTCTTTTTGGTGAGGTTTAAGCAATCCTTTGTGCGCATGGGTTCGTATCCCCCAATAAGCACCCTGGACTGCTCCATCCCTGGTAGGCCCGCCCAATATAGTTCCCTCAACCGTTTTTCTTCGTTTCTTAGATTCATAGCCATGAAACCGTTTCCGATTCCACAGAAGGGTTCTGGCCCGTATAAAGGCATCCCTGCTCCCTTCTTGGCTAGTTCATCCGCTGCCTCATTGCCTTCCAGCCCAGCATGGCCTGGAACCCAAAGTATCCAGACCTTGTTGGACGAGCCGAGTGTATTCAGTCTCTCAAGGCATTCCCATACCAGTTTAGAGTTCACCTGGTTGGACCTAAGTGCCTTGATCGCTGCTTGGCTATCGGTGAGAATAGCTATGTTCTGCCCCCTGTAGTTCCTTTGCAGATTAAAGGAGGCACATTTGTCTATGGCGTAAATTTCCGCCTGGAATATGCTAGTGTACCTGCCCATTGGCTCAAAGTACATTTTCCTTGGACCAATGACACCGGCACCCGCTCCCTCTGCTGTGAGGGATCCGTCAGTGTATCAAGTAATCAGTTGCTGGTTTAAGCCGTATGTCACAGCCACGCTTTCCCAGTTTGTCTTGTTACTCCAACGTGTTTCAAACTTCTTATCGAAGTGAAACCTCGTTGTCATGTTGTCCCTCGGTATCAGTAATTCGGGATACCGCCTAGAAAGGATATCAATCTTCCTTCGATTTAGGCAGCTCCCCGCCTCACTCATGCTACCGGCCATCCTGAATATTGATCTCCTTGCCTGCATCTGTATGTGCAGATGGAGAGGGGTTAATCCCAGAAGGACCTCCAGGGATGCCGTTGGGCATGTCCTCATTGCCCCACTGATACACACGCAAGCCAGCCTTTGGAGCTTATGTAATTCCCTGGCTTGTGTGCTGAGTTGGGTTCTTTCTGCCCAGATTACCGCTCCATAGGTAATCATTGGTCTTACTATTGCAGTATATATCCAAAGTAGTATCTTCGGGCTACAACCCCATTTTTTTCCTGCTATGGATCTGCAAGTCATCAGAGCCCTCGTGGCTTTCCGACAAGTGTTTCCGACATGTGTCTTCCAGAGTAATTTTTGGTCTAGCGTGATTCCCAAGTATTTGACCTCTGTTTCTCGTTTCACCTCCATATCATGTAATGTTATGGCTTTCAGGTGATCCAGCTTACGCCTCCTAGTGAATGGTACTATGGTGGTTTTGGTTGGGTTGATCCGCAGTCCCACCTTCCTGCACCAGGCACTAGTAACCCTTAATCCAGTTTGGATTCTATCACATAGGGTATCTTCATATTTGCCCCTACAGATTAGAACAATGTCGTCCGCGTAGCCCTGGACTTGTATTCCAGTATTAGTTAACACGTCCAGGAGTTCATCCACTACCATACTCCACATCAGCGGCGATAGTACTCCGCCCTGTGGACAGCCTTGAGTGGTGTTCATGATAATAGAATTTGTACCTGTTTGTACCTCTATTTGTCTGCTTTCTAGCATTTTGCCCATCCAGAGTGCCAGGGTGTTTCCCACTCCTTTGCGGCTCAGGGCATCCTGTATCTCTGTGTGCGATGTGTTGTCGAATGCTCCTTCGATATCCAAAAACGCGCACAGTGCAATTTCTTTTGTTTCAATGGCGTCCCGTAGTACCTCTGTCAGCTGATACAGAGCAGTTTCAGTTGACCTTCCTGCCCGGTAAGCGTGTTGACAGTGATGTAAGGGATTACGCTTTAGAACGTTAGTTCTAATATAGTTGTCTATGACCTTCTCCACCGTTTTGAGTACGAACGATGTTAGGCAGATTGGTCTGAAAGATTTAGGGTGAAAAGGATCCTTTTTACCCGCCTTCGGAATAAAGACCACTTTTGCCCGTCTCCATGCCCTTGGTATGTAACCCAGTGCTATGCTCCCCCTTACCACCCTCAGAAGAGACTCTAGGATAATTCCTAGGCCCCTCTGGATAAGTGCAGGGAAAATGCCATCTGCTCCGGGAGATTTCATTGGTTGAAAGGTTCCCACTGCCCATCTTAGCCTAGCTTCCGAGCATACCTCTTTTGCTAGTTTCCAGCTCTCTTTCCTTCCCCTTTTATTCGTTGTTGGGGTGTCAGGCAGATTATTGTCGCCTGCCGCCGAGGGGTAGGACCCCGGGAAATGAGTTCTGAGAAGCAGGTGTACCCTGTCCTCCTCATTCTCGGTGAATGTCCCATCTTCCTTTTTCAAGCAGACAGAGGATATTCTCCCGTCTTTGGCTACAGCCTTGTACAGCCTAGTTGCTTCTGTGATCTGTTCAATCCCTTCACAGAATTCCCTAAAGCTGTTCCGTTTCGCTTCCCTGATAGCGTTGCTATACGCAGTCAGTGCATTTTTATACCTCCGCCAGTCCCCGGTTCGTTTTGCCCGGTTAAAGAGTTTTCGTACCTCCGTTCTCATTCTGGCTAAGTTTCTGTTCCACCATGGTACATCCCTTGATGACTTGACTGTCTTGGCCGGACAGCTGGCCTCATATGCGTCAATGACGATTGTGTTGAGGTCTTCCACCACCGTTTCTAATTCTAATTCGCTCCTGATGTCACCGCTCCCTTGAAGGTGGGCAATGTTGTTGCTCAGGTGCATTGTGTAGGATTCCCAATCCGTTCTCTTGGGATTCCTTATTATTCTTTTTATTTCGGAGTTACCCTCAATGTCGAATCTGATTATCCTGTGATCAGACATTGAGGGTTCATCCGACACCCTCCAATTCCTGACCATCCCGTTCATTAGGGTATTTCCTAGAGTTATATCTAGTACCTCTTGTCTGGTGCTGGTCACAAATGTTGGAGTGTTCCCTACGTTGTATATTTCTAACTTATTACTAAGAATAAATTCGAGAAGGTACTCACCTCTACGATTAGTGTCACTGCTTCCCCACACTACGTGGTGGGCGTTGGCATCGCAGCCGAGAAGAAGTGGTAACGCCCTCTCCTCGCAATACTCCGTCAGCTTTGCGACTTGTTCCGGTGGAGCCCGGCTCTCGTCTCCTGGGAAGTATCCCGATGCTACCACTACCTTTCGAGTGCTCCTCCCGGCTTCCAATGAGACTTGGATAGCCACAAGGTCCCCGGTTAAGAACTCTGAAAGACATATGTATTTTAGATTACGTTTGAGAATTATGCAAGCTCTTGGTTTTTCACAAGACGAGTCCCAAATTACCTGCATGTCTCCTCCTTGCAGACCGCGAATCTGCCCCCGGTACACCCAGGGCTCCTGAGCCAGCACTATTCCAATGTTCTCCTTGGAATTTGCCCTTGCAATCACTGCAGATGCAGCTCTCGCATGGTGGAGGTTTATCTGGGCTATCCTAGTGCTGGCCATTGGCTCCGTTATTGTTTGGAGCTCTTCTCCACTGTCGGAGTGTCACCCTCCTCCTCCGACATGGCGCTTTCCTGCGCGTCGCTGTCCACCCCGAGCCCTAGCAGTCCTAGGTCTAGGTCGTCCAGCTTCTGTTCTTCACTGGGCAGCAGGTCTATTTCCCTGGTTGATCCCGTTCTTTCCGCCTCTATGGCTTCCGCGACTTCTTCAGGGACCTCGGTAAGTTTTCCACCCGATGCCTCCTCCGAGGTTTCTTTCCTTGGCTTTTCCTTGTGCACATGCACGGGTATGTTGCCAAATCGGTAGTTGATATGACAACTCCGACGTTTAATTGCCTCTAGGGATCGGTCATCTACCCCGATCGTGAGGAGTTTACCCTTTCCCTCCACCTTGCTTCTGAAGACTCTCCATAGTCGAGTATGGAGATCTTCGTTCTGAGCAATTAGGAGTCTCATGAGGTCTTCTGTTACTATTGCCGCGGCCTTTGGGAGAAAAACTGTCACCATGTGGGCTCCTGGTATATCATCTCCAGCACATGTTGACAGTTCCACCCCTTCCCAGCCTGGCAATCTAGGAATTATGGTTCTGACCCATTCTGCGGTACCTTCCGTCGCGCAGTCCACCAGTATAAGGCCTGGTCGAAAGCGTATCCCGGTGAACACCAGTTTCGACGTCCATCCCTTGATCATCTGCTTGACGACCAGTTCTTCAATGGTTTCCTGTTCCTCCCGAGTGAGTATTTGCTCGGGAAACCTTTTTGGCAGTATGGCCAGCCGAATGCCCTTGACCGCACTAGCATAGCTAATGCCGGGCTTCCTGGGTCCTGCCTTCACTCCTGACCTGCCCGGGTTTTCTCCTCCCGTGGGTTCAGGTCTGGGTTTTTTGGGGGCATTCCCTTCATGCGGGCTGATCTCTGCTGCTCCCCGCTTTCTCGGCTCCGGTAGAGATGGCTTAGGTCTGTCCTGAGCCCTCTTAAGGGCCTCTTCTGGTTTCAGGCCTTCCTTCAGATAGCGCAGGTACCATTTAACCCCGGCGCCACTGAGACCTGTCTCCTTCCTGACGTCTGTTATGTTTATCTCAGACGTGCTTTTGCTGGTCCCTGCTCTTTGAGCAGTGGTGTTCGTTGGCTGTAGTCCATGCAGTATACCAATGGTCACCTTGGATCCACTGCTTGACGTCCCAACTTCTCCCTTCTTGGGTGTAGTCACCTGGCTTTCAGTAATTCGGAGACGTGCCTCCACCTGATTAACCAGTTTTGGTGCGGTACGGGGCCCCGCTTTTTTGGTTTTTGTTTTTTTTTCCAATTTAGTACTCATTTGATTCCCACGAGTATGGGGGTTAAGAGGTCCGCCGTGCCATAGCCCCCCGTAGCACGGTAAGATCTAACTTACTCACTGAGGCGACCAGGTATCAGTGAGGCTCCGTTCGAATACAGTCAGTTACCCCCGACTGCAAACTATCCAATGGGCACGGTTCGCATGACACCCTGGATTGGGGGAGGTGTTTTTCGACTCCCCAGTCTAGATCCGTAGCGTTTTGTTAATAGTAGGGTCACCTCGTACAGGGTGTGGCTATCACCACTCACTAACGGTCTTGGTAGACGAGAGGCTTGGCCCCTGAAAAGGCACACACCGTCCCAGAGGAGAGACAACTCATCCTTAGACAAAGATAGGTTGGCCTCAGGGAGCTATGTTCCGCATCAGTCTATCCTGCAGTACACTGCTTGACCCCAACGAAATTGAAAGGCTAATACTAAACCCCCCGCTCAGGCATAGCGCTGTCGGGCTGTGGTTAATACCCCAAATCGTGAGCGAAGGCCCTCCGTAATGTTGAGCCTTCTTTCAATCGTAAACTTATATCTTCTATTTGATATTTTAGGCTTTCTAGTGTGCAGTGAACTTAAGGGGGTCATCCCGTATGTTGGATCCGAGAAATTCGATTTTTTTGGAATCAATTGTATCTAGATATAGTGTAAAATATTTGGGCTAAGTGATTTTTCGATATTCGGGGTCGTTCAACAATTTTATAGTGGTAAACAGGTAAAGTGTCGTATGTCAGGTTTATGTCGATCACCATATTGGAGCCGCAATTTACCGGCCCAAGAAAGGAAGGCTTTACATCTACTTTTTTTAAGAAACCGAAGTTTTTGAACCAGGTATAGTAGATTAATGGTCAGTTGAGGTTATTATGATTAATAATGCATTTTTCTTGAAACTGCGTGTTGGGAATCGGATGCCACCATAGCTCAAAATCTATCCAAAAAAAATTCTTTGAAATTTTCACGACTTATTCAGAACACATTTCTATGGTTCACAAACTACGATAATTGCTTTTCTTTTTCTTTTATACATTAAAGAAGCCGTGAAAAAACGTCAAAATTTACAAAAAAAAGTTTAACAAGGCACCAACATTTTACCTTTCAATATTCGGTCAAAGGTCGAAGGGTAGTATAGGTCCCAGGGCGAAACGTGGATTGGTATCCACGATGGAGCGTTAAACTTGGGAAATGCCTGCTGAACCAACACCAACAGCTCTACTATCAAACCCTATCTCCACCTACACGTGGTGACCGCTGGGAGCTCTTTCTTAACGAAAAGCTGCAGATGGAGAAGGATGAAGGCGAGTCTCCCGCGCCTAAAAACGGGAGAAATAGTACCAACTGGTCCTCCAGGTTGGGAGTTGAGTAGGGCTGACAACCCTACACGGAACACAACTTGTTGCGAAGCCAAAACAGGAGCCTCGGACTGGACGGATTATACAACGACGAACCCGGCAACGACAACGGAATAACGATTTGCGCATTTTCTCATGGAACGTGGGCTCCGTGTACAGAGTTGAAGCTGATAAGCAGCTAGCCGATACCCTGTCCCAACATAGGGGGAGATGCGTTGGACAGGGACCGGTTTCCTATATTCCGCTACACCATATATTATAGTGGTCATCCAGTAAAAAATTAAACCTGTTGTTATCGCCTTTAAAAACATAAGCGAAAGGCTATGCACTCTGCGCTTGCGAGGCAAGTTTAGACATATAAGCTTCATTAACGTTCACGCCCCTACAGAGGAGACTGCAGAGTCGGAGAAGTATAACTTCTACGAGACAGTAGAACGAACCCTCGAAGCCTGTCCTAGATATGATGTCAAAATCATACTTGTGGATTTTAACAGCTAAGTAGAGAAGGAGCCCGTATTCAGGCGATACGTTGACTCCCACAGCTTTCACCAAAATACAAATGCTAACGGACTGCGTATTATTCAATTAGCAGGGTCACACGAAATGGTTTTTGGAAGTACCTGGTTTGCGCAGAAAGCAGTCCACAAACATACGTGGGCCTCTCCTGACAGGACCACTTTCAACCAAATTGACCACGTGTTGATCGAACGCCGCCACCTCTCAGCCTTGATGAATGTCAGAACATATAGGGGGAGCCAATATAGACTGCGATCACTATCTCGTTGGCATGGTTCTCCGAGCTCGAATAACAACACCACCCAGAATCCCCTCTGACAATCAGGTGAGAGTTAAAACTGAAGAACCAACAAATCTGTGAACTCGAAAAGTACAGGGAGCAACCGCACCAGTTACGGAAGTTCTACCAACAAGTCAGCAGGATGAACCCTTATACACCTCGGATGTTCATCCTGCCGAGACAAAGAGGGAAATCTGATTTCCGACAGAATGGGCATATTGGAGCGATGGGTTGAGTACTTTGATGAACTACTGAACAACCAGAACATCGGCGAGTTGGAGGTCCCGCCAACTGAAGACGACGGACAAATACTGCCACCACCAAGTTTAGGAGAAACAGGCCGTGCAATTCATCGGCTAAAAAATCATAAGTCGCCAGGAGCCGATAGAATTACCGCCGAATTGGTTGAATATGGAGGCGACCAGTTACATCAAGTGGTTCATCAACTTGTGCTCAAGGTATGAGACAGCGAATCAATGCCTGACGATTGGCAACGAGGCATTATCTGTCTCATACATAAAAAGGAAAATATCACACAGTGCAGCAATTAAAGAGGTATCACGTTGCTGAGTACCATCTATAAGATATTTTCCACTATCTTGCTAGGCCGGATAGCCCCATACGCCCAGAACATCATTGACCCATACCAAAGAGGCTTCACTTCAGGCAAATCAGCAACAGATCAGATTTTCCCTGTGCAGCAAGTGATGGAAAAACTGTTGGAATATGGACAACAGTTGTACCATCTGTTCATCGACTTTAAAGCCGTCTATGAGAGCGTAGCCAGGGTAAAACTGTACACGGTCATGAGAGAATTCGGTATCCCGACGAAACTGATAAGACCGACTAGGCTGACCCTGACGAATGTGCGAGGCCAGATAAAAGCAGCAGGATCACTCTGTAGATCATTCGACATCAACAACGGTCTACGACAAGGGGATGCTCTATCATGCGCTCTCTTTAACCTGGCCCTCGAGAAAGTGATCCGTGATGCTGAGGTAAATGCAAGAGGTACGATCCTCTTCAAGTCCACCCAACTACTGGTCTATGCTGACCATATGGACATCATGGGAAGAACCACCCGGGGCGCGAGATCTCGGGCTGCACATCAATGAAGGCAACACAAAATATATGGTGGCAACGTCAGCACCGAAGACAAACCAACCAACAACATCAAACCGCACTGGTCAAATAGGAAGAATAAGGATAGGAGAATACAACTTTGAGACCGTTGATAATTTCTTCTATCTAGGATCGAAAATCACAACCGATAACAGCTACGATGATGAAATCCGCGCACGGTTGTTGTCAGCCAACAAAGCCTATTTCAGCTTACAAAGACTGTTCCGCTCGAAACGTCTCACCATAGGGTCAAAGCTCTTACTGTACAACACTATGATCTTGCCAGTCCCCATGTATTCCTCGGAAACTTGGGTTCTTAGCAAGAAAAATTGCGAACTCTTGGCCGTGTTCGAGAGAAGAATTCTCCGAAGAATTTTCGGTCCCCTACATGAGGATGGACGATTCCGTAGCCTACAGAATGACGAAATCTATGAGCGATATCATGACCGTCCAGTTGCGGATAAAATCCGGTTCAATAGGTTACGTGGGCGGGTCACTTGATCCGTATGGATGAGGATGATCCCACCCGGAAAGTCTATAAGAGCAATATCTATGGTAGGAAAAGATGACGAGCCAGACCCTGCCTAAGATGGAACGATGGCGTAGCTCAAGACGCCAGACAGCTTTTACGGATATCAAATTGCGAGATTCGAATGGGTATGTAACCTACCTGAATGAAACTACGAATATGAAGTAAATACCGGAAATTATGCTCCAACAGAGAGTCTCTTCGGGACTATATCTGCAGTGTGCAAATCCTGACTATTTCATGTACCAAAAGAGTGACCATGTACTACACGGGGACTGCGGTTTATGTGACCTTCAGTTCTAACACTAATATTCCGCGACACTCATTTTTAAGTTTTTTTGTGAACCAAAATCTTACTAAAATCGGTTCAATGTGTGTCCGTCTTTCCATCTGTGCGTCTGTCCGTCTGTCTGTCTGATCGTCTGTCCATCTTTTCTTTTTTTTTTGAGGAGGTGGAGATCTTCAAAAGACACTGGCCTGGACACGCCAACGTCTGGGATTCTTACCCACTAAAACCATCCCCGACTCCTCCAAGCCCCATGGAACCACTGTACGTTATTACATCACGGGGCGGAGTCCGCTCATTTCAGCTTGGTCCTCTTTCGCTGCTACGCGGCGTACGCAACCACGCTTTTCTAGTCTCCTCTGCCTTTCGCAGTTTGCTCTGGATAGATACGACCATGGAGTTGATCGCATCCCAGTCTTCCTAACATGCTAACATTCTTCGCACCAGGTTCTCTGGTACGGGCACTTCTCCTAGAGTCTCCCCTAGGTCCTTCCTTTCCTCCACAAACCTTGGACAATGGAAGAATACATGCTCTGGGTCCTCTGGGACTCCATTGCAGTTTGGACAATCAGGTGAAGTATCTAGTTTAAACCTGAGCAGGTACTGGCGATATCCTCCATGCCTCGTGGGAAACTGAGTAAGATTATAATTAATCTCACCGCGCTGTCTCTCCAACCACTCCTTGATGGTATCCACCGACCCTTTCCCGAGCGTCCCCAATGCTCTTGCCATCTATTTAGGGATCTCCCCCTTTCGGCGTTCTTGGACTGCGATAAAGGAGAGATAGACTTCGCATTATATATATTCATCATCTCATCTGCGAAGATGTCAATGGGCATCATTCCATCATTGACGAATGCTGTATCATCTGAGACAGTCCTGAATGCCGAGCACACCCTTAGGGCTATTCTTCTGTAGACTGAACTCAGTTTGTTAGCGTTAAATGCAACGTGCAATGCCTTCCCCAAACTGCAGTTGCATAGAGCAGGATCGAACTCACTACCTTAGCTACAAGCAACCTGGAAGCATGCCGTGGCCCTCCCACGTTCGGCATCATCCTTGCCAGGGCCACACTTGCAGTGGATGCTTTGTCATAAACTTACTGCATGTGTTGTTTATAGCTAAGCTTCCCGTCTATCATCACTCCCAAGTATTTGATGACAGGCTTAGAAGTGATGATATGATTCCCAATTTGACTACGGGCAAAATTTCTTTTACGGCGCTTGGTGAGGTGGACCGCTTCTGTTTTTTTCTCTCGGCATTTGTCAGACCAGAACTACTTAGCCAACCCTTAACAGCACTGATCGTTTCGCATGATTATAACTCAGCTTCTTGGAGGTGCTTTGCGACAGCAACCAGCGCTATATCGTCGGGGTAGCCCACCCCCGTGGGTTCCTCCGGAAGGGGATAATTAAGTACATCGTTGTACATGATGTTCCACAGCAGTAAGGAGCCCTGTGGGACACCCGCAGTGCTAACATACTCCTGGGATCCGTCATCGGTGTCATACCAAAGCCTCTTGTCTTGTAAATAGCTGTTGACAATAGCTGCAAGATAAGCGGGAATAACAATGTTCGGCAGATATTTCCAACTGGCCGAATTGAATGCATTTCTCACATCCAGGGTCACTACTATGCAATATTTGCTAGTACTGCCCTTTCCGTGGATTGCATCTTCGGCCAAGCCAGTAACCATTTTGATGGCATCAATGGTCGATCTGGCTTTACGGAACCCATACTGCCGATCCGAGGGGCCCCCCTGGCTCTCAACAACCGGGAGTAATTTATTATAGATTGTTCGCTCTAGCATTTTGCCCACAGTATCCAGAAGACAAATAGGTCTGTAGGAGGTTAGCTCAACTGGAGGTTTGCCAGCCTTAGGCAGTAGCACCAACTTCTGTCGTCTCCATGATGCAGAAAATATCCCCTCGGATATGCACGCTTCGAACAACTCAGCGAACATGTCCGGTCTGGATTTCACGGCAAGTTTAAGGGCCCTAATCGGAACGCCATCCAGACCCGGAGCTTTGTTATCTCCTATCCTAACGCAGATCTCCAGCAACTCGTCACTGGTGACTGGTGGTATTGCCATCACATCCAGAGGTCGCTGGAAGCTGCCTACGCCCTCCTCTTGTTGGGGGAATAACCCCTGGATAATTTTTAACAAGAGTGAAGAACACGTGATCTGAGGAGATGATCGGCCTCTGAATTGCCCCATCACGTTCTATATGGTTCTATATGGCGAGCTTGAGGGTTTTGCGGGCCTCCTTATAGACACGCTCTTTTTGCCCTGTGGCTTTACACATGTCTCAAAGAAGATTGCCTGGTGGTCGCCGTGGGTGTAGCGTTCGCTGATGCACCAGGACAGACCACCACGAATACAGACACTGGCAAACTGGGTGGGGCGTAGCAGCTGTATATATATATATCCCTTATTTTCACCCACACAAAGCCACTGGTTACCTGACTTGCACTACATTGTCTGGCCTGTCGACCAAATGCCCATATCGCCGCTCCACCAGTCACATCTGTGACCCATATGCCACCGTGACAGTTTCTATATGGTTCACTTATGATTGCAATTTCCATCTCAGATTCGAACGTGGTCTGCTCAAGTAAATCCTGAGCGACCCTGCAATACCGGGCATTTACCACTTCCGGTAATATGCCAGTTATGCTGTCCCACTTTTACGTTTCCACAACAGGCGTTTGGAGTCCCTACTGCACTCCCTGGAAATATGGCCTTTCTGCATCGATCGGATCGACAATGCTGCTGGTACATACCTTCGCGAAGTGCCCAAACATGAGGCATTTAAAGCAGTGAAGTTTGTTCTCTTAAACTGCAGACCGCCAACAGCTTCTGCGCTACCTCCGCTGGTACTCGTATTGTGACCGTTTAAGTACCGCCATAGGATTTCCAACTTGAATTGCTCCTTCAAAACAGGACAAATTTCTCCTTTCGATATCATTTCATCGAGATCCTTACATTGTATATAGATCTCATGTTTTTGGGCACGCACTGCGGCGTTCTCCCCAAGTAAGTTTTTTACTTGAGTGCGAAAATCATCAGTTTTGTCTACACTGGCTCTTTTCAGCTCTAACATGAGATCCCCTTTCTGGGTTCTTCGGATTCTGTTCACATTTCCGCTCAGATCTTTTAGGTCGGGATCAACTTTGACCTTTTTGAGTATCTTGGTGTTGGACAGATTGTTCTTACTGGAAATAACAATCGCATCTAGACGAGTTCGCACTTTTGCTTTTCCTTTCGCTTTGTTGCTGGTAACTTTAGTCCATCCATCGTTTTCGTTCGCCTTGGACTTCGCAACTTTGCTCGACTTTTCTACATTCGCTATATGCTTTCCTCTTTCTGAGCTATTGGTGCTGGTTTCCAGAATGTCCTGTCCGCCTTTTTTTCTCTAAGGCGCCTACCGATTATTTAGAGGATCCCCTCCTTATGACGTACTCGTTTATTTTGCCGTGATTCGATGGTAGTATGGTTAGGCCTGTGACACTGTTTGCACAATACGGTTCGGCGTATCTTTTGTATTCTTTTCCTCCATCTGCGATCTATTACAAAGGACTCTAGTAGCCCTCACCATATTGTTTATAGCTTGGCGCACGTTGTGCTTGTCCTTGATAAACTCAGACAGCTCAACTATCAGCAAGTCGAACACGCTCCCTGATGGTGGCCGGGATTATGTCGCTGCGAATTATAAAGGGGTACTGGTCTGCGACTCGCTGCACAGTCAGGTGCGCGAATTGCGGGAAACGTTCGACGAATCTCTGGTGCAACAAGGGGCGGTAAAATGTTGTGCCCGCCTTCGCCGTTATTTCGTAGTAGGAGCGGATTATAAAGAAGTTCATTTCTGCAGTCCACTTCATCCACTGCCTACGCGAACCTGCTGAAGCGGTCGCCACAGATTGTGGCGAAACGGCTGCAGCACGCAGAGCAATGCTCCTACTCGTCGTGGCGCCTAGACGTCGAACCGCCCCACGACTAGCGATTTCGACGCCGTGCTATCCATTACGGGAGCCCGACCCAGTCACCAAGTCAAACGACTCTCGCCGGTTATCCGTACCGGACTTCAAATTTCTCCCTCTTCTCATTAGATGGATTTGCATTTTATACCTAACTGCCAGGTGTGGTGATAGTTTCCTCAGTGAGTAATCTGCAAAACTGCAAAGTTCCTGCACTTTCCTGCCCTATCCCCTGAGACACTGCGGTGGCGTACAGCCATTCAGTCTGAAGCTATACATCCCTCCTTATTATTATCACCAGCCTTACTTACTTACTGATGTACCGCCCGATGGACGTGTTCGCTACCGGTGGTTCTAAGCCTGACTTGCCCTGCGACACCTTTAGGATCTGGATAACGGGCTATGCTCGGATCAGCACCAAGCCCCTTCAGTCACTGGCCTCCCCGACTCCTTCCACGTGTAACGTTTTTAGAGATAACCCAAATAGTCATCCTCAAACTTGGGCCTGAACCTGGAACCATCTCTTGGTCACCAGCAGGCTCTCGCGTAGCCTTTTGCCCAACGGGGGCGCCAGAAGGCTCCTTGGGAGAGGAGGTCGGCGGGTGTTAATACCTGCACGTCACGGCTATTGTCGCCTAACGGATACTACAACGGTCGGCTGTTTAATATTGCCTCCCACGTGCAGATGGCAGTGTAAAATTTGTCATACGTGAAATTGGATATGGAAGGCACCCTTATGACATAATGTTTCTGGCTCCCAATTGCGGCCTCAAAGATACCCCCGAAATGGCTAACTCGTGGGGGGTTAGGATGCCACACAATCTGGAGTTAAGCCATACTTCCTTCACATTCGGATATCAGCCTACGCCAGGCCTACCGAAGTAATTTTGCAGTCCCTACCAAATTTATCCTATTATCGGACCAAACTGTTTTAGGCTGCCCCTTACGGCTAGTGAACCGTTGGTAGTGAGATCCATGCTGATTTCCAAATGTATCACTTTCATGGCCATACAAACGAACGGCCCGCATAAATCTATCCCGATGTTTTCAAAGGTGACGGGTGGATTGATTCGCTCAGAAGGGAGGTCCTCCATCTTCGGGATTGCGGCTTCCCCTCGCATTCTGACACAACAGACACACGCTATGCTCCACTTCTTTACACTCTGCTGTAAGGCGTCAATATAATACCTTTCCCGCACAATAGACATTGTAAGACCCGTTCCGCAATGCTGATTGGTTCGGTGGATTTGATTAATTATCAGGTCAACCAAAAGTGATTTCTCTAGAATTCTCGGGTGTTTCCGCTCAAAGGGTATAAGTGGATAATCCAGCCTTCCTGCCAACCTTCCGGCCTCGTCTATAAATGGGTTGAGCATTGACAGCCAATGATGTTTTCCTATTGCTGTACATTTCCGAATCCTTTCCATTTGTTTCCTGGAAAGTAGATGCTGCTGATTTCGAATCAGTGCACACTCCGCCCGCTACGACTCCTGAACTGGATAAAGTTCTGCATTCCCGTTCTTCCATCGGAGGCGTCTTGCAACGGTGTTCACTAGCGGAGGTAAAGTCGAGAAACAAAACACAAAATCCAAGGAAGACTCGGGCCTATACCGATTTTCGCACATGAATCAACGTCTCTGGTCCCTTATCACCAAATGCCGTAAAAAGGAGTTCCCCCTGCCTGAACGGCGGCCCGCTGAAAAATAGATCGTGAAAAATGAATTTTTACGGATACAACCCCCTAGAAGCACAGTCAGCCAGATTCGGTTTGGATTTAACATGAACAGCAATGGACCACCTCAGAGTCCATCTACGCTGTAAACCTCACGGGACCACCCTCTCCAAGCTTTGGGATCATACAGGCCCTACACCCTAGGTTTGCTTTTGCTTTAAGAGGATTGACACGTCCTCGGGCGACAATTAACCGCACGCTATAGCCTTTTCCAACTTCCCTTCTGCTATAAATAACCCCGTCGTAGCCATCACTCGATGCATCACTGAACCTCATGAGTTCCATTTCCTCTTCCGTGGACCGATCTCCAGTCCAATCATTTAACACCTCAGCGAAGATAAGACTTTTTCTTACTGTTCACTGGATGAATCTACTATAACATCGTCCCAGTCGTAACCTTCTTGGCAAAGTCGTTGAATTTCAATTCTCAGCTTCATTATAAATGCAAACAACCACCCAATTAGATCAAAAATTGAGGCCGCTGTACTTAGCATCCGTCGTTTCGTACATACAATGTTCAGACGTGGGTTAATACTGTATTCAAAACAGTTGTCTTTCGGAGAATAGTTTAAGCTTAGGCTCTTGAGGTCCTTTTCTGTCTTCTTCAGTTCGACATATGATTTAATTTGGTGACTTTTGCAAGACGTTCTTGCTGTTGGACGCCCATTTCGTTAACAGGAACTTGCCCTTAGCTAAGGTCTCTGAAATTTGGCGGACAATGGCCTGAGCTTCTTTTACACTGGATGCTCCGTGCAACAGGTCATCCAAATAGAAAGCATTCTTGATGATCCAGCACACCTCCTCGTCAAGGCCATGATTATCTGCCAATTAATGAAGGGTGCGAATCGCTTGCCAGGGGGCGCAATCTAGTTCATAAGTAACAGTTTTCAGGAAATATTCACCGATTGGATCCTCAGAGTTAGCTCTCCACAGAATCCTAAGTCTTATTTTTCTTAGTGATGTCATTAGAATAGCCATATTCAAGCCTACATATTCTTGTGAGAACGTTGAAGACTTCCCCCGCTTCGGCCCGCGGTAACTTATTTCGTTCAAGCTAACCCCACTCGATGTAGGACTGGAAGCATTATTTAATGCTGCATTTGCATTCCGTAGTTTCGTGGTGGAGGTCTCCTGCCGTATTACACTCAGATGCGGGATATAATAAACCTTCCCGGTAGTCCCTCCCTGGAGTTCGGTTGGAGCTTTGGACATGTGACCCAATATTAAATATTCATTCAGAAATTCATCCGATTTGAGTTTATGGTCCCCATTCGTCCGCCATCTCTTCTCTTGTCCTAGATAAAACTGCACGGCTTTACGGTAAGAGTTACCCAGATTGACCTTCTCTTGCCGCCACGGAATCGGTACCACATATCTTCCATCCTCTACTCTGGTGGTTGTTGGTTTTTCACATAGAGCTCCTCACAGTCTTACTCGTCAATAAGATTCAACTCGTCTCTGCTTAAGAGCATATCCCAGAAGGGCTCCAGTTTTTATTCCCACTCTTTCATTGAAACGACCGGGCCAGGCACTATCCATTCCAGCTTAGTATTTTGGAACAAAAAACTGTCGACAGTTTCTACCCCGATGAAGAAAAGTTGCCGTAGGATACTAGATCCTAGCAACACTGCAACATGCGATGCACATTCCATTACTGGATCAGCCAACTTTCTCTTTTGCAGCAACACCTTCAAACGGCGCGGGACGATGAGAGCCTTTAATCAATTTTACCACCAGTATCTTAGTACTGATCTCAGTTCCATCATTCAAGTGAAGAGTGAGGCAAACAATCGACCACACTTTTCCGGCAGACCCACCCCCACCCCAGAGACCTCAATATTGGTTCTAATTTCCTTCAACCTAAGTTTCTGGACCAAATCCTCGGTTACTTAGCTGCTCTGACTTGCTTGGTCAATGAGACAGCAAACCCAAAGGATCAGTCAATTCTTCTTTCCTACCTTAATTACCGCGGCGGGAAGGATTGTAGCTGAGTATGATAGCTATGTTCAGTTCTCTGCATGGTAAACTGCGCTATCAGAAGATTGTACCTCACCTTTCTTCTTACAAGGATGCATTGTAGTGAGGTGCTGCTCTTGGCAAATTTCACATCGGAGAGTCTTGCGCTTGTTGCAAGTTTCTCCTCTTTTATATTTGTGGGAAATGCAGTAAATACATAAATGATAGTGCCGTAGTAATTTCTCCTTGTTGTCACCGTCAGCAGCTGGGAACATTGAATTATGGTGTGCTTACCCATGCACAGGAAACACTTCCATTTTTCCATTCCATTTTTTCTTGCCTCCGTTTGAGCTGGAAAGAAGTGACATCTCCGTTTGGCTGTTTTTTTTTGCTGGGGGGTCGTTTGCTCTGAACATCCCACTGAGGCCACCCAGAAGATATAACCACGTACCTATTTTCCAAAAAGTGATCGACCTCATCGAGAGTGACTGGTAACTTAGAGTTCTGTAACGCCAAGTCGAAGTCTCTGTACGTCGCCATGTCCATTTTCCCTGTTATGATAAAGGGAATAAATGGAACACCTTTGTCCAACTTGAAACCTGCTTTTCTTAGATTTTGGACCACGGAATACACTGTATCCAGGACCTAGTCAAGCGTCCTAGAGTCTTGCTGGCTGTTTTGCGGAAGATCAATCAATGCTTGACTATTATCATCTCTGACCAATCCCCGACGGCGAGTTCCCATGTTGAACTCCACAGATAGAATTTGGGGTGCTTGTTCAGCCTCTCCTTCATCAATACTGGCAATAGGCTCACCTTCTATTAGGTTGCTGTACATGAAATGGGTACTAAAATTTGAAACGACTGTAAAGCTTACAAAACTTTATTTAATTAATCAAAATAGGTGCCAGTCGATTCAAAACACTTCTCCCAGCGAGATACAAGAGCATGTATGCCAGTTTTGTAGAAGTCCAATTTTCAGGAGTTGATAAAGTCGTCGAAGGCAATTTTGATGACCTCTTCATTCCTCAATTGTTATTCCGCCAAAAAATGATCCAAAGGCTTAAAGAAGTGGTAGTCGATGGGCGAAAGGTCCGGTGAATATGGTGGATGAGGCAGAGTCTCATGCTGCAATTCGTTCAATTTTTGAACCGTTGTTCTGGATTCATGAGGTTGTGCATTGTCGTGAAGGAGTATCACATCATCTCTGTTGACTAATCTCGGCCGTTGAATACTCAAGTTTTGGTGCGTTTCCTCGAGTTTGGCATAGTATTTCTGTGCATTTATCGTTTCTCCAGGAGCCAAGAAAAAATAGTGGATAATTCCAGCTGCAGACCACCAAACAGTCACCAATATCTTCTTCAGATGGAGGCTCGATTTCGCCATATGCTTCGGTGGCTCGTCAGCATCTAGCCATTGTGCTGATCGGCGAGGATTGTCGTATAATATCCACTTTTCATCACGTGTCACTATTCTGTGCAAAAAGGGATAGCTTCTGTTGCGGAAGAGTAAAGAACTGCAAATTTCCATTCGAAGCGCCATGTTTTGCTCCGTAAGGGCTTGCGGAACCCATTTGTCGAGCTTTTTCACCTTTCTAAGTTGATACAAGTGGCGGGAAACTGTCGAATAGTGTACCCCCAGTTTCTCTGCAATGTCTCTCAAAGACTGACGTGTGTCGGATTCGCCTAGCACACGCAGCTCGTCGTTATCAATTGATTGTCCTGGATGTCCATGTGGTTCACTATGAAGGTTTATGTCGTCTGACGGTAATTTTTCGAACCACCGCCGTGTGGTTCGTTCGCTTACCGTATAGCTCCGAATGCGCTGTTAATGTTCCTGGTCATACAGAAAAAGTATACGTTTTTGACTCTTTTCCATCCTTTTTTCCTTTTCATTCACTGTTATCAAAACGATAATCAAAACTGAAATGACTCCTTGATTAAATGTAGGATTATTTATACTTCATTATCCGACACCAACAGCGCCAACTGGTGGTGGTTTGATACAGCAAAATCGCAACTAACTTCACTTGATTACCAAATCGGCCATTTTATATGCAACACCCTAATATTAGAAAATAATAAATCGACACAGTATACGAGAAAGAATTTTCGAACATTAGAGAGTGATTTTGGGAACAGAATTCAACAGTTTAAAAAGATTGGTAGCAAAAGTATACTTTTTCCTGACCCGAAATTCTTCCAGGACCTTGAGCATCTTTGCGAACAGCATACTCTCCACCAGAATGCAAAAATTTCTGAAATAAATTCAAAACTCAGCTCGGCACGTTCGTCATTAAGCAAAGAGGAATTGCCAAATCGAAGATTTTCAAGTATAATTATTCGTCGAGAAGTTGATGTTCTAAAAGAGAAACACACGAATACTGTGAAAGCATTCAAATCTGGTGAGGATAGTGATTCTGAATCAAGCGAGGAGGAGATAGAAATGGTCGGACTTTCACATGTAAATCCTGAATTATTTGCTAGGTAAGCGATTTGTTTTGAATTTTTGAAAAGTTTGTCTTGTATAAGATCCTGTTTTGTGGGTATAGCGGATACAATTACTTTTAATGTTGATTTTTAATTCAGAAGGGAAGCTTCATCACCCAAAGAGCAGCCCTACTTCGGCAAATGGTGCACGCGAGATGTTCACGATACAAAATTTAACGAGGACAAACTATCTATTCAGTTTCGCACGGGTAGATTGGGTTAGTTATATTTCGTGTGGTTTTGATTTATATTAAGTATGTAATATTTTTAGGATACTTTGGTTTTGCCGCGAATCGTTACAGTAACATGCCCTACCAGACATGGGAATTGAAACCGGATTTAAAAAGGTAATATGAAATTGAAGTAGTAGCTCTAAAAATCTGGTTGTTTTACATAAACTAAGGTGCAGTTTTTAATCTAGATATGTATTTTTTTCTTTGTTTAAGAATCGAGGGATTCCTATGTCCGCCATTCACTTAATGGCGGACTGGACCAGTTGGAAAGCAACATGCTTTCCCGGTTGTGGTCTACGGAACCCTCACCCTTGGGCAAGCACCCAAGTTGCAAAATTTATGACTTGCGATTTCGTCCAGGGCAAAGGCAATTCATCAGACGCTGCCTCACCTCTGCCCTGGGAGCAGTGTGACCGAAATTATTGCAAGGTGGTATTTGCTTCCTTATATTAATTCAAAAACACGTCATGTGTATGAATTATAACTTTATTTAATAATTCACACACATGACGTGCATTTGAATTAATATAAGGGAGCAAATATCACCTTGTAACCACTTCGGTTACGCTGCTCCCAGGGCAGAGTTGAGGCAGCGTCTGATAAGTTGCCTCTGCCCTGGACGAAACCGCAAGTCATAAATACAGGATGCGGCAACATAACTTCCTTTCTTCAAAACTCAATAGAAACTATTGTATGCATCGGCAAATATTTATTTATTTTTTATAATGTAGGTACATGTCTAAAGTTTTTATTTACATTGTTTTGAAGATCAAATCTGTTAGGTGACGTCCCCCATTCTCCATACATTTAACGGTAAATATATAGAAACCGTCGCAACCCAAATCTAAGAAAACCCCAAGTGAGACCGTTATTGAACGGTGTTTAAGACCAGAGGCCGTTACTTTTATAAAGTTTTAAGGTTGGGTTATGATTTTGAAACAGGTGAATGTGAACGACACTTTTTATTTAGATATCTATTAAATATTTCTCAAATTTGAATTAACACGAAAAAAATGACTTGAGTGAGAGGACGTTACAACGAACGATGCTGTTCTTAGGTGGATATGTTTTAGTGATATGCTTCGGCGGGGAACAATCGCAGACCACCGTGGCTTTTCTGCCTCTCCGCTGTGAACTTCTTCGGGCACTACAGTGATTGCCGGCGAACTTGATGATGGACGACCCGTCTCATTGAAATCCGGAGGCGACGACGATGAGTTCACTGGTGATGTGTCGGGGTTGCACCGGTGCTTTAATGGGCTCTGGTACTCTCCGTTGGTTGATTGAATGTACTATCCGATGGGATTGCTTCTAAATATGCAGGTTTTAAATGCTCGCTTGAGATGTTCGTAACCTGAACATTGATGCCGATAGCATAGAGTTTGTTATTGATGTGTTTGGCTACCCTGTGAGGTCCCCAAAATGGCTGGACAGGCGGTTTCCGCACGGCATCTATGTGTAAGGCAATATCTATGGTAGAAAAAAGAGCCGAGGCAGACCCTGACCGAGATGGAGCGTTGGTGTAGGTCAGGACGCCAGACAGCTTTTAGGGATATCCAATAGGTGGACCTCGGCGCAAAACCGGGGGGTCTGGAGTTCCTTATTAAGGCAGGCCTAGACCAGATACCGGTTGTTGCGCCGTTGATGATGATGATCAATATGTAAGAAAACATGAGAGCATGTTCGCAGATCTTTGTTGACGAAAATGGTTCGCGAGATGTGGTGGTTAGTTGGTATTTACCGAATTTGTCCCATGGCTCTTCGGACGGTTCTGTGTAGTTTTGAATCGGAATAAGTCGCCTTCAGCCATCGATACCAACATTCAACCAGGCCGTTGGAGACCGGGTGGTAAGAGGGTGTTCGATTTCGGATGCAACCGACGACGTAAATGAGTGCTTAAATAGCTGGGATTTGAACTGAGTTCTCTGGTCAGTGGTAATGGTCCGTGATAACGCAAATCGTGCAACCGAATTGCTATAAAATGCCTTAGTTACGGAATGGGCTGATTGGTCCACAAATGAAATTGCTTCTGGCCATCTTGTAAACCGGTCTATCATCGTAAGGTAATATTTGTAACCTTCTGAAAGAACAAGGAGGCTAATGATGTCAAGATAATCATGTTCAAACCTTGCTAATACTGGCTGACCTTAGAATGTTGGCATGGAACACAAAAACGCCTCCAGTTGCCGATGTCTTTTCGCATCCCAGTCCGGACGGATTTTTGCAATATCGTCTTGGCTGTCATACCTCGAATAGGATGCGATCGGTCGTGAAAAGTGTAGAATACCTTTTTTTTCGGAGGTACACAGGAATGAAGGGGCGAATACAATCGTTGGCAACGTTGCAAAAGGGCTCAGTTACAACCTAGCGAAGTCGTGTGCTAGTAGACTTCGAAGTTCAGGATCATTAACTTGTTGACTTACGAGTTGATCTAGATCGATGAAAGTTGGCATCGATACGGTATCCAGGCGACAACGTGTCTGCAATACAATCGTTTTAGTTGTCCATGTGGGAGCTCCTGGTATGTGTCTTATGTCAGTTGAAAATTGTAAAAAGGGTTAGCGCGAAAAGCCTTTTGCTAAAAAGCATAAAGCAAAGGTTTTTGGTCCCTCTGGTTGCGATATGATTCATTATGCTGTTGGGCCGAATTCGGCTTAACGAGGGAGAGGTTCGTGAGTCCGGAAAACTCCTTCAGGATCCTCTGATAAGGGAAACTTTCTGTAATGGTATTTATCGCTGCTGTTCCCTGCGTAACATACACGATATGGTGGTACTTGTCTTAGGGTCCCTAAGCTTCTTGTTTTTAATATCAACGAGGAGGCCGCAGTGTGGCCAAAATCAGCGGCTAAAATGGGGCACTTCACGTTCGCAACATAGAACTTCCACCGCACAAAATTTCCGTGCCATACGTATTTATTGTGCTATCATTAGCGTATAATTTAAACAGTTAAAAAAGCCTATTTAGATTAGCTGAACCTTTGATCAATATCACAATCACGTCAGCACCTGCATCTACCAGAAAGTACAGCGCAGTATCGCGCTCGTATATATGAAAGCGTTTTGTATACGTGTCACTAGGGACTCCCGCAACAAGTGATGAAATTGCTTTCTCACTGGGCGTCGATAACTGTAGGACGAGCGGCGGCGTTTGGCCTTCACTCCAAACCTTTTTGTAATAGAAGCATAAAGATTTGTCGTCAGCGAGTTTGTCCAGTGTTGGAGCGGCCAATACCGCAAGGATGGCTTGAACGTTATTCGGTAAACGCAGGATTTGCGAAGGGCCGCAAAGCTCGAATCCATGAAATAGCCGGTAAGTTTTCTCATATTCCGGCTTCTCAATCGAAGATAGTAGACGAGTTTTAAGGACTCGTTAAGTTCTGTGGTTGGCTGGCGTACGTACGATGACGGGTACTTGTTTTAAAGCCGGAACATCTACCCTGGTAACAACTCTGTCAAAGTGCGAAGCGTCCGTATGAATGCGATTGTTGATATATAATATTTACCAAGCTTATGACCATGAAAAATGGTGGGTTCGACGAAAAGGAGCCGATCCCACTAGTGAACAAGAGTGTGGCGGAGCGAGCAACTTGCGTGTCGAACGCGCGCAAATGCGAATCGCAGTGGCCATAATATCGGAAAACAATTTTAGACAGCGAAAATTATTTTTCGGTGAGTGGAGTTTACAAAAATTTTTTGTTAAAATCGTGTTTAAGAAAAGGATAATTTTGTCTCTTGGTTTAATATATTATTCTTATTGTCTTTTTTGCAACATTTATAGTTTTAATTAACCTTTATGTATTAAGGTACCTTAGTCCTATCAAAAGTTTTATAATAGTTTAAAAAATAACTAATCCAACAAGTTGTCACCGCAACGAAGAATCCGCAACCGAGCGAAAGCGTGGAATTTTGGTGTGCGCATATTTTCATTTTTGAAGAGAAGTCGAAATAATCCTGCAAATCAACGATGACAGAAAGCCGATCGAAGGACGGAAGCTGATCAGGTAGCCGAATTGGTTTTCGAATCCCAGCCCAGCAGACAGAAGCCGAGTATGAGCGCTCTATCATTCCCGACCCTAAAGGACACAACAGAAACCCGATATAAGTCGCACAATCTCCAAAGAAAAGACGGTGACACAGCTTCCCATTAGAAACACAACGCTAGCAGATCGCACTAACCCCGACAACTCTGCCGACGACTGCCAAGGTGGAAGGATCAGGGGAACATTCTCAGAAAATATCGACATTGGGGATTAGTTTAAGCTTAGCAACATTTTTTCCTCTTTTCTGTTATTGTTGTCATTGAAGTAAAACATGCCAGGCCGCAAGAGTTGGCACTCCCTCCTTTTCTTATAAAAAAACAAATCTACATATGAAACAAGTCGAGAAACCGGAAGTTGGGCGCTTCAGGTATGAAAGATTTTGTTTGCTTCTCTTGTGAGTATATTTGAGTGTAAAACTATCCCATTTGTACGTAGCCCGTCATATATATGTATTTAGCATGTCAGATTTAGTACTTCTGGTTGTAAATTTACACGGTAAGGGCAACTTTGAGCTACTATAACTTTGTTACTAATAGTATGATTTTGATCATAATATGTTCCAGATTATAATTTATACTACTACCAACTTTTATAACTCTGAGATAAACTTAAGGGGGTTTTACTCAATTTTTCCAAAAAATAGTAATGTACTATTATTAACTTAATTTGAACAGATACCGATATGGAGAGTATTTTGAGGCCTAGGGATCATATAGAGGCATGAATTTTTTCAGATTTTTCGGTTGGGTAGTTTGGGTAGTAGAGGTCATCACTTTCCACCCCTCCCAGCCCCCGCCTTTTTAACAAATCTCAAAACAAAGACCGGCTCCGGAAAAGTACTTATCGAGACCTTTCATCTGATACCCCACATGACTATATTCGGTGAACAAAATTTTTACGCCGCCCTTTTACATGTATGGGGACCCCCTAAATCTCAACCTAAAAGGATATCACTCACTGCATGTCTGGGGTTCACAGTTCACACCTTCTCACCAAATTTCGTGTCAATCGGTATAACCGTTTCTGAGAAAAGTGCGTGTGACAGACAGACAGACAGACATTGAACCGATTTTAATATCTTAAAAAAAGAACGCCGCAATAGACAGAGCACTCGTCCCGCTTGCGTGCTTTTGATCTCTTGTGGGTTCTTCGCGTCCGCTCAATCACGTTCTGGCCGGGTTAGATGGGGAGACATTTGTACTTGTCTCCGACTTTCTCGAGGATTGCTCTTACAAAAGACTAAAAGAGCAGGTTATAAAGCGCCTGTCAATAAGTAAGACAGCTAAACATTAAATGACAGAGCTAACGCTAGGTGACCGTGCTCCAAGCCAACCTCTGTGTGAAATAAAGTAGTTGGATGGTGACAAAGTCTGCACCGAGCTGATACAATGTTTGTGACTGCAGAGGCTCCCGAAAAGCATACCGGCCACCCTGGCATGTGCAAATTCGGAGTCTCTGGACACGTTAGACATCACCATTCATGAGGACGGACCATGTACGACCCATGGTTTGCGAGATGTCTCGCGACACCTCAAGCTAGGTGGCTCCACTGCAGCAGATGGTGGCAGTAGTAACGGCTACCGTCTCTACCATCCGTGCATTACGTTCGGAAAAACTAGATCAAGGTCTAGATCCGCCTCCCGAAATGGGAGTTCAAATAGTATGACGTCGTGACCTTCCGCGTTTATATGCTTTCGTGCGTTTATATGCTTTCGTGCACAGAGTAAAGTCGAAAAGCGTGAAAATTTGTTAAAATATTGTTAAGCACAATATTCATGTCTTTAATATGTATGTACAAATGCATATTTTAATTCCGCCATGCTATTAACGTAGCACGCTGGTCCCAGGCCCAGGTAAAGGAGGAGCGTTTGAGGCAACGCACTTTACACTATCCTCAGTAAAGCAAAAATAAAATTCTGAGATCGGGGAAAGAGATAAATAAAGAATAGAGATTAGATTTTCGTCTGCCTAAAATTAATAGGCAAGGGGTAGCTTCCTCCAAACTACAATTTTTGATTTTAAACGTAAATACATATATATTTCCGGAGCGACTTACCCCACTTCATCAGTACAAACGTACTAAAAGCAATTGTGATTATCAGATTTGTTTATACTTATTCACTAATTGGTCAAATTACTTTTAAAAAAAATATTTAAACTATCAACCGAATTACCGCGGCGAATCTTATTAATTTCGTGGGGCATTTACCTAAATCTATGTTTAATGATTGCGTTGTGTCTTCCCTCAGAATTTCTACACTTTTCCAAGGGTCCAAGGTTGTCGTTCGGTTTGCATGACACAAGGGTTCAAAACTTTCCCGTTGAATGATATGACCTTCTTCGACTATGTGCGCTGCAATTGATGATCTTATGCACGACTATTGTTTCCGAACACTACTTACCGCTTCCTTGATGCATGCATTAAATTTAGCCGTTATCAGGAACGTTTAGCCTGCCCTATGTAGATCACGCTTTTTTCATCCGCTGCCAAAGGATCCCTGACGTTTCCCAGTAAATTCCGCAAGGTGGACGATCGACCCGAACCTACGACTTATAGTTGAAACTGTTTTACCCAATTCCTGATGTTGTTAAATAGGTAGCAATACGGCATACTTTTCGGCGTCGTGGTGGCCTCTTTATGCTGCGAGAATAGTGTTGTATAGGCATACCTATCGTGTTGCTTGATTTTCCTTACGATCAGCTTGTCAATAGTTTGAGGATTATACCCATTTTTAATAGCGGTGTCAACAATAAGCTCTCGTTCCTTATTGAAGCCGTATTCCGAAGGAGGGTATGTAATCTGCCGGTGACTCATGCAATTATAGGCAGCTATTTTTTGGGACAATGTATGGTGTGAAGTTGTTGCTATCGTTCTTTGCGTTGCTGTTGCACTTCTTCACCACATAAGCGCCACACACAGGTCGACCTTATAACGTATTGCGGTAATGGAGACGACGATGTTACGTTGGAATAGTGGCGTGGCATGTTTTGATCACATCCGAAATGAGGATATCCGCGATCGATATGGATTTGCACAGATCGTGGAAAAATTACGAGAGAGGCGTCTTCGATGGTCACATAATTTGCACTAACGAGAATTCACTCGTCAAAATTGGTCTGAACATCGAAGTCGATAATAAGCGACCAAAAGGCCGGCCGAAACTACGGTGGCTTGACACCCAGGATGGGGATTTGACAGCCTCGCGATTGCATCCAGATCAAGCTTTTGATTGAACCAAATTGCGAAACCGATCACGGGGAGCCGACCCCGCTTGTGAATGGGACAAAGACTGAAAAAACGAGGAAGAGCACATATGCATATTCTGTTTGGCAATATACAGGCTGCGGCAACATAACTTCCTTTTTTCAAAACTCAATAAAAACTATTGTATGCATCGGAAAATATTTATTTATTTTTTATAATGTAGGTACATGTCTAAAGTTTTTATTTACATTGTTTTGAAGATCAAATCTGTTAGGTGACGTCCCCCATTCTCCATACATTGCGTAAACCGATTTCTGGCATTTGTCATGACTTTTGTTAGCATAGCAGGTGTTATGTTGGCAATTTCTTCTTGGATGTTGGTCTTCAAATCTTGTAGGGTTCTTGGACGGTTCACATAAACACGGGATTTCTAAAAACCCCCTAGAAAAAAATCACAAGGGGACAGATCGGGAGAGCGTGCCAGCCATTCCAAATCGCCTCTAATTGAGATAAGGCGCTCTGAAAAGTGTTCCCTCAAAACAGCCATCGATGCTCTTGAAGTGCACACACGGTCTTGTTGGAACCAAGTGTCCCCCAAATCCAAATTTTCTAGCCGTGGGAAAAAAAATTCTGTAGCATGCTTACATATCGGTCCGAATTCACTGTCACTGTAACCTCATTTTCCTCAAAAAACCAGGGACCAATAATTCCAGCTGAGGAAATTGCACACCACACTGTGACTTCAGGTGAATGCAAAGGCTTTTGAGGCAATTCTCGAGGGTTGGTGTCAACCCAGTAGCCCATGTCTTGTTTGTTAACCGACCCACACAAATGAAAATGGGCTTCATCGCTAAAAAAAACAATAGCACCCTCGGGAATGACATCAAGAAGAAGCTCACACGCGTTCATCCGAGAATTGAAGTCACGTTCTGAAAGTTCCTGCACTATCGCCATCTTACAGGGATGAAAATGAAGATCATCACGAAGAATTCTTCTCACAGAACGATCGGATAGTCCAAGGGCAGATGCGTGTTTGCGCGCAGAACGCCGTGGCGATCGCAACATTGACGCTCTCACTGCTTCAACGTTCTCAGGTGATCTAACGGGCCGAGGGACTCCAGTTCTTTTTTCTGTCGCACTTGCAGTTTGTCTGAATGTAGTGACCCATGTAACAATTGATTTGCGGTCTGGGACGGGAGCCAACGGGGCTAAATTAAAGCGATTCCGAAATGCAAGCTGCACTAGCGCTCCGCTATGACATCAACTAACTGAGTGGCGCGCATTTTAGAAAAGGAAGTTATGCTGCCGCACCCTGTATGACGGAATATTTTGTATTCTTAGCTATGTTTGAATAGAACAACCGGTATAGACCTTTATACCTGAAGCGCCATGGCGACTTGTATTTTGAATCGGAAAAGAGAAATTTCTGAAAGAAGAAAAGTATTTGAATGGCGTCAATTTTATGTAGCTTCAAGAAAGTTATATTTGGAAGCAGGCGAAGCGATAGTTTCATTCATGAAATGCACGTACCACTAGAATTTCATTCCGAAAGGTGAAAATTTAAAGTGTATGTTTCATTATTTATCTGCTGCCACCATAGCCCAAAATCTATCCAACGAAATTCTTTGAAATTTTCACGACTTATTCAGAACATATTTCTATAGTCAGCAAACTAGGATAATTGCGACTCATTCAGCAGTTTTCTTTTATCCATTAAAGAAGCCTTGAAAAACATCAAAATTCACACACCAAAAATTTAGCTTTTAATATTTTTTAATAATCCTAGTCTGCGGACTGTTAAGCCGTTTACTTTTTTTTTCTTTAAGATGATCACAGCGCCCCCTAGAGTGGCAGCAGAAAAATACCTAACTAAGCTATCGAGCTGAAAAATTATTACGCACGATCCAGATATTAATAAACATTTGGTGAAAAATTCGTATTTGCATCTTTTTCCAGCTCTTCACAAAAAAATTCCTAAAAGAGGCGAAAAAATGGCCTTCACACGGGATGACCCCCTTAAAAATATAATAAATATAACGCTTTTGTTGTTTGGAAAAATATTGCGCGGCATGCTTTTGTCGTCCTCAGCGGGCAAATTGAAGAACAAAACCACAGTTCTCAAACATTGGTTTTCAACTTTCTGAAATTACGGGATTCATATGGGAAAGATGCTCGTTTTGGCTACAATAAACAGGTCGGACTACCGGAAGCTCACGTTCCCTTCAGGGCCGTGTCAGACGATGCTACGTTCGTCATCTCAGGATTGATGCCGATTGACATCCTGGCAATCGAAATGATGAGCATTTATAACACCAGGTCCATCTCTCCCTTATTGCAGGTGAAAAAAGCCGAAAGAGAGAGATCCATAAGCAGATGGCAACAGCGATGGGACCAGCAAGAAAAGGGTCGTTGGACTTACAGGTTGATCCCTTCCAGGGAGTGGCTGGAGAGAAAGCATGGGAAGATCAATTATAATCTCACCTAATTTCTCCCGGCCATGGAGGATACCGTCAATACCTGTACAGGTTTAAATTGGACACCTCACCTAATTGTCCAAACTGCGACGGGCTCCCAGAGGACCCAGCGCACGTATTCTTCCAATGTCTTAGGTTCGTGGAATAAAAAAGGACCCTAGAGGAAACTCTTGGTGAAGTGATATCACCAGAAAATGTCCGGAGAATAGTAGCTCGCCAAGAAAACTGGGATGCGATCAATTCCATGATCGCAGTAATACAAAATAAACTGCGACAAGCAGAAGAAGTGAGGAAGGCGCGGGAAGACGGAAGGAGACCTAGCTAAAGTAAGCTAACTCCTCCCAGTGATGGAATACCTAAAGGTGGTTCCACGGGATAGGGGGGAGAGTGGAGGGTGGTTTTAGTGGGTAAAAATCCCACACTTTGGCGTGCCCAGGCCGGCTTTAATTTTCATTTTTCAGCAAGACAAAGCAGCATTCGATAAGTAAAAGAAGAAAAAGAAGTCCTTTGAAGAAAAAAAATGTTTGAAAGGCCGGCTTGCAGCCCAGATCTATCTCACTTTAATTTCGTAGGATTTCTAATTATTAAACTATTTGAAATAACTGAGACTTGCCTTTTCTATTGGCTAATAATATTTATTAAGATTGCAAATATCGATATTTCGGGAAATACACAGTTCATCAGTTAACAAGTCTTACTTGCTTGCAAGCTTAATAAATATTACTAGCGAATATAAAAGGAAAGTATTTATTATTTCAAAAACACAGACATCATATTCACGTCCCTTAAAAACAAAATGGAATAGAATTAAAAAGCGCATAGACGTGGAATTTGATACCGCAAGAACAGTTGAGTTGTTCCAAACCGCTGCATACATAGTTATGTATGTGTATTTACCATAACAAGAGGCGATATCATGTTCCACTTGGCTTTAGTTTCCGAGTTTGCATGATGTTTTTGGCCTGCAGACATTGAAGACGGTGTCTACATAGTGATTACCGGTTTTTTCAGTTAATCTCCTTGTGTTCTTTTTTAGTCTTAGCCTTGTTGGTTTAGTTACTTTTTTACACTGTTATATAATTCTTCATACGACTAAAGTACCCTTAGTACATAATGGCTAACAGCAACAACGATTTTATCAAAAACTTTTCCTTAACTCTCTTTCTCTGTCCTGATTATATGGTTCATGATTATAATTGCCGACACATCGAAACGTGGAATCCATTCTCGAGAGAGGGCGTCAGTAATGTCTTTCAGAGGTATCGCCCCACGCCTTGGCATGAACCTATCGAAGATTGTGAGGCAATATTTGAAACCGTCCGAGTTTCGCAAAGGGCCAGTGATGTAGAGGTGGACTGTGTTGAAACGCTTGGTGGACCTCTTTCATCGCATGTTTTGTAGTCTTGCACCTCTGGTATGCGGTGCACTGCCTGGCCCGAGAATTAATGCCTTTATTCATGGACGGCCAGAAATACTCGTACTTCGCGGTGACTAACCGATTTGTTGCCCGAATGCGTGGGTGCGCCAAATCGTGAACGGCGTGGAATACTTCCTTTCGGAAATCGGCCGGAATAAATGGCCTCATTGCCTTGTCTGAAGTCCCGCAGTATATACTGAATGTTAAGGGGGTTATCCCGTGTGTCGGGTTGGAGAAATCGATTTTTTTTGCATGAATTGTATCTATATATAGTGGAGAATATGTGGGCAAAGGCATTTTCCGATATTCCGAGTCGTTCAGAAATTACAGTGTTAAACAAGTAAGGAGTTTGCAGCCGCGGCTAGAGTACTCGATCAGAAATAGCATCGAATCTTTTTTTACCTGTTGTTTTACCTGAGCCTTATAAATTCGAACACAAGTATAAATATTAAAAGATGGAAAACCAATCAACTGTCTAAACTTATTTGCTGTTTGGAATAAAAAGGATAATCCAGTCTAGAGTGAGCACTGAAAGGCTTTCAAGCTATACACAGTTATATTTTGTTGTAAGTATTGTGTTGTTTGTGTGTTCAGTGATTTTTTTAATTGGATCGTACGAAGGGAGATCGCTTTAACGTTCAACGTCATGCTCGCACTAAAAAACAAGTATTTCATGGAAATTGATACTTATCAGAGAAGAAAAAGGACTTCGCATCAACATCAGCAAAGAAACTTTTAGCAAGCATGAACATGGATGTTCCAATTGCGACAAGTTTTGTATATTGTATATTGGATTTTGCTGGAGTTTTCTCCGGTATTTCTGCAAATTTCTGCAAATAGTAAAATATACGTGGTAGTAAAAAAGGAATGCGTAGGACATGTCGAGAAAAGAATGGGAACACGGCTTCGAAATGCAAAGAAGAATCACAAAGGCATTGGTGAAAAAAGGGCTGGAAAACTTACTGATAAGGTTATTAACGACCTCACTACATTTTTGGGCTAGCTATTCGTGGGTACGCAAATTCGATAGAAGGAATGAAGCAAGAAATTTGGGCAACTTTCTTCCATAAATGTTCTACAGACGAAAATCCTCAGCATCAAAATTGTCCAGCAGGCGAGGACAGTTGGTGCAAATGGCGTAAAGCGGAAGCTAAAGGAGAACTGGATAGTTTCCACCACGAGAAGGCACCCTTTACAATCTACGAAGATTTCTCACGAGATGATCTCTTGAATAGATGTTTAGGAGCAGAGACCCAGAATAACAATGAGTCGTTAAATGCATTGATCTGAACTTTCGCTCCTAAATACCTTCATTCTGGGGCCAAGCTCGTAGAAATAGCCACTTTTCTGGCTGAATTTATTTTCAATGAAGGATTCAATGGCATTCTCAAAATCACATATTGGTCACATATGTCAGGTTCATGCCAACCGCCATAATGAAACGCGAATTTGGCGGTCCGAACGACGATCGACTGACCTCGCTAAAAGAGCCACAATTGAAACCAGAGAGCAACAATCGGCCTTACAAGACTCTTTTGAAGAAACGGAGGGTGCTCTCTATGGACCGGGTATAGCAGATTAATGGTGACTTAAAATTTTACTGTTGATAATCACATTTAAATTTTCAAATGCGTTTTTCTCGAAACTGCATCTTGAAAATCGGCTGCCACCATAGCTCAAAATCTATCCAAAAAATTCTTTGAAATTTTCACGACTTCTTTAATACATATTTCTACGGTCCGCAAACTAGGATAATTGCAATCGGACGGGTAGTTTTTTCTATTCATAAAAAAAGCCGTAAAAAAACTCGAAAATCCAAAAAATTAAGTTTAAATAATAATAATAATCGTTGGTGCAACAATCCATATTGGATCAGGGCCTTGAAGTGTGTTAGAGCACTTCATTTAAGACCGTTACGGTACACTACAGTATACTGTAGGAGGCAATGTGGTCAGCATTGCGCTCGTCCGAGATTATTACCCTGATTTGACTCAGGTACTCATTCACAGCTGAGTCGACTGGTATCCGACGTCAAATCACGATGCAAATTCCACTGCCACCAGCGAGATTTGAACCACGACCTTCCGTATGACAGCCTAGTGCTCTAACCACTGAGCCCACCAAAAATTTGCCTTTTAATATTTTCTAATTATTCTAGTTTGCGGACCGTAGAATATTGTCCACATTAAAGTGCCGTTTAGTTTTTTTTCCTCAGATGAGCACAGCGCCCTCCAGCATGGCAGCAGAAAAACACCTTTTTTTGAAGGTAGGGTGCATAAATTGATACTTATTCCGAAAACTAGCTACGATATCAAGTTGAAAAATTTATCACGTATACTAGAGATTAAACACATGGTGAAAAAATCACATTTCTATCTTTATCCAGTCTTCTAGAATAATTTTTCAAATAAAGGCAAAAAAAAAACGGCCTTCACACGGGATGACTCCCTGAAGCCGAAGATAGGAAACTTCCTAAATGTGTATTTGGAGTTAGTCTTCAAGCTCTGAAGAACTGCGTCGCTCTTCTGCACCTCGGCGGTTGCTGGAAAATCGAGAGTGGCGCGGACCTTGACTTGTTCTTTTCCAGACACGTGTTGAAAGTCGGAAGTAAACTGCTTGATAAAGCTCAAGTGCGAAGTTGGTGAGGTATCGCTGAGGCTTTGTCGGGCTTTTATTTCAAAGCAAAAGTGGACTAATGGTGCGTGAACAATGTGAACGGCATGTCTCCCAGGGAGTACTGGAAGTATTTCCGGTGGGCGGGATTCAGCTGTCCGGAGAAGAAGCTCAACGGTTGCCAGATTTGGTTTTCTTTTTGGTGAAGAGCAGCATCCATGGAAATGTCTGAGGCATTGACGAATATTGCTAGGGGTGCACTTGCAGAGGGAATGCAAGAAGTGTCGCATCCACCAGCTGTTGCTCGATGCTATCAAACGCCTGGACAGCTTCTGGGAACCAGTCAATTAGACGGGAGTCTTTGGTTTTTGGCCCAGACAGGTAGGCGTTAAACATCGAGTGATGTTGGGTGGCCTTGGGCATGAAACGACGATAGAAGATTAATATGCCCAAGAACCTTCTTAGATCCTTAACAGTTTTTGGAAGCGGGGTGTTCGAAATTGCTTGCACCTTGACTAGGTCCGGTGGGATGCCTCCAAGGGGAATCTCACTTACGATTGTAGGAACTTGCACTTTTTAAAGTTAAATACTAGACCGGTCTCAAAGAGGCGTTGAAAAAGGACCTCGAGGTGTTCTAAATGCTCGGGCTCAGAGGATGACGCGACCAGAAGGCCATCCAAATATTCGAAACAGAAGTGGAGTTTTCGCAGCACAGAGTGGATGAATCTCAGAAAGACCGTTACATAGTCCAAAAATCATCCTAGTGAACTCGAAGAGTCCGAAAGGTGTGCATATTGCTGTTTTCGGAAGCTGCAGGGATTTGATGGTATGATTTGACTAGGTTCAAGGTCGAAAAAGTACCGCAGTTTGCGATAGGGGGGCAACATTTTGGATGAGTGGAATGGGATATCGGTTTGCAATCGTCTGAGCATTTAGACGTTTGTAATTGCCACAATGTTTCCATTTGCTAATGGGCTTAGGGACCATGTGACAGAGCTTGAAATACCCTAGATTTTGCGATGGTAATGGACGCATCTTTGGAAAGATGGGGGAGTCAGTAGTGTTGATGTGGTGCTGAACATTATGCTCAACGAGCTTAGAGGGACGTGTGCACGGATACGTGTGTCCGAAATGTCTTCAAAAACGACGGAAAGAGTGTTGGGTGAGCAGGATAAGATTTTTCCTAAGGGAAGTAATGGGATCGATGAGGGAGCTGTTATGGAGATCCACTAGCAATCCATTGAGGCACAGGAAATCCGCGCCTAAGATGGGAATGCTGATGTCCGCATAATAAAGCGCCAAAAAAACGCTTGTCGAAGTCCTAAACTCAAGTCTACCTACCTGTATCCATACGTGCAGATCGACGGAGAATTTGTTGCCGTGAGTTTAAAAGAATGCGGTATTAAATTATGATATCCTCATTTCGGATATGATCGAACCGTGTCACGCCACTAGTCCAACGCAACATCTTCGTCTCCATTACCGCAAGACGCCGTTCATTCTCTTTTATAGTTGGCCAACACTCACTAGAGAACGACAGGACGGACGACATTCCGGTAGATTGTAGATTTGAGACGTTCGTTGATACGTCGATCACAAAGATGCTTACGGAAAAGGTCCCATTCCGATATCTGCTCAAATGAACTTACTAATAGTGTTGTGGCGCAACAGGATTGGCAACAATCGAAACAATCGAAATTTATTTAATTACTCGTACGTCGGCTACGAAGTTTGGAGTAGAAGAGACCGCTTGTTCTCCATGCGGTCCCTCTGCCTCCAACCAACGGCACCTTTTTACCGCTGGTTCTCCACTCCCGTGACGAGTTCTAAAAAGCGCGGAGAGCGCCGGCGGCGTCATCTATCCGCTCGCATTCGAAATAAATTTCGAATGTTGCCACTCCTGCTGCGCCACAATATATTACCCATCGTGAGAAATTGACTGAAAACCCCTTTTAACTTCAGCCTAGGAGCACCGATACAGAGGACGGTATCGTGTATATGCATACCAAGTTTCATGAAAATCCAACTATTATTGGCAGTTTAAAATGATCAATTTCGTGCGAATTTACCGCATCCTAAGTCATACAAATAAGATGCTGACGTCATAATTAACGAAAATAATTGACATTCGAGCCCTTTTTGGTACCTTCACATTTGCTAATAATATCAAACTCCGAGTGTGAAGCGTATGAATTTGACTATTATCAATACAGTGCTTTCCATAAAATGATTTATTTAAATCGCTTTCCAAAAAATAGAGGGCAATAGAATTTTTTATTATGTAACACGGTACTGTCATGCATTCATCGCTTCTCACATCTTTTTCTTTTTCCTTTTCTTCAGTCTTTGTCCCGTTCACAAACGGGGCCAACTCGTCGTGATCAGTTTCGCCATTTGGCTCTATCAAATGCCTGATCTGGATGTAATCGCGAGGCATTTAGATCCTCATCTAGCGTATCAAGCCACTGTTGTTTCGGCCAGCCTTTTGGTCATTTACCATCGACTTCGATGTTCAGACCAATCTTGGCAAGTGAATTCTCGTTAGCCCGAATTACGTGACCATTCCATCCAAGATGCCCCTCTCGCAGTTTTTCCACAATCGGTGCAAATCCATATCGATCACAGATATCCTCATTTCTGATGTGATCAAAAGGTGCCACGCCCCTAGTCCAACGCAACATCTTCGTGTCCATTATCGAAAGACGCCGTTCATTGTCTTTTCTAGTCGGCTAACACTCAGAGCCGTAAAGGGCGACAGGATATTTGAGATGTTCGCTGATAAGTCGCCACTTCATCCAGGTTGCGTTAATGCATGAAGCAATTTCATTACGCAGTTCTCCATTAGCTGATAGCATTGACCCGAGATGGTCAAGTCATTGCCTCTAACGGAACTGAGCGATTTAAATATCTCGAGTCAATGCTATCAGCCAACTCTCTATATGGTGTCCAGGCCTCAAAATGCTCTTCATATCGATATTTGCTCAAATTAAGTTAATAATAGTATACTACCATATTTTTGGAGAAATTCAATTAAAACCTCCTTAAGTTTATCCCAGAGTTATAAAAGTCGGTTGTAGTATAAAATATAATATGAGGCATATTATCCCCAAGTTTGATCGAAATCATGCTATTACTCACAAAGTTACAGTATATAACTTGTTAGCACTGATGGAGGGAACAAGTGGTTCCCGAAATATCGGTGTTTGCAAGAATAAATATCCACACCAACGAAAAAGAAACAGCAAGTTTTTTATTATTTCAAATAATTAATCGTTTGAAACACCGCATAATTACCCTCAAAGTTACAGTAGCTCAAAGTTGACTTTACCGGATAAATTTACTGCAATATCACACTAAAGTGAGTAGTCTGATATGTTGAATGCATATACATAACGGGCTACGTACAAATGTAGGTTAACTTCGTCACATTTGTAAATAATATAGAACTCCTAGTGTGAAGCATACAAGGTTGATTATTATCAATATAGTGCTTTCCAGATCAATTTTTTTGTGTCAATCGATCTTTAAAAGATAACGTACGTACGTTGAAAATTTAACTACGTACACGCGGAACTGTCATGCACTCATCGTTCCTCACATAGGGAAACACAAAACCTTTTATATCTGAAGCGTCTAGTTTCCGGCTTCCTGACTTATTTGTATCTGTTGTGGGTTGTCTTCTTCACATTTGTTAATAATACTGAGTTTCTTGTGTGAAATGTATGAGGTTGACTGCTCGCAATACAGTGCTTTGCAGATAAAATTGTTTGTGTAAATAGTTTTTCAAACAGTAGGACGCAATTGAATTGAAATTTTACTATGGGCACAGGAAACTGTCATGTACTCATTTCTTGCATTGGGAAAAATAAACTTTTTATACCTGAAGCGTCTAGTTTCCCGTTTCCCGACTTGTTTAATAATGTGTGCCATATATTGACATGTAATTCGAACAAATATTACAGATTACCAACCACGTTAAGATTTACCGATTGCGGAGACATATAGAGTCAGCTTTAGACATTATACAATAATCATTCTCGTACCAAACAAAAAGTGTACTGAGAGTGGTTGTTCTATTAGAAAACAAAGGCTTGTTGTGTACCTAAGGGTTAACTTAATAATAAATTATAGCACAGCACATTAAAGTATGCTTGCTTCCTGTGTATACTAAAAGTGAACCTGTCCGCCCGTGTATGTCACAACATCTTCCAATGTCGTGCCACTCTTGAACATATTTTATGTCAATTGCGAATGACGTCGCGCTGTTTTCAAATCGGCGGCTTCCGCAGTGAGTCACCCGACTTTATGTCCAATTTAATGTGTTATTTTATACATTTTTTGATATGGTTTTAGTTTTAGTACGACTTTATTCAAACATACATATTTTACAGAGCGAGTATGTTGAAAGTTTAGTAATACTTTTTAAAATAAACGTAGAAAACCCAGCTTAAATAATTTTATTTATATAAAGTAATAACTGGCGAGACTCTCTCAGTCGAATAATTTCACAACTTCAATAATTAGTTTAGCTTGTTTGAAAATTACATGTCAACTCTCTTTTTTCTTAACTTCAATTATTATTTTTTTACATTTGATTCCAAAGCCTACTCCGCCACGGAGAACACCGGTGGTGGAATCTGTCAGTCGAATTAACAACATTCGAAATAAATTTCGAATGTTGTTAACCCTGCTGCGCCACACGACTCCTCCCCCAGATGAAACCTAGGGGTTTCAGCGATTGAACCCGGAACAGCGTTTTCCATCATTCGGCGAAGGATACGGAGATAGCCTTGTTGTGACGCCCGATCGCGAGCTGGAAAAAATGCTCTCCCCGCTCGAGAACGCGTTGCGGGCCTTCGTATGGAGGCTGCAGCGACTTTTGGGTAGCATCCGTGCTGACCAGGACATGCATGCACGTCTCCAGCTTCTTGGGCGCGCAGGCAGGTACGGATGTGTGTCGGGTGGGAGGTGTAGTTTTAAGGCGGTGGAGATTGTCTTTCAGCAGGCGCAGCAATCCCGAATCTGTGAGACGATCTCTTGTCGAAGACCGGATCACTTGAGAGCGTTGGGTTCTCACCGTATACCAGCTCCGCGGGGCTGGCAGCAAATTCCTCTCGGCGGGTTGTTCGGAGGCCAAGTAGGATGAGAGACAAGACCTGAATCCAGGACGGATCGTCGCGGGCCATAATGTCCGATGCCAACGCTCTAGCATCTCATTGGATTGCGGGTGGTATGCCGTAGTCCGCTGGCGTTTGAATCCCCGGGAGTTTGCCAAACTCTGAGAAAAGGGTGGACTCAAATTTCATTCCCTGGTCAATGGTGATCACTGCAAGGACACCAAAACGAGGGATGCACTCTCGACAGAGGACCTCGGCACAATATTACGCCGTAATGCCTTTCAGAGGTGTTGCTTCAGGCCACCGCGTAATCTCGTCGATGATTGTGAGGCAATACTTGAAACCGTCCGAGTCTCGCAAAGAGCCTACGATGTCGAGGTGTAAGGTGTGGAACCGTTTGGTAGTGCGGGGAAAAGAGCCCACTTCTTTTCTTACATGCCTGGTGACCTTACACTTCTGGCATGCGATGCACTCTCTGGCCCAGGAGTTGATGTCCTTCTTCATGGAGGGCCAAAAGTATTTCTCGGTGACTAACCGATTTGTCGGCGTGATGCCTGGATACGCAACGTCATGAACTGCGTGGAACACTTTCTTGCGAAAGGTGGCCAGAATGTATGGCCGGGGTCCCTTTTCCGAGTATTCATAGCAAAGAGAAAGATTCGAGCTGAAGATAGGCAACTCCCGAAATTTGTATTTGGGGTTGGATTTGAGGCTCTGAAATCTGCGTCATCCTCCTGCGCCTTGGTGATAGCCGAGAAGTAGAGTAAGACGCGGATGTTAACCTCGGAGACACGTGACAAAGCGTCAGCAACTATGTTGTCCTTGCCGGTAGTGGCATCTGTCAGTCGAATTAACAACATTCGAAATAAATTTCAAATGCTGTTAACCCTGCTGCGCCACATGGTCACTTGCATTCACAACACACTAAACCGCTACTTAATTTTGGTGATGTTGGTTCAGCCACCTTCTTCCGCAGTGCCTTCCTCTGCCGTCAGCTGAGAGCTTTTCCAGGGTATACAGTGCCCGGACAAGATGGTTCTATTTTCACATACCGCCTTCTTCCGCACTTGCTAGTAAGGGAAAAGGAGAGGGTTGTACAGGCAGAAGTCAGCCTATAGTTTGCCCTCTTTAGTGGCTGAAATTTCATCCTGCCGAGCTTTTCTCTTCCGTTTACGGGTCGATTTAGGCAGTATTATCGCGGACACGCCGGCCGTAGTCGGTGAGAGTGGTCGTACTTTCTTTGCTGGCTAGCTGTGCTGCAGCCACTAAACCCAAGCTTTTCATTGAGTTAGGAAGCATGCCTTCCACAAACTTCTCCATAGCGGACATGCATCTGGTGAAGCCTTCAAAATCCGCACCCTCAGCCGAGACTTGCTTGCTCATAATCACGGGTGGATTAGAAGTCTGTGTTTTTTTACCATTTGGAGAGTTTAAATACAAAGCTTTCATATTGATGATGTGGACACCTTTAGTACAGTAGTAGAATACAGGCTCTTTTCCTTGCTTTTCCAGTTCGTTACGGAAGCTATCCGCTGACCACTGAATCTATATAATTCCAGCATTAGATTCCCTTCCTATCGATTCAAGATCCACTTTCAGATGGGTAACGCTATTCTCGGTGGAGACATCATCATCAACGGCGCAACAACCGGTATCCGGTCTAGGCCTGCCTTAATAAGGAACTCCAGACATCCCGGTTTTGCGCCGAGGTCCACCAATTCGATATCCCTAAAAGCTGTCTGGCGTCCTGGCCCACGCCATCGCTCCATCTTAGGCAGGGTCTGCCTCGTCTTCTTTTCCTACCATAGATATTGTCCTTATAGACTTTCCGGGTGGGATCATCTTCATCCATACGGATTAAGTGACCCGCCCACCGTAACCTATTGAGCCGGATTTTATCCACAACCGGACGGTCATGGTATCGCTCATAGATTTCGTCATTGTGTAGGCTACGGAATCGTCCATCCTCATGTAGGGGGCCAAAAATTCTTCGGAGGATTCTTCTCTCGAACGCGGCCAAGAGTTCGCAATTTTTCTTGCTAAGAACCCAAGTTTCCGAGGAATACATGAGGACTGGCAAGATCATAGTTTTGTACAGTAAGAGCTTTGACCCTATGGTGAGACGTTTCGAGCGGAACAGTCTTTGTAAGCTGAAGTAGGCTCTGTTGGCTGACACCAACCGTGCGCGGATTTCATCATCATAGTTGTTATCGGTTGTGATTTTCGACCCTAGATAGGAGAAATTGTCAACGGTCTCAAAGTTGTATTCCCCTATCCTTATTCTTGTTCGTGTTTGTGTTTGACCAGTGCGGTTTGATGTTGTTGGTTGATTCGTCTTCGGTGCTGACGTTGCCACCATGTATTTTGTCTTGCCTTCATTGATGTGCAGCCCAAGATCTCGCGCCGCCTGCTCGATCTGGATGAAGGCAGTTTGAACGTCTCGGGTGGTTCTTCCCATGATGTCGATATCGTCAGCATAGGCCAGTAGTTGGGCGGACTTGAAGAGGATCGTACCTCTTGCATTCACCTCAGCATCACGGATCACCTTCTCGAGGGCCAGGTTAAAGAGGACGCATGATAGCGCATCCCCTTGTCGTAGACCGTTGTTGATGTCGAATGGTCTTGAGAGTGATCCTGCTGCTTTTATCTGGCCTCGCACATTGGTCAGGGTCAGCCTAGTCAGTCTTATTAATTTCGTCGGGATACCGAATTCCCTCATGGCCGTGTACAGTTTTACCCTGGCTATGCTATCATAGGCGGCTTTAAAGTCGATGAACAGATGGTGCAACTGTTGTCCATATTCCAACAGTTTTTCCATCGCCTGCCGCAGAGAGAAAATCTGATCTGTTGCTGATTTGCCTGGAGTGAAGCCTCTTTGGTATGGGCCAATGATGTTCTGGGCGTATGGGGCTATCCGGCCTAGCAAGATAGTGGAGAATATCTTATAAATGGTACTCAGCAACGTGATACCTCTATAATTGCTACACTGTGTGATATCTCCCTTTTTATGTATGAGACAGATTATGCCTCGCTGCCAATCGTCAGGCATTGATTCGCTGTCCCATACCTTGAGCACAAGTTGATGAACCACTTGGTGTAACTGGTCGCCTCCATATTTAACCAATTCGGCTGTAATTCCATCGGCTCCTGGCGACTTATGATTTTTTAGCCGATGAATTGCACGGACTGTTTCTCCTAAACTTGGTGGTGGCAGTATTTGTCCGTCGTCTTCAGTTGGCGGGACCTCCAACTCGCCGATGTTCTGGTTGTTCAGTAGCCCATCAAAGTACTCAACCCATCGGTCTAATATGCCCATTCTGTCGGAAATCAGATTTCCCTCTTTGTCTCGGCAGGATGAGCATCGAGGTGTATAAGGCTTCATCCTGCTGACTTGTTGGTAAAACTTCCGCGCCTGGTGCGGTTGCTCCCTGTACTTTTCTAGTTCACAGACTTGTTGGTTCTCCCAGGCTTCCTTTTTCCGTCTGTGAAGTCGCTTCTCCGCTCGACGGAGTTCGTGATAAGTCTCTGCGCGTGCCCGCGTTCTTTGAGAATGCAACATTACTCGGTATGCGGCATTCTTCCGTTCCGTTGCTAGCTTACATTCATCGTCAAACCAGCCGTTGCGGCTCCTTTTGCGGCTGGGGCCAAGTATATTTGTGGCCGTGTCCATGATAACGTTCTTCAGGTGGTTGTGAAGATCATTAGTTGATGCTTCATCTCCAGGTCCTCTATTGACTGCGGTTATTGCGGCATCCATTTCCCTCTTATAGGTGTCGCGGAGGGTTGTGTTGTGGAGACAAGCCCTTTTAATATGTGATTTCAATATTTATTAGTAAAAAAATGTTACCTCAACACTCAACTGCTTATCATTGCAAAAAAATAAAATCTGCTGAACTAATCATCAATTCGTTTCTATATTTTCATTACAGCCCCATAATATTCACCCTAACTGCAGCCATCATTAGTCTCGAAATTCAAATAACAAATCAAGGATACCGCTTGAATGCATTTCAGGGCGGAACAAATGAATCTTTGACAGAAATGATCGGCCAACTTTATTCACTGGATCGTTTGAAAGAGATGCTAACAAACGCCGCCGTTGATATATTTCCTGATGAGGATGCTTTCTGTTATACGGAAGGATCCTGCGAGAAGAACTACGTTATGGAAATGCATTTATATGCTTGTATGGCTGCACTAGGTCTAACACATAATTTCTCATGGTCACGTTGGAACTTGCTTTCAGGAAGCAGAGCGGCAGTTCTATTGATGCGTGAGCTGCAAGAAGGGAAAAAGGCTGTAAGTCGAATGAGTTTCGCGGTCCAAATTAAAGCAATTGATTTTGTTCTCAAATAGCCTAATCACTCCACGCTGTTTATAACCCCACTAAAGGCGTCTGTGGTGAATTGTACGGAAGTTTCAACAAGCTTCAGCACCGCTGGGATAGCAGGAATGAAATTTTATGCGGATTTATATCATCTAGCAAATGATCATTCACTTCTATCCAGCAAAGAGAAACAAGCTACCATGGATCCTGTATTGCGTGATAATATTTTCCAGTTGCTTCAAAGAGTTAGGCCACTAAGTTTCTGTTAAGGGCTATTTCCACATTCATGTCGCAATTAGTAGAGTGTTTTTAAAATTGTGATTTGGAAAGAAATAACATATTAATTTCCGGTTCTCTTAATTTCGGTTAAAAATGTTTTGTTTTAATCTTCTGTAAAAAAATACCTGTGCAACTCCGCCTTTCATATGAATTCACTTTAAATTTACGTGAAATACGTTGCATTTTCTTCATACCTTCCAAAATGTTGTATCATACTACTACTTATAATGGTACTTCTGCAATGAACTTAAGGGGTCTTGCCGGGAAAATCTCAAAAATATGATTATACCCTATTATTAACTTTATTGAAGCAGGTTTCGGAATGGGGTGTACTTTGAAGCCTAGATTTTGTATAGGTTTTGAATTTTTTCAGACTTTTCGGTTGAATAGGTTTTGAGAACATTTTGAGCCCCCACTCCACCATGTTTCTGCCAATGTCAGAAATAATATCAGCTTCAAAAGGTACTACGCTTTCATTTGACACTCCCCTGTCGCATGTATGGAGAGCTCCCCTTAAACTCAGCAGAAATTGCGTCCACTTGCTATATGCAGAAGGATTCGCAGACCACATGCTCTCCCCAAACTTTGTGACAACAGCTTCAGTCATTTCTGAATAAGTTGGATGTGACAGATAGGCAGACCGACGGGTATTAAATTGATTCTATTAAGGTTTTGTTTCACACAAAAGATGTATCTGTTTGAGTTTAAAGGGGGGCCCCCATACATGCAAAAGAGAGATGTAAATTTTTTTCAGCGAATGAAGCCATGTGAGGTATCAAATGAAAGGAACTAATTGACTTGTCGAAGCAGTTTTAGTTTTGAAATTCATTGCAAAGGCGAGGAGGGCGGGAATCAGAAAAAGATCAGTTAATTCAAGGACCCGTTCTCAAAAACATACCCGACCAAAAAATCTGAAAAAAAATTATGCTGGTCCATGCGCATATTATCTAAGCCTCCAAATACTTCGATATCGGCTCAAATAAAGTAAACAATATCTAGCAACATGAGAGTGATCAGTAAAATAATATTAATACGTATCGCCAGTGGAACTAAAGCGACTTGACAGCGACCAACGAAATGATATTGATATGGATCGGATTTTAGTATTAGAGTTTGACAGTTACATCACACTCTCTTCCATCGTGCGCAGCGAAGTGTTCTGTTCCGTGTTCTATTAATAAACCGATAATTATTTAAAACAGACTATTATTAATTGAAACTCCTACAAATAGTATATTATCATATTTCAAAAATTTACTGTGAACCTCATCCTAGATCCGTAAAATTTCCCAGTAAGATTGGCTTTAATAGGAAGCATAATACCAAAAAGTTTGGTGGAAATCCCCTACTATTACAAAATTATCATTAAAATAACTTCATACTGGAAAGTTTGGTGGAAATCCTACTACTACAAAATTATAGTAGATCTAAATTGCACTTTTCGCATCAAATTACTACTATACAGGAGATAAAGTGTCAGTACCACGTCAAACTGAATACCTTATATTGTCAACTGTCGTGTAGCCAAATATTCTTACATAAATAATCAACATAGCCTTTCATATCTGAAACGTTCAGCTTCCAGTTTCCTCACTTGTTTGAGACTTGATCCAACTTCTGCTTCTTGTATAGAATACATGCAGTTCTGGCCCGAACTAGAACTAACGGGATTGGTTTAATTTTTCCTAGAAAAACATCAATCATATGAGCTTATTTCGCTGTTCGCTAATTGTCATATTGGAATGGTGAAATGACTGGGATCGGCAACAGCTTCCCAATCTCGTGCCAATGGTTGCTTTAGGTCCTGGGTGTTTATGTTAACATTATCTCATTAGGTTCAAATCTCACTGGTGGCAGCAGGAATTGTATCGTGATTTGGCCACGGATGCCAGCTCACTCACCTGTGAATGAGTACCTGAGCTAGCGCAATGCTGGCCAGATTGCCCCCTATAAGTTACTGTAATCTTGTAGTGTACCGTTACGGTCTTGAATGAAGTTGCGCATATATATTGAGGAAGCCTGATTTTCACTTCCATATGATACTGACATTTAATAGTATCCATATTATCTCTTAGGAGGCAGTAATTACACGCCAAAAAAGTAATTTTAACCCATTATAACTTTTTCTGTAATGGTAGGATTTCTACCAAAGTGGTAGTTATTTAAATTTACAAAATATGATATAATCATCATCATCAACGGCGCAACAACCGGTTTCCGGTTGTCGCCTGCCTTAATAAGGAACTCCAGACATCCCGGTTTTGCGCCGAGGTTCACCAATTCGATATCCCTAAAAGCTGTGTAGCGTCCTGACCTACGCCATCACTCCATCTTAGGCAGGGTCTGCCTCGTTTTCTCTTTCTACCATAGATATTGCCCTTATAGACATTCCGGGTAGGATCATCCTCATCCATTCGGATTAAGTGACCCGCCCACCGTAACCTATTGAGCCGGTTTTTGTCCACAACCGGACTCTCACGGTATCGCTCATCGATTTCGTCGTTATATAGGCTACGGAGTAGTCCATCCTCATGTAGGGAGCCAAAAATTCTTCGGAGGATTCTTCTCTCGAACGCGGCCAAGAGTTTCTTGCTAAGAACCCAGATCTCCGAGTAATACATAAGGGTTGGCAAGATTATAGTCTTGTACAGTAAGAGCTTTGATCCTATGGTGAGACGTTTCGAGCGCAACAGTCCTTGTAAACTGAAATAGGCTCTGTTGGCTGACAACTACCGTGCGCGGATTTCATCATCGTAGCTGTTATCAGTTGTGATTTTCGACCCTAGATAGGAGAAATTATCAACGGTCTCAAAGTTGTATTCTTCTATCTTTATTCTTCCTGTTTGTCCAGTGCGGTTTGATGTTGTTGATTGATTCGTCTACGGTGCTGACGTTGCCATCATATATTTTGTTTTGCCTTCATTGATGTGCAGCCCAAGATCTAGCTTCGCTTGCTGCCGGCTCAATCTGGATGAAGGCAGTTTGTACGTCTCGAGTGGTTCTTCCCATGATGTCGATATCGTCAAAATAGGCCAGTAGTTGGGTAGACTTAAAGAGGATCGTACCTCTTGCATTTACATCAGCATCACGGATCGCTTTCTCGAGGGCCAGGTTAAAGAGGACGCATGATAGAGCATCCCCTTGTCGTATACCGTTGTTGATGTCGAATGGTCTTGAGAGTGATCATGCTGCTTTTATCTGGCCTCGCACATTCGTCGGGGTCAGCCTAGTCAGTCTTATCAGTTTCGTCGGGATACCGAATTCTCTCATGACCGTTTACAGTTTTACCCTGGCTACGCTATTATAGGCGGCTTTAAATTCGATGAATAGATGGTGCAACTGTTGTCCATATTCCAACAGTTTTTCCATCGCTTGCCGCACAGAGAAAATCTGATCTGTTGCTGATTTGCCTGGAGTGAAGCCTCTTTGGTATGGGCCAATGATGTTGCGTGTATTTACTTCCGTCTGATGTTTACATGCCAGCAGAAATTATAAGAGTTCATACTGCTTAATGAACTGCGGTCGTCGCAGCTAAAACGTGGAACGAGACGAACGAGCGAGTTCCAAAGAACGAGTCAGACGGGCGAGTACCAACGAACGAGTTAATTAAATAGCATTTTTGTAAAATAAAGTAGTGAAGTGTTAAATTTATCGTTGTTGTTGTTTTGGAAAGTGCAGCAGAGGAGTTGGCGTAATATCGGTAAGGAACTTATTCTAGCATATTCCCTTTCAGCAGCGGCGTCCAGGGAGATTCAAGAGCTTTGTAAGAGAAGCTCAGGAAAACAACGCGGATCCACAATTTCAGGGCGTGAAGCTAGGCGTACAAAGTTACTGATGAAGGGAGTAAGTTGCTCCCGAAATATATGTATACAAAATAAATAAAATTGTAATTTGCAGTAAGCTACTGGTCTATCATCATCATGTCCAAAAGACAAATAGGTCTGTAGAAGGTTGGCTCACCTGGAGGTTTGCCAGCCTTAGGCAGTAGCACCAACTTCTGTTGTTTCCATGATGCAGGAAATATCCCCTCAGACATGCACGCTTCAAAGAACTCAGCGAACATGTCCAGTCTGGATTTCACGGCAAGCTTAAGGGCCCTATTCGGCACGCCGTCCAGACCCGGAGCTTTGTTATCCCATATCCTAGCGCAGATCTCCGGCAACTCGTCACTGGTGACTGGCGGTATTGCCGTGTCGTTCAGAGGTCGCTAGAAGCTGTCTATGCCCTCTTCTTGCTGTGAGAATAACCGCTGAATAATTTTTAACAAAAGTGAAAGGCATGTGATCTGCGGAGTTGGACGGCCTCTGAATCGCCCCTTCACGATTCTATAGGCGCTCCCCCACGGGCTTACGTCCACTTCTCAATAGAGCTCCTTAAAACATTCCCTCTTGCTCCGTTGGATGGCGAGCTTGAGGGTTTTGCGGGCTTCCTTATAGGCGCGCTCTTTTTGCCCTTGGTCGATTCTACCTACCGCTCTCTGAGCCACTCTTCTGGCTCGGCGGCCGGCTGATCGAAGGCTGGTCAGTTCAGCATTCCGCCAGTAGTTTGGTCTTCTACTGGGGAATGAGCACCTCCTAGGCATGGACGCGTCACATGCTTTGGCGATGCATTGGGCCATATGGACAGCTCGTTCCGTAGCGGCGCCTGCTTTATTAGGTTCGTCTAACTATACCTCCATGGAGGTCTGCTCATCCAGATCTTCAGCGGACCAGCCTGACATCTTTCTCGGTTTCCCGCATGATGGTCTTATGCCCGATGTCTCCACCCATAGCACAAAGAAGATTGCCTGGTGATCGCTGTGGGTGTAGTGCTTGCTGACGCACCAAGACATAACACGTACCAGTGCAGGGCTGACAAAAGTTAGGTCTACGATTGAGGTAGACCCCCCTTTCTGAAAGGTGTTGCAGTGTGCAGTCTCAGGCTTGGTGGGGCATAACAGCTGTACACATACACCCCGTTTATTTTGGCCCGCACAAAGTCACTGTATGTCTGATTACCAGTACATTCTATGGCTTTTCGACCGCATGCCCATATCGCTGCTCCACCAGTCGAATCTGTAACCCATACGCCACGGTTGCATGCCTTCGCGAAATGGGCAAACGCAAGGCACTTGAAGCACCTCTTTAGAGAAATCTGTTCTCTCAGACGGCAAACAACCCATCCGATTCGAACCTTCCCGGCGGCCAATATCTTTTGCGCTGCGTCCACTGGCAATCGCAATGTGGCCGTTTGAGTATTGCCATAGGCTTTCCGCAAACCCACAATTGACTCTTCGGCAAATTCCTCGAACTTGAACTGTTCCATCAAGGCAGTGCAAATTTCTCCTTTGGATGTCACTTCATCGAGATCCTCGCACTGTATATAGACCTCATGTTTTTGGGTCCGTACTGTGACATTCCCCCCAAGTGAGTTCTTAACCTGAGTTCGGAAGCCATCAGTTTTCCCCAAGCTGGTTTTTTTCAGCTCAAACATGAGGTCAAACATGAGGTCCTTCGAATCTTCCTGACATTTCTGCCTAGTTCTTTTAGGACATGATCAGCTTTGACCTTTTTCAGTATCTCTGCGTAAGACAAACTTCCATTGCTGGAGATTACAATCGCTTCTGGGCGACTTCTTACTTTTGCCTTTTTCTTCCTCTTTTTCTTAACTACCTTGGTCCATTCCACCGTTTTCATTCCCCTTGGATTTTGTCGAGTCGATTGCACTTGGGGGACCTGCTTTCTCTCTTCAGTGCTTTTAGTTCTTTTAGTTTTAGCGGAACTATTTGTATGGCTTTTTTCCTCTGAGGCGCCTGCTGGCTTCCAACAGGATCCATATCTCCTTCCCGCAGTCTCTTGTTTGGTGGCAGGTTGATTGCAATACGATTAGATGTCACTTGGGTCGCCTGTGACACCATTGGGGCAACAGTTTTCGACTTGCCCTTGGAATTTCACTCCTCCTGTTGCGATTTGTCGTAGAACACTCTAATTGCTCTCGCCATATTTTTTATGGCTTGGTAGACTTTGTGCTTGTCCTTGGTGAACTCAGACAGTCCCACTATTTTTGCACCAAGCTGTGTAAAGGGTAATTCCTCTGCTTCAGGGCTCTGCTCTCCATGATTCCTAACCAGATTAGTACTTTTAAATAATCCTTCCCATTTGGCATTCATTGACCTTCTCTACGTTTTATCTTTTTTGATGTTTGGCATTGGCGGAGATCTCAAAGTTGACGAACTTTTTCTGAGTGGGTCCTTTTCCTGGACCTCCTGTTGCTGCTCCTCTTGAATATGTGCGGTCGATGTTGTTGCTGTTTTTGTTGTCCAGCGATCTGCTTTTAATTCATCCTTCTTCGGTTTTGTTAGTGATGTCCTTGGTAGAGTGGTACTTCGCTTGAACACTTCCTTTTCCAAATCTAAAACACCTGTAGCATTAAATGCCACGGTAGCCAAATTGTCCACCACCGAGGCACTGCGGTCGAGGGATATCGACAACCGGGAGCCCGCTTGCTCACTCCCAAAAGCCGCCGGTACTGGAGTTCCGAGCCCCTGCACCGTAAGTTTTCACCTTCTCACGTCTTCCATAGTGGTTTTATGTTCTGGGTTTCCTTCCCATAGCCATTTTGGTCCGCGCACCAGAGGTGAGCAAACACTAGCCCATGCACAGTCAGAAAAGGAAAGTGCATGAACACGTATTTACACATCAATAGGTATGCCCCAATCCGTCAGCTGGGGCCGCCCCTGATAGGAGATCTGGCCACTCCTCACAGGTCTATCTGTCTGGCTGTCTGTCTGTCTTTTTTTTTCTTCGTTGGAAGGTGGAAACGTTCAAAACCTACTGCTGGTTCCTGCCATGCATTTATGTGAGACTCCTACTCCCTTAAACCACCTCCTTCTTCTTCCACTCTCCCCACAGGACTACTATAAGCATTGCATCGCGGGGCTGGATCAGTTCTTAACTGCGGCGCATTATTGTTCGTTCCCTTTCTTGCTTTCTTCGCAGTTCTTCATGCTTTAGTTGTTGATGAATCATTTTCAGCTCAACCACCACTTGATTACGACATAAACTGCACTATATTTCCAGGGTGTTAAGCGCCTGTCTGCGATCGCTTCCAGCCTAGTTTGGTGTGCTGTAAACCTTGGGCACTCAAATACAATATGTTCCGCGTTCTTAGCCACGTTACCACATCTTGGGCAGCATGGTGACTCGTCGTTTCCAAAGATAAGCCCGATAATCTCCATGTCCACTTAAAAACTGTGTTAGCTCGTAGCTTACTTCCCCGTGGCTTCTTTGAATCCATCTTCGAACGTGTGGAATGATACGGTAGGTCCAACGGTCAGTTTGTGCCTCGTTTGATCTCATTTGCCATTTTGCGATGGATTCCCACCGTGCTAATTGCCGTCGAAGTACAATAGACTCCCCGATTGCATACATTTTCTCGTAGAGACGCCGACCTTCATCCGCCAAGATGTCTATGAGGATTGTCCCTGCCAGTACATATGCAGCTTCTCCTGATGTCGTTCGATAAGCACTGCATACCCGGAGTGCACTTAGTCGATACGCCATTCCTAGTTTTCCGCAGTTTGATTTGTTTTCCAGAACGGTTGCCCAAACAGGAGCGGCGTAGAGTAGCACGGAACTAACTACCCTTGAAATAAGACGAAGTCGACTTTGTCTTGGTCCACCAATGTTCGGTAGTATCCTCGAGATCGTTACATCGATGGAAGATGCTTTAGTTGCAGCGCACTTAATGTGTTTTTTAAAGTTTAGTCTTTTGTCAATCATTACTCCCAAATATTTACGCGACTCTTTGGAGTAAATTGTTTTTTCACCAACTGTAATTTTCACAGTCGTGTCTTTCCTTCTTTTGCTGATTAGCACTAGTTCCGTTTTATGTTCAGCAAATGATAGACCGGACTTTTTCAACCGGGAATTAATCTCCCATATCGCTTCATTTGCATAGATTTCGATCTCGTCTAAGCGTTTTGCCACTATTGTTACCCCGATATCGTCCGCAAAGCCAATAGTTGTCACGCCGTTAGGAAGGCGTAGCGTCAGCACTCCATTGTACATAATTAACCACAGTAAGGGACCTAAGGGGTACGCCGCACGTCATTGGGAATAATTTCTGTCCATCGTCCGACTCGCAATATAATATTCTTCCAAGAAAAAATGCAACAACGATGCGTACAATGTACTTCGGAGCTTGTAGTTTGGTTAGAGCCTCTACGATTTTCGTCCACTTTGCAGGGGCTGTTCGTCTGTCCGTCTGTCTGTCTGTCTGTGTAACTATCGGTCACAAGCACTTTTCTCAGAAACGGCTATACCGATTGACACGAAATTTTCTGAGGAATTGGGAACTGTGGATGCCCAGACATGCAGTGAGTGATATCCTTCTACGTTGAGATTTAAGGGGGGTCCCCATACATGTAAAAAGAAGGTGTAAAATATTTTTTCACCGAATATAGTCATGTGGGGTATCAAACGAAATGTCTCGATTAGTACTTTTCGAAGCGGGTATTAGTTTTCAGATTTGTTAGAAAGGCGGGGAGTGGGACGGGTGGAAAGTGATGATTTCTTTAACGGACTCATTCTCAGAAACTACCCAACCGAAAAATCTGAAAAAAATATCATGAATTTATGTATCTACAAATATTTAATCTAACAGAATTTGAGTATATAAAACTCAATTTAAATAAAATGACGAAAAGTTGAGTTTGAATTACTTGTAATAGCCATGAATGAGCCGAAAAGAAGGAAAAGTAGATAAAAGTGGCCGCCCCGCTAAACGAAGCAAAATTAGCGCTGAGGCGCGACCTTCTCAACGATACAATATACTCGATATGGACATTGAGTGTAGGGAGGCACAGGATTACGATGAATAAGCCTTTCTTTGAATACTACAGTTAAGTTAATTTCACCTCCTTTCATTCACACAACCCACAGTAGGCTTCTGTTGCACGTTCCGGGAATATGAGCCTTTTCCCCACACGTTCTGCAGACGAGAGATCCCATTTACGTATCTCCGGGTTTCGCTGACATTTCTGCATTCAGATGAAGGCCAGCTTTCGTTTTCTTCAGTAGGTCTGCGGAAAACAATTCCCTCGGGGTGCATCCCTGATTGGTGACCTATGTGCCCAGGAAATTAAGTAAGGTTCCTACGAACAAGCGCGCACAAACCTCACGCTAGTTATACAATACCAATTCGTGGGGAACTGCCTACAGAGATGTAATGACGAAATTCACAAGGCAAAGGATTGGAAGGAGTGCGACAGAAATGACGAATATTAAGATAATTGTTAAGTATAGACCAGATATATTTGTCTACTTGTTTGAAGCATGTTAAGTAGATGGAATATTCTCAATGTCATGAAAACGTCAGAATTTAGTTTTGTTGCCTAAAATTAGTAACCGACAAACCATTATTCTACCGACTATGCGCTTTAGATGCTATTGAAAATGCTAGAGCGACTAATTTAAGGCATACCATTACACGCCTTTGTTCTTTCAGGCTTATTAGAGTGACAGTTTTACTTCTGGTCGACCATGCGTTACATGCAAAGGAAAGTACCAAAAAGTATAGCAACGACTATCGCGCAAGGCATTGATGACAAACCCAAGAAGTACATTGTATCTGTTGGTGCCTACTATAATGGTGCCCATAAAATGTAAAATCATGAGGAATGTAATGTCAACGATTACCATAATGCTGCATTGTAATTTTCGTTTTTGATATACTGTCAAAAATGTTGCCGACAAAGTCACCCAGTCATCCACGAAAATGGTGATGACGTCAGACACATCTTAGGATGCAATAAGTTCCCATGAAATAGAAAACTTTGACAACAAAACTTTGTCAACAAAAGATGGATTGCCTTCAAACTTTTCAAAATTATGCCTTATATTATCAATTATTCTGACGTCAAATTGATCTGATATATAAATACCCGAAAAAGGCCCGAGAAAGGAAAACTGAAATGTTCCCATGTGGCGACATTCACCCTATATGATGATGATGTCATCAATGGGCAATAAGTTCACGCGAAATACAAAACTTTGAGTTTCTGTCATCACCAACAACCGGTATCTGGCCTGGAGGTCCACCAATTCGACATCCCTAAAAGCTGTCTGGCGCCCCGACCTACGCCATCGCTCCGTCTCAGGCATGATTTGCCTCGTCTTTTTTTTTCTACCATAGATATTGTCCTTATAGACTTTCCGAGCTAGATCATCCTCATCCATACGGATTAAGTGACCCGCCCACCGTAACCTATTGAGCCGCATTTTATCCCCAAACAGACGGCCATAGTATCGCTCATAAATTCATCGTTTTATAGGGTATCGTTTATCCTCATGTAGGGGGCCGAAAATTCTTCGGAGGATTCTTCTCTCAAACGCGGCCAAGAGTTTTCAATTTTTCTTGCTAAGAACCAAAGTTTCTAAAGAATACATGAGGACTGGCAAAATCATTGTCTTGTACAATAAGAGCTTTGACCCTATGGCGAGACGTTTGCAGCGAGACAGATTTTGTGACCTGAAATAGGTTCTGTTGGCTGTCAACCGTGCATGGATTTCATCATCGTAGCGGTTATCGGTTGTGATTTTCCACCCTAGATAGACGGAATTATCTCCTATCCTTATTCTTTCTATTTGATCAATGCGATTTGATGTTATTGGTTGCTTGGTTTTCGGTGCTGACGTTGCCACCAGATAATGCCTCGTTGCTAATCGTCAGGCATTGATTCGCTGTTCCACCCCTTGAGTATAAGTTGATGAACTGCTTTTTGTAGTTGGTTGCCTCCATATTTAATCAGTTCGGCGGTAATTTCATCGGCTTCTGGCAACTTATGATTTTTAAAGCGATGATTCTTCGGAGGATTCTTCTCTCGAACGCGTCCAAGAGTTCGCAATTCTTCTTCCTAAGAACCCAAGTTTCCGAGGAATACATGAGGACTGGCAAGATCATTGTCTTGTACAGTAAGAGCTTTGACCCTATTGTGAGATGTTTCAAGCGGAACAGTTTTTGTAAGCTGAAATAGGCTCTGTTGGCTGACAACAACCATGTGCGGATTTTATTATCGTAGCTGTTATCGGTTGTAATTTTCGACCCTAGATAGGAGAAATTATCGATTAATAATAATACTTATTATCCCCGACTTAAAGAACTCGTTCGAAACTACATTAATTCTTGCGAGATCTGTCAGCAATCTAAATACGATAGAAACCCATCAAAAAAACCATTCAAACACACAGTTCGACACAAAAGGCAGCAAAGGGGGCTCGGCGGCAACGGCTAGGCCGTCATTTGCAGCCAAGGCTATTGAAACCGATGGATGGGTCCTGTATGACGACTCTATTCCATCTGATTACGATACTGAGCGGTGCGACCAGCTTAGGAGGAAACTCCTCCCAGCTGTAAGGACTGCATCTTCGCAAGGCATTAAGCTTTGAGTGTATACAGGTGTATACAGTAAAATGTTACGGCTAAATTTTGCCGCCGAACACACGAACGAGTGGCTCAGGCAGTACTGCTCCTCTCTCAACGATGTGTGGGAGGGTGCGCGACTAATCTTGAAACGGGCCTCTGTACTGCCATCGTTCAAAAAGTGCTTCCTCTGGCTTCCAGAAGAAGAGTGGAATGGTGCTGGGGTTCTGGAACAACTTGGTGTGCAGAACAAAATCAACACTTCCACCTGGTTGCTGCTAGGCAGCAAAACAAGAGAGAGAGCCGATAGGCCGGGAATTTTTCTCACTATCGGCGTTCCCGAACCCGATGTTAAGAAGGTTCGAGAAAAATCGGGCTGACGGCTCTACTATGGGCTAGGGACCGTCACGTTACAAGTGTCGGCTCCTAAAACCATGGAAGGGGACGTGCAGTCCTCGGCATCTTCATCTAAAATGTAGATGAAGTGCCACATTTTCCAAATAAATTTGCAGCATTGTAAAGCGGCGACTGTGCAGTCAGTTGCTTATCAGTTGTATGTTGTATGCCAATGGAAGCGATCAACCCCGCTCCTGCATGGTAATCTCAAAACACTTCCAGGCTAATTTGGTTACCGCCCTATGTGATGGCGACACCACATCGACTAAGCTAACCATAAAAAGTCAACAGGAAGATAAAGAGATATGGTGCTCTCCATATTTTCCCTATGACGCTTAAGACGTTCCCTGTGGAACATCTATCAGAGCTATCCAATATGGCAAAAGTAGAGGCTCACCACATATGCTGGGGAAGTTCCAATATCAATGCAAGAGGATCGAAACTACTGGAGTATCTAGAAGGAACCGATTTGCAGATCCTTAATTTGGCTAATGAACCCACTTTCTTCAACGTGGTCAAGCGAGAGGTCATCAGCATCACGATGGCATCCCCTGACATCGCGGCTCTGATCAGAGAGTGGAGAGTATCAAACGATATCATACTCTCGGATCGCAGACGTATAGATTTCATAATTGCTTGAAGTGCACTTCACAGGCAGCATCCAACATTTAATCTCGGGACCAACAGAGGCATACAGCCCTCAACCGAAAGACTGGAATCTGGAATGCAAAGCAGTATCACTGAAGCGAGTAAAATGGGCATTTAACTCGTTCCATAGGTACAAGTCTGCAGGTCCGGATGGCATCATCCCATCGCTAGTAATAGAGAGGATGGATGCATTCGAACATTCGGAATATATATCCCGCATGCCCAGCACACGCTTATATTCCAATTAAATGGCGTGATGTGAAGGTGTTATTCATTCCCAAACCAGGAAAACCCACCTACACAGACGCAAAAAGCTTTCGACGGATCAGTCTAACGTCCTTTCTGCGAAAAGGACTAGAAAGACTAGTAGATCGGTTCATTACGGATACACACATTCCTAAGTGACCACTTCACCATAGGCAACACGCCTACCAGAAAGGCAAATCCACGGAGACAGGACTCCATGAACTTACGGCAAAAACTGAAAAGGCGATGTTCGAAAAAGAATACGCCTTAGGCGCATTCATGGACATCGAATGTGCCTTCAATTATGTCTTATTCGCGGCAATTTGTGATGCGGCACGACAGCATGGAATCGAACCGCTGCTAATCAGCTAGATCCTTCACATGCCAGAGTGGAGCAAAATCCACATATCGGTCGGCCAGAAGCCTATTGAAGCAGGATGTCTCAGGGGCTGCCACTGTTGTGGTTCTTGGTAATGAATACCCTGCTGTGGCTCCTGGAGGAGAAAAAAGTTTTCGCGCAAGCATTTGCGGACGACCTAACCGTAATAATTACCGACAAGTTTGCGGACACAGTGTGTGACCGCTTGAATGCAACTCTGCATGAAATCCAGAGCTGGTGCCTCCGCAATGGACTCACGGCGAACGCTAGGAAGACTGGACTAGTTATGTTCACTAGGAACGTCAGGTGGGGCAGCTATACGCTACCCACTTTAGCAGGGGTGGAAATCCAGCTGGCACAACAGTCATCATATCCAGGAACAGAAATCCTGCAGATTGCTCTGGTGCTATAGGAATGCGATAGGTAAGACCTAGGGACTTTCACCAAAACGGATATTATGGATGTATACATCTATAATAAAACCCATTTTGATGAATGCACGCATTTTCTGGTGACGCTGATTCAGAGACTTGGTTACCTAAGTACTACTGGAGCAATGAGTACTACGCCAACTGCAGCACTTGAAGCTATTCTAAATTTACCCCCCATTCACTTGGAGGTGAAACAATAAGCAGCCAATGACGCATATAAGCTCGATACCACTCATGCGTCTATGTGGAAATTCATTGACAAACATCCGGTAGCACTGATGCACTGATGCACCGAGGGGTCAGTCATGGAGGATGGATCGGGCGCAGGGGTCTTCTCGGAGAATCCGATTATAGAATTGGCCCGACCACTCGGAAAAATGAAGACCATATTCCATTGAGGACCATATTCCCGCTGTCACCAGCGAGATTTGAATCGCGGCCTTCCGTATGACAACCCAGTGCTCTAACCACTGAGCTATTCAGATACAGGGGGTGAATGGTATATGATAAACTGCTAACAAACTACTAACAAATAAACATAAAAGTTGACTGACGGTTTCGTCCAGAGCAGAGGCGACTCATCAGACGCTGCCTCATCTCTGCTCTGGGAGTAACGAGGGGCCCTAGAGGTAATGGTCAGTCAACTTTTTTGGAAAACTTGGGTGTTTAACCCAAAAAAGAGAACTCCGTGGACCACAAATGCAATCAATTCATCGATTAAATGTAATCAATTGTGGCTTCAACATCTTTTGCATTTACCGAGCTGTACCCTCAGGGGTCGTTAGGGACTTTTAACGGCTAGCTTACTACACGGGGTGTGACGTCCCCGAGGTGCCCGAGTAAGTAGTTCTGACCCACTAGCTGGCAGTATACCTGCGTCCTAGGTAGTAGCCTCGAGAAAGTTTCTCGGTGAAGAGCGAACCGCGAATGACACTAGGAGTCTCCGGAGCCGTCGACGACTCTCTGTCGGCGTCGAAGGGGTGATGTGAGCGTAGCTCTGCCAAGGTGGTAATTGTGACGTGTATCAAGAGCCAGCCCCTTCGGGCCCCGGTCGGGTAGTGTGCATTGAACCGGTGTTAGTAGAACGCGTAGCCCCGAGCGAGCGCTGATCCGCCCGTGAATTCCGGGATCAGTTAAGCGTAGGTCAGGCCTCAGGGAACTGGAGTAGGGGCTGTGTCCCCGAGGGTACACCGGTTCCTGACTATTGCGGCCCGCTCCCTTACACACGATGCGCTGGTTACTTTTTTTTACAAAAAACGGACGAAACAACAGCAAAGGAGGAAGAGCTGAGTGCGTTTGGGCAGAGCACAAAAATGCGTCGTTCACCGCAACGATCAGCGCAAAAGGCAGCGAGGGCTGACATACCCGATGTGACATCGGGGCGCGCAAATAACTCCCAATACCTTGTAGTGCCTCTGTTTCGGAAGTAAGCTCAATCAGAATCGCTAATCCTGAGCAGATGGATTCGGACACAAAACGAGTGGAAGACAGTCGACCGTCCTCGCTAGAGCCGAAGAAGAAAGGCTCATCAGGATATGCGCGGCAGTGGTGAAGCGTATGCGGTCGGCAACGTTCCTCCAGAAGAACGTCAGCAAAGTCGTCAAAAACGGACTGATGGAACTGGAGGAACTATTTGACCGCATCTCCTTCTATAGGCGAACGTTGAAAGTAGCGGAAGACGATTGGAGAGTAGAAACAGCCGTGCTCCCCGCTGAGAACGCTGCTTGCGTCAAATGGATGATAGATAGCTCACTGCAACGCGAACTGGGGAAAAAACGGGAGGAAGACGATGTGCCCGAAGAAGACTTTATGGAAGTAGTTTCCAGGGCCAAAAAAAGAAGACAAATAAGGAAAAAAAGAAACAACTGGTTCCTCCGCCAGAGACACCTCTGTCCAAAGACAAGGAGGCTGCCAACCAAAAGCCAGGAGTAGAAAAGACGAGGAAGCGAAGAAGGACTAGACCGTCGACTCTGCTCATTAAGCCAACGGAAGGCAAGACATTCGCGGAAGTCCTTAGTGATATGATGAAATGAAAGACAACGGAGCAGAGGTGTCTTCCATACGGAAAACGAGGAGTGGCGGAGTTCTCGTCGAACTGGGCCCAAAGACGATAAAGAGTACGTTCTGCAAAGCGGTCAAGGGGCTACTGACGGAGAGGGCTCTTGTTTCCAGCCTAGAGCCCATGTGCTCTCTAGAAATCCGGCATCTTGACTGCCTCACAGAAAAGGTCGAAGTATGTTAGAGGAGGCGATAAAGCGTAAATGTCCACAGGTAACCAATGCCCGGGTAGATTTCCCTTCTGTAAATGCAGGAGGCCAACCGCTCGCCGTTGTGGAAGTCCCCGAGCAATGGCGAGGAAACTCCTTACCAGCGGGAGAATCCAAATCGGATGGGTAGTATGCTGGGTGCGAATGGGGATAGTCCCCACCAACTGCTACAGGTGTCTGCACTATGGACACACGTCAGCAGCTTCCAAGGGTCCGGACAGAAAGACAGCATGCCGGAAATGCGGCCAAGTGGGTAATCAAGCGGAGACCTGCAATGAAAGCGAGAGTTGCGTTCACTGCTGGGATCGGGGCGCGTCTGGTCAGAGCGTCGCACATACTGCGGGCTCGGGACGGTGTCCGATCTTCAAGGCGGAATTGAGTAGGGCTAAGGTGCGAGCCGCAGGATCCGCATTTTGCAAATTAACATGCGCCGGAGTGCAACCAGTTGCTAGCACAGTTCGCTGCGGAAGTATATGCTGATCTAGTGCTGATTAGCGAGCGATAGCGAAACAAGGACCCATCCTCATGACATCTCGACTTATCGGGCACCGCTGCCGTCTGGGTTCAGGACTAGGTTTGACTTCGTGTTCTTGCCGAAGGCCGGGGGAACGGGTTTGTCTCGATCCAGTGTTTAAGGATAACGTTTTTTAGCGTTTACCTGACACCGAACGAGACGATGCCGGACTTTCGGCGCCGGCTTGATGTCCTGGAGGACGCCGTTTCGAACACGGAAGGACGATGCATGCCTCATTCGCACTCCAGAGCGAAACGGATTCTGGAAATGCCGGCGAAAGCCGGGCTCGTAGTTTTAAACATCGGATCCACGCCAGCGTTTCGGCGCCTAGGCTGTGAAGGAAGCATTCTTGACATCACCGTGTGAGATAGTGTCGCAGCTGACACCGTCGTAAATTCAGTGATGATAACGAGGGCGTGTGAGGCTTCCATGCCCCGGAGGGACCCCAGTCGCGACAAACCTTCTATGCACTGGTGGACAGCGGAAATTGCCGACCTATGGAGGGAGTGTCATAAGCTTCGCCATTCGACACAATGTTTGCACGCCAACAAGGAGGCAAGTGTCATAAAAGCACAGTATAGATCAACAAATCGGAGCTCCGAGCAAGCCCTGCGTACTAAGTACCGACCGGATGGACCGCATTGTGCGGGTTGATGTAAATAGCGCGGAAAGCATTGAGGATTGCCCCCCTTTCACAATGAGAGAGCTCGAAGAAGTGGTTCTCTCTATGAAAAACAGGAAGGCGCCAGATCCTGATGACATCCCCGCGGAAGTTTACAAACTAGTGTTCCGCCAACGGCCAGAATTGCTTCTTGAAATGTTCAACGCCTGCTTGAAGGAGGGCATTTTCGCCTTGTCACTGGAAAGTGGCCAGACTCGCGTTGATCAGTAAGGGTAAAGGAGACCCGGAGCTCCCGTCTGCATACCGACCGCTGTGTATGCTTGACACGGCCGGAAAAGTGCTCGAGAAGCTCATCAGGGGTTGACTCGCTGAAGCGATCCGCGCTGCCGGGGACTTATCCTCAAGGCAGTTCGGGTTCAGAACAGGGAGATCTACAGTGGATGCTGTTATGGAGGTCGTAGATGCGGGTAATCGAGCCGAGGCACACAACCGCCGATCTCAACGGATAGTGCTCCTCATAACGCTTGATGTCAGAAATGCCCTCAATTCCGTCAGATGGACAGAAAACTCATTTCACGTGCCAAGCCATCTCTTGCGGATATTGAGGGATTATTTGAAAGACCGCTCCCTGCTCTATGAAACGTTAGAGGGCCAAAGGAGGATGGAAATCACGTCGGAAGTAGCACAGGGATCCATTCTAGGGCCGGACCTCTGGAACGCTTCTTATGATAGTCTGCTGAGACTCTATATGCCCGGTGAGTCGCGCCTGGTCGGTTATGCAGACGACGTTGCGACACTTGACGCCGGGCGCACTGTTGAACAAGCGGAAAGCAGACTTGGCATATTGATGCGACGGGTAAGCGGATGGATGATTGCCCATGGTTTAAGCCTTGCGCTGGGAAAAACGGAAGTAGTCATCTTGACCAGAACGAGAATCCCGACCGTGCGTCCCATATCGATCGACGAGTTGACTATAAAGCCAAAACCAGCGGTTAAATACCTTGCTTTAATGCTCAACTCGAAGATAAGATTCTTCGAGGAAATCAAAGCAGCAGCGGACAGGGCTGCAGCTGAAGTCGCGGCTTTGAGTGGGCTAATGGCGAATGTCGAGGGCCCTATATCAACTAGGAGATGTCTCCTTATGGGAGCAATGCAGTCGGTTCTGCTCTATGGTGCGGAGGTATGGGCTGATGCATCGTAAATCGCTTTCTCAAGTGCAGAGGCGTGGAGCTTTGCGAGTGGCGTCTGCTTATCGCACCGTCTCCGAACCGGCTGTGATGGTGATGGCGAGAGTGATCCCCGTTGCCCTCCATGCCAAGGAGCGGAAAATTATCTACCGCCGTAAGAGCGAGAACTTAAGAGAGGTTGTTGCCCGCGAAGAACGTCAACGCACCCTTACCGAATTGCAACTTTCTTGGCAGAAAGGGCCAAGGGACAGATGGACTGCGCGGCTCATTGACAAATTAGACCCGTGGTTGAACCCAATTGCACGGTGGCATTGATTACTTCCTTACCCAGGTGCTCAGAGGTGGCGGGGAGGAAGACGGGACGGCAACGCTGTTGCCTGAACCAAAACCAAGTGGCAGAGGAGAACCTCCACGTGGTGGCACCGGCAAACGCTGTATCGCATTGGCTTGCCGGTCGTGATGCAGTAAGCGAATGCTCCAAGGCTTAATTAGGCCGATGAGACCTGAGTCTGCACGGGGACTCATCTGAAGTGGCTTCGGCCACGAAACCTTACCAGAGATATACTGGTACCATGGGAACCCCTGGATTCATATACTTCAGGAGAATTCCTGTTGTATATGAGTACAGCTCCGTTGTTTGCGGTTGGCCCCCTAGTGGGAGTTTCATGGGGATTGTTGGTGACGCTCAAGCGAGAAGAGACCTTCGGGCGTCGACGTGGTGTTGCGTTTCAACACGGGTGCCGTACTCCTTAGTTCGGTAGAGATTTGGTAGGTCTTGCATCCACCAGATTTTTAAAAAATCGCTTAAGAATTAATGAAATCATTTTATTAAATAAGGGAAACTAACTTTAAAATTCAGTTTTTATTTGAAAAGAACTTTGTAATTTATTCGTAACGAATCAAAGTAATAAGCGACGATTTAATTTACGTTTATTAGGTTTCGGTCAATTTCTAAAATATGGTAATATACCGAATACCGATAATATATCGAAAGCGGTCATATAAATGCACTATTGTGATATTTTCCAGATTTTTCGGTTGGGTAGGTTCTGAGAACAAGCCCTGCTTCACTTTTTGAGGCACACAATTTGAATATTCTCACCTAATATCAAAAATAAGATCAATTTCGAAAAATACTACTCGAGCCCTTTCGTTTGATAAATGAATGAAAAATGTACCACCCCCTTTCGTATACGTTCTCACTAAATTTTGCGACAATCGGTTTAGCCGTTTCACATTGCCTCCTACAGTCTACTGTAGTGTACCTTTACGGTCTTGAATGAAATGCTCTAACACACTTCAAGGTCCTAATCCAATATGGATTGTTGCGCCAACGATTATTGTTATTATTACTTGTTTCACTAATAATCTTAAAAAGAAAAGTCAAGGGTCTAGACAGCTATGGGATGCAAACACATAATAATTTAATTTAATGTAAAAGCTAGTTCTTTATTCACGAAAAAATATTTTAGAGCTTTGTATATTATAATACAATAAATTGAATTCCATTTGGTGCGCATTTAATCGTTTTTCTGATAATGTAAGTGTTTGTTGCAGCTTATCATCATTTGGCGAGCCTGCATTGCTTCCAGCGCCAGTTGCTCCAGCAATGTAGTTTGTTCGTTGTGCAATAATTTTTGATTTTTCGTTAATAAAATGTTCTTTGACGGACTTAAACCAGTGCAAGGAGTTGAATTCACTGGTTTGGTTGAGGAGTCGTAAAAGATAGGCGAGTCCAATAGCTAGTCCATCGTCTACAAAGAGAACACCCTGTTTATCCCTTTTATGGATTTTGTCCTTCGCGTTGATTATGTATTCAACGAAATTGATGGTGAGGGCCGGAACAACCAAGTAAAAATTGCGTAAGTGCATGTTTTTCGGATCCCGAAAGAATGGTGTGAACGCCTCGATTAGGAGCTGAAACATAAAAGAGGATTAGTTCTTTACCAATTGTGGATTTTTCGCATCATTTACCTTGAAATATTCCGTTTCATCACTGAAACATTTCGACAAATTCTGTATATTATTCTCCAGGTTCTCAGCAGCTTTCATAGTCGCATCAATGCCACATGTTGCTTTCGCAAAATCAAGATTGTCATCTAATTTCGGCAAATACACACTTACATTCGAACTGGCATGGATACCTCCTGAGCGCATGAGGCGTATATAACCCATGGCATTTCCAATATGACTAATTAATTGACGAAAGAGATCCAAATAGCTTTGACCATCAGGAGTTAGGCCAAATTTCCGTATGCCCTTGTTAAAGCTATCGGCACGTTCGTAGTTATACATTTGCGATGCAGAACGATCCTTGCCATCTTTCGCGCCACCGCGAAAATATTTTAAATCTTTCATAAGTCGCGATTTGATATGTTCATCGTAGAGAAATTGCGAGAATGTGTAAAGCTTCTTACGCAGAAACTGGTACGTAAAATTGACCTGTAGGAGTAACCAAATTGTTTAAGATATTATGAAAGGATGTAGGTTAAACTTAGACGCTATAGAAATGAAACGGAATTTTCATAGTCAGCCATAATTTACCATAACAGAGCTTGCCGTTAGATATACATAATGTGACATGGGCACCATCGAATGGTCGACCATTTTCCAAATATACCATCTGCTAATTGGCGGAAAGGTTACTACTAGTATTCTAAATGTTAAATTCTACTAGGATGCCAATTCAACTCGAGACTGATAGGTATCTGAGAAGAACACAGTAACGCTGTTTGACTGCTACTATTGAGCAGCGCTGTAGGTCTACCACACAATTGACTACTACTATTGAGCAGCTCCCCTCTCGAATATCACCTTGTCGTAGTGGGGGAGCTTGTCGTTGTTTACTACTACACTAAGAGTGTCCAAAAACACATGAAGATGGAAACAAAGGATTGTAACTCTCCAAGTGTTAAGAAGTCACAGAGTTCGAATCCACCCGCGACTCTGAGAAATCAGGTCGTGGCCGAGACACGGATTTTGAAGGCCTCACCTAGTGCATGTTCCCCCACGGAAAAATTTGTGCAAGACAGGCTCTCTACTTCAATGAAACACCTACACCCGGTGTCTACGACGCGGTCAACCAAAAACGATAGTACAGCTTCTCCTTTAATGAGAGCAACTGGGAATCTGACTACGGGTAATCGGTCGGTGACACTTAACAGTGTCACTAACTCTTCCAAAGTACGGGGAAGGAAGGCTCGGCAGAGGGAAACTTCAGCCGCAAAGGAGAAGAGACTACAGGCTTGTTTGTCAGAACCTTCTCCTCCGCCTGTACCCGGAAAAACAGAAGAAAGGGAAGCTGGTAATGTGGACGCAACTAGTCTAAGGCCGATATGTGAAAATAGATCTATGCAACCCGGACTCCGTGAATCTGGGAGGGCTCCCGACGACAACGGAAGGCACTGTGAAGAAGGTGAAGTTTCTTGCGAATGAGGACATGGACGTTGCTACACCACAAATTGTGGCGATATCCAAAGAAATCGATGACTATATCCAAAGAAAGCGGAACTTTCGGTGGAAGGTGAGGAGCTGGTAGCCCCGGTGAGATCCACCCTGAACGCAGCAGACTTTTCAGTTAGCAGCGGTTTTCGTATTAGACTGCACTTATGGCTACAAACAAAAGAGTTAGACAAATCAACCTGCAGCATGCCAAAGAGTCCTTCCTATCTACTGGCGGCAAAGCTAGCAAAGTTACAGGACTCTCCTTATATATTTCTGGTTCAAGAGCAATGGGTTCGTTTTGGTTGGTTGGTTGGTTGGATCAGTCAAGGGGACCAGGATCTTTTTCGATGAAAGATCTTCGAGACCGAGGGCCTGCGTTCTGATGTCAAAATTGTTAGAGGCAACCATGCTGAGGCGATTCTGTTCACAGGACCTTGTTGCGGTCAACTTACAATACCAGGTTAATGGTAAGAGGAGAAACGTTATAGTTGCCTCTGCCTACTTACCGTATGATTCTTTTTGCCCTCCGCCGACGCAAGAACTAAGGGATCTGGTAGTGTATGCAGAATCAAGTGGCCTTGAACTTTTAGTAGGTTGTGATGCGAACGCTCAGCATATTTGTTGGGGCAGTAGTAAATGCAATCCTAGAGGAGAGAAGCTGTTTGATTTTATCCCTTCAGCTGGTCTGATGTCCGCACACGTAGGGTGTGCCCCTATGTTCGTGGGCCAAGAAGAAGTGAAGTAATTGACGTAACAATATGCACTACAAAGTTGTTAGAGTTAATTAGAAACTGGCGAGTACTCGATGAAGTCTCACTCTCAGATCACCGTTACTTAGAATTTAGTCTAACTATTACTGTCGAACAGCCTGTAATACAAAGACGGAATCCTAGGAAAACGGTTTGGACAAAGTTCAATGAACTTCTTGGCAACAAAGTTGAGCTCCCTAGGCAACTAAGGACTCCTTTGGTGATAGAAGATAAATTGCAAACTCTGAATAGCACACTTTTAGAGTGCTTTGAAGAGGCTTGTCCTATTTCCCGAGGCCAAAGTGGAAAAACGGTTCCATGGTGAAACCGAGAACTGCAGAGACGCAGGAAATCAACTAGACGACTTCTAAATCGTGCTTGCAAAAGCAATAAAGATGAAGACTGGCTAAACTTCAGGAACTCACAGCGTGAACATAAAAGGCTCGTTCGAATCGAGACTCTTTTAGAGCGTACTGTGAGGAACTGGAAGATGAAACGGAGACTTTTAGGTTGTGCAGAGTCGTTCAAAAGGATGAGTCCGCCAAGTTGGACTCTCTTAGAAAACCGGATGGTACTTTCACGAACTCCAGAGTTGAGTCTATACAGACTCTCTTGGAAGTACACCACTCGGGAGAACAGGTCTCGGAAGTGGGAAGAAGAGAATTGGCGGTTTCTGCAAACCCTTCAACATGAAGGGGTTGCAAAGAGAGTTGGGACACTGCGAGAGTGGTTGTTACCAATGAAAAAGCGAGAGCTGCTATACTATCATTTGAACACTTCAAAGCGCCTGGTATGGATGGCATCTACCCAGCGATGCTAAAGGAGGGTATAGAGCACTTAGAGAAACTTCTAAGAAATATTTTTCGAGGATGTCTTGCTCTGGGCTACGTTCCTTCCTCTTGGCAGAAGGTGAAGGTAGTCTTCATACCAAATCCTGGGAAAGATGACTATTCTAATCCAAAGAACTTCAGACAAATCAGCCTAACATCATTTTCGATGAAATTTCTGGAGAGACTGGTTGAGCGTCACATTGGCGGGAAGGCGCTAAAGTCGCACCCCTTACCAACGTGGAAAGTCCGGTGAGTCTACTCTTCAGCGGATGACGTGACTATACTAGCTGTTGGTCGAGATTTCGGAATCGTGTGTAGAAATACACAACGCGCCGTTGATTTGATTGACAGTTGGTGTCTCAGGCATGGACTTTCAGTAAAGCCAAATAAAACCACAATGGCATTATTTACAAAAAGGAGGAAACTGAATGGGCTTTGCCTTGCAGAGATAAGGGGTACAACCCTTCAAATTTCCGAAGAAGTGAAATATCTGGAAGTTATTCTAGACAAGAAGCTTCTATGGAACAAAGATGTAGAGGTAAAGATGAAACGAGCTCTCACAACTTATTGGCTGTGTAGGCGGACCTTTCCCTTGACATGAGGACTTAGGCCTCAGGTAGTAATGTAGATATATGTTGCTATCATTAGGTCGATGTTCACTTATGCATGCGTAATGTGGTGGGTTACGGTGAAGCAGAAGAGTTTTCGCTGTAAACTAGCCTGGAAAGAACTGTGTGTCTGGGTATTACCGGTGCCAGCTCTGAATGCATTACTTAATTTGCAGCTCTTGGATTTTTTTTATTCAGAGCACTGCAATGAGAGCGGCTCACAGACTAATTCGATTAGATCTATGGAAAAACAATGGGTAGGGGGCACAAAGCATTGGAAGAGTCATTGAGAGAACTGAATCTAATTTTCGCAATGCCTTCCGATTCTCGAATCCCTATACATCTGTTTGATAGAAGATATGATGTTATCTTGAAACGGAGAGAAAACTGGGACGAACCAGAAGAATGCGTGTCAGGATATACTGACGTCTTCTACACCGATCGCTCAAAGACAGAAAATGGTTCTGGAGCCGGAGTCAACTTCTCGAATAAAAACGAGAAGTGGGCTTTTCCTTTGGGACAATACACAACGGTCTTTCAGGCTGAAGTGTATGCGATCCTAAAGGCTGCAACCTGGATGATTGACGAGCGGTTGAAGGGCAGGCGCATCGCAATCTGTAGCGATAGTCAAGCTGCATTGAGGGCGTTGAGTAGTACTTTGATTATTTCAAAAATCGTTCAAGAATGTAGAAACCGATTGAATTCTGTTTCCAGATTCAATATGGTGGATTTACTCTGGGTACCTGGTCATTATGGAGGAGAGGGAAATGAAATTTCGGATGCGTAGCAAACGAGGCTTCAGCTTTCCCCATGCCCGGACCGGAACCAGCAATTGGGGTGTCGGTAGCATTGGCTTAATCTGTTTTTAAAAACTGGGAACAAGCTTCCCATAATGACAGGTGGCGAAGCCTTAATGCTGCTAGACAGACCAAACTCTTCCTCTCAGAACCAAACAAACATACTGCAAAGTTTATCCTGTCGAAAAGCAGGAGGACTTGCAGAAGTATTGTCGGCATTCTGACAGGCCATAATTCACTAGATAGGCATATGTACAGAATAGGAATTATCCAAGATGATACGTGTCCATCCTGTAATGAGCAAGTGGAATCTTCGGAACATTTTCTATGTGAGTGCCCCGCTTACGGACGCATCAGACATCATATTTTTGGTGCTGATGTGCACCAACTACAGCGGATAGCATCACATCCACTAACGGAAATCCTGCGATACATAAATGAACCCGAGATATTCAGTTAGACGGGGGAATCGAGTACAATGGACCACTAAGGCCTGAGTGCTCAGAGGCTTTGCCTCTCCCCCACCTGAAACACACACACACACTTGAGCAGGATTCGAAAGTTCGAAACAAGGCATTTAAATAAAGACAAAATGCCGAAAAGTACTCCTCAAGACTAAGGATACTCCTCGGCGACAATTCTTTGGTCCAGGGACCACAACTACAAGGCATCGAAATGCTACTTTGCTAACAACGGCAACAAAGCGGAAGTATTGTGGACTCACTAGCCCTCGCACTTGAAATCTTAGATTTCATCATACATAGCTTTTCAAGGAGTGCCAAATTACAGCGGTCCCCAACCTGGGCTTCTTCTTAGAAGGTAGCGAGGCGCACTGCCCCAATGGGAAAAGACGAAAAAGTTGCGATATGTATTATATCGATGCAATTGTTTTGCAGCAATCGGAGTTTGAAAATTCAAATTTGAGTCGTCAAACTTCGGCCACGGAGAGGAAATTTGCCTGTAATCAGAATTCATAATCCTACGGAAAATGGCCATAAAATTTATCACCGTTGATCAAGAGCAATGTACAGAATAAAGATTAACTGAGCATGACGAACGGAAGAACGTGAAGGGCTTCACGGAAAGTTTACATAATGACTTCATATATATTTCACAATTGACGGCAACAACGGAACGTACACGCCTGCTATCGCGTCGAATGTTGATCGAACCGCGACAGTATTCTTGTATTCCACCGCATGTTGCCAAACCAAAGGAACATAAACGACTATGCCCGGTAAAGCTTCATGAAAAGGATAATGTGAAAAAAAAAACATTTTGACAAAGCTTAATTATTATTTAAATTCACGTTCAAATTTATAACAAGCATACCTGTTTTCGTAACAGATTAATTTAAGCATCATATAATTGAAGTAATTCATGGAATTCATGGGCATTAGTAATTGTTGATCATCAGTTAAGGAGGGAGTCAAATTATTGGAACGTGAATAATGATTGTTTAGGATAAGTGAGGGATCCTAAGTCCACAACCCCTTGTTGTTGGACCGGACCAAATGGGTGCCATGCCCCAAACGAGGGATCCGCGGACCAAATAAACGTGGGAGTAAGTTGCTCTCCATTTGGTCCGGTCCAACAACAAGTGGTTGTGGACTTAGGATCCCTCACTTATCCTAAACAATTAATTTAGCTTTAGCCAGCTCAGGCTCAAACTATCGGTTTCCACTGGATATAATTCGCACCCTTGGCGTGTTTTCCTTAACATATAAATGGAGCGTTTTCCATCCGATGCCACTCACGGTCACGCTGCTCCCAGGGCAGAGGTTGAGGCAGCGTCTGAAGAGTTGCCTCTGCCCTGGACGAAACCGTTTGTCTTACGATTGGTGAATAATGAGTTTTCGCTCAAATATTGGCAAATCTATCCTAAATCTGCTTTCGTACTTTCAAATACTTTGAAATCGAAGTTAATAATTTATGGTAGAAATAAAATGTTAGTTTTGAAAACTATGAAACTATTAGAAACGTCTCTTTATTGAATGCTTTCCCTTGATGTAAAAAGATAAAGAGATTATCAGGCGATGACAGCTTTACGGTTTATTACCAGGGCAGAGGCTTATCGTCAGATGCTGCCTCACCTTTGGCCCGGGAGCAGCGTGACCGAAGGGGTTCACAGATAGTTAGTGCTCCTTTATATAATTCGCAGAACACAACATGACTACGAATTATGATATATTGAACGCATAACCGCCTTATTGACCAGAGCTTGGCCAGAGCTGAAAATATTTTTTTTTAAGAACTGTGGGGTCCTAAGTCCGCATTAACTTAATGCCGGAGCGGGATTAAGAGGTTGATTTTTCGCGAAACAGTTAGGCTTGTAAACGCAGTCCGAGTATTTAGAGAATTGTGATATGGAGCAATTTATCCAACACTTCAACAACTTTTAGTTTCTACAAAGTAATAGCTTTTGAAAGCGACTATTTCACTAAAGTGCAATATATATGTTATGGTTTCCACAGTATTTTGGAAATTTGTCGATTAATGAATAAATATTTACTCATATATCTTCTTTTTTTTTGGTATGATGGAGGCTTCTGGCTGCTTAAGATACTATTATATATACATCTTTTAAAATCTGCTTTAATCAAAGGAGTATATGCATTTACTTTGTGAATTATGGAATATGTTTACTGTGGTAAAAGAATAATAATTATGTACGGCGTTGCATCAACTTGGCTGTCACAAAGGCTGTCAACTAACCAAACTCCCCTAACAGGTTTGCCAGTCGTGGCATATGTATGGAACCGGACAACACGTGCTGGAGCTAACCCGAATGCTAGCAGTTCGACGAGATGGAGGCCGGGGTACTTGGTTCTGGAATGTTATCTTCCAGTCAGGACACAAAGATTTTACTTACGTGCCTATACTCAATAGTAAAAAAAACTAAACCCACCCCGGGTAAACTACTCGATTAGAGACATGAAGTTCCGAGGCAGGTTGATACCACTGAAGTTTTTTATACCAAAGAAGTTAAATTACCAAACGGCCTAACAAGGCAAGGGACAAACATCACGAAAAAACTAACGCCGCGGGATGGACGGGCAATGACTAGCCCTGAACTGATTCGGGCACCAACGCGACAAGTGGCCCCGTCTCCCTTTCCTCTTTATTGGGGACCAGATGACATAGTGGCCTTGCGGCAACTCAGTGCAATCTAAGCGTTCCCCCACTGTCGCTTCAAGTATAATAGGGGGAACCCTAAATAATCAGGTGGGCTGACGCCTTCCTGGGGAGGGCTAGAACAAAACAATCTAACTTCTATTCATTATAATCCTTTATACGTAATGCATGTAAAAAAACAAGTCGGAATACCGGAAGCTCGCGCTTCGGGTATAAAGGTTTTGTGTTCATCTTATGTAAGAAATTTCAACGCACATTTTTCTATCCGTATATATAATAGCTACAAACCCAACATATTCCTTCATATTTTACCAAACCACGAGACATACGTACATATTACAGCCATAGATATTATACTCACCCTAAACAAACAAGCTGCCTATTTCCAAATACCGTACACATATATGCACGTATATAAATTGATCGTACCCATATTTCCGATTTACTTCTTATATCTATCTGAATAGGCATTACCCGCAAAGTTCATTAACACGCATATACTATACACCTACATACACAATTGATATTCATATACAAATGACTAAAAAACTAAAACAAAATAATTCTTTGCGACCCCATTCATAAGAACTCATTTCGTTGTGGTATTGACGAATTGATATGTGATGATGACGTCATGCAGGTTGAAGACTGCACGAAATTCACAAAAAATGGTAAAGTTTTACCCCTATAACTTTGTTAATAATAGTTGGCTTTTCTGCAAACTTCACTAGCTTGTGCGTTATGTTCTTCATTATACGCGTACCAAATTTTGTACTTCTCGGATGAACATAAGGGGGGTTGCCGGGTAAATTTCTAAAATGTGGAAATATACTATTATTAATTTTATTTGTACAGATATCGGAACCGGATATATTTTGAGGCCTAGATTTCGTAGAGATGCACCACAGCCATTTTTTTCAGATTTTTCGGTTGGATAGGTTCTGAGAACGAGACCTGTTACACTTTTTGGGGGTCATATTTTGAGCCCTCACTCCCCTATCTTTCACCCAATATAAAATATGGAACCAGTTTCGAAAAGTACTAATTGAGACCTTTCATTTGATAAGCCACATGGCTACATTCTGTGAAAAAAAAATTTGCACCCTCCATTCACATGTATGGCGACCCCCCCCCCTTAAACGTAACACAAGATGGCGCCACTTACTGCATGTAAAGGGAACACCAGATTACATACTCTCACCAATTTTCGTGGCAATCGGTTTAGCCGTTTCCGAATAAATCGTGTGTGACAGACAGACAGACAGACAGACAGACGGACAAACGGACAGACAGACACCGTCTCGATTCTAATAAGGTTTTATTTCACACAAAACCTTAACTAGCTTAGAATTAAGCACTCATACTTAAATCTGGTAAGTCTTTCAATTACAATTTTTCGGCGGCAGCATAACTTCCTTTTTTCAAAATTCAATAAAAACTATTGTATGCATCGGAAAATATTTATTTACTTTTTATAATGTAGGTACATGTCTAAAGTTTTTATTTACATTGTTTTGAAGATCAAATCTGTTAGGTGACGTCCCCCATTCTCCATACATTGCGTAAACCGATTTCTGGCGTTTGTCATGACTCTTGTTAGCATAGCAGGTGTTATGTTGGCAATTTCTTCTTGAATGTTGGTCTTCAAATCTTGTAGGGTTCTTGGACTGTTCACATAAACACGGGATTTCAAAAAACCCCATAGAAAAAAATCACAAGAGGACAGATCGGGAGAGCGTGCCGGCCATTCCAAATCGCCTCTAATTGAGATAAGGCGCTCTGGAAAGTGTTCCCTCAAAACAGCCATCGATGCTCTTGAAGTGTGTGCTGTGTGTGTGTCCCCCAAATCCAAATTTTCTAGCCGTGGGCAAAAAAAATTCTGTAGCATGTTTACATACCGGTCCGAATTCACTGTCACTGTAACCTCATTTTCCTCAAAAAACCAGGGACCAATAATTCCAACTGATAAAATTGCACACCACACTGTGACTTTGGGTAAATGCGAAGGCTTTTGATGCAATTCTCGAGGGTTGGTGTCAGCCCAGTAGCGCATGTTTTGTTTGTTAACAGACCCACACAAATGAAAACGGGCTTCATCGCTAAAAAAAACAATAGCACCCTCGGGAACGACATCAAGAAGAAGCTCACACGCGTTCATCCGAGAATTGAAGTCACGTTCTGAAAGCTCCTGCACTATCGCCATCTTATAGGGATGAAAATGAAGATCATCACGAAGAATTCTTCTCACAGAACGATCGGATAGTCCAAGGGCAGATGCGTGTTTGCGCGCAGAACGCCGTGGCGATCGCAACATTGACGCTCTCACTGCTTCAATGTTCTCAGGTGATCTAACGGGCCGAGGGACTCCAGTTCTTCCTTTTGTCGCACTTGCAATTTGTCTGAATGTAGTGACCCATGTAACAATTGATTTGCGGTCTGGGACGGGAGCCAACGGGGCTAAATTAAAGCGGTTCCGAAATGCACGCTGTGTTGCAATAACCGAACATCCGCTTGAAAAGTAAACCTCAACGGCAAAGGCATGCTTCTCACTATTCCAACGCATGATGGCGACTGAATCGTGTCGGGACAAAACTTTACAGTATCCCCTCTTGAACGAGACCACTAGCGCTCCGATATGACATCAACTAACTGAGTGGCGCGCATTTTAAAAAAGGAAGTTGTGCTGCACCCTGTAGTTTTACATATCCAAAAGAATATTGGAGATTTGATCAGCAGGTGGGCCCGCTCCAGATTCGAATCTGAGAACATTCTCCAGAGGCAGAGAGTGTGCAGATTCTTCATTGAAGAAAACATTGCCAAGGTGTCGTCTGAGATCTGCGGATGCCAGTCGGCTGTATAAAAACTGCAGGGCCGTCTCCTCCTCCTCCTCACATTGGCTGCACATAGCCGAAACCACTACACCAATTTTTTCCATATGGTAGTTTAAGGAGCAGTGTCCCGTTAAAAGCCCTACTAGAGTTTTCATGTCCCACTTCTTAAGGGACAACAAAAATGCCACTCTAGTGGCCCTAGGCTCTTTCACAAGGATTTTCCCTTGCCGGCAAGAGTCCAAATTTCTCCACCCGGTTGCGTGAATTCTTGCTATTTCAGAGTAGACTTCACAGTAGATGGTCGGATTCCAAGAGCTGATTCTGGCCCCACCATTGTGGATCCAGACCCTCGGTGAGCCAGTCTATCAGCCTCCTCATTACTAGAGATGTTAGAGTGCCCCGGCACCCACATCAGAAATGTTTCGTTCAGTCAGCCAAGTTTCACCAGCACCTGATGACAACTCAACACCAACTGGCTTGATATGTCGTTGCTATTTAGTGCTGATAATGCCGCCTGACTGTCGGAACAGATTCGAATAGTGTGACCCCTCCACTTTTGTCGCAGACATTCTTCTGCTGCTAATGAAATGGCATATATCTCCGTCTGGAATATGGTCTTCATTTTTCCGAGGGGTCGGGCCAATTCTATAATCGGATTCTCCGAGAAGACCTCTGCGCCCGATCCATCCTCCATAACTGACCCCTCGGTGAAAATTATTAAGTCTGTAATCTGAAAAGACTCATGGCCATTTGTCGACCATTCTTCTATTTCGGTGATTACGACAGTATGTCTTTTCAAAGACGAATCAGGAAACCATATGAGCGGTCGGCACCAGTGCTACCGGATGTTTTTCAAGGAATTTCCAGATAGACGCATGATCGTGTGATTGGCCGCCTTTCCACGCCCCAATGGTAACGAGCCTATGTGCGACGTTGGCTGCTTTCCGTTTCACCTCCAAGTGAATGGGGGATAAATTTAGAATAGCTTCAAGTGCCGCAGTCGGCGTAGTACTCATTGCTCCAGTAATACTTAGGTAACCAAGTCTCTGAATCAGCGTTAGCAGCTTCCTGCTTTTAGCAAAGTTCAGTCTTGGCCACCAGACGATGCGTGCATACATCATAAAGGGTTTTATTATGGATGTATATATCCAGCTCTAACCTATCACATTCCTACAGCACCAGAGCAATCTGCAAGATTTTAGATATTGTGCCTGGATACGATGCTTCCACGTTAGCTTGGAGTCGAAATGTACTCCTAAGTACTTGACTGTTTGTGCTAGCTGAATTTTCGCCCCTGCTAAAGTGGGTAGCGTATAGCTGCCCCACCTGACGTTCCTAGTGAACATAACTAGTCCAGTCTTCCTAGCGTTCGCAGTGAGTCCATGATGGAGGGACCCGCTGTGGATTTCATACAGAGTTGCATTCAAGCGGTCATATACTGTGTCTGCAAACTTGTCGGTAAGGGCCACAACAGTGGAGAGAGAATCCATTCCTGTGGGCAGCCCCTGAGACATCCTGCTTCAATAGACTTCTGGCTGACCGATATGTTGATTTTTCTCCACTCTTGCATGTGAAGGATCCAAGCAGCGGTTCGATTCCATGCTGTCGTGCCGCATCACAAATTGCCGCGAGTGAGACATAATTGAAGGCACATTCGATGTCCATGAATGCGTCTAAGGCGTATTCTTTTCCGAACATCGCCTTTTCAATTTTTGCCGTAACTTCATGGAGTCCTGTCTCCGTGGATTTGCCTTTCTGGTAGGCGTGTTGCCCATGGTGAAGTGGTCACTTAGGAATGTGTGTACCCCTTATGAACTACCACTACTACTAGTCTTTCTAGTCCTTTTAGCAGAAAGGACGTTAGACTGATCGGTCGAAAGCTTTTTTCGTCTGCTAAGGTGGGTTTTCCTGGTTTGGGAATGAATAACACCTTCACATCACGCCATTTAATTGGAACATAAGCGTGCGTTGGGCTTGCGGGATATATATTCCGAATGTGTAGACCCAGGACATCCATTCTCTCTATTACTAGTGCAGGAATGATGCCATCCGGAACTGCAGACTTGTATCTATGGAACGAGTTAAATGCCCATTTTACTCGCTCCAGTGATACTACTTTGCATTGCAGATTCCAGTCTCTCGGTTGAGGGCTGTATGTCCCTGTTGGCCCCGAGATTAGATTTGGGTTGCTGCCTGTGAAGTGCACTTCAAGCAAATAGTTTGCCATTTCTTCATCACTTTCTGTGTACTTCCCGTTCTATAAACGTAAATAACCCAGTTTCTGGCTACGTTCTTTAACCAGAATCGCATCTCCAAGATGATCGTTTAGCCGATCTTATGCTCTTCTTTAGAGCCTTCTGTGCCTCTTTATAGCTGTTGCAACTAGCGCCTGATTCACCCTTCAGAACACGATTGAGGAGCATCCTTGTCGTTCTCCTCTGTTTTGCTAAATCCGAGTTTCACCATGGTAGTTTACCCTTCTTTGGCATCTTCAGTGGATAGCTTTCCGAAAGCTTCTTTCATTCTAGTTATGACCGTCTGGGTTGTCTTCTCAATTCTAGCAATGGATTTGATGCGCTTCCCAGGGATCAATTCTCAATTCTATTTTATACATCACCAAATCTGTCTTCCGCGGATTCCGAAATGGAGTGGATGGAGGTGGATTCATGCCCATTACGAAATCAATGCGTCTGTGATCCGAGAGTGTGATATCGTTTGATACTCTTCACTCTTCGATCAGGGCCGCGATATCAGGAGATGTCACCGTGATGTCGGTGGCCTGACCACGTTGAAAAAAGTGGGTTCATTACCCAAATTAAGAATCTGCAAATCGGTTCCTACTTGATCCTCTTGCATTGATGTTCGAACTTCCCCAGCATACGTGGTGAGCGTTGACATTGATCATATCGATCTTTATTTTCTCTCTGAAACTTATTACTACTTTACAAGGTATTTATACATTCAATTTTGCTTTTAAAATTATTGTTTGGGAATTAAAATATGCATATTTTACAAATAAGTGCATGGGATAGTTCAATAATCTTTTAACTCAAGTCGATACATATTTTTTGATATCAGTTGGTGTGTTTCATGAATGAACTTTCTCATAGAAACCTTATGCATATCGGGTTTCACTTGTGTGCTTCTGCTAGAGAAAACTCGCACAAGTACTTGAAGTAAATTTTCATATAAAACCTATGCATATCGGGTTTCACTAATTGTTAATGAGTTATGGTAAATTGTGATTTGCGATGTATCACATTTTTTAATATATTTACCGGTTAGTAGCACACCTTGCCTATGGTCATGCATGAGAAAGTTTTTTCATGTATGAATTAAAATATTTTATGTGACTAGTGATATTCCTGGTTAAATTTATTGATAGTTTTTTAATTACATATCCTAATTAAACTAAAGCTAATCCTATTTGCTATATCTTAGCAATGTCGGCTGTTAAGATAAATTTTAACAGACTGCGGGGGCGCGTTTGCTGTAGTACATTCGTCTGAAGTCCTGGCCAAATTACGTAACTGATGATATAATGGCATCGTCCGCTCTGATTGATTTGAATTCCCAGGCGTCCACCTTGGCGGTTTACCTGAATGGATTCGACAGCAGGTAAGGACACGATTTCGACAAGTAATTGCCAGCAGGCCCAGTAGGATGAACGTTGTACTGAGCGCCAAATTTGTTGCCATTGGGTTAGCACCAATGGTGATGATGATGATGTTCTTTTGTAGGTATCGGAGATCTAACCTTGGAGATCGGAGTTGAACGTTGTCGGGTACCATTCGTCAAGTTCACAGGGTGAATTATTCTGGTGAAGGCTTCCATTACCCTCCTTGTTTCCGACACTGTTTATCGGAGGACCATGCCGTTTGCGTGGATAGTACAGTTGTCGTTAGTATGCACTATTCCCACGTCGTTCAGAGCCATCTCGTGCCTCTGCCCGTTGCAACTTATGGAACATATTGTAGAGCCGCTGGTGACACATAACCAGCTGTTCTCCACCATTAACTCCTTCCAGACCGTGCCGTTGTTCATGATCTCCTGAAAGTAACAATTTGGTTTATTTGGACTTTCGTAGATTGCATCCAGCACACAGTTTGACAAGTCGTCCATATTTTTTATTATTTTTGGTGCGCATAAGAAGATTTTGTCCTGCCGAAGACATGATGCAAGCGAGGACTGGTCAAGTTCGAAGTCAAGTGTTTACCGATTATGCAAAAATACCCGAACACTCGAATTTGTTCTTCGTCCTTTTGTAACGACAGTCGTTCGTATGGAATTCTCTGGATTTCACACAACGGCTACTCTTGGTCAGGACATCCTTGATCGCGGTTGTCAGTGCATCTCTGCCTACGAGACCAAATAAATCACCGTGGCCGTAGAATGCGGACACGATTCGACTATATTTCGTCTTTAACTCGTCGAAGTAGTCCACGACTGTCAAGTACGTGGATACAATCTACACACTCAGATTGCCCGCATCCGTTTTGGCAAACCAGCTGTTCATTTTGTTCACTGATTCGATGACTATTTAGGAATGAACTCTCTCAATCGATGAGATAGTGCGGTGTTGTAAGCTTCTACCGGCGTGTTTGTCAAGACGTTCTGCTGCGTCATCGACTGCAACATGGTAAGTTGTCCTTGGCGGAGGTTCTCGATGTCATTGTAAACATCCTCGTTAACTCCAAAAACTGTGGTTAGTACCTTGCCCAATAAACCTCTCCTTCCTTTGAGGGCTGGGAGCTCGAGCAACTCATCGATCTTGGGGGAGGTATCCTTGCATTTAAAATTCCTTATCAGCACGTCACAATGGGTCGTGGTTTCTACCTTCGTGGCTTTCCTGCACATTGCGTTTGACTGGCCTAAGACGTAATTCATGTTCTGACGATCCCTTATCATTTCTCGAATCGGAAAGTGCACCTCGATTCTTAAGTCTCCACGAATGAGCCGAGAGCGTCGTAGCTTCTCGACGTGGTATCCAGCATCCAGCTTCCATATTTCATAGTCCTCGGTGGAAATGTTCTTTGCGAACAGCATCGTGAATGATAAGAATAACACCATTATGTTGAGTAACCGCTTCTGAACGTACGCCGTTGTCGCAGTTTTTTGGCCTCAAGGCATTCGGGGCCGGCGACGGCAATAGGTACCTTCTTTTTGCTGCTACTTGCTTTCCAGTTGAGGTCCTGCCATTACTCTTACATGGAGGGACAGGATTCTCTACCTCGGGTTTGTGGGGTAGACCGAGTGGCAGCGGGCATAGATTCACAATGCCAACCTGCTTCTCCAATGATCAATAGTATCGGACTGTGACGGCTCTTATTTTTCCATCGCTCCCAAGGTGAATGACGCTGATGCAAGCCAAAGGCCATTTTGCCGGCAGCATTTTTCTTTCCTTAATGAGAACTAGCTGACCGAACTTCAAGTTGGAAGTCTCTTGGTCCCATTTGACTCGGGTTTCCAAGTTGCGCAGGTACTCCCGATTCCATCTCTTTCAGAACAGCTGATGTAACGTCTTGATCTGCTGCCATCGTGCATACAGGTCGCGTTGGGTCCTGTCGACCCCTGGTATGGCTTCCAATGGACGATGAACCAAAGAAAGATCAGGTGTCAAAGCTTCCAAATCGTCGAGATTATTTGATAGGGGCACTAGCGGCCTTGAATTTAAACATGCTTCCACTTGGCACATCACTGTTGTAAATTCTTCGAAGGTTGGTACCAATCGTGCTCCATCGAAAACGCATTTTAGCTGTCGTTTTGCCGATTTCACAGCTGCCTCCCACAATCCACCAAAATGTGACGTAGCACCAGGATAAATGCCAGATAACCCCGTCTTTTGCTGATATTGTCGTGGCTCTCTCTGACGCGAATATAGATGTATCTCCTTGTACATTTGATTATTGGTACCAACAAAATTGGTACCATGATCGCTGTAGATCTCAGCACATAATCCACCCCTAGCCGTAAATCTTTTAAAAGCAGCTAGGAAGGCTTCTGTCGTTAAATCACTCACCAGTTCTAAGTGCACCGCCCTCGTCACCATACAGACGAAAACGCAGGCATACCTCTTCAGCGTGGCTGTTGATCGACCCTTTGACATTCGTGTCTTGGAACGCCTGGCGTAGTCCACGCCACAATGCAATCCGGGCTTGGTGTGATCCGGACCGTTGGTAGATCGCCCATTAGCTGCGCATCCTTAATAGATTGCGGACTGCCGTGGCGCTACCATGAAGAGTGTCCTTGTGTGCTTCACGAATAACTAATTGCGTAACGTAATGCTGCCGAGGTAGTAGAATCGGATGTTTATGATCTTCGGCGATATTTGCGTTTTCAAGGCTACATCCGACCATCAGCAGGCAGGCTGACCGACGAATGGATGTAATTTTCTTAGTCTTTTCTTAACCGCATCAATTTCTTCCGCCAAGACTGATTGTTGAAGAAGCCATAGAACTCTTCGTTGACTTTGCTCGTTTTCGGCTACGGCGTTCGGTCCTTTTAATCATGAGGAGAATCGAGTGATATATGCTACCACTCTTACGAGTTTCGGAAAACTTGAATAGCGTTTCAATAGGTGGAATTCAACCCAAAATTCCCGTAAAACAAACAACTTCCGTCCGCCGTCCTCTATCCAAAAGCCATTGCGGCCCATTCCACCATAAAGGATGTTTGCGTAATTCGCTCGGGGTGATACCTCGCGAAGCACAATCTGGGGGGTTCTCCTTTAATCTGATATGTCCCAAGGTCCAGATCGTCTGGCTGATATTACGAATCTTAGCCACTCGATTTGCTACGCAATTATCTAGTTTCTCCGGTTCCTTTTTTATCCAGGCCAGCACGACCGTCGAGTCACTCCAACAGCACACGCCTCTTGCAGTTGCAAAGTCGATGTTGTTATTTCCATGACTTCTGCTAACAACAATGCCTCATTGAGCTCCAATCTCAGTAAAGTCATTTTCGTTTTCAAAGGCTTCACACGGGTTTTAGTACAGGGCAACGACACCACTACTATAGCCTTACTATAGATAATTGAGGCGTATGCAGATTCCGATGCGTCGCAGAACCCGTGTAGTTCACTTCGTAGCTTCTCGGAGTAACCAATCCAGCGAGGTATGCGGCAATCTTCCAATTATGGTAATGGGATACGTTTCCAGGCAGTTAGAATTTCCTCCGGGGGATGTCATCCCATCCGATTTCCGCTTGCCAGATCTTCTGCATTAAAATCTTCGCAACTATGATTACTGATGCCAGCCATTATACATGGCGTTTCGTTAACTTCTTCTCTGGACCGTATTTGATCAATCTCAGGGGAAAATTGTCAATGGTCGGATCCCACATTAGCCCTAGTGTTGTAATTGTGGACTCCTGCATGATCTCGAACAGACCTGATTTTTTGGCGGCCTCTGGGATCCTGTCCAACAGGCTCGGATCGTTGGAAGCCCACTTTCGCAGATTGAAACCGCCTGAGCTCAACAACGCAGTCATCTGCTTGATCAGTTTCATTGCTGCTTTCCTTAATCCCGCACAGCTTAGTAAGTTATCCACGTAGAAATCTTCCTTTACGTGTTTTGCCGCCACAGAATATGTTACCTTCTCATCCTCCGCCAACTGGAGTAATGTTTTGACCTCGTGACAGTCGTGAGGACGTATTCCTGAATCGGTACATCTCTGGAGGCCTGTACAGAACCCGCTGAAAACTCCTGTGACAGGGCTGCATTTTCACCATCCGGAACACCTTTTCGATATCTGCTGAGATCGCGAACTCCCATTTCCTCCATTTTAGTAACGTCTGGGCCAAAACTTTTTGCAACTTAGGTCCAGTATGCAGCTTGTCATTTAGACTTACCCCGGTTGTTGTCTTCGCTGACGCATTAAAAACTGACCGTACTTTCGTTGTGGAACTCTCTAATTTGATAACCGGATGATGGGGAAGGTAATAGACGTCCCTATCTCCTCCAATGAAAGGGATTGCTTGCCCGATATGCCCTAACTGAAGGCCTTGTGATATTCCTCGTGTAGCTGGGGATCCCTACCTAGGCACCTCTCCAGTTGCTTAAAGCAAGCAAACGCCCTGTTTCTGGAGTTTCCTGGTGGGGCGACAGTTTTTATCCTCTTTTAAGGGTAGAGTCACTGCGCATCTTCCGTTAGCTTGTCGGATCATAGAGCTTTGGTACATTATTTCGTACTCGTTGTTAGCTGAGAAGTCCTCCAGGGGGCTGTTTGAGCCAAAAAACTGAGCGCGGTTAAATTCGATGGTCGATATGTTTGATAACACGGTCTTCACTTGATTGTCTTTCGCGGGCACTTTGCCTGATAATATCCAACCGAGCTTTGTTTCTTGTACCATTAGCGGATTCCCTTTTTTTCATGCGTCTTCCGATGATCTCTTCATATGCATCGGCGCCTAGTATCAAATCAATGCCTGCTTTTGTGTTAAATGCGGGATTAGCGAGTCGCAATTTATTCGTCCATTCAGGCTGGTCGACCATAGAATCTTCATTTGACAGAAGAGTTGTCAGGGAATCCAGCACATATGCTTCTACGCTCAACTGGAAGTTTAGGGCAATCTTTAATATATGCGGATGGTTGCCGCCTATACATCACCCATTCCCATTATCGACGCGAACATTTTACACTTAACCAGTCTCAAGTTGTTTGCTGCTTTGATGATATGAATGAGGCTTGTGATCCTGCATCCATCAAAGCCCGAAGTGTAACGCTTCCTCCATCCGAGCCGCTGGTCCTCACTAGTTCTGTTGCCAATATAACGCCTCCTCTATGTTGCTTGTTCGCTGTATTGGCCTGTACTTCCTTCTTATAGTGCAACAAGGTATGGTGGAATTTATTGCACTCCAAGCAATGGGTTTTGCTGGTGCATTGTTTTGAATCGGCGTGTGGCAGACAATTTTGACACAGTTTCTACTGTTTTATTAATTCACATCTTTCATCGACCGAAAGTTTCTTGAAGATGTCACACGGAAATATATAATGTTCCCCTTTACAGCAAGAACAGCCCCTTTTCGACAGCGTCGTAAATAATTTTTTTTTCGCGATTTGTCGTGCTGTCGGCTGTTGTTTCCTGGCTACGAGAAGCTGATGTCTCTTTAACAAAAAAGCGCAGAGCTTGTCCAATGAGGGAAAATCTTTGAGATCCCCCATATTCTTCCCAAAGATGCGAAGTGTTTCGTTATCAAATTTCCGAACTGTTATTCTTATAATTATCGGATCCCACTCCATTGCCGGATATCCCAGATAACGGAGACCAGCCAGACAATTCCGAATTGTGGTATACATGGCCATAGTATCGACTGCGGGCCTGTAGTCTAGCTTCTTCATGTTGAGGATGGAGTCCATGTATTCCGTTTCCGCTTGCGGGGTATTCGCGAACCCTTCTTCTAGGATAGCTAGCGCAGCTTCATAGTTGCTGCTGGTTAACTGCAGATGTGACACCGCCTCCTTTGCGGTGCCTTGCAAGTACCCGAGTAAGTACTATATTTTTTGTATATTCCCAAGCGCACGGTTCGAATGAAAGACCGCTTTAAAAATTTCCATGAACTGACTCCATTCCTTGATGGCCCCTGTGAATCCCGGAATCTGTATGAATGGCAACTTTGGTAGCTCCTGAGGTATGTACACCTGTGAATTGTCAGCCCGTTCGCCAGTTTTCCTAGCCATACCACTTGTTTCGATGCCTGCCGGCCCCGCTGCTTCCACGGTGGCGCAACCAGTGATATTTTGCTGATCCTTCTGACGCAAGGCTTTTACCGCTGCTAATTTTGCCTCCGATTCTGGGTGGATGGTAAACTAGGGGTCCTTTGCTTCTAACATTCGGGTTAGGTTCTGATCGATGACATTGTATTCATTCGTCAGTTCCTCCAATCTTCCTTTCTGAATTTTCGGGTGTCTTACGACCTATACCGTCCTTTCTGTAATTCGTCTCTAACGTCTCCACCTCCTTAATGGTATCTGCCTGGTTCTCTAGCAGTGTCTTGGCCCTAATTGGTTTGTATCCTCGAATATTTTTCTCTTTAGACAATTCTAGGACTTAGGATGGTCTGGTTCTGTGAGGCGACTAGGAAAGTTGGAGACTTGGGTAGATGTGGAAGTGGAAAAGGAAAGTTGACTTTGAGGGTTCTACGGGTGTAATGCCCGGGATTATTCGTAGTCCGGGAGACTACTCGTCAGTAAAAGCTCGACGGACCAAACGGAGATTTGATCAGTAGGTGAGTCCGGTCCAGATTCTTTTACTTGATCAAAATAATAAGATAATAACCCGAATGGCAGTAGGGATTATTATCTGTGGGAAAGGTTTGAGAAAAAAATAAATTACGATTTGATCGTAGCGATCTTTATTTTCTCTCTGAAACTTATTACTACTTTACAAGGTATTTATACATTCAATTTTGCTTTTAAAATTATTGTCTGGGAATTAAAATATGCATATTTTACATAAGTGCATGGGATAGTTCAATAATCTTTTAACTCAAGTCGATACATATTTTTTGATATCAGTTGGTGTGTTTCATGAATGAACTTTCTCATAGAAACCTTATGCATATCAGGTTTCACTTGTGTGCTTCTGCTAGAGAAAACTCGCACAAGTACTTGAAGTAAATTTTCATATAATTAAACTAAAGCTAATCCTATTAAGAAAAATCTTAACAATTAACTAGTAATTATCTCCAATAAAAAATCTCTTTTATTTTTTTATTCTTAATCTAATTTTTAAGTTTTGTATACCTTATTCGAATCGATTCACTGTCTATCTGTCTGTAAAACACATTCTTTTGCAAAATGGCTAAACCAATCCGAATGAAATTTGGGGGACATATGGTAACTATGAAATCCCACGCACACAGTGAGTGACAAAAATTTACGTAGAGTCTAAAGGGGGGCTCTCCATACATGTAAAGGGGGGATGAACAATTTTTTTTTATCGAATATAATCATGTGGGGTTTCAACTGAAAGGTCTCGATTAATACTTTCCGAATCTGATATTAGTTTTGAAATGAATTGTAAAGTCTGCGAGTAAGGAGTCAAAGTATGCGCACTTAAAGGGAGACAGGACCCATTTTCGTAAACTACCCGGCCCAAAAATCAGAAAAAAAATCAGGATGGTGCACTGATATGAATTAAAGGCCTCATACAGATATCTGCTAATAGTATATTACCAATTTTTTTGCCTGCAAAAACCCCCTTAAGTTCATTCTAGGAGTACCAAATTTTGCAACAGCATAGAGGACAGCATCGCGCATAATACTGCCTTAAGGGGGTTATCCCGTGTGTCGGATCTGCGGAATCGAATTTTTTTCTTGTGGCATCAATTGTATCTAGATATGGTGTACAATATATGGGCAAAGTGATTTTTTGATATTCGGAGTTGTTCGGAAATTATAGTGTTAAACACGTAATAATTCACATGCCAGATTTATATCGATCGCCGTAATAAAGCTCGTATTTATCGATCCGAATGACGTTCGAATGACTTCGCGAAACGGACCAACAATTGAAGCCGAGGCTGTAAATGTGTACCTTCAAGAAACCTAAGGTTTGTGGATTAGGTATAGCAGATTAATGGTCAGTTAAGGTTTTATGGCTAAAAATCGCATTCTATTTTTTAAATGCGTTTTTCTCGAAACTGCATGTTCAAAATCGGCTGCCACCATAGCCCAAAATCTATGCAACGAAATTCTTTGAAATTTTCACCACTTATTCAGAACGTATTTTTACGGTCCGCAAACTAGGATAATTGCGATTCATTCAGTAGTTTTTTTTTATTCATTGAAAAAGCCGTGAAAAAACATCAAAATTCACAAAAAACAAAGTTTAACATGGCACCAAAAATTTAGCTTTTAATAATTTTTAATAATCCTAGTTTGCGGACTGCAGTTAAGTCTGTACGCGCAAATACCGTTTACTTTTTTTCTTTAAGATGATTGTGGCGCGGCAGGATCTGCAGCATTCGAAATTTATTTCGGATGTTGCGGATGCGGACGGGTAGATGGCGCGGTACTCTCCACTTATGGCAGCCCTGAATTGCATTCTAACGAACACAGCGCCGTGAGAGTCAGTGCTTGATATTGGAAGTAATGCAAAGGAATAAATAACCGGCGATCGCGATACAAAGGATACTCATACGAAGAGAGTTGTTACGACAAGAGTGAACTTAGTTTTACAAATGAATCGTATTAAAGCTAATAAACAAGTAAGATCCCGAGCCGTTCTAGTTTTAATATATATTGTAGTAGACACTACAAATTGGTGACCCCGCATAAAAGACAATTATTCAGTGAGTGCAATGGCTACAAGTGATAAAGTGAGTGAGGAGGATATACAAACTCCGAAGATAGATACGCGTAGAAGACTGGAAGAATTTTTACCTCCGCGTTCAGACGTGCGTGTAGACTCTATTCGCGACGTGAAACTTCCGCCATTTTGGGCACCGAGGCCTACGTTGTGGTTCGCGCAAGTGGAAGCACAATTTGCTTCAAATCGCATTACAACAGACAATGCTAAGTTCAACGCAGTGATTTCCTGTCTAGATTTTGCGATACTAGAGCAAATCGCTGATGTGGTAGAAAAACCTCCATTAGTGAATAAATACGACGAATTAAAGCGTCAGCTCATTCAACGATTTACTGATACACCGGAAACGAGTCTAACAAAAGTTCTAACAGAATTGGAGTTAGGTGGCAAACGACCATCTCAATTTTATCGGGAAATTAAATCAATGGCTGGTGATCAATTGCCTGAAGATGCGGTGAGAGCGTTATGGTTGAGACGGTTACCTTCCCGCGTGCGTGCGATTTTAACTGTGTCAACCGATACAAAAATGAGCGTTCTCTCAGAAATGGCCGACCGTATAATGGACGAATTTAGTGCGACATCGTCTGTGTCAAGTGTAAGCCGAAACGTGGAATTTACTCAGATTCCAAAAGAGGAACCTGCAAAGAAAAACGTGTTGGACGAAATTCTGGAACGTTTGAAGAAATTGGAAATGGGTGCACGACGAGAGCGAAGCCGTTCGAACAACCGACAACGTTCACGATCACGATCCCGACAACTTGGTAACAGCGATTGGTGTTATTATCATCGTACTTTCGGGAATAAAGCCAACAAGTGTCGAGAACCGTGCTCTTTCGTTCAATCGAAGCCGGCGGAAAACTAATTCTGCCATCGTCAATACGTACGGTCAGCGATGGCGTAACGAAGAACCGTCTTTTGGTATCGGATAAGTCAAACGGGATTACATTTCTCGTCGACACAGGTGCCGATATTTCAGTTATTCCGCATACTAACAACAAGGATGTGGCTTCTTCTTTTTGCCCTTACGCCGCAAACGGTTCAATCATACAAACTTTCGGAAAAAAAACACTGAAACTTGATTTTGGACTTCGCAGAAAACTTCAATGGACATCAGGTACCAGTTGCCGAAGAAGACGTCGCCAAAACAGCAGTAATCACACCATTTGGATTGTTTGAATTTATTTATATGCCATTTGGTTTACGAAATGCCGCTCAAACTTTTCAACGGTATATAGATATTGTTTTGAGAGGCCTCGACTTTTGCTTTGGATATTTGGACGATATCCTTGTCGCTTCGAACAGCCTGGAACAACACAAACAACATTTAGAAGTTCTTTTTAAGAGACTGAGTGAATACGGCATCAAAATCAACCCGAGTAAATGCCATTTTGCCAAAGAAAGTGTACAATATTTGGGTTATACGGTCAACAGCGAAGGGATTCAACCTTTGTCCACGAAAGTCGATGCGATACGAAACGCGAAACGCCCAGAAACTATTATGGAGCTTCGAAGGTATTTGGGACTTCTAAATTTTTATCGTCGCTTCATGAAGAATGCAGCTGAAGTACTGTTACCATTGAATAAATTGATTGGTAATAGTAAGAAAAACGATCGAACACGAATACAATGGACACAACAAAGTGAAGACGCATTTGAGAAAAGCAAAGGCTTGCTCGAAAGTACCGCATTGCTTTCTCATCCGATTTTAAATGCACCAATAGCGTTATGTACCGATGCGTCGAACTTTGCGATGGGAGCTGTACTGGAGCAGCAGCAAAATGCGACATGGAAGCCTTTAGGTTTCTTTTCAAAGAAATTCAGCACGCACAAAGAAATTATAGTACTAATGACAAAGAACTTCAAGCGATTTATTCTGCTATTAAATATTTTCAGAGCCGACTTGAAGGAAGGCAATTTCTTATCAAAACGGATCATCTTCCATTAACACATGCGTTTTTACAGAAATTATCGAAGGCTACTCCACGACAGGCACGACAACTTGCATATATTTCGCAATTCAATGCTGAAATTATGTATGTTAAAGGAAGCTTGAATATTGTCCCAGATGCTTTATCACGGTTAGAAGGAATTGAAACAACTGCGCTGGATCCGGAAGAAATTGCAGTTGAACAACAACGGGACGAAGAGTTAAAAAATCTTTTGGATTCGACTACATCATCACTTCAACTGAAAGAATTTCCTGTAGATAATAATCACATTTTATATTGTGATGTTTCAACAGGCACCGTAAGACCGTTTATTCCTAAACAACTTCGACGAAGAGCATTCGACTCAATTCATCGATTATCACATCCAGGAGTAAAAGCGAGTAAGAAGTTGATTCGCAAACGATATGTGTGGCCGCAAATGGATAAGGACATAGCAATATGGACTAAAAATTGCATTAATTGTCAGCGATCGAAAGTACATCGACATACCGTACAATCACCAATGCATTTTCCGTCGACAGACAAACGATTCGAACATGTACATATTGATATTGTCGGACCACTGCCAGCTTCTCAGAATTTTCGATATCTATTTACAATGATCGACAGGTTTTCGAGATGGACTGAAGCTGTTCCTACAACTGAAACGCTTGCTGACACAATTGCAACTGCATTCTATACATCATGGATTGCCAGGTTTGGAACACCTCGAATTATAACTAGTGACAGAGGAAGTCAATTCGAATCTTCGCTATTTCGATCGTTAACGAAGTTAATCGGTTCAAAGAACATCAAGACAACAGCATATCATCCTGCTTCGAACGGAATGATCGAGCGATGGCATCGAACATTGAAAACAGCTTTAATGTGCCACGAAACGATGAATTGGATTGATACGTTACCTACCGTTTTGTTAGGACTACGCACCGTGTACAAGGAAGAAATGAAGTGTTCTCCTGCCGAAATGATTTACGGGACATCGTTGCGACTGCCTGGAGATTTTTTTGTGGAAAACAATGCTCCAAATGATCCATCAATCTTTCTTGAAAAATTCAAACGAGACATTCGTCGATTGAAGCCTACACCAGCGTCACATCATCGAACAGACAGCATTTTTGTACATAAAGATTTGCCGAAATGCAGTCATGTTTTTTTAAGAGTGGATTCGTGTAAAAAACCACTGCAACAACCGTACACTGGCCCGCACGAAGTAATCAAGAGAATATCGGATCGCGTGTACACAATAAAAAAAGACGAAAAGGAAATTAACGTTTCAACAGAAAGACTGAAACCAGCATTTATCTTGAATGAAAATTTGGATTTTTTGCCAGACAACGCAAAATTAATAGCACCACGACCACTGGTTCGAAAAACATATTCTGGACCCAAAACAAAAAAAGTACGATTCGAGACAAATGCTTAGGGGGGAAGTACTGTGGCAGCCCTGAATTGCATTCTAACGAACACAGCGCCGTGAGAGTCAGTGCTTGATATTGGAAGTAATGCAAAGGAATAAATAACCGGCGATCGCGATATAAAGGATACTCATACGAAGAGAGTTGTTACGACAAGAGTGAACTTAGTTTTACAAATGAATCGTATTAAAGCTAATAAACAAGTAAGATCCCGAGCCGTTCTAGTTTTAATATATATTGTAGTAGACACTACACACTCACTCATTTTCGGAACGCACCAGGGGAGTGGAGAATTAGCGGTGGAAAAATGCCGTTGGTTGGGACAGTAAGGACCGCATGGAAATAAGCCGGTCTCTTCTGTTCCCAACCGCGGCGGCGAACTGATCTTTGTTCTGAAGTCATATTAAATTAAAGTTTAAATTTTTGTGTTCATATTTTGAATAGACTGTAGATTCTGATTCCTCTTCTCCGTTTTCTTCTTTTCAAAGAGAAAGGCCCAATAAAACAAAATATATCTCTACGATAAATTCCTAAGATTCAATCAATCGACGAAGTTGTGATCAAATCAGAATATGATCACAGCGCCCTCTAGAGTGGCAGCAGAAAAATTACCTTTTTTGGAGATGGGTGCATAAATTGCTCTGTATTTCAATAACCAACTATGCGATCGGCGTGGAAAAATTACCATACACGCTCAAGATATCAATAAATTTATGGCGAAAAATTCGTATTTATATCTTTATCCAGTTCTTCACAAAAAAAATCTAAAAAAAGCCAAAAAAAACGGCCTTCACACGGGATGACCCCCTTAAGCTTCATGAAAATCCAGCTATTACTATCAAAGCTATACTTAAGCCATGCAAATAAGATTCTGACGTCATAATTAATGAGAATAATTGACATTCGCCTGAAATATTAAAGCCCCATTTATGAAGAATTTACTTCTCTGCAACCCTTTTTAAGGTTTTGGGTGAAACAGTTCTATGAAATCCAAACCTCAAAATATGTCCCATTCCGATATCTAGTCAAATTAGCTATTACCAACTTTTAGAAATTCACCTAAAAGTACCGCACCGGCATGGAGGCAGTATCGCGCATACTGATCCCAAGTTTCTTGCAAATCCAGCTATTAGTGTTGAAGTTATAGGAGTTCAAACTTATCAATTTCGTGCTAATTTACTGCATCGTAAGCCATCCAAATAAGGTGCTGACGTCATAATAAATGAGAATAATTGAAATTCAAGTGAAATATTAAAATTCCATTCATGAAGAATCCACTTTTCCCCAGCCTTTTCTGTTTTACAAAAAGCCTTATTAAAGTCGGTTCACTGTCTGTCTGTTTGTCACACACATTTTTTCCGGCAACCGTTATAACGATTGAGAACAAATTTGGTGGAAAGTTGGGAACTGTCCACGCCCACGCATGCAGTGAGTTACATAATTCTACGTCAAATTTAAGTGGAGTCCCCATACATGCACAAGGAGGGTATAAATTCTTTCCACCAAATATGGTTGTGGCGCATCATGGTTAGCAGTTTCGAATGTTGTTAATGCGACCAGACAGATGACGCCACCGGTGGTCTCCGTGGCATATTCGAACTCGCCACGAGAGGAGAAAGTCAACGGTGAATAATCCGTTTTGGCGAGGCAACGGGTTTCGAGAAAAGTGAATCGCTTTCTCGCGCTTCGACCAGCAACGCGATAGGACGTCCACGAAGAAAAAGTTAAGTCAATCAAAAATGCGGTTTCCAATAAGAAAAGTGAATTGTAGGAATTCGAAATTTTAATTAGAATATAATTACAGTGTCCGGATAGCTGAGTGGTTAGAGCACAAGGCTGTCGTACGGAAGGTCGCGGTTCAAATCTCGCTGGCGACAGTGGGATTTGTATCGTGATTTGACGTCGGATACCAATCGACTCAGCTGTGAATGAGTACCTGAGTCAAATCAGGGTAATAATCTCGGGCGAGCGCAATGCTGACCACATTGCCTCCTACAGTCTACTGTAGTGTACCGTTACGGTCTTGAATGAAGTGCTCTAACACACTTCAAGGCCCTGATCCAATGTGGATTGTTGTGCCAACGATTATTATTATTATTATATATAATTACATATGTTTTACTATCAGAGGTATGCAGATTAAATTGTGTGAATTCTCTGTTTTGTGTATTTCTTAGTACGTAGCGCGTAATATATCCATATATTATGTGAGAGTATCCACTTTCGAGTGATATTGACATTCATAGTGTTGAATTTGCAAAGAAGCGACAACTTTGACCTTTTATAACTTTGTTAGTGATAGTGCAATTTCCACCAAGCTTAGTACGATCGTGCTCTATATTATAGCCTACATAACTGCAATTTCGTGGTGGTAGAATGAACTTAAGGGGGGTTTCCAGCTAATTATAAAAAATTATAGTAATATACTATTAGTAACTTTATTTGAACAGATATCAGTATGGAAGGTATTTCGGAGCCCAGGTGGTTGGGTTGTTTCTGAGAATGGCCCCCTTAAAAAAGTGATCACTTTCAACCCCCGCACACGCTTTGAAAAGTACTAATCGAGACCTTCGATACCCTACATAACTATATTTGATGAAAAAAAATTTTACACCCCCCTATTGCATGAATGGGGACCCCCCCTTAAATCCAACGTAAAAGGTTGTAACTCACTGTATGCGTGAGCGTTCACAGTTCCCACCATTCTATCAAATTTGGTGTCAATCGCTATAACCGCTTTCGAGAAAAATGCATGTGACGCACAGATAGATAGACAGACAATAAACCGAGTTTAATATAATATAATCTCGTCTGGTTTTAGGATTGATAAATTAGCTATTAGGAAGTGAATTAAATATTCTTTTTCAGGACCTAGATATAAGTTTTAAGATACATTAGCTATTAGGTAGTTAAATTAAATATTTATTTTCTTTTTCAGGACCTAGATATAAGTTTTTAGTCGTAATTATAATATCATAGTATAGAGTAGTATAAATAGAACATAATGTCTATAGATGAGCAAACTTGTTTGCACTGATGAAGGGAACAAGTGGTTCCCGAAATATCGGTATTTGCAAGAATAAATACCCACACCAACGAAAAAGAAACAACAAGTTTTATTATTTCAACGAGTTTAATAGTTTTGTGTTTACACAAAATTCTCAGAAACTGCCCGAAAAATCTGAAAAAAAATCAAGAGGTTACCACTAGGCTCTCTAGGTTCCGAAATACAATACATATCTGTTCAAATAAAGCTAATAATAGTATATTACTACTATTTTCTATAAATGAATGCAAAACCCGCATTAAGTTCATCCTAGAATGAGGAAGTTGCAGGAACGTAATTTATGACATGATCCTACAAAATTTCGTGGAAATCGCACTATCAGTAATAAAGTTAATAATAGGTCAATGCTGTCGCTTCTGTGCAAATTCAAGGCATTATCATGTATCATGTGAAATGGATATTCTCACATAATTTATGCATATATTACGTGCAAGGTACTAATGCAGCAATATAAGCCAAATTTGAATTGAATTGAATGTCAATATCACTTGAAAGTGGATATTTTCACATAATTAATGCGCATATTACGTGCTACATACTAATGGGACAAATACACACTCAAATCTCTTTATAAAAGAAATACACAAAACCTTTCATACCTGAAGCGTCTAGCTTCCGGTTTCCCGACTTGTTGTATAGTCGTAAGAGTAAATTGAGAGAAAACTTCACAATCGTATGATTTTAGCCTTGTTTTCACGTGCATTATATACAGTATATTTTTGGTAATTCAAGATCTCAACGGTCACCTTAATTTTCACCAAATATAATAAATATTAATAAAGTAAATATCATAATAGCATATAAAATATGCAAGTGCTTCAAAGTATTTTCCGGGCATTTTGACTTAAATTGGTAGAATACATTCGAAAAATAACAATTTTAATCTAAAAATGTCAGCATTGCCCGTCTTCATTTTTAAGGTTTTGTGTAAACACAAAACACAAAACCTTACTAGAATCGAGTCAGTGTCTGTCTGTCTGTCTGTCAGACCCAATTTATTCAGAAACGGCTAGATCGTTTGGCACGAAAATTGGTAGTGTAATCAGTTGCTCCCTTTGTATGCAGCAAGTGGCGCCATTTTATGTTAAGTTTAACGGCGGCTCCCCATACATGTGAACGGAGGGTGCACAATTTTTTTTCATAAAATATGGTCAATGTGGTACTTTTCGAAACTGGTCCCATACTTGATTCGGGTGAAACATAGGGGAGTTTCTTTTGGGTAGGGTAGGTGGATGCATTTACGCACACAGCGTTGGACTCCCGGTTCGGTACGTCGTCACACTATCAACGAAACACCTTCCCATCGTCAGAGAGCTAGCCTGCAACCGTTTTTTACATTACTTCGGGCTAGTCCCCGAACTCTCCCGCCTTGTGGAGACTTCAAATCAGGAAACTCTTTTCACCAACGGGAGGTGAGAGGAGGAAGGGAATTGTCAGTTCAACGAACTCCCTGCCATTCGGCTCCTCCACCGGTTGAGCTTTATCTTCATAGCAACGAGAAGGGCCCGAACGTAATGGTCAACACAGCTCCACCTGTCAGCACTCCTCAGCATCTCTTCTCTCTACTCTCTGTGTTTAAATAGAGCTGCTGACGAATCCCATCCCACCATCCACAAGAAAAAAAAGTGTGGTGGGCGTCGTTCACAACTTCATTGCAAAACACACAATCCGGAGATCGCGCCTTTCCAATCTTGTGCAGATAACACTGCGAACTTCCATGCCCACTACAAAATTGGATAAGGAAATAGTCAGTCTCACCATGCTTCCGATTCAGCCACGCATCTAAGTCGCCGATAAGCCGCGCAGTCCTCTACCTCTAGTCTCTTTTTTCCAAGAGAGCTGCCACTCGCCTAGAGTGCGTTGCCGTTCTTCACGAGTAACCACCTCCTTTGCGTTTGTATATGGCTTGACGCACCTTTGCAAGAAGGGCAACGGGGATCCCTCCCGCGATCACTATCACGGCCGGTTCAGAGACAGTGCGGTACGTGGATGCCACCCGCAAAGCTCCTCGTCTCTGTACTTGCGCTCAAAGATCAAAGATCGAAGAGGAAGCAGGGATTTCTACAAGCCCATCACCTGTGAGGAGATGCAGGCTTCCATCAAAAAAGCAAAGCCATCATCACCTGGTCTTGATGGGATTAACATCACCAAAATGATGAAAATCCCAATAAGAACGCTGGCCGTGCTCTCCAATGGAATGATCCTAACAAAAAGGTGCCCCGGTGCTTAATATAAACCGCACTGTCTTGATGCCAAAAACGGACATCGGGCTGGAGGACATTAAAAACTGGAGACCGATCACCATCGGATCACATGTCAGCGTTACATCCAGCGATCATAGGGTAATTGAAATTACTCTACGCAGGGATGAAATGCGCCCTGTGCGACTCAATAAAAGGCCTAGGTTTAACACCAGGAGTGCCAAGTGGGAAAAGCTCGAACGAGAGCTGAGGAGCACAGCAGAAAGCGCCCATAGAACTACTATGGACTGCAGGATTAGAGCTGAAATGTTCGCCGAGGAAATGCAATTCCTGGGAAAAAAATCCGGAGCGGAAATATACCAGGCTGGAGCGGGGAAGGGATACTGCCGACTGGGATGCTAAGCTGCATTCATTTAGGCTTTCTCGTAAAGCATATAAAGAAGAGCAAAAGAGTTGGACGAAGTTCGTCTCCGAAATTGGGAATGAAAATCCATGGGGAATTCCGTACAGGTCAGCCATGGGGAGGCTCCGTAGGGAAGAACCCCTTGGTGCAATTAACACCGTGGGAGGGAAAACGGGAAATTGGATAGACACTGCAAGAGCCATGCTGGATGGTTTCCTCCCTGATGAGGGAGGAAGTGTTGAAAGTGAACGGCCATTCGAAATGGCGGAGCTGCTAAACGCGGCTAACCGCGCATCAGGGGCAGATCAGATTGAGGTTGAAATATTGAAGCGTGCAATTTTGGCAGACCCTCACGAGATGCTGCACATGTATAATCAGTGCCCCGAAGAGGAAGTCTTCCCTGATATATGGAAAATTAGCTCGGTCAGAGCCATCTATAAGGAAGGGGGTAAAGACAGGGAAGAAATAAAGTCTTACAGCTCTCTATATCTACTACCTGTAGCGGGAAAATTACTGGAAAGACTTATTTTGAATCGGCTCGACCCAATACTGACGAGCGGGACTCGTGTTGAAACGTTGATATAAAGCCGCTCACGGTGGTGGCGATACCCAAATATGAACATCCGAGTGCTGCCCTTTATAATTGGAGCTCGGGGCGCCTGGTGCCATCTTAATAAATTCCTAAAAGACGCCATCCAACTCCCGAAAGGAAAGATCCAAGGGATCTTACATGGCACATACATATATGATTTCGGGGAACAGGTTGAAAGAATATTTGAGATAAGTGGCTTTTTTGAGTGAATAATTTTAATTTTGCAGGGCGTTTGGTAAATTAACTCTGGAACTGATTTATTCTTCAGGAGAAAAATTTCTAGCGTTCCTTTTTCCACTCAATATTATTTTCAGGAGATTTAAGGGTGATTAAATTGAAAACTAAGGCTAATATTACGCGTCACTAGAAATGGCGGACAAAAGTAAGAAAAGAGTCAGGCCGAAGGCGAAGACTATAGCGATGCGGGAACATGCGGAGGAGAGTACTGCGAAGAAAGAAAGGGTGTCACCTTCGTCTCCTGTAACGGTGTGAACTAACCATTAAATGTAATACATAGTGTGAATTAACAATTAAGTTTACTACAACTGTATTAAATATACATTCAACTGTCAAATATTTTTTCAAATAAATATGATTCCACAACATACTGGCGACGAGGATGGTCGTGTTTTTCGTTTTTCCGAGCGCGAGTTAAATATGGACGCCACACAGTTTGCCGAATTTTTACGTGTGCAGGCGGAGCAACAAACCGCCATCCTAAAAATTCTTGAAAATTTCGCCACCGTGACGGTTGGTAGAGAAAACATCTCTACAGAGGTAAAAAAACAAAACATCCTAAAAAACTTTAAATGTGAGAAATATGATGGCGTTACAACGGCCAGTGTTTTCGTAGATTATTTTGAAGCCCAGTGCCACATGTGGGGAATCGCGGATGATATAAGTTCGAAAAGAGAATTATTCGTATCATGTCTAAAGCCGGAAACCTATCGTGAACTAAAAATTGCATTTGCGGACGCAAAGAAAAAATTTTAAAACCTGACTTACACGGAAATCGCGGAAAAATTCGTGAAGCTTTTTGAACGAAAAACCACGCGCTTCAAAGCTCTAACGAACTTTTGGAATTGTGTGAGGAAAAAAGATGAGTCATTCGAATCTTACGCGAACAGGCTAAAAGACATAAGTCGCGATTGTGGCTACGACGGCGACATGCTAGAACGTCAATTACGTGATCGGTTTGAAACGGGTCTCAACCATCCCCGACTTGAAGTGGAATTGAAACAAAGGTGGCCAGAGCTAAAAACATTGGCTGATATTGAAGGCATAGAAAACGAAGTGTCGTTCGCGGAAGTTTTCAAAATAGCGCTATCAAGAGAGTTGGCGGAAAAAGACATTGTAGAAAGTGAATGCGCGGAAGTGAAAAAGATAGTAAAACGTCGTTCGAAAATCGGTAAGCGGATCCGAATTTTGTCGGAAGAACAATGTTTAAGATGTGGTGCGCGTGAAAGACATTCAAAAGACAACTGCAAGGCGGCGAATGACAATTGTGAAGCGTGTGGCAAACGTGGACATTACGGGTCGTGCTGTATAAGAAAAGGCAGAGCTAAATTGATCGCGAGAGACAAAAAGAAACAACAGCGTATTTACAACGTACAAAATAGTGATATATCTATTTCGAGTTGTGAGCAAGTTTTTAAAGTAATGAGTGCCATTGCTAAGAAAAGAAACATTGACGTTAAGATAAACGGTGTCACGTGTACGATGGACTGGGATCCGGGCGCGTCAGTTTCCATTATAAGTACAGATTTTTGGAAACAGATCGGATCACCAACGCTTAAAGGGAAGCCAAAACTACGGGCTTATGGCAATTTCGATTTACCTTGCCAAGGGGAAGCTACAGTGACAGTGACGCTGAACAAGCGAACGCGATCTTTGAAAGTAGTCGTGGTGGACAACGCGAATCCAATGTTATTTGGCTTAGAGTGGAACGAAGCCTTCAATTTGCCACTGCCCGAACCAGTGTACAACGTAGGTCGTGTCAACAACCACGTGCAGCCGACAACGAAACCACTGCATCAGAAGTTAAATGACATATTGGAAGAGAACAAGCAGCTATTCGAAGAAGGACTGGGGAAAATAAATAACTACCAAGTTAAAATTCACGTAAAGGAAACAGCAACACCAATACATATTCCAGCCAGGCCAGTCCGATTCGGAATTCAAAAAAGCGTGGAATTCGAACTTGAAAGGTTACAGCAGCTTGGAATTATCTCACCTGTTGACCCCAACGAAACACCGATCGAATGGGCAACACCCACTGTCAACGTGGTTAAACGAAACGGAAATATACGTATTTGTGGTGATTTTCGTGTTACACTGAATCCAGCACTAGTAACAATACGACATCCAGTACCAACATTCGAAAACATCCGTCAGCAGCTTGCCAAGGGTGAGAAGTACACGAAATTAGATCTACGCGATGCCTATCTACAATTCGAGATTAGTCCAGAGTCAAGAAAATACCTAATCATATCCACACACAAAGGTTATTTTCAGTATAACCGTATGACTCCTGGTATATCGAGTGCACCCGGAACATTTCAAAATTATATGGAAAATCTACTTGCTGGCATACCCAACGTTGCAATCTATTTCGACGACATAGGCATTACAAGTCCAGATGAAGATAGCCATCTAAGATCATTAAGAGAAGTTTTTAAACGTCTGCGTGAAGCTGGTTTTCGTATCGAAAAGAACAAATGTAGCTTTTTTCAAGACAGTATCGACTATTTGGGCCATCAATTCAACCGAAAAGGGATCTATCCAGTGGAAGACAAGCTGATAGCAATCAAAAATGCTGCAATACCCACTAACAAGAAGGAGTTACGATCTTTTCTGGGATTGGTGGCTAGCGCCCGTCATCTAACTCCTTACGATCACACAAAACCGCTTTATTTGGCAACAGACGCATCCGATGTAGGCCTTGGTGCTGTTTTATATCATCAGGACGAGGCTAACAACGAGTTACCTATCGCCTACGCGTCACGAAAATTGAACGAAGCAGAACAAAAATACGCTACCATTGACAAGGAGGCATTAGCAATATTTTTCGCCGTGAAGAAATTTGATCCATATTTACGTGGGACAAAGTTTACATTAATTACGGATCACAAGCCGCTTCAACACCTGTTGGGAGACAAACGAAATTTGCAAAAAATCGTAAACAACCGTCTGACGAGATGGGCACTAATGTTAGGTGCATACAATTACGATATACAGTATCGTCAAGACAAATACAATATTCTAGCTGATTGCTTATCACGCTTACCAAACGCACATGAAGCAATTTCGGAGGAAGCGCAGAAGATTCATAAAATTTATGCGGTAATTCAAACACGGAAGCTTGATGATATTGTACTAACAGAACAGGAACTTAGGAAGCAGACGAAACATAACCTAATATTACGACGAGTAATTGAGTTAATTGAGCGTCACTGGCCAGACACGAAGTGTATCAACAACGAGCTGAAACCATACTACGACAAACGGGAGGAACTATCATACGAAAACGGTATTTTGATGTGGCAAGGACGAATTATCGTGCCCGATAATCTTCAAGAAGTAACATTGAGGCATGTATGGTGGCCGAACATCGACAAGGACGTGGAACATACAGTGAAATCATGCATGGCATGTCAACGGCAACGCCCAAAACAATCTGAACTGCCAATCTACTTTTGGTCCCTGCCAGAGCATTGTTGGCAACGACTGCATGTGGACTTTGCAGGTCCCTTCGAAGGAAAAATCTGGATTGCGCTTGTTGATGCTTTATCAAAGTGGGTAGAAGCAGATGTACTTTATGCTGCCACCACAAGAACTTTGTGCGAATTCCTAGAGAAGTTTATAACATTTGGTTATCCGGAAATTATCGTGTCGGATAATGGTAGTCAATTTACGTCAGAAGAGTTTCGAAATTATTGTCAAAGTCATGGAATAAAACATGTAACGTCTTCACCGTACCATCCGAAAACCAACGGACTAGCCGAACGATTCGTACGAACATTCAAGGAGCGCATGAAAGCCAGTGAATATGATGGTTTATCACAACGTCAGCGCTTGCGCACATTTCTATTTACATATCGAAACACACCACACTCCTTTACAGGGAAGGCACCATCTGAATTTTTGCTATGTCGACGCCTGCGAACTTTATTTGACAATCTGAAGCCTAATGTACGGCGAGAGATGCATTTTAAACATGTAAAACAAAATCTTCAAGCAGAGCAGTCTAACAGAGAGTTCCAACCCGCACAACCAGTATTCGTAAAGACAGACATCGAGAAAATGTGGGAACCAGCCAACATAGTCGAAAGAACAAATCGATATTCCTACCGTGTTCGAACAAAGGACGGTGTAGAAAGAAGACGACATGCAGATCATATCTGAGAACGGAGGGTAATACCACCATCAATCGACTTCCGGTATGTTTCAGATTTTAAGCGAAACAGTTTCCATTACCAATCTGCAAGCCCGACAGCAAATGATGAACAGGAACATCAGCAGTCTATGCAGCCCGCTATACCGTCGCATGAAAACGGAAACATGAGTGAACAAGGACAACACACCGAAGCACAACAAATTGAACATCCAGTACGGCGAAGCCAACGGCTAAGAAATCGACCCAAGAGACTAGTCGAAGAGATGTAAAATTACTGAAGGAAGGAGAAATGTAACAGTGTGAACTAACCATTAAATGTAATACATAGTGTGAATTAACAATTTTAAATATACATTCAACTGTCAAATATTTTTTCAAATAAATATGATTCCACAACATCTCCAAGGTTGGTCGACATGGAGGCGGACTCCGAAGCGGAGATTTGGGTTTGGAAGGAAAAGGGCGTAGCGCTACACCGGCGCTAAGCATCGTGGATATATCCACAGAAACAGAGAGTGAGGGTGAGCCAGAAAAGGAGGCGCATAAGGGGCCAGTGAAGGAGCAAATACCGGAAAAGGCCCAGAAGGAAAAAAAAAACAGAGGAAGAAAAGGAAAATGTGGGGAACGAAAGAAGGGGGACAAAGGAGATGCCGCTGAAATGGTGTTTGACGCGGTAAAAAACATCAGGGAGGTGTGCCTGGACGAACGGCACAAAGTCAGTAAAATTGCCACGGCGATAATTCTCTCAGAAGTTGAGAGAATGCAAAAAGTCATGGTAGGGCTAATTTCGGATGTCAACCGGAGCAAGGCGCAGCTCGAATTATATCGAAAAGGTGGAATAGGTAACCCGCAACCAGCTGCAAAGAAGCTCAAGCGACAGCGACAAGAAGAAGAAGAAGTTAGGAAAGTAAATATTGCGACGCCGGCACAGAAGAGAATTGTGGAAGCGCAACGACCAGCGACATTCGCAGAGGTTGCGTCAGCAGGATCGAGAAACAACCGGAAGGCGAAAGTGATCGAGAGGGCAAACAAGAAAACTCCGACGCTGTATGCCCTACGGATCATAGCAACCAGCGGGGATATCAACGCAAAAAAGGCGTCGTTCAAGGCCGTCAACCCAGCCAGGGCGAAAATTAACATAAAAAATGTGAGGAACAAGGACTCAAATAGTGTAGTAATTGAAGCTGCCAGTGAAGGCGATTTGAAGGCGATTTTAAATAATAAGAAAATTGAAAAGGCAGGTCCCAGAGCCGTGAAAGATCAGGAAACGAATCCCAGGATGATTATACGGCACATTCCCAGGGAAATGGTGCAAAACGAGATGCAGGAGGCTCTCCTTGAGCAAAATTTTTCAGAGGGGCAAACTTCTGCAAGAGGGTTTGAATTGGAGGTCCTCTTCAAAACAGGGAGATTTAATTCAAACAACGTACACTGGGTGCTAGAGGCTAGCCCCAAGGCAAGGAGGGCACTCTTGGAGAAAGGAAGGGTATATCTTCGCTGGACCTCTCATAAAGTCCAGGACTATCTAGACACATCAAGGTGTTACAAATGCGAAAAGTATGGGCACTCGGCGAAAAACTGTGGGGAAAAGGAAGCATGTCCTCATTGCGGGCAATAGGTGCAAGGAATGCCGCAATAAAAATAAGGTAGCAAGTTGCATTAGTTGCAAACGGGTCAATAGGGCAAACACCGCACATGCGGCAAACAGCGGGGACTGCCCGCAACACAAAGCGTCGATGGAATGGAGGATTTCAAGAACCAACTACAAATGTTGAGAATCCATCAAATCAACATGCAAAGGTCGAGAACTGTGTCAAACGAGGTGGAAAATCTGATACGAGGGAACCAAATTGTTATAATACTGGCCCAAAAGCCATATGAATATGGGAGAAAGTTTGCTGCCTAGGCAGCACCACAGCGGTTGTTGCAATCGAAGACAACGAAAGGGGAATTCGGGAGTATATACCTGATAAGTTTGTACTTTCAGTACGCTTTCAATATAGCAGAAGGTATTGAAAAGCTGGAGAAAGCATTGGACGCAATTGGCGACAGGCCGGCTATTATCGGCATCGATGCCAATACTAGCTCACCCATGTGGGACCCGATTTGCGCCAGGAGAACACAGAACGACCGAAGAATGGCTAGAGGGAGGAAAATGGAGGAAGTTATTGTGAACAGAGGCTTGGTTGTTCTCAATAAAACAAGTGAGCTTTCAACCTACACGGGGAACATACCGGGAAATGAGTCCTATATTGACATCAATAGGGACATCAAAATTGGAAGGTGGTAAACAGCCTGACATGCAGCGACCATAGAGCGATTCGCTGGAATGTAACGGAACCTCCACAACTCAACAGGAAGCCTCGGTTCAATACCAAAAAGGCGAAGTGGGAAAAGTTCAAGCGCGAACTGAGGAGTGTAGAGAATTGCGCTTGCAATGAAAACGTTGCAGCGGGCGCAGAAGCGCAGGCTGAAATTATGCAAATGCGCATAATAAATGCAAGTGAAAAAGCCATCCCTCGGAAACAAATGAGAAATGGCAAAATACCAGGCTGGAATGAGGGAATTTCAAAGTTGAAGAAAGAATTCAACAAGGCCAGAAGAAAACTTCAGAAGGCAAGAAATACGGTGAACTGGGATGACAGTCTGAGGGATTTCAGGCTCCGCCGTAAAGCCTACAAAGACGAACTGAAGAAATCCAGACTGGAAAGCTGGAGGAAGTTCGTTACTGAAGTAGGAAATTCAAATCCGTGGGGGATTCCATGTAAGTTTGCTCTGGAAAGGCTGCGGAGAGAGGAACCGCTCACATCCATTAAAGCTGGGGAGGGAACGACGGAAAACTGGAGGGACACAGCGAAAGCCATGCTGGCAAGCTTCTCCCCTGATGACAATCCACAAGAGAACACGGCGAATCAACGTGCTCTTAGGGGCTCGATCAGGACCACGATAGAAGATCGCGGTGGAGATAAAGCGGAAGCAGAAAGGCCGTTCGAAATTGCAGAATTGGAAGCTGCAGTCAACCGGTTTCGGAACGGTAAGGCGCTAGGGGCGGACCAAATCGAGGTGGAAATCCTTAAAAGAGTGGTCGAAGCGATTCCACACCAGATACTGGGAATGTATAACCAATGTCTGCAGGAGAAAGTCTTCCCTGCGATATGGAAGGTGGGATCGATTCGAGCGATCTATAAGGGGGAGGGAAAGGACAGGGCAGATGTGAAGTCGTACCGGCCAACATGCTTACTCCCGGTGGCTGGCTAATTGCTGGAAAGGCTCATCCTCAACAGGCTGAAACCTGTCCTTGATGACGGACCTAGGGTTGCGAAGCGACAGTGTGGGTTCCGCCCGGGGGGGCACCGAAGATGCAATCTACGAAGTAGAGAGTATTGTTAGGAACAGTCAAAAGCCCTACGTGTTTGCAATCGCCTTTGACATTGAAGGAGCCTTCGACCAGCTTTGGTGGCCAGCGGTACTTAAAGAGCTGGAAGGAAGGGAGTGCGCACCTGTGCTCTATGGGCTCATCTTCAGCTATCTACGGGACCGAAAGATAGCTATGGAAGACAATTTCGAGAGGGAAGAGAAAAGAGTTGGCAAAGGCTGCCCGCAGGGTTCTACACTCGGGCGAAGTTTGTAGAAACCTAAAGTTCTGATTTAGAAGTTTTCCTCTTGCTTTGAGGGAAACCACCATAAACATAGGAATCCAACAATAGGAAGGGTGGGTCTTACAAAGACAGTTTTTTCCTTCCTTTGTCATTTGTCTTGTGGGGTTGTCTGTCTGGCTCCAAGTCGGAGGCGTCGGGAAATTACACTGTTTACCAGGACATAGTTTTAAGATGATTGACCTTCACGGTCGATGAGAACATATTGTTTGAGTAGTTAGTTGGGACCTATTTCCCCCTGAGGTACTCCAATATAATACCGAGAGTACAACCTCTCCTTATTAACTTTCCTCATGGCAATGACCTTCATCATTGTAGCATGATAGATTCTGGTCATATTAGCCACATGTCTGCTTTTCCTTTCTTGCTTAAACGGCAGTCTTACGTTTGTTTTTCGTCTGGTTGAGATTTCGCTGATAATCATGGTGAAAGTTTCTGCGGGTTGTGTGTTGGATCCTCGGTGTTGGTTCAGTGGCTGAGCTCTTAACATTGGTTTCCACTCATAAAATTGAGGCCGTAATCATGAAGTCATCAGGCGCAGAGAGGCTGATGTCCTACTGGGGTGTCTACTCCTCCTCCCTAGAGTCGTGGACCTTACAGATTATGTAAGGCAGCCCGTCTGAAAGCAGCCGGGCTTCCGAACTCTGAAGATTTTCCAAGATTTATTCAGATGACGTCTGTGGATCCTCTTGGAATCTCCTTAAACTCCTTTTTAAGTTTTCAGGGGACTTATGTTGATTTGTAGTTTTTTGGAAACTCTATTTAATCCCCTAACATCGGGCTGTCTCTAGTGAAATGCAGCTGCGGCTGCTCCCATGCGAGTAGTCTCAGTCACCTACTGTGCAATTACACCCCACAATATGTATATCTGGTAGTAATATGGTAAACCAGATAAGCATTAAAGATTGCTACACCAGCCTTATGGCAGACATTGATAGCAACAAATTATAGGATGAGTTTGTAGCCAGAACACAACAGAAAAGTGCTTGGCGACGACGAGGACCTTGTACTATGAGTGGGCGGGACCTTGTAAGAGAGTAACTGCTGTTGGAGTTCGTGGATATCTCTTCACGAGAGCTGATGCAATAATCCATTATATGGTCAGAGGCTGATAATCGCGGATCAAGCCAGCTTGCAATGTAGAATGCAAGTTGTCGACCACAAAAACCAAAAGTTGATCCAAGTGACGTGTCGAGCTCCTGTGCTGTTTGGTGGAACTTGTGACTCGTGTTGGAGCCATTTAGTGAATTTCAAGCGGCATTTTTGCTGGTTGTGGAACTGCAGAAGTGAACATTGTGGGGTACAGTGCGCCAGCGGTGCTTAGTGAATTTTATTGGCAGTGCCATTTAGCGAATTTCAAGCTCCTGTGCTGATTGTGGAACTGCAGAAGTGAATATTGTGGGGTACAGTGCGCCGCGGTGCTTAGTGAATTTTGTTGCCAGTGCTATTTAGCGAATTTCAAGCTTCTGTGCTGATTGTGGGACTGTAGAAGTGAATATTGTGGGGTACAGTGCGCCAGCGGTGCTTAGTGAATTTATGGACTCTGACTCAACTGACGCCCGAGTCTCTTCCTGTTTGTGTAGTTTTTCGGCATTTGCATTTGCATATGCATTTGCATATCAAAGGAAAACCGCCAATTCAAGTACCAAGGCGTAAGGGAGTGTAAGGTAAGTGCTGCATGCACCACTTTATTTAAATGTTTATTGATTATAGGATTGCGGGGAATAGGTTCTACGATCACACTTCAGATTATTTATTTGATTTTATTGATTATAGGATTGCGAGGAATAGGTTCTACGATCATACTTCAGATTATTTATTTGATTTTCATTGATTATAGGATTGCGGGGAATAGGTTCAACGATCGTACCTCAGATTACTTTATTTTATTTTTGAATATATGATTTCGGGGAACAGGGGAAACATTTTTGGCGTTGCTTTTTCGACTAAATACTATTTTCAGGAGATTTAAGGGGGGTAAATTGGAAAGAAGGACTGGCAGTACGCGTCATTAGAAATGGCGGATAAAAGCAAAAAAAGGGTTAGGCCGTTAGGCGTAGCACTACACCGGCGCGACGAATTATCGATATATTTACTGAAAGCGAAAGCGAGTCAGAAAAGAGGGCGCATAAGGGGCCAGTAAAGGTGCAAACGCCGGAAAAGGTCCAGAGGGAGAAAAAATCGGAGGAGGGAAAGGAAAATGTTGGGGGAAAGAATAAGGGGGAGAAGGGGGATGCCGCTGAAATTGTGTTTGACGCGGTGAAAAATATTAGGGAAGTGTGACTGGACGAGCGGCACAAAGTTAGCAAGATTGTCACAGCGACAATCCTCTCAGAAGTTGAGAGGATGCAAATAGCCATGGTTGGCCTTATTTCGGATGTCAGCCGGAGCAATTCGCAAATCGAACTCAGAAAGGCGGAATTGGTAACCCGCAATCAGCTGGTAAGAAGCCGATGGGACAGCAACAGGAAGGACCAGAAATTAAGAAGGTAAACATTGCGACGCCGGTAGAAAGGAGGATTGCGGAGGCGCAACGTCCAACGACTTTCGCCGAGGTTGCATCGGCAGGATCGAAAAATAATCAGAAAACGAAAGTAATTGAACGGGTCAACAAGAGAACTCCGGCGCTGTATGCCGTGCGAATCACGGCAGCCAGCGAGGATGTAAACACCAAAAAGGCGTTGTTCAAGGCCGTTAACCCAACAAGGGCAAAAATTAACGTTAAAAACGTGACAAACTCGGGCTCAAATGGGGTAGTAATTGAAGCTGCCAGTGAAGGCGATTGTAAGGCTATCTTAAATAATAAGGAACTTGAAAAGGCAGGTCTGAGAGGCGTGAAAGACCAGGGATCGAATCCCAGAATGATAATAAGGCACATTCCTAGGGAGATGACGCAAAGCGAGGTGCAAGAGGCTCTCCTTGAGCAAAACTTCTCAGAGGGCCAAACCTCTGCGAGAGGGTTCGAATTGAGGGCCCTATTCAAAACAGGGAGATTTGATTCCAACAATGTGCACTGGGTGCTAGAGGCTAGCCCCGAGGCAAGGAGGGTACTCTTGGAGAAAGGAAGGGTGTACCTTGGCTGGACCTCTCATAAAGTCGAGGACTATCTAGACACATCAAGGTGTTACAAATGCCAAAAGTATGGCCATTCAGCAAAGAATTGTGGGGAAAAGGAGGCATCTCCTGATTGCGGGCAAGAGGGGCACAGCTACAAAGAATGCCGGAATAAGAATAAGGCAGCAAGCTGTATTAACTGCAAACGGGCCAATAGGACAAACACCGCACATGCGGCAAACAGCGGGGACTGTCCACAACACAAAGCGTCGATGGAATGGAGGATTTCACGAAAAAACTATAAATGTTGAGAATCCACCAACTCAACATGCAAAGGTCGAGGACTTTGTCGAACGAGGTGGCAAATCTTATACGAGGGAACCAAATTGATATCATACTGGCGCAAGAGCCGTATGAATATGGGGGAAAGTTTGCTGCCTAGGCAGCACCACAGCGGTCGTTGCTATTGAAGACAAAGAAAGCAGGCCCAGGGCTGCGATTCTGTACAAAAAAGATCGCATTACAGCCCTCAAATTGAGTCACATAAGCGACTCGCACTGCGTGGTGGCGCAAGCGACTGGGGAATTCGGGAGCATATACCTGATAAGTTTGTACTTTCAATACGCTTGTAGTATATCAGAGGGTATTAAGAAACTGGAGAAAGCATTGGACGCAATTGGCGACAGGCCGGCTATTATCGGCATCGATACCAATGCTAGCTTACCCATGTGGGATCCGATTTGCGCCAGGAGAACACAGAACGACCGAAGAATGGCTAGATGGAGGAAAATGGAAGAAGTTATTGTGAACAGAGGCTTAGTTGTTCTCAATAAAACAAGTGCGCTTCCAACCTACAGGGGGAACATACCGGGGAATGAATCTTATATCGACATAACGCTGTCCACACCAGGTTTTGCTGCCAAGCTGGTGAAAAATTGGAGGGCGGTAAACAGCCTGACATCCAGCGACCATAGAGCGATTGAAATCACTCTTCGCTGGAATGTAACGGAACCTCCACAACCCTACAGGAAGCCTCGGTTCAATACCAAAAAGGCGAAATGGGAAAAGTTCAAGCGCGAACTGAGGAGTGTAGAGAATTGCGCTTGCAATGAAAACGTTGCAGCGGGCGTAGAAGCGCAGGCTGAAATTATGCAAATGCGCATAATAAATGCAAGTGAAAAAGCCATCCCTCGGAAACAAATGAGAAATGGCAAAATACCAGGCTGGAATGAGGGAATTTCAAAGTTGAAGAAAGAATTCAACAAGGCCAGAAGGAAACTTCAGAAGGCAAGAAATACGGTGAACTGGGATGACAGTCTGAGGGATTTCAGGCTCCGCCGTAAAGCCTACAAAGACGAACTGAAGAAATCCAGACTTGAAAGCTGGAGGAAGTTCGTCACTGAAGTAGGAAATACAAACCCGTGGGGGATTCCATACAAATCTGCTCTGGGGAGGCTGCGGAGGGAGGAACCGCTTACATCGATCAAATCTGGGGAGGGAACGACACAAAACTGGAGGGACACAGCGAAAGCCATGCTGGAAGGCTTCTCCCCTGATGAGAATCCACAAGAGGACATGGCTAACCAACGTGCTCTTAGGAACTCAATCAGGACCGAGATAGACGATCGCGGTGGAAATAAAGCGGAAGCTGAAAGGCCGTTCGAAATTGCAGAATTGGAAGCTGCAGTCAACCGATTTCGGAACGGTAAGGCGCTAGGGGCTGACCAAATCGAGGTGGAAATCCTTAAAAGAGTGGTCGAAGCGATTCCACACCAGATACTGGGAATGTATAACCAATGTCTGCAGGAGAAAGTCTTCCCTGCGATATGGAAGGTGGGATCGATTCGAGCGATCTATAAGGGGGAGGGAAAGGACAGGGCAGAGGTGAAGTCGTACCGGCCAACATGCTTACTCCTGCTGGCTGGCTAATTGCTGGAAAGGCTCATCCTCAACAGGCTGAAACCTGTCCTTGATGACGGACCTAGGGTTGCGAAGCGACAGTTTGGGTTCCGTCCGGGGAAAGGCACCGAAGATGCAATCTACGAAGTAGAGAGTATTGTTAGGAACAGTCAAAAGCCCTACGTGTTTGCAATCGCCTTTGACATTCAAGGAGCCTTCGACCAGCTTTGGTGGCCAGCGGTACTTAAAGAGCTGGAAAGAAGGGAGTGCGCACCTGCGTTCTATGGGCTCATCTTCAGCTATCTACGGGACCGAAAGATAGCTATGGAAGACAATTTCGAGAGGGAAGAGAAAAGAGTTGGCAAAGGCTGCCCGCAGGGTTCTATACTCGGGCCAAGTTTGTAGAATCTTGTCTTTCACCAACTAGTCATCAAGCTGTCCAGTATATCGGAACAAATCACTCCGGTTGCTTACGCAGATGACATCCTCATCCTCATTGAGGGCAGAGGTCGAAGGGAAATTGAAGACCTTGCCCGAAAAGTCACAGACGATATTACCTCGAGGTGCAGCGATGTGAAACGTACGCTATCACTGAGGAAAACGCAGGCAATCCTCCTGGAAGGGGAATTGTCCAGGAGGCGACAGCCGAAAGTGCAGGGCAGCAAATGGTTGCAGATCTAAAGTACCTGGGCTTATGGATCAGTTGGTGTAAGGGCATAAGCGACATACGGCTGAAACCGCTAGCAAGGCAAAAAAGATATTTAGCCAGCTTGCCGGCCTTGCCAGCGAGTGGGGACTAGGAAATTGGGCAAACACTATCCTATACAAAGGGCTATTGCTGGCGATCTTAACTTATGGGGCGATAGGATAGGCACGGCATACGAGCGAAACATATATAGAGTCCATTAGGTCAGCACAACGAATGGCACTTCTCGCAGTTACGGGAGCATATCGGACTACTTCGACTGACGCGCTTTGCGTTCTAGCGGGGCAGCTGCCGATAAGGCTGGCGGTAATGGAGAGGCATTATTCGTACATTCTGAGGAAGGGTATCAGCTTCTCGGTGGTTTTCAATGGCGAGAACTCCATAAACATGAAAACCAAGCTGAGAGCAGCCATGATTAAACAATGGCAAAGGGAATGGGACAACAGTGAAAAGGGACAAACTACAAGGTTGTTCTTCCCAGATATTGCCAGGAGGCTGAAAATGAATTGGATGATAACCAATGATTACACAAGCCAATTTCTATCAGGATATGGTGACTTCAAGTGGAATTTAAGGCAATTCCAGCTCAGCACAAGTAGTCGCTGCGACTGCGGAGCACAGGAAACGGCACTTCACGTGCTATACGAATGTCTGGTTCATGATGTCGAATCTTGACAAGACGCGAATGATTTGCCGCATCCGCAGGCGCATGCGCATGTTGCCGCAACATTGCTTAGCGAGTGAGAAAGGCTATGTAGCGGGAATTGAAGCGGTGCGCGAGAAAAAGAACGGGGAGTTGGTTGGCTGGAGGAGCGTTGAAGCGATGCGGAAGAAAAGAACAAGGTGGAAGAGCGGTGCGCAAGAGGAGAGGTTGTTTTCTTTGGGAGCGTTGAAGCGAGTCGGAAGAAAAGAACAAGGTGGAGGAGCGGTGCGCAAGAGGAGAGGTTGTTTTCTTTGGAAGCGTTGAAGCGGTGCGGAAGAAAAACGGTGGAAGACAAGAAAGTGGAGTGCTTTGTTTTGGTTACTTGAGTGTTTATGAGTGTCAAACATTGTGGAGGAATTCCGGAAAAATTTTCGTTAGTAGAAAAAGACCGATTTTGGACAGCTAAGAATCCGTTGTCCGGATAGCTGAGTGGTTAGAGCGCAAGGCTGTCGTACAGAAGGTCGCGGTTCAAATCTCGCTGGTGGCAGTGGGATTCATATCGTGATTTGACGTCGGACACCAGTCGACTCAGCTGTGAATGAGTACCTGAGTCAAATCAGGGTAATAATCTCGGTCGAGCGCAATGCTGACCACATTGCCTCCTAGTGTACCGTTACGGTCTTGAATGAAGTGCTCTAACACACTTCAAGGCCCTGATCCAACATAGATTGTTGCGCCAACGATTATTATTATTATTAAGAATCCGGTGCGGACCCACGCATCGGAATAGACCCGTTGTTTTGTAGTAGTGAAGCGTGAGGGACTCCGAGCTTGGCTAGCACAGAGGCGTGCAAGAACGTGTCGACCGAGCACTTTGATGGAGCTTCAATCTTTATGGGCGGACCTTCACGGTCAATTTAGCCAATTTGTTTGGATTTTTGGGATATCTCTGCCCTCTAGGTCGTTATCGGCCACTCAGGATGATCGACCTGATCTCTTATAACCACTCCTATCATTACAAATGGCGCCCAACGTGGGGCCCAACATTTCCTGGATTCAGGCCTAATTTCTTGTTTGCAGGTTTTCTGAATCAAGTGGAAGATAGCCTATTCCGGCTCACAACTTCGTTTGGTGGTGTCGGATAGAGAATCAATAGATTCTCAATATTGTTCCCGGCTAGGCTCCACGTACACTTGCCTTCAGATTTATAGTTTTAGGTCTCACGCCTTTTTCCCCGGAAGCAAGTGTTCATAAGCCTCAATTTCCTTTCCCACCTTGTAACGTAGAGTTTCCTGTCCTATCCTTGGTAGTATACCATAAGAGCTAGTCGTTGAGATTTAACGTCTCGTAGGTGATTGCCTTCCAGAAGCCTCTGGATCTACGGGCCTTCGCGGCTATAAGCTGAAAGGTATTGCCATCCGAGCTTCTGAGGAGTGTCCTTCCCTGCCTTTATGTGAAACTTCTATCTCTTCGTTTCAGAATGTGAAGAAAATTAAATATTCTTTCTTCTTCGTAGGGATGAAGTGACGGGTGAGATGAATCCTTGATGGAATACGGAGGTAGTCGGCTATATGCTGTGCCGTTCCGTCCTCAATGATTCATCTTCACTTTGTTCTCTGACTCCAGACGAGAAAGATTGAATTCTCGCGATCCCTTTTTGCTTGTTTTTTTATTAATATTCTGCGGCGGGGAGCAACTCGATTGTTGTCTCTTCATGAAAAAACACTGTGTATGGAAGTTTTCTGCACACAGATGAAAAAAATTATGAGGTTGGGATGGCTTTTTGGTCATCCGAGAGTTCTGCGGGAATTGAACAGGAGTTGAACATTTAGAGAGGGGGGAGTCCTCAGGGTACATTTTTACTGCACTTTTGGTTTTGCTGCATTTTTGGTTTTGCTTGGCTATTATTTTTTCTTTTCTTTTTCTCCTTCGCTCTCGTTTTTCTTTTCTTTTCTTAGTATTTTCCTTATTTTTGCTGGGATTTATCGTATTTTCTAGCTGATAAATTTGGGTTTTTTTTTGTTATTATTTATTTTTTTTTTCATTCAAAATGTCCGAGAACGAAGGTGACCCAATGCCGAATGGAGATGAACGAGGGGCAGGGGCCTGGACGTCGACCCATAATCGAGGGGCACGAACAAAGCAGCATTGGATTTCGGCAACCTGCGAAGACTCCGCTTATCCAGCGACAGACAACACCCAACAGGGAACTTCTAGCACGGCGACTCAAGCTAGAGGACCATATGATGTGACACCGGAATCGCCGATGTCATATCTAGAAGCCCGAGTAATGTCGCGGTTAAGTATGTTCGTAAAGGAGGTGTTGGACGAGGAACAGCGTTCTTCCACACTTAAGAATCCTCCGAGAGTGGATCGACCCCCAGCACCTGTTTCTCTTTCATCGCCATTACCCCCGTTAACTCTCCCATTCAATTCATCGGGACGGCTACGCAGCGTGATGTCCCCGGACAAAATAACTCACATTGTGAACTTTTGGGGCTTAAAATATGACGTCTCCGAAGGATCGCTGCGAATAGAGAAGTTCCTTTTCAGAGTCGAATCTTTGATTCATTCGACTCTGCAGGGGAACTTTTCTATTCTCTTGGAGTTCGCCTACACTTTGTTCACTGGAGAAGCGGCAGACTGGTACGGGGAGTATCTGCAAGGCAACCCTGACGCTCAATGGACGGATCTGCGGGACGCTCTCCGAGACCAATTCCGAGATCGTTTGCCGGACATTGATCTTTGGGAGCGGATTCGGAGGCGGACTCAAAAAGATCGAGAACCCTTCAATGAGTTTTATAAAGACATCCGACGTTTGCTGTCCCGACTCCAGCATCCGCCTAAAGAAGCTAAACTAGTGGAGACTCTATGGCGCAATCTCAGACCGGAAATCATGCGGGAGTTATGTCCCCATAACAAATCGCATAGACACCTAAATTCCCACAATCAAATGTAATCAAATACACCAAATGCACCTAATAAAAGTGTAACAGTGTAAGAAGTATAAACTTATAAAGTATATGCTCCCAAACCCTCCTGTGGCCTGCATTACCATGCAGTGTGAGTCACTTAAGTGGGTCAATTTAAGCGCAGTTATTCGGTCTTTTCTGTATAGGACCGCTGCTTTGCATTTCGTGTCGCTACTTTCCATTGCAACGACCGTTGTTGTGCTGCCAAGACAGCAAACTTTTCCCCTGTAGACGTATGGCTCCTGTGCCAACACTATGTCTACTTTGTTTTTCCTAATGAGGTTTGCCACCTCATTTGACACTGTTCTTGAACCCTGCATATTAAGCTGGTGGATTCTTAACATGCGTAATTAGTTCGCATAACCCTCCATTCCAACGAGGCCTTGTGATGCGGGCAGCTTGCGCTGTTGGCAGCATGCGCCGTGTTCTGCCTTCTTGCCTTCGTGCAATTTGCACAATTAGCGGCTTTGTGTTTATTCGTACAGTCTCTGTACGAATGGCCCTCTTGCCCACAATGTGGGCAAAGTTCCTTCTCGGTGCAATTGCGAGCTACATGCCCATACTGCTGGCATTTGTAGCAGCGGGAGGTGTCCAAGTAGTCCTCCACTCTATGGGACATCCACCCAACATAAACCCTACCCCTTTCAAGAAGGTCCCTTCTGGTACTTGGGTGCACCTCGAAGACCCAATGCACTGTCGGCGCATCCCTATTCCCCGTCCTAAACAGTGCACGGGTGTCTCCACTCTTTTCTCCCGCATTTTGGGACTTCATCGCCTCCTCCACCTCCTTTGGATCCATCTCCCTTGGGATACCCGGAACAATAATCCTCGGTAGATTACCAGTTTCTTTCCGCGCCGATAGGCCTGCCTTCTCCAAACTGGTACTCGCTAAAAAAACCTTTAGGTCTTCCTCCGTTGTCGCTTCAACAATAACCCCGTTATTTTACGTGCTTCTCACGCCTTTGATTTTTATCCCTTGTGCGGCAGGGTTTATAGCCAGTTGGAGAGCTTTCCTCGCGTCGACTTCCGTATCGGCTGCAGTTATCCTAACTGCGACCTCTTGCTTCTTCTTGCTTATGGTCTCAATTGCCTTTGTTTTCGGCGGCGCTTTCATAGCAGCAACCTCCGCAAAGGTCGTCGGTACCCTTTTCTCAGCGGTAGGTAGAGCTCGCTAGATAACTACCGCTGGTTTGACTCCAATTCGCAGTCATAGCACGTTCGCTGCTTGTCCTGCAGCCCTTTGCACCCTCAGCTCACCATTCTTTTCTAGCAGAGCAACGCAAATCTTCTGCAAGTTCCCCCTTTCCTTTCTCTACTGTCTCCCCCTCAGCACTATCACTGGATTCGCTCAGGATATCATCCTGAAATCCAGCCCTCGTCAGTGGACCGCTACCCCCCTTGTTGAGCCCACGCTCTCTCACGAACTTATCCAGATCCTCCTCGGAGCCACTGGAGACATCCATTGCGGGGCCTCTCTCTTCCTTCACGTTTTTCGGCCTCTGGCCGCTCCCGTCTGCTATGTTCGCCATAGCTTCGATCATCGCTTCCTTAATAGTCTTCAGTCTGACCTTCGGTCGCTTTCGGATTTTTCCCCTTTCGTTTTCCGGAGGTCGCTCATAACGGCCTTCGAAATGCCCGCTTTCCGCTTGGGCTCCACTTTGTCCCCTTTTTGCACCAAAATTTTTAGAATTTCTACTTTTTCCCGTTACGGTAACCCCAATTTACCGAGAACGACAACCCTTTTTTCTCCCAACTAAGCCTATCCACCAAGACGAACAACTTTGCCTTAGTAACCTTTGCTCTAAAGCAAATTTTTGGTTACGGCAACCCCAATATCACCAGAACGGTAACACATTTTTTCCCGTTTCTGAGTAACTTCTATCCCCACTCTTTAATACAAGCAACTTTTACTCAGACACTTTCACTCTAGGATCACCTTTTAGTTACGGCAACCCTAGCGATGAAGGAATGGTAACACTTACCTGCCTACTCTGGGCCGCAGGTCCAAGCTCCGTCCACAGAGTACCCACTCCAGTACTTTGATTACGCCCACGAATGCTCCTTCTAGTCCAAAAAGTCCAAAGTTCGTTCAAATCCTCCCAGTGGAAAATTCCCAGAACAAAGCCGATTGTAACGGCTTTTTTAAAAAGTTGACAATTTTCCACAACACCACTTTTTTACGAAAGTTCACCTTGTTCTCACTGCACTTGCAACTTTTGGTGCACTTCGCACTCCGATTCGCACGTGCACTCGTGTTAACGAATTCGCTATGTATGGAAAATTTCCAAAACAAAAGCGAATCGTAACGGTTTTTCCCAAAAGTTCGAAATTTTCCACGAAGACACTTTTTTATCAAAATTCACCTTGTTCTCACGGCACTTGCCACTTTACGTCCACTTCGCACTTCAATTCCGGCAGTTAACGAGTTTGTAGTGAATGGAACATTCCCAAACAGGACGAAACGTAACGGTTTTTTTCAAATTCGAATTTAGTCGTCGCGGCACCTCAAAACACGGTCCACGCTCATACTTCACCACACAACGCAACAAAACAAATATCGCACTCAAATAACCCTCTAAAGATTAAATTTACACTCCGCCCGAGTTACGAATAGCGGGCTTGCGCTATTCAAAACGATAAATTTTAAGTCTCTTCCGCGAGACTTATTATTCGAAACGCCACTTTTATTAATTTAAAAGCACTTTATTATAAACTTCGAATAACACTGGTATTCTACTTAATACTATATCCCGGAACTAAGTATTACTATAAGAACTGAATTACAATAACCCGACTCGACTTCGATATAATGAGAACTGAGAACTAAATCTTTCCGAGGTATGAAGACCAAAACCAATACTGTCTAATGTTGGGATGAGTTCTATATTTATAGTGTTCCGGACAAAGGATGCAAAATGCTGATAGTGCATTTTGCATATTCTGTAATACGATATTTTAATTACGCGATGATCTTCATTTGATCTAGTTTGTTTATAGATCGAATGAATTCATCCATTGTTTGAAATGATGAAATAGTGATGACTCATCGTATTGAAGATACGAATTGGATATTGGAAAAGATAAGATGATGAGTCATATGAGATTGAACGGATCGATGTTTACATTAGTTAAGGGATGTTTACATATGAACTTAGGTTAGTGTTTACATTGGTTGAGGATGTTTATATATGTACTTATATTACTGATGATATGGACTGATGTCATCATCTGGATTATTGGTGAAGGTGACCTTGTGGTTAGGTACAAGTGTACTTGGTGTAATGGGTGTAAGGTCCTCTATAACTCCCGCGTAAAACACGTCTGTTCGCTTCGAATGTTCCCAGAGAACTAGTAGGTAGGGACATGAAAGTCCTGGGGGTTTAACGTGAGTACCTGCCGTGAAGGCATAATCCCACGGTCCTCTTCGGACACGGATTGATTTTGTGACCACAATGAGAGCCCCGCCATGCAAGCACAGCGGTCCTGGTTTATACTGAGTGCAGGCTCAGCATTCATACCAGTGGATGCGAGGCCTATCTAACACCTCTGCCGCAACTAAGGGGTATGGCGCCCGAGTTGTAAAACGCAACTCCACGCGTGAGCTCCGGGGAGCTCTGCCCGCGATGTAGGCATAACCACAACCACCATGAAACTCCCACTAGGGGGCCAACCGCAAATAACCGAACCGAGAGTACATCTTCCAGAATTTCTCCTGGAGATCCACTCTCGGAGGATTTTTAAGCGTGGAAGAACGCTGTTCCTCGTCCAGCACCTCCTTCACAAACATGCTTAATCGCGACATTAGTCTAGCTTCTAGATATGACTCCGACGGTGATTCCGGTGTCACATCATATGGTCCTCTAACCTGAGTCGCCGTGCTAGAAGTTCCCTGTTGGGTGTTGTCTGTCGCTGGATAAGCGGAATCTTCGCAGGTTGCCGAAATCCAACGCTGCTTTGTTCGTGCCCCTCGATTATGTGTCGACGCCCAGGCCCCTGCCCCTCGTTCATCTCCATTCGGCATTGGGTCACCTTCGTTCTCGGACATTTTGAATGAGAAGAAAAAGAAAATGAATAATGACAAAACAAAAAAAAAACCAAATTTATCTGTCAGAAAAAAAAACTACGACAAGAAAGACAAGAGCAAAGGGGAAAAAGAAAAAAAACAACAGCCAAATAAAACCAAAAATGCAGTAAAATGTACTCTGAGGACTCCTCCCTCTCTCTAATTTGTCAACTCCATAGTCAACTTCCGCAGAACTTCCGGATGACCAAAAAGCCATCCCAACCTCATAATTTTTTTTCCATCTGTGTGCAGAAAACTTCCACACACAGTGTTTTCTCATGAAGAGACAACAATCGAGTTGCTCCCCGTCGCAGAATATTAAATAAAAAGAACAAGCAAAAAAGGGATCGCGAGAATTCAATCTTCCTCGTCTGGAGTCAGAGAACAAAGTGAAGATGAATCATTGAGGACGGAACGGGACAGCATATAGCCGACTACCTGCGTATTCCATCAAGGATCCATCTCACCCGTCACTTCTTCCCTACGAAAAAGAAAGAATATTTAATTTTCTTCAAAATTCCGAAACGAAGAGATAGCCGTTTCACATAAAGGTAGGGAAGGACACTCCTCCGAAGCTCGGACGGCAATACCTTTCAGCTTATAGCCGCAAAGGCCCGTAGATCCAGAGGCTTCTGGGAGGCAATCACCTACGAGACGTATCTCAAGACGAACACAACAAACGACTAGCTCTTATGGTATTCTACCAAGGATAGGGCAGGAAACTCTACGTTACAAGGTGGGAAAGGAAATTGAGGCTTAGGAACACTTGCTTCCGGGGAAAAAGGCGTGAAACCGAAAACTAGAAATCTGAAGACAAGTGTACGTGGAGCCTAGCCGGGAACAATATTGAGAATCTATTGATTCTCTATCCGACACCACCAAACGAAGTTGTGAGCCGGAATAGGCTATCTTCCACTTGATTCAGGAAACCTTAAAAATAATAAATTATGCCTGAATCCAGGAAATGTTGGGCCCCACGTTGGGCGCCATTTGTAATGGTACGAGTGGAAATAGGAGATCAGGTGCACCCGGAACATTTCAAAATTATATGGAAAATCTACTTGCTGGCATACCCAACGTTGCAATCTATTTCGACGACATAGGCATTACAGGTCCAGATGAAGATAGCCATCTAAGATCATTAAGAGAAGTTTTTAAACGTCTGCGTGAAGCTGGTTTTCGTATCGAAAAGAACAAATGTAGCTTTTTTCAAGACAGTATCGACTATTTGGGCCATCAATTCAACCGAAAAGGGATCTATCCAGTGGAAGACAAGCTGATAGCAATCAAAAATGCTGCAATACCCACTAACAAGGAGTTACGATCTTTTCTGGGATTGGTCAATTTTTACGAGAAATTCATACCCAACTTACATGGAGCATGTTCCGAACTACACGCATTAACTGGTACAAAGTCGCAATGGCGATGGTCAATAAAGGAACAGAAACAATTTGATAATGTTAGACATATGATAGCTAGCGCCCGTCATCTAACTCCTTACGATCACACAAAACCGCTTTATTTGGCAACAGACGCATCCGATGTAGGCCTTGGTGCTGTTTTATATCATCAGGACGAGGCTAACAACGAGTTACCTATCGCCTACGCGTCACGAAAATTGAACGAAGCAGAACAAAAATACGCTACCATTGACAAGGAGGCATTAGCAATATTTTTCGCCGTGAAGAAATTTGATCCATATTTACGTGGGACAAAGTTTACATTAATTACGGATCACAAGCCGCTTCAACACCTGTTGGGAGACAAACGAAATTTGCAAAAAATCGTAAACAACCGTCTGACGAGATGGGCACTAATTTTAGGTGCATACAATTACGATATACAGTATCGTCAAGGCAAATACAATATTCTAGCTGATTGCTTATCACGCTTACCAAACGCACATGAAGCAATTTCGGAGGAAGCGCAGAAGATTCATAAAATTTATGCGGTAATTCAAACACGGAAGCTTGATGATATTGTACTAACAGAACAGGAACTTAGGAAGCAGACGAAACATAACCTAATATTACGACGAGTAATTGAGTTAATTGAGCGTCACTGGCCAGACACGAAGTGTATCAACAACGAGCTGAAACCATACTACGACAAACGGGAGGAACTATCATACGAAAACGGTATTTTGATGTGGCAAGGACGAATTATCGTGCCCGATAATCTTCAAGAAGTAACATTGAGGCATCTTCATACAGGGCATACAGGCATTGGCTCTATGCGTGCGTTAGCGAGGTACTATGTATGGTGGCCGAACATCGACAAGGACGTGGAACATACAGTCAAATCATGCATGGCATGTCAACGGCAACGCCCAAAACAATCTGAACTGCCAATCTACTTTTGGTCCCTGCCAGAGCATTGTTGGCAACGACTGCAGGTCCCTTCGAAGGAAAAATGTGGATTGTGCTTGTTGATGCTTTATCAAAGTGGGTAGAAGCAGATGTACTTTATGCTGCCACCACAAGAACTTTGTGCGAATTCCTAGAGGAGAAGTTTATAACATTTGGTTATCCGGAAATTATCGTGTCGGATAATGGTAGTCAATTTACGTCAGAAGAGTTTCGAAATTATTGTCAAAGTCATGGAATAAAACATGTAACGTCTTCACCGTACCATCCGAAAACCAACGGACTAGCCGAACGATTCGTACGAACATTCAAGGAGCGCATGAAAGCCAGTGAATATGATGGTTTATCACAACGTCAGCGCTTGCGCACATTTCTATTTACATATCGAAACCCACCACACTCCTTTACAGGGCAGGTACCATCTGAATTTTTGCTAGGTCGACGCCTGCGAACTTTATTTGACAATCTGAAGCCTAATGTACGGCGAGAGATGCATTTTAAACATGTAAAACAAAATCTTCAAGCAGAGCAGTCTAACAGAGAGTTCCTACCAGCACAACCAGTATTCGTAAAGACAGACATCGAGAAAATGTGGGAACCAGCCAACATAGTCGAAAGAACAAATCGATATTCCTACCGTGTTCGAAAAGGACGGTGTAGAAAGAAGACGACATGCAGATCATATCCGAGAACGGAGGGTACTACCACCATCAATCGACTTCCGGGATGTTTCAGATTTTAAGCGAAACAGTTTCCATTACCAATCTGCAAGCCCGACAGCAAATGATGAACAGGAACATCAGCAGTCTATGCAGCCCGCTATACCGTCGCATGAAAACGGAAACATGAGTGAACAAGGACAACACACCGAAGCACAACAAATTGAACATCCAGTACGGCGAAGCCAACGGCTAAGAAATCGACCCAAGAGACTAGTCGAAGAGATGTAAAATTACTGAAGGAAGGAGAAATGTAACAGTGTGAACTAGCCATTAAATGTAATACATAGTGTGAATTAACAATTAAGTTTACTACAACTGTATTAAATATACATTCAACTGTCAAATATTTTTTCAAATAAATATGATTCCACAACAAAAAGCAATATTGCACTTTAACAGTAGTGAAATAAAGTACATTCATTCCGGCTAACAAACTCTATGTAGCACATGCCGGATGTGCATTACCAAAATCAGCATAATCATGTTATAAAATATTGTAAAGAATGAAATGAAAGACACTAGTCTTTTTATCACGGGAATAAACGGTTCTTTTCTGAACAAAACTCTGTTTCATTTATTTTTTTACTCGACGTGTCTATCACACACATAACTCAGGCTATTTTCCCTATTCACCTAGCTACAATTCGTGAGTTGCGTGAATGGGTTGAAAAGTTTGAGAATCAGCAAGACTGCTTGGCCGTACGCCAGTTGGCTAAATTTTCGGGTCCAAAGCGACATTTGTCGGAAGTGGACGCTACCGAACCTTCTGGCGTACGCGGCAGCCCGAGTCGCCATGACATGCTCGAAGCAGAGGTCGAAGCGGTACAGCCCAGGGGTTGTTGGAACTGTGGGGATCTAGAACACCAATGGCAGGATCGTATGGGGGAGTTGCGTCGATTTTGCTATGGTTGCGGAACTCCTAATATCATGAAGCCACAATGTCCCCATTGCTCAGTGCAAAAAAAAATGGACAAATCGCTCCCTCGGGGAAGGGAGCCGCAAACCTCATATGCCACCACAACACTAGTCTCATCGACTCTCGGTCCGCCTTTCGTGTTGAAGCGGTCCGATAAACCAGATTTGACCCCACCACTAATGGTTTCAAGGAAACCAATGCTTTCGGTTCTGAGGCCGTTGCACGTAAGACTGCAACAATATCAAGCGGGCAGAGAACGGATCTTCGGAGTAGCAGAGATGGCGACGAAAAAACCGAAGCGCTCAACTCTTCGCTTACGCCAATATTGGATGCGAATAATGCGCAACCGTCGTCTTTACTACTCTGCCATTCTCACGAGTCGGCCCAATAACGATATTCGCCCGTATGCGGATGTCACAGTCTTGGGTGAGCGTGTTTCAGGACTGATTGATACTGGAGCCACTGTAAGTTGCTTAGCTTCGGATTTCGCCCGGAAAATTGTTAACGACGGTCGGTACAAATGGGAGAGATTACGCATCGATCTCAGGACAGCTGACGGGACTAGCCACTCGACAGTAGGCAGAGTGTCGGCTGACATCACGTTTCGTGATCGGACGGAATCGATGTCGTTCCTCCTTATCCCGTCGTTAACGCAAAATCTTTACCTTGGAGCTGATTTTGTGCGCAAGTTCGATCTCGCACAGGACTTATTTGTACCTTCCATTTGTTCAATCGAAAATGTCAAGAACGTCAATCAACACTAGTTGACGACACACCAGCGAGCAAGGCTCGAGGCTGTCATTGGCAGTTTTCCATCTTTCGAGTCGTAGGACGTACAAGTCTAACGACACACGTCATTGATGTCGGCGGTAACAAACCGATTAAACAGAGACACTTCTCAGTCTCTCCCCCAACGAAAAGCTCCTCTACGAAGAGATTGATAGGATGCTGGCTTTGGGAGTCATCGAAGAATCGCAAAGCGCCTGGTCTTCGCCAGTTACCCTTGTGGTGAAACCTGGTAAAGCACGACTTTGCCTTGATGCACGTAAAGTGAATAGTGTAACAGTGAAGGACGCTTATCCTTTACCTCTCATCGGGGGGATCTTCAGTCGTCTTCCGAAGGCTAGATTCATTACGAGTCTTGATCTGAAGGATGCGTTCTGGCAAATTCCTCTGGATGAGGCGTCCAAGGATAAGACCGCCTTCACCGTCCCAGGTCGGCCACTCTATCAGTTTGTGATCATGCCGTTTGGGCTCTGCAATGCACCTCAAACCGCGCAGCGACTGATGGATAAGGTCATCCCTGCCCACTTACGTCATCAAATCTTTGTATATTTAGATGACTTGCTGCTTATTACAGATACCTTCGACCGGCACCTGTTGCTCTTAAGCGAAGTGGCTCTCTGTATGAGACGCGCTGACTTGACGTTGAACATCCGGAAGAGCAAGTTTGTCATGAAGGAAGTTCGATACTTGGGGTAAATCATCGGTAACGGGACGATTTGTACCGATCCCGACAAGGTACACGCCATCAAAGATTTTTCGCGGCCGAAAACCGTCAAGCAACTGCGGCGGTTTCTTGGGATGTGTGGGTGGTATCAGCGATTTGTGCCAAATTACGCTTCGCTGACTGCACCGTTGACAGACATGCTTCAGAAGAAGCGTCAGTTTTGCTGGTCTGAGGAAGCTATCTCGGCCTTCGACGCTCTGAAAACGAGTCTCTGCTCGGCTCCAGTTCTGCACAGCCCCGACTTCTCCAAGCCTTTCGCCATACACTGTGACGCAAGTCAACATGGTATAGGAGCGGTGCTGATGCAGAAGACAGAGGAGGGACATGAAGTTCCTATAGCGTATATATCGAAAAAGCTTACACAGCCTCAGCGAAACTACACTGTCACTGAGCAGGAATGTCTGGTAGCGGTGGAGACAGTGCGCAAATTCCGAGCGTATGTTGAAGGCACCACATACGAAGTGGTAACTGACCACGCTTCGCTCAAATGGCTGATGAACCAGTCATTAAACACAGAAAGGGATCACAACATCTGGTTCCGGATTCTCTATCTCGAATGTATTCATCAGCGGAGGTGGATGCTTTGGAGAGAAGTGGGAACAACGCAGACGTGGACTTTGATTCACCACATTTTCGGTCTGCGAACTATTTGCAACTAATAGAGCGTATTAGGGAGAATATTGTCGTAAACACGCTAAACACAAAAACAAACACTAAACTGACAAATCGAATTGACACTGACAAGTTTGACAAGTTCCACACTAACAGGTTCCACCGACTGCAAGAAAATCCGGCGAATATTCGAGACCACAGTATACACGGTGACGTAAGTGTTCCCGCAAAGCGGAGGACATTCTCGCACACATTCGGCGAAGTATAACAAGCCGAACGCGAGCCTGCTACAAAAAAAAATAAAAAAAGCGAAATCGTGAGCGAGAGTATCGTATGTGCGAAAAGTGTTGCCGAGAGTGCGAAATTAGTATAACCGTGATTAAATTGAATTAGTAAAATAAAGTGTGTGTGTAAATAAAACGGAAAATAGTGTTTTTAATCAAAACGAACCCAGAACGCATATAACATTGGTGTCAGAAGTGGGATTAAAAAAAGAAAGTGAGTGTGAGTGACTCTGAACTGTGTGAAAAAAAAAACAGAGCAGTGTAAATAGTCGGAAATACCGCGAGATATTTATTCGCTTAAGGTGAGTGAGCCAAAGGCTGAGCTCGCGAAACGAGGATTGCCGACGCGAGGTAATAAAGCCAGCCTTTTAGCGGAATTAATAGAAGTCCTCACGAACGAAGGATTCGACCCGGATACCTACGAATTCCCGGAAGCGAAAGAATTATCGGATGACTCGGAAACTGAACAATTACCCGAGCAGGCGCCAACCAAAACCGACAAAATAATGGAAATGCTGTCAGCTATGACATCGACGATGAATCAACGACTCGAGCAACAAACTGTATCGATAAATTCAATAACATCAGCGATGAATCAACGATTCGAGGAGCAATCAACATCAATAACAGCATCGATAAATCAACGCCTCGAAGAACAAACTGTGTCGATGAATCAACGATTCGAGGAGCAGGCAACAAAGACGACGGTTATTACCGATCAACTGGCGAAAATCGATTCGAGGTTCTGCGAAGTCCGCGAGGAAATCCGGAAAACGGAAGAAGGCCTAAATGACAAAATCGAGAAAGTCGACAAACGAACGTTGCAGCTCAAGGAGGAAGTTGATGACAGAATCAAGGAACTAACCCAGCGGCTCGAGGGAATACAGCAGAATGGTAGCGTGACAATTGAACGAGCAGCGGTAAAGGGCCTGAAAGCCCCAATATTCGACGAACAAATTCCATGGGGCGTATACAAAACGCAATTCGAAGCAGCCGCCATTCATAACCGCTGGACCGATGAGGAGTGGGCGACCGCGTTGGTATTGGCATTAAAAGGACCAGCTGCCGCTATCCTCCAAACACTTCCTGCAGAGAAACAGAAGCATTATGGTGCTCTTATCACAACCTTGGAGACTCGATACGGTGACAGCAACCTAATCTCCGTCTATCGATCTCAGCTACGAGGACGAGTGCAGAAGCCTGGTGAAACACTTCAGGAACTTGCCCAGGATATCGAGAGGCTGGCACATCTTGGCTACCCAGAGAGTCCGGAAAGCCGCACCGTGCAAGGAGTCGACGCTTTCATCAATGCTTTACGAGACCCCGAGCTGAAACATGCCGTGACGATGGCCGAACAGAGAAATTCTGTCCAACAGGCGCTCTCGTACAGCCTACGCTACCTAGCCAGCAGAGAGCAGAGCAAAACCGCTGCAAAAGTTCGAGAGGTAGCTGAAGAACGGGTTCACGACTGCGAGTGTCGACGAGCCGAAATTTTAAAGGAGTCATCGGCAGCAGGAGTACCAAGATGCTGGAATTGTGGAGAAAAGGGTCACCTAAAACGTGACTGTAAAAAGCCACAACGGGCATACTTCTGCCAACATTGTGCAGCTATGCGCAGACGAACGGCGCGCAATTCTGCCTCTCCCGTCGAGGAAGCGGGAAACGAGTAAAAGCCAATTTCGTGGGGCAGAAGTTGGCTAATAGAATCTGTGGCCCCGACGACAACACCATCATAATCGCCCGTCTTCACAAAAACGATCATGACTTGAGCTTAAGCGGACGGATCAACAGCGAATGGCGAGTTATAACTATCGACACTGGCGCAATGAAGTCGATTCTGAGGCCAGACAAAGCGAATGTGAGGTTATTTGGATCCAGTAACTACGTGCTTAGAACAGCGACAGGGGAAGCAGTACCAGTACTAGGAGAGGTCAACCGAAAGGTTCAGCTTGGCGACCTGGAATTCAGGCACGATTTCCTAGTGGCGAATATTACTGACGAATGCATCATCGGAATGGATTTCCTCAAAGCGCACGACTTCTCACTCGACTTCAAAGAGCGACTCCTTAAGTGGCAGAACGTCGAAGTTCCGATAGAAATCACACATATGGAAGCTAAAAGGCTGCGAGTGATCATAGACAGCAATACGACCATTTCACCGTTATCGGAAAGTTTAATATCTGCAAAAATAGACGGCAATCCGCAAGGCCACAGGTTCTATCTCGTGGAGCCAACGAAAACGCCAGCCGTCAAAAATCTAATGCTGGCAAGAATACTGATCAAACCACGCGACGACAATGTAATACCGATAAGAGTCCTAAACACATCGGAAAGGCCAGTAGCCATAAAACAGGGTGACGTAATCGGTCTCTGCGAACCAGTGGCAACGATAACGAGGCTGGAATCGAGTGAAATTAAAGCTGAGGTGCCATTGCGACGAGTATCTACTGAGGTTCTGGAACCAACCCGGTTGTCAGCTGAAGAATATCAGAAGGCGGCGAATCTGGTGGACGAGTTTTCTGACGTCTTTGCCGAAAGCAGCGATGATCGCGGAAGGACGAAGCTGGTAACTCATCGCATCAACACTGGAGATTCAAAGCCTATCCGGCAGGCACCTCGTCGACTACCACTCGCTAAGCAACCTGAAGTCGACAAAATGATGGCCGACATGGAAAAACAGGGAATCATTGAGCCATCAAATAGTCCATGGAGGTCACCGGTGGTCTTGGTCAAAAAGAAGGACGGAAGCACTCGATTCTGCGTAGACTATCGGCAACTAAATGATGTCACTAAGAAGGATAACTACCCGCTGCCGCGCATCGATGACATTATGGATACACTTGCAGGATCAGTATGGTTTTCGACTCTGGACCTAATAAGTGGATACTGGCAAGTGGAAATCGAGGAAAGCGATCGAGAAAGACTGCCTTTTCTGTTGGATCGGGGCTATGGCAGTTTGTGGTGATGCCATTCGGTCTATGCAATGCTCCAGCAACGTTCGAAAGGCTGATGGAATGCGTACTTCGAGGACTAAGCTGGCAAATTTGTCTAGTGTATCTCGACGACATAATCGTGATCGGTCGGAGTTTCGAGGAACATCTGAAAAATCTTCGAGAAGTATTCCTAAGGCCACGATCTGCAAACCTAAAACTTAGCCCGAAGAAGTGCACCTTGTTTGCTAAGGAAGTAAAATATCTGGGCCATACAGTTTCTGCCGATGGAATTAAAACCGATCCGGATAAAATCAAGGCGATAAAGGATTGGCCAACACCGAAAGACAAACGTCAGCTACGCAGTTTCCTGGGGCTAGCCACATATTACCGACGATTCGTGAAGGGCTTCGCGCAAATCGCCAAATGTTTACATCAACTGACGGAGAAGCACCGGCCATACAAATGGGACGAGCAATGCCAGAATGCGTTCGATACACTCAAAGCTAAACTGATCGAAACACCCATGCTGGAATATCCACGACCGGGAGTAACCTTCACCATCGACACCGATGCCAGCAATATCGGGATAGGCGCAGTACTGTCACAGAAAGTGGACGGCGAGGAGAGACCAATTTCATTTTACAGCCGAGTACTGTCAAAGAGTGAAAGGAATTATTGCGTCACCCGCAGGGAATTATTGGCGGTTGTAAAGGCGACCAAACATTACCACAAATACCTGTATGGCCAGAAGTTCATAGTCCGGACCGACCATGGAGCACTACGATCGCTGTTAAATTTTAAAAATCCGGAAGGACAAATTGCCCGATGGATCGAACGATTGCAAGCCTATGACTTTGAAATCGTACATCGGAAAGGTCGCACCCACAGCAGTGCTGACGCATTATCTCGACGGCCTTGTCCACAGGATTGCAAACATTGTTGGAAGACGGAACACAAGGCGACCGAAATCGAAGTCAACGCGTTAGCGGTGGAACCAGAAATTGGATGGTCTGCGGAAGAAATACGCAAGGCTCAATTGGACGACGAGGACATCGGTTTAATCATTACAGCGAAGGAAAAGAGCCAGCGTCCTGCCTGGGCGGATATATCGAACAAAAGCGCCACGTTGAAGAGCTACTGGGCACAATGGGACTCCCTGCATATTGAAAATGGTGTCCTGAAACGGAAATGGGAATCACCGGACGGTCAGCAACATCGTATGCAGCTACTACTTCCACGTTCCAGGGTAAAGGAAGTACTGGCAGAACTGCACGAAGGCGCAACCGGAGGACATTTAGGTGTCAACAAAACTTTGGCGAAGGTTCGTGAGCGTTTCTACTGGATGCACGCGCGAGAAGACGTTGAAGACTGGTGCCGTAAATGCCATGCATGCGCGTCTGTCAAAGGCCCAAAACACAAACCTCGTGGAAAAATGCAGCTCTACAATGTGGGGGTACCCTTCGAGCGTATCGCCATCGATGTCGCAGGACCATTCCCAGAAACAAATGATGGTAACCGTTACACTTTAGTGATCTCGGACTATTTCAGTAATTGCCCTGAAGTATACGCAATCCCGAACCAAGAAGCAACCACGATTGCCGAACAGCTGGTGTTCAATTGGATAAGCCGTTACGGGGTCCCGAACGAAATCCATTCGGACCAAGGAAGGAATTTCGAGTCGCAGATATTCAGCGAAATGTGCAACTTGTTAGGAATCCAAAAAACTCGCACGACACCGTTACACCCTCAATCGGACGGCATGGTCGAAAGATTCAACAAGACCCTCAAGGACCATCTTGCCAAGGTCGTTAGCGAGAATCAACGCGATTGGGACCGCCATATTCCCATATTCTTGATGGCTTACCGATCAGCTGAACACTCGACAACCGGGGAGTCGCCCGCCACAGTAATTTTTGGAAACAATATCCGGATGCCAGCCGATCTGAAATTCGGAACACCGCCGGGATATTCAGGCATCATGTCGGAGTACGTTAGCGAACTGAAAAACAAACTGAATTATGTACACCACTTGGTAAGGAAACGGTTAGGAATTACCAGCGACCGCATGAAGACACGGTACGACAGGCGGGCTAATACCGCAGGTTTCCAGGCTGACGATCTGGTGTGGCTCTACAACCCGAAACGACAAAAAGGTTTATCACCGAAACTACAAGCGGACTGGGAAGGGCCGTACCTGGTGATTACCCGCATCAATGACGTCGTTTATCGTATTCAACGGCACGGAAAACCGAGAGCGAAGATGAAAGTGATACATATCGACCGTCTGGCACCATATACGGCTAACGACCCAACACATTAGAAGCGGCACCCTTTCGGGGCGAAAGGATTAAAGGGGGGGTAGTGTCGTAAACACGCTAAACTAGTGCTGCGACATCAATATCGATGTTTTCGAATTATCGATATTTTTGCTAATATATCGATGTTTTTTACATCGATTTTTTGATTCAGATGTTTATCACGTATCGATATTTTTGGTTCGATTTTTTAACTCGATATTCCTGGCAATATTCAATTATAATAAGTTGAGTTTGTGTGCGCTTGCGCGGCTTGCCCTCACATGTCCATGTACAACACGACGTCGTCCGTCCGTCAACGACAAAGTAAGAACAACGATCGGAGTTCGGCAGCCAACTACGGCACGCGCTTGCTGTTGCTTTTCTATGATACGGTTGCTACTTGAGTGACAGGGATAGTTATAGTGAGTTGAAGTTGTGCTTCTTTTTTGCCTTCATCGTGTTTCATGTGTATCGTGTCGTCTTCTCTTTATTATTAATTCGTCGTCGGATGTCGGGTTAAGTCTAAGTTCAAGTTTGTCTGTCGTAGGGAATTCATTTTAATTATATCGATCGTGTTGTAGTTTCGATGCGAAAAATTTTGGGAAAAATCGACTGTTGTGTCGAGCAATTAAAATGTATTCTTACTGGTGATTTTATTGAAACAATAGGAAGTCACTTGTAGAGTTGTAACTGTGAAATTCGGTAGAAAATCAGTGCTAAAATTGACACTTTTTCATTTTTCTTCGAGTTGATTGTGTTAGAGTTGAACTATCAAATCGCGTTTTAGACTCTGTTGTGCTGTAATGTCGCCCAAAAATTAACTATCCCGGTTCGAATTTTTCGGCCGAAATAAAATCAAATTAGCCCTGCATATTGACTTTTCGACAAACGGCGCCAGTTGCAAAATCTCACGGTAAGTGGAAAATTTCGTAAAGCCTTGTATGAGAAACCAGTAAGGACGTTATTTATACCCAGTTTTTACCCAATTTGCTCAATTTCCAATTATATTCTATTGTTCGGATAGCTTCTTTCAAAGTAACTTTAAATTAATGTGGAATATTCTGTACTCTTGGTGATGATTTTGATTCTTAATTTTCTTGCAGGCATTCCTATAGATTCATTCTTAGCTTCATTATGGCTCTTGCGCCTAAAAGCGAAGTGTGGAAGTTTTATGTAAGAATAAATGACAAAATAGCAAAATGCAATGTTTGCGGAAATAATATAAAAACAAGCGGAAATACCACCAATTTAAGATGCCATATAAAAACAAATCACAAAAACATTTTCGAAGAACACTTTAATCGCTCAAATCAAAATAACACATGAGTAGCTTCAAGTTTAGAAACACCAAGTGAAGCAGCAATTGAAATCGGAAATAAATCCACGAGTTCGACTTCCACATCCCTAACCGCTTCTTCCTCAAGAGCAAGCACGTTAAGCCCAAGTCCTTCGATTGCCAGTACCAGCTCGGGGTCCACGTGTATTTCTGTTAGTAATTATAAGCAGTATGGTTCCCTAAACCAAAGCTTCGCCAACATCAGTTCGTTTCGAGAAGGAGGAAATAAAAACTCCAAAATAACTGATGGGATTCTGTTTATGATTTGTCGCGATAGCGAACCAATATCGGTCGTCGAAAATGAGGGCTTCCAATATCTTATGAAATTAGTTGCTCCCTTATATAAAATTCCATTGAGAAGGACTTTCGACGAATTACTCGATAAGAAATACGAATTTGTTTCCAATATGTTAAAAGAAAAATTGTCAGGTATACAATACATTTGCTTGACAACCGATGTGTGGACAGAAACACATCAAACAAGAAGTTTTCTAGGAGTAACAGCCCATTATGTTTCAAATGATACTGACGACCTAAAACTTCAGGGTGTCACACTAGGGGTTTATGAATTAGAAGAAAGGCACACAGGAGAAAATTTAGCACAAACACTGAAGGAAATATGCACCAAGTGGAACATCAAAGATGATGTCGTTATTGCTGTCGTTACTGATGGAGGGAGTAATATGATTAAGGCTGTAGAATTGGCTTTCGACAAGAAAAGACACACCTATTGCTTTGCCCACCTACTAAATCTTCTGGCTCAAAAGTCCATTGAATCTCTCCCTCAGCTAAAAAGTTTACTGGAACAAGTGAAGACTATAGTCAGCTGGTTTAGAAGCAGTGTAATTGGAAGCGATGAGCTTAGAAAGAGGACTGTCAATTCTACTGAAAGGACTTTAATTCAATCGGTTTCCACAAAATGGAATTCCACGTATTATATGGTGGAACGATTTTTGGCGCTTCGGGAAATCGTAAGCAGTATTATAAACTTTAATACAACAGCTCCACCAATGATAACAGCGAAGGATGTAGAATTCCTTCAGGATTTTGTATTACTTTTTAAGCCAATCGAAGTTGCTACTAAAGAAGCATGTGGTGAGAAATTCGTTACGTCGAGTATGATCATTCCGATCGTACGCCTTTTAAGAAAAAAAATATCTGAAGCTTCAATCACAACGGACCTAGCAAAATCCCTGAAGAATAACATCTTTGCGGAATGGAATAAACGATTTCTTAACATTGAACACAACCAGCTTTTTGCAACAGCAACAATATTAGATCCTCGCTTCAAAAATTTGCATTTCGACGATAAAGCGGCATTAGGCAGTGTTATACGGAAGCTATCAAATGAATTGAGAAAAGACTTAATCGAGTCAGAATCCGATAGCGATGCACCTTCTCATTCTTCTGGGTCCAAAGGTAAATTCCTTTTTATATTGACATCAGACCAGTAGCTTCTGAAATTAAATATTATCCCAGAAAATGAATACAGCTTATGGGACGATCATCATAAAATGGTTCAGGAAGCTTGGAAATCTCGAAAAAAATCCAGAATAGTCGAGGAACTAGATACACCGAATTCGATACCACCCGAATTTTCAGTTTATTTGAAACAGCCTGTAGTACGACTTAAAGACTCTCCGTTCGAGGTATGGACTGAAATCGTTCACAAGGTAAGATAGCTAAAAAAAAAATTTATATGTGTATACAGCATATTTACAATCTAACAAATAATAGCTGTGAAATGCATTTTATTCGGTTCATCTTCTTTCTACAGGACTCATCGTTACTGAAAATGGTCAAAAAATATTTATGCGTTATGGCAACATCTGTTCCGTGTGAACGCGTTTTTTCAGCGAGTGGAAATATTGCAAACTGCAAGAGAAGCTGCCTCTTGGGAGAAAAACTACATAAGCTACTTTTCCTCAAAAGTGTAGATAAAACATTTTGGGGTCATAATTGATTTCGATAGTGCCCGGGTTTCGTTTCAATACTTTTATAATAAAAAAATGAAATAAAGGTTTTCTTTCTATTCGAGATACATTGTTATTTGTTTCCTTATTTAGATCTTGCTTTCTTTGCATTGATAAATCGAAAGAAATATCGATGTTTGCTAAAATCGCTGTTTTCATTCGATGTTTTTATCGGCATCGAAACATTCTAATTCAAACATCGATATTTAATGATATCGATATTTTTTGTCGATGTCGCAGCACTAGCGGGAACAACAGGCTTGGAAGCTTTGGATTCCCGAGGAGCTGACGATGGAGGTGATCACACGTGCCCATGATCATCTTTTGAGTGCACATGGGGGGGTTGGTAAAACCTTGGGTAGACTGCAGTTGTGGTTTTATTGGCCTAAAATGGTTTCTCAGGTCAAGGACTATATCTGCAATTGTGAAACGTGCAAGACGTCAAAAGCTCCTAACCAAACGCTCCGACCTCTAATGGGAAAAGCGCTCATCTCCGATCGAGTATTTCAACGTTTGTATATCGATTTGATCGGTCCATACCCCAGACCTCGTGTCGGAAATATCGGAACAATAGTCGTTCTCGATTCTCTCTCGAAGTTTTCATTTGTGGAGCTGATTAAACGGTTTACCGCCAACGTGCTGACTGAATACTTGGAGAAGAGAATCTTTCATGTGTTTGGAATCCCTGAGTCGATCACGTCTGATAATGGGGTACAGTTCAAATTCGTGGCTTTCAACGATCTTCTGAACCAGTATGGCATTCAACACATTTACACCGCTTTATCCTCCCCGCAGGCAAACGCCACGGAGCGAATAAATCGCTCACTGTTGGCTGCTATACGCGCTTATATCGGTCCTGATCAAAGAGATTGGGATAACAAGTTGTCATCCATCAACTGTGCCTTGCGTTCAGCGAAACACGTCTCGATAGGGACATCACCCTATCACGTCGTTTTTGGGCAAAGCATGGTCACCCATGGGAGTACCTACGCCCTTTTACGACGCCTGAACGCCTTACCTGATGCGACCTTGGAGGTCTGTTCTCAGGATAAACTTGCTATTCTGAGAGCAGAGGTTCAGGGGCGAATCCTCCAGGTAAGAGAGACACAGGAAAGGAGTTACAACTTGCGATCCCGAGCTCGTGAATTTCAGATCGGAGATGTCGTGTATAAGCGGCTCATCAACTTAAGCAGTGCAGCAAAGCGGTACAATACCAAATTGGATCGGAAGTTCGTGAAGGCGAAGGTAATCGGTCGAGTCGGAACGGTTCAATACGAGCTGGAGGACATGGAGGGTCGTAACCTGGGCATCGCTCACGCGAAGGACCTTAAGGCCTAACGTAGGTTTGGGTCTCGGGCTGCCTTTCCTCGTAAGCACACCAACACTCAGCCGCTATCAGCAGTGATGCCCTCACTGGTCTTCAGCTGTCTTTCCTCGAGCGGGTCTCGAAAACCCAGCTGCCCTGTAGTGACCGCGGCTGCGCGACGGGAGCGGAATCTCATTCGGCTCTTTCTTAATTAATTTGCTTAAACAATACATTTAATAGTGTGCAATTGCCTTAATGTTCGCCGCAGATTGCACATTATTGAATGCATTCGGGCGAATTGATCTTGACAAGAGGCGAATGATTTGCCGCATCCGCAGGCGCATGCGCATGTTGCCGCAACATTGCTTAGCGAGTGAGAAAGGCTATGTAGCGGGAACTGAAGCGGTGCGCGAGAAAAAGAACGGGGAGTTGGTTGGCTGGAGGAGCGTTGAAGCGATGCGGAAGAAAAGAACAAGGTGGAGGAGCGGTGCGCAAGAGGAGAGGTTGTTTTCTTTGGGAGCGTTGAAGCGGTGCGGAAGAAAAACGGTGGAAGACAAGAAAGTCGAGTGCTTTGTTTTGGGTACTTGAGTGTTTATGAGTGTCAAACACTGTGGAGAAATTCGGGAAAAATTTTCGCTAGTAGAAAAAGACCGATTTTGGACAGCTAAGAATCCGGTGCGGACCCACGCATCGGAATAGACACGTTGTGTTGTAGTAGTGAAGCGTGAGGGATCAAAGCGCATCAATTGCCGGAGAGATAACAGGCAAGCTAATTATATCTGGGAATGTAGAAATTACCGACATTGGCGACAGGGCGAATTGTGGAACATGGCCCATGGGTCAACTTTTTAGGAATACTCGGAATACTGATACCATGGGAACCGGGATAGCTCCTGGACTCTCACTTCGGGTGAACACCCGTTGTATGTGAGTACAGCTCGATTATTTGCGGTAGGCCCCCTAGAGCGAGTTTCATGGGGGTTGTGGTTATGCTCAAGCGAAAAGAGACCTTCGGGCGTCGGCGTGGTGTTACGTTTCAACACGGGTGCCATACTCCTTAGTTCGGTAGAGATTTAGGTATGTCTTGCATCCACCAGTATGAATGCTAAGCCATGTATTTGGTATAGACTGGTATCGTTGTTGCTTGTCTCAGCGGGGCTCTGATTGTAGTCAAAACATCAATCCGTATCTTAAGAAGACCCTGGGATTATGTCGCAAGACAGGTGCTCACGTTAAACCCTCAAGGACTTAACTGTCCTTCGCTGCTGATCGGACGTGTTTGCGCGAGTGGAGAGTTAATTTGATCTGTGCAGGGTGATTTGCGTACGAGATTCGTCTTTTTACGTTGTGCAGTGAAATCTGAGCGTGGACCGTGTTGTGAGGTGTCGTGACAAGTGAATTTGAATTTTTGAGAAAAAAAAAAAACCGTTGCGATTCGTTTTTGTTTTGGAAATTTTCCATACATTGCGAATTCGTTAACTGCGAGTGTACGTGGGAATTGGAGAGCAAAGTGCACGAAAAGTGGCAAGTGGAGTGGGAATAAGGTGGATTTTAATAAAAAAGTGTTGTTGTGGAAAATTTCCAACTTTTGAAAAAAGCCGTTGCGAGCGGCTTTTGTTTTGGGAATTTTCCACTGTGTGCAATTGAATGAAAGTAGACTTTTTGGACCAGAAGGAACATTTGTTGGCGGATTTAAAGTACTGGAGTGGGAACTCTGTGGACGGAGCTTGGACCTGCGACCCAGAGTAGGCAGGTAAGTGTTACCATTCTCTCAGGGTTACAGTTGCCGTAACTGAAAAGTGATCCTAGCGTAGAAGTGTCTAAGCGAAAGTTGTTTGTTTTAAAGAGTGGGGATTGAGGTTATCCAGAAACGGGAAAAAAGTGTTACCGTCCTGGTGATATTGGGGTTGCCGTAACCAAAAATTTGCTTCAGAGCAAATGTTACTGAGACAAAGTTATTCACCTTGGTGGATAGGCTTAGAAGCCGCCAAGGTTTGGAAAAAAGGGTTGCCATTCTCGGTAAATTAGGGTTGCTGTAAGGAAAAAAAACTTTTTAGGAAAAGTTGTTCTAATCTAGAGGTTGATTTTAAGGCGTGATTAAAATTTGCTCGTGGTAGTTGGCTTGAGTGAGAATTTTGAGTGAAATTTCGCTTTTGGTTGGTAAAGTTGATAAAGTAGAAATTTAAACAATTTTGGGGGAAAAGGGGGATAAAATGGAGCCCAAACGGAAAGTAGAGATTTCGAAGGCCGTTATGACCGACCTCCGGAAAACAAAAGGGGAAAAGTCCCCTGTGCGGAAGCGACCGAAGGTTAAATTGAAGACGAACAAGGAAGCTATGGCGAACATAGCAGACGGGAGCGGCCAGAGGCCCAAAAGTGCGAAGGAAAAGAGATGCCTCGCAATGGATGTATCCAGTGGCTCCGACGAGGATCTGGATAGGTTCGTTAGAGAGCGTGGGCTTAACAAGCGGGGTAGTGGTCCACTGACGAGGGCTGGATTTCAGGATGATATCCTGAGTGAATCCAGTGATAGTGCTGAAGAGGAGACAGTTGAGAAGGGAAAGAGGGGTGAAGGAACGTGGGAGCAAGTAAAAGGGAGCAAGAAGCGTCACGTAACGAGACCGGAACAACCCAGCAAGGGACCGGCGAAAGAACGACGGGCCGAGGGAACCTCCGATGAGATGTTCAAAGTCGTCAAAAGAAATCAGGGAAATTTGCCTGAACAAGCGGTACAACGTCGATAAAGCGGCGACCGCTGCAATCTTAAAGCAAGTAGAAAACTTGCAGAAGATTTGCGTTGCTCTGCTAGAAAAGAATGGTGAGTTGAGGGTGCAAAGGGCTACAGGACACGCAGCGAAAGTGCTGTGACCGCCAATTGAAGTCAAACCAGCGGTAATTATCCAGCGAGCTGTACCTACCGCTGAGAAAAAGGTATCGACGACCTTTGCGGAGGTTGCTGCTATGAAAGCGATGCCGAAAACAAAGGCAATTAAGGCCATAAGCAAGAAGATGAAAGAGGTATTCGCAGTTAGGATAACTGCAGCCGATAAGGAAATCGACGCGAGGAAGGCTCTCTAATAGGCTATAAACCCTGCCGCACAAGGGATAAAAATTAAAGGCGTGAGGAGCACGCAAAATAACGGGGTCATTGTTAAAGCCGCAACGGAGGAAGACCTAAAGATTCTTTTAGCTAGTACCAATTTGGAGAAGGCCGGCCTATTGGCGTGGAAAGAAACTGGTAATCTACCGAGGATTATTGTTCTGGGTATCCCAGGGGAGATGGACCCAAAGGGGGTGGAGGAGGCGATGAAGTCTCAAAATGCGGGAGAAAAGAGTGCAGACACCCGTGCACTGTTTAGCACCGGGAATAGGGATGCGCCGACAGTGCATTGGGTCTTCGAGGTGCACCCAAGTACCAGAAGGGACCTTCTTGACAGGGGTAGAGTTTATGTTGGGTGGATGTCCCATAGAGTGGAGGACTACTTGGACACCTCCCGCTGCTACAAATGCCAGCAGTATGGGCATGTAGCTCGGAATTGCACCGAGAAGGAAGTTTGCCCACATTGTGGACAAGAGGGCCATTCGTACAGAGACTGTACGAATAAACATAAAGCCGCTAACTGTGAAAATTGCACGAAGGCAAGAAGGTAGAACACGGCGCATGCTGCCCGCATCACAAGGCCTCGTTGGAATGGAGGGTTATGCGAACTAACTACGCATGTTAAGAATCCACCAGCTTAATATGCAGGGTTCAAGGACAGTGTCAAATGAGGTGGCAAACCTCATTAGGAAAAACAAAGTAGACATAGTGTTGGCACAGGAGCCATACGTCTACAGGGGAAAAGTTTGCTGCCTAGGCAGCACAACAACGGTCGTTGCAATGGAAAGTAGCGATACGAAATGCAAAGCAGCGGTCCTGTACAGAAAGGACCGAATAACTGCGCTTAAATTGAGCCACTTAAGTGACTCACACTGCATGGTAATGCAGGCCACAGGAGGGTTTGGGAGTATATACTTCATAAGCTTATATTTCCAGTACGCCAACAAAATAGAACCGGGGATACAAACTATGGAAAAGGCACTGGACATCATAGGTGATAAACCTATTATCATTGCCATAGATTCCAATGCGATCTCGCCCCTGTGGGACCCGGTATGTGCCAGGAGGCATCAGAATGATAGAAGATTGGCAAGAAGGAGGAAATTAGAGGAAGCAATTGCAAGGAGAGGGCTTATTATCCTCAATAAAACAAGTGAGCTTCCGACATATCGAGGGAATGTTCCGGGTAGAGAATCTTATATTGATGTAACTCTGGCCACGCCGGGATTGGCTATCAGATTGGTAAAGGAATGGAGGGTGGTAGACAGCCTTACATCCAGCGATCATAGGGTAATTGAAATTACTCTACGCAGGAATGAAATGCGCCCTGTGCGACCCAATAAAAGGCCTAGATTTAACATCGGGAGTGCCAGTGGGGAAAGTTCGAACGAGAGCTGAGGAGCACAGCGGAAACCCCCATAGAACTACTATGGACTGTAGGATTAGAGCTGAAATGTTCGCCGAGGAAATGCAGAAATGCATAATTGAAGCCAGTGAGAAGGGAATTCCTCGGAAAAAAATCCGGAGCGGAAATATACCAGGCTGGAGCGGGAAAATTTCAAAGCTAAAAGGCGATTTCAACAGGGCGAGAAGAAAGCTCCAGAAGACTAGGGATACTGTCGACTGGGACGCTAAGCTGAATTCATTTAGGCTTTCTCGTAAAGCATATAAAGACGAGCTACGCGAGTCCAAGCAAAAGAGTTGGACGAAGTTTGTCTCCGAAATTGGGAATGAAAATCCATGGGGAATTCCGTACAGGTCAGCCATGGGGAGACTCCGTAGGGAAGAACCCCTCGGTGCAATTAACACCGTGGGAGGGAAGACGGGAAATTGGATAGACACTGCAAGAGCCATGCTGAATGGTTTCCTCCCTGATGAAGAGCTCAAAATGGACACGGAAACTAAGCGTGCCTTCAGGCAATCCATCAGGAGATCTCTTAAGCACCGTAATGAAAATGAGGGAGGAAGTGTTGAAAGTGAAAGGCCATTCGAAATAGCGGAGCTGCTAAATGCAGTTAACCGCTTCCGAAATGGGAAAGCACCAGGGGCAGATCAGATTGGGGTTGAAATCTTCAAGCGTGCAATTTTGGCAGTCCCTCACGAGATGCTACGCATGTATAATCAGTGCCTCGAAGGGGAAGTCTTCCTTGATATATGGAAAATTGGCTCGGTCAGAGCCATCTATAAGGAAGGGGGTAAAAACAGGGAAGAAATAAAGTCTTACAGGTCTCTATATCTATTACCTGTAGCGGGAAAATTACTGGAAACACTTATTTTGAATCGGCTCGACCCAATACTGACGACCGGGACTCGTGTTAAACGCTGATATAAAGCCGCTCTCGGTGGTGGAAACTTTTAAATACCTGGAGGCAGTATACAACACGTCAGGAGCCCTATCTATAAACATCGGAGACTTCTGTTGAAATATTATCTTTTACATTTCATACAAAAACTAATTCTTTTCTACTTTTATTACTGTACCCTAATAAACCTTTTTCTTAGAAAAGAGATAAAGTCCGGAACTCATTCTTTTACTGTTTATACAAGTGTGCATGTAAAATGAGTTAGATAAATGCTTGTGGTACATATAGTTACATATCTGCTAGTTTTGTTCAATAAGTACAGTCTTCGATAGACCTTTTTCAAGTTAGTTAGTCACTCCTTGCTTAATAGAAAAGAATAAATAAAATTAATAATAGAAGAGAACAATTGTGCTTTCATTTAAATAGATTCTGTGCCAATATTTCAATAGGTTATGGGCCCAGTACACGTTGTGAATTAGTTTCGGTTTTGAAAAGTAATTTTGAACAATACAAAGACAGTGAAGAATAGTGGATTCGGTGAAAATTGAAAAACAATAAAATATAGGTAGTTATGAATCGTGCTAGTGCGAAAAGAAACATTAAACCCTTTGACGGTGAAAAATATAGTGTCTGGAAATTTCGAATTCGCGCCTTATTAACCGAATTAAATGTTGTGCAAGTTGTAGACAGTGAAGTTCCGGATGAAATAACCGAAGAGTGGAAAATTGCAGAAAGGACTGCAAAAAGTGTAATAGTAGAATATTTAAGTGATTCCTTTTTGAGTTTTGCAAAGGAAGAAAATACGACAAAAGAAATAATAAGTGACTTGGATGCAATATACGAACGAAAAAGTGTCGCAACCCAATTGGCTTTAAGAAAGAAGTTACTCTCTTTAAAGTTGCAAGGTGATACAAAACTGATAAAACCTTTCACTAATTTCGACGACATTATTCGCGACATGTTGGCGGCTGGCGCAAAATTAGATGAAACTGATAAAGTTGCACATTTGCTGTTGTCATTACCGAATTCGTATGATGGTGTGATAACTGCAATAGAGACATTATCAGATGATAACTTAAGTCTAGGTTTCGTTAAAACACGACTGTTGGACCATGAAGTTAAATTAACGAATGAGGGACGAAATTTATGTGAACAAGTGCTCCATGTTGAAAATGTGTCATACAATAAAAAGAAATTTAAGCAAAAAGGTGCTATGAATAAAAGCGACTTTAACAGACATAATAATAAAATTAATAAATTAAAATTCCCTAAAAATACAAGAAAATTTGAATGTCACCATTGTGGAAGGAAAGGGCACATCAAAAAGGACTGCTATTATTATAAAAACTCTAAATCGAAGTTCGATAAAAAGAATGAAACTATGGATAAGAAAAGTGAATCATCAGCAAAGAATGCTTACGCTTCGGGATTCGCATTTATGATTGGTGATAATTATGAGAGTGACCACGTGAAGAATGAAATAGAATTTGTCATCGATTCTGGTGCATCCGACTGTGGCGCGGCAGGATCTGCAGCATTCGAAATTTATTTCGTTGCGGATGCGGACGGGCCACATCACACTATTCGCACTAATTGTTCATTATATTAAAAGTTTAAAAGTGATAATAAAATTAAAGCCGCTGCAAGAGACGGCGTTGAGGTGTTTAGCATCGCGAGTTCTCCGTTTTCTTTGGTGTTTTTGGTCTGCGCTGGAGAGCGTCCGCTCCAGTCGTCGTTTTTCTCGGTTCGTGCGTGCATTTGTGGGTACGGCCTGCCGTGTCGGTGTAAATTTCACCGCGTTTCAGTATAAACTCACCGCGTCTGCATCACAAACTCGTACTTTTCAGGAAGAAAAATGTCGTTTGACAATAAAGACGCAGCAGGCCCATCGGACCCACAAGTGACCGCCCTCGCCGTACGCGTTCCTCCGTTTTGGCGGCGGAACCCCGAGCTGTGGTTCGTGCATTTGGAAGCACAGTTCCAAATGTCCGGCATCACATCGGACGCGACCCGTTTCAACTACGCGGTGGTCGGCCTGGACGAAGAGTCCATACTTCTGGTGTCCGACGTAGTGAAGTCGGCATCGTACTCGCAGCTCAAGAGCGAGTTGATCAGGCGCCTGTCGGCAAGCGAGTCGGCAAAATTAGACCACTTGCTGGCGGGTTTAACGTTGGGGGATCGAACTCCCAGCCAATTGCTTCGTGAAATGAGGCAATTGGGTGGGAGCAAGATCGGCGACGATCTGATCAAGTCGCTCTGGCTGCGTCGGCTCCCGGAGGGCACCCAGGCGATCCTAGCCTGCGTCTCCGGTTCCTTGGAGGAACTAGCAGCAACGGCCGATCAGGTACAGGTACGTTCGCCCAACCATAGCGGCCGTTCAACCACAGTCGGATGAGGTCAGCGACTTACGGCGCGAGATCGCGGCCTTAACTGCCAGCGTGGCCGAGATGCGGGCGACGTTGGACGCTCAGCGTTCGAGTGCCAGGTCGCGAGCTCGCTCACGGTCTGCCACACGAAAAGGGCGTTCGGGTAGCAGGTCGTCAAGACAGCCTGCGGACCAGGGTATTTGCTGGTATCATCGTAAGTTCGGAGATAAAGCGACAAGATGTACGCTACCTTGCAAATTCGCGCCTACCGCAAAAAACTAGGTCCGCGGGGGGTCTTGGCGACGGCCACCCAGAGCGCAGCGCCACGTCGCCTAACTATTTTCGACCCCCTCAGCAGGCGCAACTACCTCGTCGACACGGGTGCGGAGGTTTCGGTTCTTCCCGTACCCCAGCATCATCGACTATTTCCACAACCCCTCAAACTGGCGGCAGCAAATTCCTCCCGCATCAATACATACGGGTACAGGCAAGTGGACGTGAGTCTTGGCTTGCGTAGGACGTTTCCGTGGCGTTTCATCCTGGCGGATGTCAGCTTCCCCATATTAGGCGCAGACTTCTTGTGTCACTATGGGTTGCTGGTGGACTTGCAACATAAGTCCCTTATAGACCCCACAACCAAACTAAATTCGTCGGGCCAAATGGTATCTCACGCTGACAATAACCTTTCCGTTCTTTTGGAAGACATCTCCGACTCTCGTGTTCGGACACTCCTCCAAAAGTTCAGCCAGATAACTACCGAGTGTAGTCTCTCGAAACCAGTAAAGCACAATGTGCAGCACCACATAAATACTACTGGTTCCCCGATTTTCTCAAAGGTGCGTCCTCTACCACCCCAGAAACTGGCTATCGCGCGGAAAGAATTTGAACAACTTGTTCAACAGGGTATCTGCAGGCCCTCAAACAGCTGTTGGTCTTCCCCTTTACATATGGTCCCTAAGCCAAATGGCGAATGGCGTCCCTGTGGGGATTACAGAAGGCTAAACGCACAGACTGTTCCTGACCGATATCCGATTCCACTCATCCACGACTTTGCGCATCACCTCGCGAATTGCCGCATCTTTTCGACCTTGGACTTAGCCAAGACATACCACCAAATCCCAGTAGCTCCTGAAGACATTCCAAAGACGGCAATATGCACACCCTTTGGACTCTTCCAGTTCACCCGAATGACTTTCGGATTGTGCAATGCGGCGCAAACCTTTCAAAGGTTCATTCACTCAGTCCTGCGAAACCTCGATTTCTGTTTCGTCTATTTGGATGATGTTTTGGTCGCTTCTTCTACTGAGTCTGAGCACTTAGCCCATCTCGAGTGCATTTTTCAACGTCTCCTTGAGGCCGGTTTAGTCTTAAACGTTGAGAAGTGCAAATTCCTTCAAAAACAGGTGAGATTCCTCGGCCACTCCATTTCCTCTGAAGGAATACAGCCCGACCCAGACAAGGTGCAAGCAATCACAAGCTTCCCGCGTCCAAAAACAGTGAGGGAGTTGAGGAGGTTCTCGGGCATGCTAAACTTTTACCGTCGTTTCCTGCCCAAGGCCGCCCATCACCAGTCCGTTTTGAACGCGTACTTGTCTGGCCCCAAAACAAAAGACACACGAGAGATTGTGTGGTCTGAAGAGGCTGTCTGCGCGTTCAATAAATCCAGACAGCAACTGGCTGATGCTACACTTTTGGCATTTCCTCATCAAGATGCACCCCTAGCCGTTTTTGTTGATGCCTCTGACATCGCAGTAGGTGCTGCCCTTCACCAAAAGGTGGACCAAGTTTGGCAGCCGTTGAGCTTCTTCTCGAAGCAGTTGAATCCCGCTCAACGGAACTACAGCACCTACGATCGCGAACTGCTCGCCGCATACCTGTCCATCAAATACTTCCGTTTCTCCCTAGAAGGCGGGCCGTTCACAGTGTTCACGGACCATAAGCCTCTCACGTTCGCTTTGAAACAGAAGCCCGACAAAGCGTCCCCTCGTCAGCTTCGACACCTGAGCTTCATAAGCCAGTTCACGTCAGACATCCAGCACGTGTCCGGGAAGGACAACATTGTTGCTGACGCTTTGTCTCGTGTCTCCGAAGTTAACATCCCCGCCTCACTCGATTTCTCGGCTATTGCCAAGGCGCAAGTGGATGACGCAGCACTTCAGAGCCTCAAGTCCAACCCCAAATACAAATTTCGGGAGTTGCCCATCTTCGGCTCAAACCTCTCGCTCTGCTGCGAAGACTCGGAAAAGGGACCTCGGCCATACATTCCGGCCACATTTCGCAAGGAAGTGTTCCACGCAGTTCACGACTTGGCGCACCCCGGCATCAGGACAACAAACCGGTTAGTCACCGGAAAATACTTCTGGCCCTCCATGAACAAGGATATCAATTCCTGGGCCAGAGAGTGCATCGCATGCCAGAAGTGTAAAGTCTCCAGGCATGTAAGGAAAGAAGTGGGCTCATTCCCCCGCACTACCAAGCGTTTCCACACAATACACCTCGACATAATAGGGCCTTTGCGAGACTCGCACGGTTACAAGTATTGCCTCACAATCATCGACAGGTTCACGCGGTGGCCTGAGGCAATACCTCTGAAGGACATTACGGCGCAATCTTGTGCCGAAGCCCTCTGCCGAGAGTGGATACCTCGCTTTGGCGTCCCTGCAGTGATCATCACTGACCAGGGAATGCAATTTGAGTCCACCCTTTTCTCCGAGTTAGGCAAACTCCTGGGTTTTAAACGCCAGCGGACTACTGCATACCACCCGCAGTCCAATGGGATGCTAGAACGTTGGCACCGGACGCTGAAAGCCGCCATTATGGCACGCGACGACCCGTCCTGGACTCAAGTCTTGCCTCTCGTCCTACTCGGCCTTCGTACAACCCGCCGAGAGGAATTTGCTGCCAGCCCCGCGGAGCTGGTTTACGGGGAGAACCCAAGACTCCCAAGCGATCCGGTCTTCGACAAGAGATCGGGTCTCACGGAGTCGGGGTTGGTGCGTCTGCTGAGGGACAATCTCCGACGCATCAAAGCGCCACCACCCACTCGACACTCGTCCATACCTGCTTGTTCGCCCAAGGAACTGGACACGTGCACGCACGTGCTGATCAGGACGGATGCCGTCCGGAAGCCGCTGCAGCCTCCATATGAGGGCCCGTACCGCGTTCTCGAGAGGGGAGAACATTTCTTCCAGCTCGAGATCGGTGGTCACAAAAAGGCGGTCTCTTTGTCCAGGCTGAAACACGTGTGCGCCCCGAAGCAACGTCGTGTCCGTTTTGTGGATTAACGGCGAACGAAGTTCGGGGATCCGTCGCCGAAACCCCCTAGGTTTCGTCTGGGGGCGGAGTGATGTGGCGCGGCAGGATCTGCAGCATTCGAAATTTATTTCGGATGTTGCGGATGCGGACGGGTAGATGGCGCTGAACTCAGAAACTCTCCACTCACTCGTTTTCAGAACGCACCAGGGGAGTGGAGAACCAGCGGTAAAAAAATGCCGTTGGTTGGGACAGTAAGGACCGCATGGAAATAAGTCGGTCTCTTCTGTATCCAACCGCGGCTCCGAACACTTCGGCTCGCTCGTGACTTAAGTTTCAAATATCTCTTTTGCTGTTTCTTAAAACTAAAAATATCGTTTGTAATTTTTCTCTCTTAGAGAGTTGAATGCAGTTTTAGTACGACTACGCCACTACAATAGCAATTAACAAAGTGTTTAATCCATAAAGTAAAATTCAAAAATAAAATTGGATAAATACTTAACGAACACATAATAAATAGAGAAGATTTAGCAAAAGACTTTGAGAATCTTCAACATCCGTTGAAATTATCTGTGGCAAAGACTGGATCATTTATAACAGCAACTAAGAGAGGCAAACTGAACGTAATCAGCAAAATAGGGATACAAGGAGAATTAAAGGATGTTTTGTACTGCCCGGAAGTTCCATACAATCTATTATCTGTAACAAAAATGCAAGCAGCTGGAATGACGATAATTTTTAATGAACGTAGTGTCGTTGTTCAAAAAGGTGGTAAGACCTTGATGACAGGTGAGCATTTTAACAGTATTTTGAAATTGAATTTTAAAGTAGGAATTTGTAAGACAAAAAATATTGATCGCACTTTCAATGTTACAAAAGTCAATTATAGCCTGTGGCATCAACGATTAGGACATATAAGCAAACAAATGTTTATAGAATTGAAAAATAAACAAATGATTTATGATTTAGATCAAATTTGTAACATAAATCCTAGTGATGACTTGTGTGAAGCTTGCATTAAAGGTAAGCAAGCCAGGCTACCATTTAATAAAGAAAAGGATAAAAGTCATGTAAAAAGACCATTGTTTATTATTCATTCTGATGTTTGCGGTCCAATATCTCCTACGGCTATAAACAACAAAAATTATTTTGTGTTATTTGTTGATGAATATACACATTATTGTGTGTCATATACGATTGCACATAAATCCGACGTTTTCCTGGTTTTTAAAGACTTTGTGGCAAAAAGTGAAGCACATTTTGATTTAAAAGTAGTAAATTTATAGTGATAATGGAGGAGAATATCTATCAAATGAAATGAAGGACTATTGTTGTGAAAAAGGTATTACTTATCATTTGACAGTTCCGCGAACGCCACAGTTGAATGGTGTTTCGGAACGAATGGTAAGAACGATAACCGAAAAGGCTCGATCCATGATAATTAGTGCTTGTATGGATAAAATTTTCTGGGGTGATGCAGTTCTCACTGCTACCTATTTAATAAATATCACTCCAACTGGAGCCCTAAAACAAACCAAGACACCATATGAAATGTGGCATGGTAAAAAGCCACAAATAAAATATTTGAAGATATTTGGTTCTACTGTTTTTGTACATAACAAAAACAGTAGAACAAAGTTTGATGATAAGTCTTGGAAGGGAATATTAATTGGATACGAGCCAAATGGTTACAAAGTATGGGATGTTGAAAGAGAAAAGTATGCAATAGTAAGAGATGTAATTGTTGATGAACTTGATCTTATAAGATCAAGACCTATTGCGAAATGTGAAGGAGTTAATAAAAGAAACTCTGAAGATAAAACAGATGTTTCTGACAAAAAGTCAAAATCAGTAGAAGGTCAAGTATCTGAAAATATATCAGATAAAAATAATGTGCAAGTAGAAACTGATTCCGCTGGTATTCAGTCAAAATCAGTAGTTGACCGTGAAAAATCTGATAATAGTAAATCAGATGTGACAGATCCCATGAGTGAAAAAAATGAAAATGAAACTTCTGTAAAAGAGAATAATAGTCCGAATTCATCTGATAGTGATAAAAAAATTCCTAATGAACCAAGGAGAAGTGATCGAATTAAGTGTAAGCCATTGGTAAATTATAATGAAGATAATATAAATGATGATCATATTTTATGCGCTCAATCAATAATTTGCAAAATTCCAACTTCATATAATCAAATTAAAGATAGTGACGATAAAGATAAATGGAAGGAAGCAATCAGGGAAGAACTAAATTCTCTTTCAATTAATAAAACTTGGACTTTAGTACCAAGACCAGAAAATAAAAATATTGTTGATTGTAAATGGGTTTTTACAATAAAAAATGACGAATTTGGAAATCCATTAAAATATAAAGCACGCCTTGTTGCAAAAGGTTTTAGTCAGCAATACTTGGTAGATTATAATGAAACCTTCGCACCTGTTGCAAGAATTTCTAGTTTCCGATTCATGATTGCATTCGCCAATCAATTTAATCTACTAATTCATCATATGGATGTAAAGACAGCCGTCTTAAATGGCAAATTAAAAGAAGAAATTTATATGAAAGTTCCACAAGGAATATCATGTAAAGAGAATTTAGTTTGTAAACTGAATAAATCCCTATACGGTTTGAAACAAGCAGCAAGAAGCTGGTTTGAAGAGTTCGATCTTGCTTTAAAAGATAGAGGTTTTCGTAGTTCACCTGTTGATAGGTGTATTTATATTTTAGACAGAAAAGATATTTCGAAAAATATATATGTAGTACTTTATGTTGACGATCTTATGATTGTGACTGCTGATATTGATACATTAAATAATTTTAAAACTTCTCTAGATTCTCAATGGTTGATTTGAAAGAAATAAAGTTATTTTTGGGAATAAAAGTTACTAGGAATGGTGAAGAAATTACTTTAGATCAGAGTGCATATATAGAAACAATTCTGAAGAAATTTAATATGCAAGATTGTAAAGCGGTTTCCACTCGAAAGTAAATTAAACTATGAAGCTCTTAGTTTAGAAGAGAACTACAATGCACCTTCTAGAAATCTAATTGGATGCTTAATGTATGTAATGGTATGTACACGACCTGACTTGAGTGTAGCTGTTAATATTTTGAGCAGATACATGAATAACAATAATCAAGAGTTGTGGAAATATTTGAAGAGAGTATTAAGATATTTAAGAGGGTCCACTAACATTAAATTATTATTATATTAATAGGGTTTGTAGATTCTGATTGGGGTGGAGATACTAATACAGATAGAAAAAGTACCACTGGATATCTATTCAAATTATTTGAAAATTGTACAATAGCGTGGAATACTAGAAGACAAAAATCAGTAGCAGCTTCTTCTACAGAAGCAGAGTATATGGCTTTATTCGAAGCAGTTAGAGAAGCATTATGGTTGAAATCTTTATCAGAAAGTATCAATCTCCATATCCCAGAACCAATTATAATATATGAAGATAATGTTAATTGTATCAGCATAGCAAATAATCCGACCAATCACAAGAGATCGAAACACATTGATATTAAGTATCATTTTTCTAGGGAACAAATAGAAAGAAAAATAATCAAAGTTAGTTATATTTCAACAGATAATCAGCAGGCAGATATTCTAACGAAGCCCGTATCAGCAATCAAGTTTAAGGAGCTCAGAACCGCGATCGGCTTGGAGTAATATAAGGTACCTTAAGTGAGTGGTCTGATTAGGTTTTGACTGGGTTTTCCTAATCCTTGCAACAAATGTTGGACTACAGGTATTTTGTAATTTTCCCAGAACGAACATACAAAGGAATGACTCTAGCATTTTTGATATGATAAATTCTTAGAATTTAAAACATTACATTTCACACGATTAGTTTTTGAGGGGCAGTGTTGAAATATTATCTTTTACATTTCATACAAAAACTAATTCTTTTCTACTTTTATTACTGTCCGGAACTCATTCTTTTACTGTTTATACAAGTGTGCATGTAAAATGAGTTAGATAAATGCTTGTGGTACATATAGTTACATATCTGCTAGTTTTGTTCAATAAGTACAGTCTTCGATAGACCTTTTTCAAGTTAGTTAGTCACTCCTTGCTTAATAGAAAAGAATAAATAAAATTAATAATAGAAGAGAACAATTGTGCTTTCATTTAAACGGATTCTGTGCCAATATTTCAATAACTTCGACCGACAATTAACAACTATAATGGCGGCCCCGCTAAAGCCAGAACAGAGAATAAGAATTATCAAGCAACACCTGATACCACGATTCATACATCGCCTTACCACCCCAGAGGTCACTATACAAACGCTGAAACGGGTGGATAACGCTATCCGTCGAGCAGTAAGAAAAGCTATTCACCTTAACGAACACTGCGACAACCTGGCAATACATGCGTCTACCAAGTGTGGTGGGCTGGCAGTGCTCCAGTTCTCAACGAAGATCCCGGAGATCCTGTCAGCGAAGGGGAAGAAGATGCAACTTCTCCCACCCAAGCTCCACAAGCTGCCCACTTGCGACCGTGGCTGGCATAACAAATGGTTGAAACTGAATTTACCCTCTCGCCGGGACGGCAGGAAAAGGAACTGGAGCAATCCATCTCAGGTAATATATGCAGTGGGAAATTGCAAACACTCCAACACCTGGCTGGACTACCCCCCGGCTCACTGGTCGTCCAGTGATTATATTCGGGAGATTCACCTACGGCTAAATTTGCTGCCGTGCAGGAGAATATCGTCCAACCCAGGACAACTCCGGAAATGCCGCGCTGGATCTTATAAAAATCAAGCGGTATGTCATATCCTGCAAAACTGCCCATCAACACACTGACAGAGAATCACCCGACACAACCATATTGCTAGGCAGGTGGCGGTGACGGTCCGCAGGAATGGCTGACGCGTCCAGGAGGAGTCGCACATACGTGCTGAAAGCGGCATCCTCTATAAGCCTAACTTGCTGCTGCAACACAATAACGAGGTCATTGTGTCTGATGTTGGGGTACATTGGGAAGGCCCAACCCCACTACAGATCGCCTATGAGAACAAATTGTTGAAATATTCAACATTGGAATTCATCGACGTCGTCAGGACGCGATACCCAAATATGAACATCCAAGTGCTGCCCTTTATAATTGGAGCTCGGGGCGCTTGGTGCCATCTTAATAAATTCCTAAAAGACGCCATCCAACTCCCGAAAGGAAAGATCCAAGGGATCTTACATGGCACATACATATATGATTTCGGGGAACAGGTTGAAAGAATATTTGAGATAAGTGGCTTTTTTGAGTGAATAATTTTAATTTTGCAGGGCGTTTGGTAAATTAACTCTGGAACTGATTTCTTCTTCAGGAGAAAAATTTCTGGCGTTCCTTTTTCCACTCAATATTATTTTCAGGAGATTTAAGGGTGATTAAATTGAAAACTAAGGCTAATATTACGCGTCACTAGAAATGGCGGACAAAAGTAAGAAAAGAGTCAGGCCGAAGGCGAAGACTATGCGATGCCTGCGAAGAAAGAAAGGGTGTCACCTCCGTCTCCAAGGTTGGTCGACATGGAGGCGGACTCTGAAGCGGAGATGGATGAAGCTTTCTTAGCAAGATTGGGTTTGGAAGGAAGAGGGCGTAGCGCTACACCGGCGCTACGCATCGTGGGTATATCCACAGAAACAGAGAGTGAGGGTGAGCCAGAAAAGGAGGCGCATAAGGTGCCAGTGAAGGAGCAAACACCGGAAAAGGCCCAGAAGGAAAAAAAAAAACAGAGGAAGAAAAGGAAAATATAGGGAAAGAAAGAAGGGAGACAAAGGAAATGCCGCTGAGATGGTGTTTGACGCGGTAAAAAACATCAGGGAGGTGTGCCTGGACGAGCGGCACAAAGTCAGTAAAATTGCCACGGCGATAATTCTCTCAGAAGTTGAGAGAATGCAAAAGTCATGGTAGGGCTAATTTCGGATGTCAGCCGGAGCAAGGCGCAGCTCGAACTATATCGAAAAGGTGGAATAGGCAACCCGCAACCAGCTGCAAAGAAGCTCAAGCGATAACGACAAGAAGGAGAAGAAGTTAGGAAAGTAAATATTGCGACGCCGGCACAGAAGAGAATTGTAGAAGTACAACGACCAACGACATTCGCAGAAGTTGCGTCAGCAGGATCAAGAAACAACCAGAAGGCGAAAGTGATCGAGAGGGTAAACAGGAAAACTCCGGCGCTGTATGCCGTACGGATCACAGCAACCAGCGAGGATGTCAACACAAAAAAGGCGTTGTTCAAGGCCGCCAACCCAGCCAGGGCGAAAATTAACATAAAAAATGTGAGGAATAAGGGCTCAAATGGTGTAGTAATTGAAGCTGCCAGTGAAGGCGATTTGAAGGCTATCTTAAATAATAAGGAACTTGAAAAGGCAGGTCAGGCGTGAAAGACCAGGGAACGAATCCCAGAATGATAATAAGGCACATTCCTAGGGAGATGACGCAAAGCGAGGTGTAAGAGGCTCTCCTTGAGCAAAATTTCTCCGAGGGGCAAACTTCTACAAGAGGGTTTGAATTGGAGGTCCTCTTCAAAACAGGGAGATTTAATTCAAACAACGTACACTGGGTGCTAGAGGCTAGCCCCAAGGCAAGGAGGGCACTCTGGGAGAAAGGAAGGGTATATCTTTGCTGGACCTCTCATAAAGTCGGGGACTACCTAGATACGTCAAAGTGTTATAAATGCCAAAAGTATGGGCACTCGGCGAAAAACTGTGAGGAAAAGGAAGCATGTCCTCATTGCGGGCAATAGGTACAAGGAATGCCGCCATAAAAATAAGGTAGCAAGTTGCATTAGCTGCAAACGGGCCAATAGGGCAAACACCGGACATGCTGCAAACAGCGGGGACTGTCCGCAACACAAAGCATCGATGGAATGGAGGATTTCAAGAACCAACTACAAATGTTGAGAATCCATCAAATCAACATGCAAAGGTCGAGAACTATGTCAAACGAGGTGGCAAATCTGATACGAGGGAACCAAATTGTTATAATACTGGCCCAAAAGCCATATGAATATGGGAGAAAGTTTGCTGCCTAGGCAGCATCACAGCGGTTGTTGCAATCGAAGACAACGAAAGCAAGCCCAGGGCTGCAATACTGTACAGAAAAGATCGCATTGCAGCCCTCAAATTGAGTCACATAAGCGACTCGCACTGCGTAGTGGTGCAGGTGACTGGGGAATTCGGGAGTATATACTTGATAAGTTTGTACTTTCAGTACGCTTTCAATATAGCAGAAGGTATTGAAAAGCTGGAGAAAGCATTGGACGCAATTGGCGACAGGCCGGCTATTATCGGCATCGAAGTTATCACACTCTTAATCATGCGAATACACACAACGTGATCTATATGCACACGCTTCCCATAGGTAGTTCAGTTCATCAATCGATGCACCTTGAACTCGGTAACTAGGGTTTATTTATACTTGCACATTTGGCACTTTTATAGTTACAGTAATTGCACATTTACACACACATTTTGTATAAATAGAGTAAGTCTTAAGCAGTGTTGTGATTATAGAGAACAAATAAAGTTTATAAATCGAACGAGCGTTATTCTTTTACCATACCCACGGAAGGAAAAGATAACTTCGATGCCAACACTAGCTCACCCATGTGGGACCCGATTTGCGCCAGGAGAACGCAGAACGACCGAAGAATGGCTTGGTTGTTTTCAATAAAACAAGTGAGCTTCCAACCTACATGGGGAACATACTGGGAAATGAGTCCTATATTGACATCAATAGGGACATCAAAATTGGAGGGTGGTAAACAGCCTGACATGCAGCGACCATAGAGCGATTCGCTGGAATGTAACTGAACCTGCACAACCCAACAGGAAGCCTCGGTTCAATGCCAAGAAGGCGAAGTGGGAAAAGTTCCAACGCGAACTGAGGAGTGTAGAGGATTGCGCTCGCAATGAAATTACGCAAACGCGGATAATAAATGCAAGCGAAAAAGCCATCCCTCGGAAACAAATGAGAAATGGCAAAATACCAGGCTGGAATGAGGGAATTTCAAAGTTAAAGAAAGAATTCAACAAGGCAAGAAGAAAACTTCAAAAGACTAGAAATACGGCGAACTGGGATGACAATCTGAGAGATTTCAGGCTAAGGCGTAAAGCCTACAAAGACGAACTGAAAAAAACCAGACTGGAAAGCTGGAGGAAGTTCGTTACTGAAGCAGGAAATGCAAATCCGTTGTGGAGGGAGGAATCGCTCACATGCATTAAAGCTGGGGAGGGAACGATGGAAAACTGGAGGGACACAGCGAAAGCCATGCTGGCAGGCTTCTCCCCTGATGACAATCCACAAGAGGACACGGCGAATCAACGTGCTCTTAGGGACTCGATCAGGACCACGATGGAGATAAAGCGGAAGCTGAGAGGAGTCTTCGACCATCTTTGGTGGCCAGCGGTACTTAAAGAGCTGGAAAGAAAGGCTCATCTTCAGCTATCTACGAGACCGAAAGATAGCTATGGAAGACAATTTCGAGAGGGAAGAGAAAAGAGTTGGCAAAGGCTGCCCGCAGGGTTCTATACTCGGGCCAAGTTTGTAGAATCTTGTCTTTGACCAACTAGTCATCAAGCTGTCCAGTATATCGGAACAAATCACTCCGGTTGCTTACGCAGATGACATCCTCATCCTCATTGAGGGCAGAGGTCGAAGCGAAATTGAAGACCTTGCCCGAAAAGTCACAGACGATATTACCTCGAGGTGCAGCGATGTGAAACTTACGCTATCAGTGAGGAAAACGCAGGCAATCCTCCTGAAAGGGAAATTGTCCAGGAGGCGACAGCCGAAAGTGCAGGGCAGCAAATTGTTGCAGATCTAAAGTACCTGGGCTTATGGATCAGTGGGTGTAAGGGCATAAGCGACATACGACTGAACCCGCTAGCAAGGCAAAAAAGATATTCAGCCAGCTTGCCGGCCTTGCCAGTGAGTGGGGACTAGGAAATTGGGCAAACACTATCCTATACAAAGGGCTATCGCTGGCGATCTTAATTTATGGGGCGATAGGATAGGCACGGCATACGAGCGAAGCATATATAGGGCCCATTAGGTCAGCACAACGAATGGCGCTTCTCGCAGATACGGGAGCATATCGGACTACTTCGACTGAAGCGCTTTGCGTTCTAGCGGGGCAGCTGCCGATAAGGCTGGCGATAATGGAGAGGCATTATACATACATTCTGAGGAAGGGGATCAGCTTCTCGGTGAAAGACGAGGTTTTCAATGGCGAGCACTCCATAAGTATGAAAAGCAAGCTGACGGCAGCCATGATTAAACAATGGCAAAGGGATTGGGACAACAGTGAAAAGGGGCAAACTACAAGGTTGTTCTTCCCAGATATTGAAAGGAGGCTGAAAATGAATTGGATGATAACTCAATCATTACACACGCCAATTTCTATCAGGACATGGTGACTTCAAGAGGAAGTTAAGGCAATTCCAGCTCAGCACAAGTAGTCGCTGCGACTGCGGAGCACAGGAAACGGCACTTCACGTGCTATACGAATGTCTGGTTCATGATGTAGAATGGCATAGGCTGGTAAATTCAAGCATGGCCAGTGCACCCGGAGGACTTTGTTGGGCAGAAGCTGGGAAATTGGATGTTAGGATAATATAATTTCCTGGCCCTAGGGAACATAATGTTAAACTCTTAAGGGGAATACCATGGTAAACCTTTTAATGATAAATTTCTAGGGAGATTTTCATGCTGGTCTCCCAAGGAGATTTCCATGGCAAACTTTTAAGGAGTCTTGGGGAAATCTTAATTGAACTTGTCAATTGCCGGAGAGATAACAGGCAAGGTAATTATATCTGGGAATGTAGAAATTACCGACATTGGCGACAGGGCGAATTGTGGAACATGGCCCATGAGGCAACTTTTTAGGAATACTCGGAATACTGATACCATGGGAACCGGGATAGCTCCTGGACTCTCACTTCGGGTGAACACCCGTTGTATGTGAGTACAGCTCGGTTATTTGCGGTAGGCCCCCTAGTGCGAGTTTCATGGGGGTTGTGGTTATGCTCAAGCGAGAAGAGACCTTCGGGCGTCGGCGTGGTGTTGCGTTTCAACATGGGTGCCGTACTCCTTAGTTCGGTAGAGATTTAGGTATGTTTTGCATCCACCAGTATGGATGCTAAGCCATGTATTTGGTATAGACTGGTATCGTCGTCTTTTTACGTTATGCAGTGAAATCTGAGCGTGGACCGAATTTTTGAAAAAAAAAACCGTTGCGATTCGTTTTTGTTTTGGAAATTTTCCATCCATTGCGAATTCGTTAACTGTGAGTGTACCTGGGAATTGGAGTGCAAAGTGCACGAAAAGTGACAAGTGGAGTGGGAATAAGGTGGATTTTAATAAAAAAGTGTTGTGGAAAATTTCCAACTTTTGAAGAAAGCCGTTACGATCGGCATGAATTTTCCACTGGGTGGAATTAAATGAAAGTAGACTTTTTGGACCAGAAGGAGCATGACATGGACGGCGGATTTAAAGTACTGTGGACGGAGCTTGGACCTGCGACCCAGAGTAGGCAGGTAAGTGTTACCATTCTCTCAGGGTTACAGTTGCCGTAACTGAAAAGTGATCCTAGAGTAAAAGTGTCTAAGCGAAAGTTGTTTGTTTTAAAGAGTGGGGATTGAGGTTACCCAGAAACGGGAAAAAAGTGTTACTGTTCTGGTGATATTGGGGTTGCCGTAACCAAAAATTTGCTTCAGAGCAAAGGTTACTAAGACAAAGCTGTTCGCCTTGGTGGATAGGCTTAGAAGCCACCAAGGTTTGAAAAAAAGCGTTACCATTCGCGGTAAATTAGGGTTGCTGTAAGGAAAAAAACTTTTTAGGAAAAGTGGCTAGGAAAAAGTTAGGTTAGGTTAAGAGGTTGATTCTAAGGCGTGATTAAAATTTGCTCGTGGTAGTTGGCTTGAGTGAGAATTTTGAGTGAAATTTCGCTTTTGGTTGGTAAAGTTAGTAAAGTAGAAATTTAAAAAATTTTCGGGAAAAAGGGGGATAAAGTAGAGCCCAAGCGGAAAGTAGGGATTTCGAAGGCCGTTATGACCGACCTCCGGAAAACAAAAGGGGAAAAATCCCTTGTGCGGAAGCGACCAAAGGTTAAATTGAAGACGAACAAGGAAGCTATGGCGAACATAGCAGACGGGATCGGCCAGAGGCCCAAAAGTGCGAAGGAAGAGAGAGGCCCCGAAATGAATGTATCCAGTGGCTCCGAGGAGGATCTGGATAGGTTCGTTAGAGAGCGTGAGCTTAACAAGCGGGGTAGTGGTCCACTGACGAGGGCTGGATTTCAGGATGATATCCTGAGTGAATCCAGTGATAGTGCTGAAGGGGAGAGAGTTGAGAAGGGAAAGGGGGGTGAAGGAACACGGGAGCAAGTAAAAGAGAGCGAGAAGCGTCGGGTAACGACGCCGGAACAACCCAGCAAGGGACCGGTGGAAGAACGACGGGCCGAGGGAACATCCGATGAGATGTTCAAAGCCGTCGAAGAAATAATGGAAATTTGCCTGAACAAGCGGTACAACGTCGATAAAGCGGCGACCGCTGCAATCTTAAAGCAAGTAGAAAACTTGCAGAAGATTTGCGTTGCTCTGCTAGAAAAGAATGGTGAGTTGAGGGTGCAAAGGGCTACAGGACACGCAGCGAAAGTGCTGTGACCGCCAATTGAAGTCAAACCAGCGGTAATTATCCAGCGAGCTGTACCTACCGCTGAGAAAAAGGTATCGACGACCTTTGCGGAGGTTGCTGCTATGAAAGCGATGCCGAAAACAAAGGCAATTAAGGCCATAAGCAAGAAGATGAAAGAGGTATTCGCAGTTAGGATAACTGCAGCCGATAAGGAAGTCGACGCGAGGAAGGCTCTCTAATAGGCTATAAACCCTGCCGCACAAGGGATAAAAATTAAAGGCGTGAGGAGCACGCAAAATAACGGGGTCATTGTTAAAGCCGCAACGGAGGAAGACCTAAAGATTCTTTTAGCTAGTACCAATTTGGAGAAGGCCGGCCTATTGGCGTGGAAAGAAACTGGTAATCTACCGAGGATTATTGTTCTGGGTATCCCAGGGGAGATGGACCCAAAGGGGGTGGAGGAGGCGATGAAGTCTCAAAATGCGGGAGAAAAGAGTGCAGACACCCGTGCACTGTTTAGGACGGGGAATAGGGATGCGACGACAGTGCATTGGGTCCCATAAGGGACCTTTTTGAAAGGGATAGGGTTTATGTTGGGTGGATGTCCCATAGAGTGGAGGATTACTTGGACACCTCCCGCTGCTACAAGTGCCAGCAGTATGGGCATGTAGCTCGGAATTGCATCGAGAAGGAAGTTTGCCCACATTATGGTAAAGACGGCCATTCGTACAGAGACTGTACGAATAAACATAAAGCCGCGTACAGAGACTGTACGAATAAACATAAAGCCGCGTACAGAGACTGTACGAATAAACATAAAGCCGCTAACTGTGAAAATTGCACGAAGGCAAGAAGGTAGAACACGTCGCATGCTGCCCGCATCACAAGGCCTCGTTGGAATGGAGGGTTATGCGAAGTAACTACGCATGTTAAGAATCCACCAGCTTAATATGCAGGGTTCAAGGACAGTGTCAAATGAGGTGGCAAACCTCATTAGGAAGAACAAAGTAGACATAGTGTTGGCACAGGAGGCATACGTCCACAGGGAAAAAGTTTGCTGCCTAGGCAACACAACAACGGTCGTTGCAATGGAAAGTAGCGATACGAAATGCAAAGCAGCGGTCCTGTACAGAAAGGACCGAATAACTGCGCTTAAATTGAGCCACTTAAGTGACTCACACTGCATGGTAATGCAGGCCACAGGAGGGTTTGGGAGTATATACTTCATAAGTTTATATTTCCAGTACGCCAACAAGATAGAACCGGGGATACAAACTACGGGAAAGGCACTGGACATCATAGGTGATAAACCTATTATCATTGCCATAGATTCCAATGCGATCTCGCCCCTGTGGGACCCGGTATGTGCCAGGAGGCATCAGAGTGATAGAAGATTGACAAGAGGGAGGAAATTAGAGGAAGCAATTGCAAGGAGAGGGCTTATTATCCTCAATAAAACAAGTGAGCTTCCGACATATCGAGGGAATATTCCGGGTAGAGAATCTTATATTGATGTAACTCTGGCCACGCCGGGATTGGCTACCAGATTGGTAAAGGAATGGAGGGTGGTAGACAGCCTTACATTCAGCGATCATAGGGTAATTAAAATTACTCTACGCAGGGATGAAATGCGCCCTGTGCGACCCTATAAAAAGCATAGGTTTAACACCGGGAGTGCCAAGTGGGGAAAGTTCGAACGAGAGCTGAGGAACACAGCGGAAAGCGTCCATAGAGCTACTATAGACTGCAGGATTAGAGCTGAAATGTTCGCCGAGGAAATGCAGAAATGCATAATTGAAGCCAGTGAGAAGGCAATTCCTCGGAAAAAAATCCGGAGCGGAAATATACTAGGCTGGAGCGGGAAAGTTTTAAAGCTAAAAGACGATTTCAACAGGGCGAGAAGAAAGCTCCAGAAGGCTAGGGATACTGCCAACTGGGACGCTAAGCTGAATTCATTTAGGTTTTCTCGTGAAGCATATAAAGACGAGCTACGCAAGTCCAAGCAGAAGAGTTGGACGAAGTTCGTCTCCGAAATTGGGAACGAAAATCCCTGGGGAATTCCGTACAGGTCAGCCATGGGGAGGCTCCGTAGGGAATAACCCCTCGGTGCAATTAACACCGTGGGAGGGAAAACGGGAAATTTGGTAGACACTGCAAGAGCCATGCTGGATGGATTCTTCCCTGATGAAGAGCCAGAAATGGACACGGAAACTCAGCGTGCTCTCAGGCAATCCATCAGGAGATCTCTTAAGACCGTAATGAAAATGAGGGAGAAAGCGTTGAAAGTAAACGGCCATTCGAAATGGCGGAGCTGCTAAACGCAGCTAACCGCATCCGAAATGGGAAAGCACCAGGGGCAGATCAGATTGAGGTTGAAATCTTGAAGCGTGCAATTTTGGCAGTCCCTCACAAGATGCTGCAAATGTATAATCAGTGCCTCGAAGAGGAAGTCTTCCCTGATATATGAAAAATTGGCTCGGTCAGAGCCATCTACAAGGAAGGAGGTAAAGACAGGGAAGAAGTAAAGTCCTACAGGCCTATATGTTTGCTACCTGTAGCAGGCAAATTACTGGAAAAACTTATTTTGAATCGGCTCGACCCACTACTGACGAGCGGGACACGTGTTGCCCAACTTCAGTTTGGATTCCGTAGGGGGAAAGGCACTGAGGATGCCATCTTCGAAGTGAGCCGCATTGACAAGCCGTATGTTTTGGCAATTGCCTTCGATATTGAAGGAGCCGTTGACCACCTATGGTGGCCAGCGGTGGCGAAAGAGTTGGATGTGAGGGGGTGTGGTAGCGATAGAGGAAAATTTTCAGAGGGAAGAGAAAATAGTCACCAAGGGTTGCTCACAGGAGTCCATACTTGGGCCAAGTCTGTGGAACCTGGTGTTTGACGTGCCTCGAGGGAGGGGAAATGGACTCCACCGAGAATATATACAATACCTTATGATAACTTAAATATAATAAGGACGATATGTAGTCTACTGGAGCGTGGATAATTTGATGATGATGATGGTGTTATGATATTATGAAAATTTATTAAAGTTTATTTTACTAAGGTATATTGAAGATGTAGGATGATCGACATATAAATAGTGGCGTACCAGGTAAACTTGTAGCTTATGCAACGCATTTTGCTATAGCAAGTAACATGCAGGGTTCGAATATTACAATTCATTATAATGAGATATTATTCGAAAGAGTAATACTAAATGAAACCGCCACAATCATATGACAACTTATGAGATTCTAAGAATCGTATTAAGTTGAAAATTTTATACGACAGTATAAAGTTATAAAGAAATGAAGTTGGAAGGGCTTCAGAAGAAGATGAAAACACAGAGACATTATTCGATAGAGTAATAAGAAATGAAACCAAGTTATAGAAGGAAATAAGAAGGCTTTAATAAACAACAAGTAATATCATAGCATAACATCAGATTATAAGATTGACAAAAAGGAAGGATTAAAAGATGAAACCACCTTAAAGCATTTAATAAAATGCAATATGATTATTGAATAATGATGGCCGTATGAGTTATAGAGTATTTTCTCCAGAGAGTAATGTTCAGACTGGTATTTACGATGTTATTGAAATCGACTCAACCGAGAATCTATGCAATAGCTTATCATGGGATAAAGGTAATAAGGATGATTGTAATCTATTGGGACGTAGATTACTTGATGATGAAGAACGTTATACTAATAGAAGTCGCATGACTTCTAATAACTTATAAGATTTTAAAAATCATCGTATATTACCACCATATGAGCTATTGATAATTTTCTCCAGAGGGTAACGTTCATAATGTAACTGAGCATTTAGCAGTCATTGAAATAGACTACAGCGAGAATATACACAATACCTTATGATAACTTAAATATAATAAGGACGATATGTAGTCTACTGGAGCGTAGACTATTTGATGATGATGATGATGGTGTTATGGTGTTATGATATTATGAAAATTTATTAAAGTTTATTCTAGTAAGGCATATTGAAGATGTAGGACGGGAGGAAACATACATAAGAGTTTATTTTTTAAACTCATGCCATCGGCTTAATAAAGAAAATATATTATAAGTTGATTATATTAAGGTATAATGATATTATTGAATAAGGTAAAGATATCAGAGTTTAATGATCTTTAAAAACATCAAACAATCTTAATACAGAAGTACTCTTATCCGGAGCTGATATTATAAAGTATCTAATCTGACCAAGTAAACTGGAAGCAAGACAAATAGAAATGAAATAGATTATAAGATGTATAATGCGTTGAGCGTATTTTAGAATATAGTAGTTGGAGATATATTATTTTATAAAGTTTGATAATTTCAAAATGTTTGTTTTTCATTACGGCACAATGGAAAAAATGAGAGTCGATTATAAGGTCTATAATCATAAATCAATTGGCCATAAAGGCTGGATGTACTATTTAAAACGATGCATAATAAATTTCAATGGTATGAAGATGGCCGGGTCAAACGTTAATATTTCCATAACCACACGTATCTAACCTTTTGACTAGTGCCGACTATTGGGACATAGACTGAATTCCTTCTGTCCGTAGCTAAACCCGCAGGGCGGTAGTTCGCTGGCTAAAAGGTTCCGTTGCGGTTTTCCGCCTCGGCCTGATTCCAGTTAATCCGATGGGGAGTTCCGACCCCACGTACCCGAGGAGGGCGATCAGACCCGAGTCTGCACGGGGACTCATCTGAAGTGGCTTCGGTCACGAAACCTTACCAGGGGTATACTGGTACGATGGGAACCGGGGTAGCCCCTGGACTCCTATACTTCAGGAAAATTCCTGTCGTATTTGAGTACAGCTCGGTTGTTGCGGTTGGCCCCCTAGTGGGAGTTTCATCGGGGTTGTGGTTTATGCTCAAGCGAGAAGGGACTTTCGGGCCTCGACGTGGTGTTGCGTATCAGCACGGGTGCCGTACTCCATAATTCGGTAGAGTTTTAGATGATACTTGCATCCACCAGTATGAATGCCAAACCCATGCAAATTGACATAGACTGGTACCGTTGTTGCTTGTCGCAGCGGGGCTCTGATTGTGGTCACAAATTCAATCCGCGTCTTAAGAGGACCGTAGGATTAATCCTACGTTAAACAATAAGCCGTCCCGTAAGGGAGGGGGGTTTGGCCGCGAGGCTTAGGTACCTTCAATGGCTCATGTGCAGTAGAACACTAGGCTTGTCCGTAGCTAAACGTTTTTAATAAGGGATTATGATATGCGTAAAGTTTCCTATCTCATAGGAAAAAGTTGGAAAAAACATCAACACTTATAATCAAAGCATTCATGTATCATAGGAGAAACTTGGAAAAATCATCAACAGATGTAATAAAAAAATTTCCTATCTCATAGGAAAAAGTCGAAAAAATCATCAACACTTATAATAAAAATGTTCCCATGTCATAGGAAAAACTTGACAAAATCATCAACAATTCCTCGGAAAAAAATCCGGAGCCGAAATATACCATGCTGGAGCGGGAACCTGGTGTTTGACGGACTGATAAAAGGGTTATCCGACATTGCAGTGGAGATTACTCCAACTGCATATGCGGATGACATCCTCATCCTCATTGAGGGCAGGAGTCGATCGCACATCGAAAATCTTGCTCGGAACACCACAGAATACGTTAGCACCTGGTGCAAGGAAATGAACTTGAAACTCTCGGCGAATAACACGTAAGCAATCCTGTTGAAGGGAAAGTTGGCCAGAAGGCCCACTTTAAAAATCCAGGGTAATACGATACGAGTCGCATCAGAGTTAAAATACCTGGGGTTATGGTTAAGTGCTAGCACAAACTATCGCCGGCATATTATGGAGACAGCAGGCAAAGCCAAAAGGATATTCAGCAACTTTGTTGGACTTGCTAACTGCTGATTGGGGTTTAGGTCATAGGGTCAAGACATCATATATAGAGGATTGCCGGTTCCCATCCTAACGTATAGAGCGGTAGGGTTGGTAACCATTCACGAGCGGCACAAATATTGGGTCAGTTAGATCTGCCCAACGAAAGGCGCTCATGGCAGTTACAGGTGCATACCGGACTGTCTCAACGGATGCTCTGTGTGTGGTAGCTGGTGAGCTACCGATAAAGCTTGCGGCAATTGAGAGACACTTTCCCTATAAGCTTAGGAGGGGAGCTAGGTTCTCGTTTGAAGGAGAGGTCTTCAACGAGAGGCTGTCTGAGGGAAGGAAAGAAAAAGGGAGGCTGAGAGATATTAGCGAAAAGGGAAGAATTACGAAATGTTTCTTCCCAGATGTCGCAAAGAGAGTTAAGATGAAATGGCTCCATATCAACCATTATGTGAGTCAATTCCTTACGAGACACGGGGATTTTAAGAGCAAATTAGCTCAATTTGGGCTCAGCAGAAGCAGTGACTGCGACTGCGGTTAGGAAGAGACTGCACTACACGTGCTATTTGAATGTCCCAAGTACGAGGGTGAGCGTAATAGGGTGGAAATTAGATGTAGAAGGGACTTTGGGAAATGGCCTGTTTCCCCTGAGGAGTTGGTGGGGGAGAATGTCTTCCCCGCGTTTAATGATTTCTGCAGGGAAGCACTTAAAAGTAAAAAGGCTTCTAGGGTTTTAGACATAAGTGAGTTGGAAGTTGCGAATGAATCAAGAAGGGAGTGAATGAATATGTCAGTGAGTGAACGAACTTATCTAGGATATTAAGTGAAGAAGATTCTATAAGTTAGAGTGGGAGAATTGAATGAATGGACTAATGGGGCCACAGGGAGTTTGAATGAGTGTTAAATGGATGAGTTAGGATGAGAATTCCGATGGCAAGATCAGGGATGCGAAACGAGCATTGCTTGCAACTATTGTTGAACCATCCAGCAACACACTGGTAGAGAATTCCCCGGCACAATCATGTCTCTAAGAAGGTGGCGGTGGCAGCTAGAAAGAGCGGCTGCCAAGTTCAAGAGGAGCCACATATACGCGCCGCAAGCGGTATCCTCTACTAACCGGACCTATTACTGCTTCGCGATAAGGAGATCATCATATCGGATGTCGGAGTGCATTGGGAAGGACCGACTCCACTTCAGATCGCATACCAAAACAAGCTAGCGAAGTACTCTACACCTGAGTTCATTGATGCTGTCAGGACTCGAAACCCGAACAAAACCATCAGAGCCCTGCCCTTTATTGTTGGAGCTCGGGGTGCTTGGTGCCACCTAAATAAATTTTTGAAGGGTCCCATCAATCTCCCGGAAGGCAAAATACGAAGTATCTTGTAAGGCGTCCTCAAGGGAGGCATCGAGTGCCACCGTAGCTTTATGAGGCTGGTCTGGCGATGAAAATTTTTAATCTATGGACTACGACTGGTCGACACCTCAGTCGACACTGACTCTTTGAGGAACAATAAAATGAACTTTTGTATAATTGTACATTTTTGTATCTCATGAAAGTAGTATTAATAAAGAGTTTTCAATAGCCAAATGCGTCGTCATCTAATTAGTGACGCGCATGAATGGATTAACGAAATTGTTTGGAAATCTTAGAGATCGAATTTTGTACGATACGGTTTTTTTCCAATTGTGCCGTGTGTGTTTTTCTCAGTGGCCTATTGTGTGAATGGTTTGTTGTTTATGACTCTAAGTCATAAACAGAGTAATAAAGTGACCCTTTGCGGTACTTTGTGTTTTTGGTGCGAGTTGTTTACGACGTCGTAAACAAATTACGTTGACTAGTGAAAAGTGGAAAGTGTTTGGTGACCGCGTACGGTACAATATTGTGACAGGAGTTGCCGCCCGAATATTTTTCAGATTTTTTGGCCAGGGTTGCCATAACAGTTTTTTTTTCGGATAGAAAAGCTTAAAAAAGTGTTTCCGCCCTAAAAATAGTACTAGTAGCTATGAAGAGGAAGAGACTGTGCAACGGACCAGCAAGAAAGCAGATCTTGAGAGTGCGGTGAGAGAAAGGCGCTGCGGAGCACTCCAGTTCAGCTGAGAATGCCGTCGCCTCGGACTGCGAGATGAGTGGTTGCAGTCGGGGAGTCCATCAGGCTAAGGCAGAGAAGGCCAAGGTAGAGAGGAGTAAGAAGGCGAACCGCCCCAAGGTGGAGAATGCCAAGGAGGAGATGACGGAATGTGGGCAGATTGCTGGCAGACTTGTCACCATTCTGCTGGAAAGTGGCGCGACGCGGGAGGTCATTAATGCAGTCACCAATGCCGTGATTCTGCGTTAAAGCGGGCTTCTGAGCCGAATGGCCCAGAAAATTGCTAACTTGAGCGGGAAGGTGGAGGGGCTAATGGCTGCGAAGGGCAGTCAGGCGGTCCCGGCCGTGGCGGTGCCAGCTGCCGTTGGTGACAGGGTGGCGGCAGCGGCCAGTAGTCTGCCAGTAGTTCCCAAGCCGCCGGAGACTTGGTCGGTAGCGGTGAGGAGCTGAAACAAGGAGGCTTCTTCGAAGGAGGTGGCTTAAGTGGTGATGCGGGAGGTGGCTTCCGCGTTAGGGGTGCGGGTTCACACAGTGAACCCGTTGAAATCTGGGGGGGGTGGCACTTAGGGTGCCATCTGAAAAGGAGCGCAAAAAGGTGATGGAGAACCCCAAGTTCTCGGAGCACGACCTGGATGTGGCTGTGATCCAGAAACTTGGGCCTAGGGTCATAGTATATGACGTCCACTGCTGTATCAGTGCCGATGAACTAATGCAGCAGATACACGAGAACCATCTCGCGAAGGAGATGTTTGCGGAATGATTCCGCAAAGAAGTCAAGATAGTGAGCGTCCGATTCGCGCGGGTCCGGAGGCTGTGGGCAATGATGTGCTGGAGGGTACTCCAGCAGTTATACATAGGTTGACTACCGCTGACCGCGTGTATGTCAAGTGGTTTAGCTACCGAGCTAGATCACATGACTGCTTCCAGCTTGCTTCCGGTGCCTTGGGTTCGACGATAGGGTCGCTGACTGCAAGTCGAAAGACCATGTGCGGGTTCGTTGCTCACAGAGCGGCCATATGGCCTCCTCGTGCAATAACGAAGTGCACTGTAGGAACTGTGCGCTCCGGCCGGGCATATGCTGCGGTCGATGTTGTGCCCCATATACGCTGCACGGGTGGCTAGAGCCAACGCACGTCACTGAGCGCCATGTCGCTCAAACTGCTGCAACTGAACTGCGCCAGAGCGCATTAGCGTAGCTATGCTGCAGGAACCCTGGGCAGTCAATGACTGCGTCAGAGGCTTACCTGGCGACATGTGGGTGTTCACTGCTAGGAGGTCGGCCAAGGCGACCGTTATCGTAAATAATACGCGTCTAGATTGCGTCTGTGTCGAGAGTCTCACTAATGAGTGGGGCGTATGTGTCTCAATAACGGGGCCTTTAGGACGGTGGTACTGTTTGAGTATGTACTGTCCACCTACAGACGACCTGGAGCTGTATACCGCGTACCCGGATGAGGTGGTTCCACGTATTAGTGGAACGCCATTCATCCTGGGAATAAAATGTCCCGTCAAGTGTTTCCACGTTTGAAAGCTGCAGGGGCGTAAGTGATATCGACTTTACATGTGTTAATTTTGTAGCAAAGGCGTTTGTCCAGTCTTGGGGATTGTTGATTGGATGTAGTGTTAGTGGTCACACTCCTATTGAGGTCGTCCTGGTCAATAGGGGTGCGAATGTGAGTGCTGATCCCCCGCTTTAGCCGGTGCATTCGAATACGCGCGGGTGTAACTGGGGTGAATATGTTGCTCGGATGGAGGAGTTAGCCGGCCGCTCACCCTTCTCTGAGTTTGTCTTATTGTCTGTGTATGAAAAGGTTGCGTTATTGAATGAGTGGATGTGTAGCGTGAACGATGACATGCTGACGAAGCCCGAACGGAGGGCTCGGAAGCAGGTCACGTGGTGGACGAATGCCCTTCGTAATAAACGGAGGGAGTTCCGTCGCCTGAGGAAGAGATTCCAAAAGGCGCGTTGTCATAGTGATGTTCATTCTGTTGTTGATGTTGGCCAGCTTAGGCTCGCCTATATGCGAGGTGTGTTTCGTATAAGGTGTTGCTAAGAGAGCCGAAGGAAGACAACTGTAGGCGATTCGTCGGTGAGCACTGCGATGACCCTTGGGGTAGGGTCTACCGGATTTGCAGAGGGAAGCCCAGTCACGACATAGCTGGCATCAAGGTGAACGGAGAACCGATGCAGACTTGGCGTGACAATGTTTGTGCCCTGCTAAGTAAACTGTTTCCAAGATCCGACCCTTCGATGTCTCCGGACGGTCGCGCTCAGGAAGGGGAAGAAATTCCTCCCCTGAGGAGTTGTGAGATCGAGGAGAGCATGGCGAGGCTCAGGTCTCGGAAGTCACCTGGCTGGGATGCAATGACAGGCGAGATATGCAAAGCCATCGGGCAGGCCATCCCATCTTATGTCCAGTGTTTGTTTGAGTGTTGTTTTCAGTAGGGCTATTCACCTGCATTCTGGAAGAATGCCACCAGGGTGGTTGTGCTTCTGAAGCCGCCAGAGAAGGATAAGAGTAGTCCTCGATCGTACCGGGCGATATCTCTTCTCCCGGCCCTTAGCAAGGTCCTGGAGAGGATTATGGTCCAGTGACTGAGGGTGAAAACATCACATCTGGCGTCTGACAGGCAGTATGGCTTGAGGACTGGTAGGTCCACTGACGATGCCTTGATGCATGTTAAGAACTTTGTGGTCCGTTGTCCTAGCAAGTACGTCCTTGGTATCTTTGTTGATTTCAAAGGCGCATTTGATTATCTAAGTTGGTCGTCTGTGTTGTCCAAATTCGTGAGTGTGATTGCCAGGAATTAGCTCTGTGGAAGAGCTACTTCCATGGTAGGAAAGCATTCGTCCAAAGTGTCAGTGAGCGTGTGTGGATGAATGTTGGGCGCAGCTGCCCGGAGGGATCTATCGCACGCATATACTGTATACCTACATACACACTTGTCCGGTTGGAGTAATTGATATTCATATACAAATGACTAAAAAACTAAAACAAAATAATTCTTTGCGACCCCACTCACAAGAATTCATTTCGTTATGGTATTGACGAATTGATATGTGATGATGACGTCATGCAGGTTGTAGAGTGCAGGAAGTTCACAAAAAATTCTAAAGTTTCACCCCCTATAAATTTGTTAATAATAGTCGGATTTTCTTCAGACTTGACCAAATTGTGCGTAATGTTCTTACACTCCCACCAGTTTTCATGACAATCGGTCGAACCGTTTCCGAATAAATCGGGTGTGACAGACAGACAGACGGATAGACAGACACCGCCCTCTTCGGTGCCGTTTGACGTGGAATTTTGGGTATTCAGTTGCTTTGGCTTTGGTTTTATGTGCCAGGCATTCGTTGAACTTTTCTTCAGCCACTAGCTTACGTTCTTCTCTAGCCTTCCCTACTTCCTGTCACTTTGCGGAAGTGAAGTACAATGGAATGGAATGCTCAATATTTTCAAACAGGGTGAAGGGAGTCTCGGGAAAGCTGTAGACTTCTTGAATGGTGAGACTTTTTAAAGCGTCACGAATTTTAGTACGTTGCTTTGGATTAGTGACTGATATGCTCCTAAAGCTAAGCATCGGCTTGGGTGCCAACTCCGAAATTTCAGTTAAATCGCTGTAAGTTATTGAACTGGCGATTGAAGCTGACGATGCAGCAGGCTCGAATATTGAACTGAAGTTTTTCGCTCCGCCACATCGGAGACGCTTCCAAATAATTGCTGTCGCTGCCTTATTTTTTTTAATATTTCTTCATGGAAATTTTGCACAATATTATTCGAATATTATACCTGAATAAATAGATTTTAACTGTATCGTCAAAGAAACCTCACGAAACCTTAGAAAGGAAGCAATTCTTACCGTTGTGTTGATGATCCCTGTTCCATGCGTTCGTAGCGAGTTTGCAATATGACGAATTCCAATGGTGTTCAAATGCTTATTGTTGCTGGAGTATTCGATAAAAATTTGATTGTTCATATTGTAAAGATATTTTGAGACAAATATGTGAATATTTCTCATAATTTCCAAGACGTCAATTCCTTGTTCCAGTTGTTGCGTGGGTAAGTGATCTCCGATTGTAACTAAATTAAATTTATAGTTCCCTAGATGCCGCATTTCACTGTAAGTTCGCCAATCATGCAATGATATTGTTGTCAGGTTGTAGAACATGTTGCTCAGGTAGTTTTCAATCTGGTCTGAAAAGAAAAACAATGTATTGAAATATGCTAGAATTTTTAATATAAAATACAGATTTCGCAAGCACATTTTGTAACGAGATTCATTTCGCCTTATCTTTGTATAGCCACTGAATGACGTTCAGTGATGGCTTCGTGATTACTTAAATATGACCTAGATGCTACATGCGAGCTGATGCATTTGAATATGCGTAGGAAACATCAGACTGCGTGCGGGTATAATCGTTAGTTTATTTTTTTTTGAATAGGTGTTTCATATTCATGGTAAGGTAACCTAATTTAGTGGTAAGCAGAGTTGAGCATATTTATATTTTAATAGAAACAAATACGAATACATTCGTAAAACGGGTTTCTATGAATATGAATACAGTGATGTTGATCTTCGAACCAGTAAATATTTTCGGATTCACATATGAATACGACTGTATTCGTACTTAAAAACGTGAATACGGATGTATTCATATTTACGAGGGGGAATACGAATTATGTTGTATTTAAATATTAGTATTCGGCTGAATGTGCGTCCGAGCTCTCGAAGCGAACGGTCATCAAAAGCAGAAGTTGATCAAGAATCCAGAAGGAAGTATAACGTTCTGGACAGTGGTGCCATTTACGTCCGAAAAAGGTAACTATTATAAGAATATTGAACTAAACAATTTTTGCTACATTCCAGGGCTGCTGCGCACAACAGCAAGTACGGGCTTGGGGACAGGATGTCCGCCAAGAGGTGTAGAATGATACACCCCGAGGAGATGTCATCGGAAGAAGAAGGCAGCTCCCCAGAGTTGCAAGCATTGAACGCGACCCTCCTCGAAAAAATCGAGGGGCTAAAACAAGAAATGGCCGCGACGGTCCAGCAGCTGAACTGTCAGCAAAAAATTATAAAGCAGCTAGAGGATCGCTTGGCATCCCTCGAAGGGAGCATGCCAATCGCAACGTCGGAGCAGCAGCAACGACAACATCTGCAACATGGAGAACGCGAAAAACGACAACATCATCGTGAACAACGGCAACATCAACATGAACAACAACAACACGAGTTACAACTGCAGGAGCAACAACAGAAGGTCAAGATGGAGAAATGTGCGTCGTCATCCAGGAAGAAGGCGACGAATTCAACTTCGTCCAGCGGAGGAAAAAGAAAAACAGAGAAAAGGTGAGTGTAAGTAGAGTTAATGCCCCTCCAACAAACCCTCAGGCATCCTCTCCCCAAGCTACCCGCCCAAAAAATTTCAAAATTTCGCCCATCACTGGGTATAAAATCAATGTTCCTCAATTCTTGAGGGTACTAAAAGAGAAAGCAACCCTAAAAAATACGAGGGCCGATAGGACCCTCATTTTTCCTCAAAGCCTTGAGGATCATGCAGCGATCTTCAATCTTATTAAGGAAAAGAGACGGCATGCCACGACCAGTACCTCTCCGGCTTTAGGGACTCAGTCCTTAGTCATCCGTGGTCTTCATAGAGAGACAGACCCGGCTGACATAATGCGCGAACTCAACGAAGAATACCCGCACCTAAAGTTGAAAAGCGTGTCAAATCTAGTCACGCGAGCCGACAAACTCGCTCACAGCCTGAACCCGGCACTTCCGTTGAAGTCGCAATCGGGGCTGTTCATGGCTACTTTCGAGCCAGAACAAGATCTAAATGAAGCATTTAAGGTGAAATATATCCTTCACCAGAAAATTTCACTTCAAAAAGTCAAGCCGATTAAAGAAGTGCAGTGCTACAACTGCCAAAACTTCCGGCATATCGCCATCAATTGCTCCATCGTGCACCGGTGCGTGCGTGCACGAAAACTCATGTGCGAGGGGAATGCCCAAATCCCACCGCAGACAAACCAACTTGATGAAATTGCGGAAAAGATCATTCGCCCATACTAACGGATAAATTCAGGGCAGAATTAGCACCACAGTTAAAGCTGAAAAAATCACTGTCTCGCAAAACCTAACGGACAAAGAAATCGATGAGGCCATCATATTGGCTACTGATGCCATTAACTCTGCTACACGCAGAAACGCAAAGTTCCTCAAAATCGATGAGATTCAGTTCAATAAACTGCCGCACGAGATAATGAAACACCTGAAAGTCAGGCAAATCTCGCGCAGAAATCTCAAACGAAACTTCCACAAAAATGGCAACAGAATTAACGCGGAATATGAAGTGTTAATTTCTCAGATTAACTGCATTAGTACATTAATCTGTCAAATGGTGAAACAATTCCGTAACAAGGAACTCACCCGCAAGCTAGCGGATGTGAAACCCGGATCTAATATGTTTGAACACATAAATAGGCTAACAGGCCGCAACAGATCCAGAAACTTCGTTCTTACCAATGAAAACATCGGCAGTGACGCTAGGGAAGCTCAAATACTTGCGGAGTCTTTCCTAAATCAACTGAACTCTCCTTCACCTTGTAACAACCAGGCCGCCAGTTCTATTGTAGACACGACAATCAAAGACTTTCTTCATGAGCATTCACTCAAACTACCTTCTCCACCTTTAACCCATCCTGCAAACCAAATGACCCAAAAACCTTTTTGAGCTTATCATAGCTCGGAGCCATCAATGAATGCCTTAACGGCAAGAAAATCAACCGGACCAGATGACATAGCAAATACTGCCATCAAAAAACCTCCCTGGGGCATCAATGAAATTCCTTCTTGCAGTCTTCAACAACTGCATCAATAATGGTTACTTTCCCACTACTTAGAAAGTAGCAAAGATAATCGCCATTAAAAAAAAAGGCGGCTCCCACGAACCACAAAACTTCAGGCCCGTCTCTCTCCTCTCCAACTTGGGCAAGCCCTTCGCAAAAGCATGTACAGCGGGATTAGCCAACATTGCGATCGGAAAAACATTATTCCGACCCATCAATTCGGATTCCGGACAAAACACGGGACCCAAGACGCATTAAGCTGTCTTCACGATTCAGTGAGTAGCAGACTTAACCGTCAATAACAAGCCCACAGTAGTGTGTGCATTAGACCTTAAAAAGGCATTTGATTCCGTGTTGGTCCATGGACTCATCTTCAAATTAATCAGCCTTGATTTCCCTATCCCGGTGATTAGACTTATAATAAGTCTCTTCGAAGGCATTTTTGCGTCAGCGTGAAAAATGATTATTCCGATCTCCTATCGGTCACTTCTCTCTTAGAAAGAGTCTTCGAAAGAACAGAGAATCACCCCAATCCACTCATTAGGCAACTTTATCTGGAGGGTAACTCCACCCCATTGGCCACATTTTTAAGGCCTTGCCAAATTGTGAGCTCTGCATTAAAACCCGCCATTGTCTCCCTCTTCGACACTCCTTACCTGGTAGGGGCGCACAGAGGTTAAGCGCAAAATTGTGAGCACTTCAAAAACATTAAATATAAAAATTAGATTTAAATATTATTTATTAGATTAGATTAAGTTAGAATAAGTAAATAAGCCTTTTCCCATTCGAGGTGCAGGCGCAGTTTTTTTCAAATATATGTTCAGTTTTTTAATCATGAATTGTCAAGATCTATGTGTAACGTAAATACTCCGTAAATAGTAATGTTAGAGAAGGTCGGGCAGACCAAACATTGTAATAGCCACCCGTTTTTTTTAAATATTTAATTATGATACATAAGCTACATTTAGGCTAGAAATAATAAACAAACGCTTTGTATTCAATGTAAGCCACTGATTTTTTGAATAAATGATTTTAAATGAAATAAATGCGTCCGGATGGCTCTAGTGTTTAGGGTGCTAGGCTGTCGTAACGGAAGGTCGCGGTCCAAATCTCATTGGTGGCAGAAGGATTTGGTATCGTGACTGGATGTCGGATACCAGTCGACTCAGCTGTAAATGAGTACCTGAGTCAAATTAGTCAAATTAATCTACAGCAAAGCGTTTTCTTATCTACTGGCAGCAAGGCAGGCAAAGTTGCAGGGCTGCCCTTATATTTTTCTGACACAAAAGCCATGGATTCGTTTTAAGGAAATCTGCGGCGGCTAGGCTGTTCTTCGAGACCGAGAACCTGATAGCAAAATTGTTACAAGCAACGATTTTGGGATAATTCTGTTCCCAGGACCTTGTTGCGGTCAACTTACAATACCAGGTTAATGGCAAGAGGAGATACGCCATGATTACCACTGCTTCCTTACCATATCTCGGCAATAAAATGTTGGCGATTAAGGACTCCTTTGACTGTAGAAGATGAATCGGAAACTCTGAATCGCACACTTTTCAAATGCTTTGAAGAGGCTTGTCCCATTTCCCCGAAACCAAAACGGTAAAATGGTGAAATCAAGAGCTGGCAAGACTCAGCAAATCAACCAGACGACTTTTGAATCGTGCTTATAAAAGCAATAAGAATGAAGACTGGTTAGATTTCCGTAACTCACAACATGAATATAAGAAGCTCGTAAAGTGTTCGAAACGAGGTAGGTTTGTGATGCCGCCAGAGAGCACAGTGCCGATGAAACCTTCATTAAGTGGATCTATGCTATGCTATGTTGACCGCTACCTAACAACAGAAGCGACGGAAGGCTACTCCCAAAGAGATGCGCTATCGCCACTTCTCGTAAGTATATTGATCGACTCACACTACTATGACGTGGCTGGCCTAGTTGTTAGTCTTGATCTGGCAATGGTGTATACAACACGCCGATTTAATTGACAGTTGGTGTTTTAGGCATGAACTTTCAGTAAATCCGAATAAAACCTCAATGGTATTATTTACAAAAAGGAGGAAACTGAATTGCATTTAATGAGGGAAGGAGTGAAATACCGGGGTTGTATGTGTTTTGTTTTCTTTCGATTATATCGACGAAAGACTTCGCGAAGGTCCCATTTCGAGCAACGTGACGGAACGTTTTCTCGAATACTAGAGAAAAACTCCAGCTGAATATGGCCAACGTTTGAACGAATCCATGCCACTGGCCAATGAAGACTTATATAATGCTAAAAATCTCCATAACGAGTATTAACTAGTCATTTGTTTGCAGCAACTGTACAGCTATACAGTAAAACCTTTCTAAGTCAAATTCTTACTTGCCACGAAAAGTTTAGATTGACTAGAATTTTCCAAAAAAGAAGAGCTCGAGACAATCTTAATAATAAGACAATATTATATTGCCGATCATTAAAAAAAGAATCAATTACATATTCCCAATAGATTCAGAGAAAAATGTACTTTTCAGGAAAATTTAATATCTAAAAAAAAAAATGAAAAAAATAAACAACTTTCGACTAATTTTTGGATTTTTTGAATTTTTGAATCCACCTTAAGGACCATTCTAGTTTTAGAAAAATTTTCCCGTTTTTTTTTTCTTTTAACATATTTTGATAGATAATATGTTCAAGAATAACTATATAAAATATTGTATTGATGTCCACATTCGCTTTAATTCTATAAGCATATTTTGAAGCGTGCCTAAGGCGGCTTTTTCTCAAACATGACAAATATGAAACATCAGAAAACTGATGCGGTAGGTAGCACAGACAAAAATTTAGTGAAACGATTTAATGCAATTTTGTTTATATACTTATGCCATAATTATGTAACTACTGGATGCACTGGCAAATTTTTGAAATTTGCGATCATTTTCCCAACAAGAAACACGGCGAAAATCGCTAATGCTATATTCAACAGCTTCCCAAACTCCCAAAATTTACAATATATGGTCAAATTTAGATGATCAGATTTATTGAATTGATTTCAATTCATTTGGAAAGCATACTCCGTGAGCTTTTATCTCTCTCTATTCTTGCGATTTGCGGCGCCACCTCGTTTCCTTCTTTTTCGTAACCATGAAATTTTCATCTTAAGGATTCAAGTCTTTCTGGTTTCTTTTTTTGGAACGTATATCATTTTAATGCCCTGTTTTAAGCGTTCACACTAACACCTCTTAAGAAATTAAAAATCAAAATCGAATGTTCATGTAAGATGCATAATCTCTAAATTTTTAAAGTAACAGTTTTATTTCCGTTGTAAAGAATATTGTATTCAACGTGGTACATTATGCAATGATAAAATTATTTGCAAATTAGCGATTCATTTTTCGATTCATCCCTTATCGGGTATTTTTATTGTAGCTCATTCTCACCGTCGCTTTCGTTGCTTGAAATCTGGCCAACGTGTTCCAGAATTTGAGGTTCATCAAGAATGTAAACTATCAGAAATACCGTAAGGACACAATACAGTACCGTTAGAAGTCACCCTACTCACAAACTCCTCGATCGTTGCCATGCGTTTTTGATTAGGTTCCACGCACCATATTCTTGCAATCTGTCAAAACATTGATCTGCACTTAACACTGAATGTAGGTATTCTGAATAGAACCACTTTTAATAGACACTTTAGGCATAAATTTCGTATATCACAAATCCGGTCCCGTGGAGAACATCATGCACAAAACTGGATCTGGGGTGAGACTTCTGCGGGGTACACTATTTTTGCATTGAAATTTCTGTCTGACGTTAGTTTGTGAATATACTGATGCTAACACCAAACAGATCAAGAGACAAATCAGCGGAGTGGGAAAGGTGATGGAAAGCAAGAGAGGGGAAAATAAAATGGACGAACGATTAACGGTTTCGGTTCAACGGCCCAAATCGCCGAGAATTACGAGATAGTTACGTCACACGTGTTGGATATCCCCCGGGAAACCCTTTTACCAGAACCCGATACAAGATCACAATACGTTATTACGAAACACACCAAATATAATTAGGGTTTTACGCGAATTTGTAGGGAGAGTAAAACCCGTAATTAAAGGAATGTATCCTGGGTTTTTTTTAGCGATATATATAACTGGCTTTTCCAGGATAGTAACTAAGGACATTATGTAAATAGAAATAAGAAAGAGAAAGGAATAGAAAATAAATGTATAAATACGCTGACTCACAGCTTGTTAAAGCAGTCTGAGTCCGAGCTACATAATGATCTAAGTGTAAAATCGAGTTTTTTCTTCGTTATTCGCTCAAGAGGATGGGACACCGCAACCACGGCACCCTCTACACGTAACTGGCGCAGTCGGCCGTTCAACTACCAAGGATTTTATTTTCAGTGTTATATGCGAAAAAAAAAGTGGCGTGGGTGCAAGATTTAGTGGATGCCCTACCGACGTTGGAGCGTAAAGAAAATAATCCGCAAGTGAACAAATACAAAACGAAGAACATGGACTTCAAAACGATAACTGCACACATAAGCTCGTTGCCCAACTTCATGGGGGACCAGCACGATCTTCATACTTTTATAGGCTCGATCGACTCAATCCAAAAGATGATTCAGACTTTTTCAGAAGATCAACAAACGCTCATCAACTATCAAATCATGGGAAAGCTTCTGGGAAAACCGAAAGAAGTCGTCAACGCCTTGCCATCAACGCAGTGGACTTCGATTAAAGGGGCACTTCTATTGCATTTCGACGAACCGGAATCAGAATCCAGACTTATGGAGAAAATACTGGCAGCACACTTCACAACTCCCGCCGAACTATACGAGTATGTAAGTAAGTACTTGAATATTATTTGCAACAAAATTAAAACGAATGTTGCATATACAGCAGAACAAGCTGCAAATGAGATTAAATTAAGAAGGGAAATGGTGAAATATTGCTATATTGATAAATGTCCAGAGCCTGTAAGGGGAGTGCTCTGTGGGCATAAGCCCGACACTTTAGAGGCCGCTTACGCAGTTTTAGTGAATGCGGGATATCTTCGATTTAGTGTAAATCAGAACAGAAACTCATCCCAATACAATAATTATAGTAATACTTTCCGAAATCATGTTAGTAATCGTAATAACGCTCCGAATCAATTCAACCGAAACAGAAATTTTTCTCAATACGATAATACTTTTAGGAATCAAGTTAACCATAATCTTAATCATAATTACCCTCCGACTCAATTCAACACAAGCAGAAATTCTTCTCAAAATAATTATTCCAACAACAATTTTCGTAATCAAGTTTGTGAACCTAATAACAATCAGACTCAATTTAATCACCGTCAGAATTCAGGAAACTACAATCAGAGACCACATAGTCGGAATTTCAGGCGATCTTTCAATGCCTACCGATGTCTCAATGAATACAGCTACCACTTCAGGATCTTCATTACATATGGGCTTCGAAAAATTTTCGATTACCAGCCTCGGAAGACTCCCAATTCTTCGATTAACCATCGAAGGAAGACCTTTAAAATGTCTAATTGATACTGGCAGTACTCATTGCATTATGAACTCAAAATTAGTAGGTCATAATCGGCGATATCCATTAGATAAACCCTTCATCATGAGCACCATACATAAAAAAGAAGAAATAAGATATGGTTTAAAAACTGAATTTCCATCCGAGTTTCGTACAAAACATTATATTGGGTGGAAGTTAATCGATTTCGTATCCAATACATTCGACTGTATTATCGGTCAAAACGCCCTCTCCGGTACGCAAGCAATTTTAGACTTTTCAAAAAATATAATTACAATCAATAATATTTCACTGAGCTTTATCCAAGAAGGGGAAAATTATTCAATGATAGCAAACGAAGTAAGTAACATTTTTAATAAAGAGAGTTCTGAAAATCCCGAAATCTCAGTTAATCCAAATAATGAGACTAATTATACAACCGAAGAAGATTTAATGATAGAAAGAATTAAGGATGAATTTGCCGACATCCAATATGACAAACATAAGAAACTAACTTTCACTCACGAAATAAAGCATGAGCTGAAGCTAACGACTTCTGAACCCATATATCAACAAAATTATAGGTATCCGTACTCCCTTAGAGATTTCGTCAAGCGTCAAATAAAGGAAGATTTAGAACAAGGTATCATCGTACCGTCCAAGTCTCCGTATAATTCCCCAGTATGGGCTGTGCCTAAAAAAAGCAACGAACATAGGTTGGTGATCGATTTTAGAAAAACCAATAATTTAACCACTGCTGATAAATATCCGATTCCTCAGATCGACGATATACTTGGTCAATTAGGTAACGCTAATTATTTTACAAGTATACACTTGGCAAAGGGCTTTCATTAAATTGAGATAAGGCCCGAGGATAGGCATAAAACCGCATTTTCAACAGACGAAGGACATTTTGAATTCACACGGATGCCTTTTGGTCTAACAAATGCACCGTCAACCTTTCAGAGGTTGATGAATTCAATATGGAAAAATGTAAATGATAATATCAAATGCAATCAGTAAATAATTCGGAAAAAAATTGAATTAATTCGGAAGAAAGCAAAATCACAAGCACTCAGTTCACAGTCGATCGAATTGGCAACGAGAGTTACCCAGTAATCAAGACTCGACCACTATCTCGTTGGAATGGTGCTTCGAGCTCGAATTACGACACCACTTAAAATCCCCTCTGACAATCAGGTAAGGGTGAATACTGAAGCCATCTACAACACAGCACTCTGCGACACCTATAAGAAGTACATGGATCCCGCATTAACGGCATTCAACAGAGATCCTCGAGATGAAGCATCAACAACTGTTCTTCACAACCACCTGAAGAATATTATCATTGATACGGCCACAAAGATATTTGGCGCCAGCCGCAAAAGGAGTCGGAACGGCTGGTTTGACGACGAATGTAAGCTGGCTACGGAACGGAAGAATGCCGCATACCGAAAAATATTACATTCTCAAAGAACACGGGCACGCGCGCAGACTAATCACGAACTCCGTCGACAAGAGAAGCGACTTCACAGTACTTTGATGAGCTACTGACCAACCAGAACATCGACGAATTGGAGGTCCCGCCAACTGAAGACGACGGACAAATACTGCCACCACCAAGAATAGGAGAACCAGTCTGTGCAATTCATCGGCTTAAAAATCATAAGTCGCCAGGTGCCGATAGAATTACAGCCGAATTAGTTAAGTATGGAGGCGACCAATTACACCAAGAGGTTCATCAAATTGTGCTCAAAGTATGGGACAGCGAATCAATGTCTGAAGATTGGCAACGAAGCATTATCTGTCTCATACGTAAAAAGGGAGGTATCACACAGTGCAGCAATTATAAAAGTATCACGTTGCTGGGTACCATCTATAAGATATTCTCCGCTATCTTGCTAGGTCGGATAGCTCCATACGCTCAGAACACCATTGACCGATACCAAAGAGGCTTCTGCGGCAAGCGATGGAAAAGCTGTTGGAATATGGACTCCAGTTGCACCATCTATTCATCGATTTGAAAGTCGCCTATGATAGCATAGCCACGGTAAAACTGTACACGGCCATGAGAGAATTCGGTATTCCGACGAAATTGATAAGACTGACTAGGCTGACTGTGACCAATGTGCGAGGCCAGATAAAAGCAGCAGGATCACTCTCAAGACCATTCGACATCAACAACGGTCTACGACAAGGGGATGCCTTATCATGCGTCCTCTTTAACCTGGCCCCGCAGAAATTGATTCGTGATGCTGAGGTGAATACGAGGGGCACGATCCTCTTTAAGCCCACCCAACTACTGGCGTATGCTGACGATATCGAAATCATGGCAAGAACGACCCGAGACGTAAAAACTGCTTTCAATCAAATCGAGTAGGCGGCGCGAGAACTTGGGCTGCACATCAATGAGGCCAAGACAAAGTATATGGTGGCAATGTCAGCACCAAAAACCAACCAACAACATCAAACCGCACTGGTCAAACGGGAAGAATCAAAGTAGGAGACTACAACTTTGAGACCGTTGATAATTTCTCCTATCTAGGGTCGAAAATCACAACCAATAGCAACTAAAACGATGAAACTCGCGCACGGTTATTGTCAGCCAACAGAGCCTATTTCAGCTTACAAAAACTGTTCCGCTCGAAACGTTTCACCATAGGGTCAAAGCTCTTACTGTACAAGACAATGATCTTGCCAGTCCTCATTTATTCCTCAGAGGCTTGAGTTCTTAGGAAGAAGAATTGCGAACTCTTAGCCGCGTTTGAAAGAAGAATCCTCCGACGAATTTATGGCCCCCTACATGAGGATGGACGATTCCGTAGTCTACATAACGGCGAAATCTATGAGCGACACTATGACCGTCAGGGTGTGGATAGACCCCGGCTCAAGAGGTTACGATGAGCGGGTCACTTTATCCGTATGGGGTTAAAGGGTAGAAAAAGAAGACGAGGCAGATCCTGCCTGCGATGAGCGATGGCGTAGATCAGGACACCAGACAGCTTTAAAGGATACCGAATTGGCGGACCTCGACGCAAAACGGAGTTCCTTATTAAAGCAGGCCTAGACCGGATACCGGTTGTTGCGCCGTTGATGATGATGATTGTCCAGAACTCGCGAAACAGACATATGGGGAAGAGTCCTTACTATACGATTCGACGACATAAATCATTTTTGTTAGCCGGGAATTCATTTTAGATGGTCCACACTCTAAGAGACCATCAACGTCAAGCGGAAATACCGCTTAAAATGAGAACGATCTTCTCAGGTCAAATCGTCATATCACAATAGGAATGATGAGGGATGGGTTAAAATGGGGTGGAAAATCAAATCAATACTGTTCCTTAGTAGAATAAACAACCAACAAGCTTCCTCACTAGGATGAGAGCATCCAAAAGATGTGAGACATTTTTAAGGCTCTACCGGAGTGTCCGTCTTTCATTTCTATTACCAAATCTGAGGAGGACTCCGCAAAAATATAGATGCCGAAGAGAACTATAAGAGAACACTCTTGTTATTTGAATATAGGTCAACGTTTGGTATATGAAAATCCCTCACATTATTTTCTTATGATACATCCAAAATGCGACCCAGTTTGATCAATTGAGTCCTAGCTAGAGATTACTTGCGTACCTCTCACATAGGATGGACGCAGTTCCAGATAATCGCCACTTACCCTAAGTAGGGCAAGTGCATCAGTCAGACCTACGCATTCTGTTTTTGAGTAACAGTGGTGGTTATTTCAAGTACTACTTCAATAAAGCGGTACAATAAGAACATCAGAGCACAGTCTCAAGGTGGTATTTGTGTTGAAATGGTTGGACATCACGCTCGGTGATGTTAGCGATATAAACGACGACTCATAGGTATCCTTCAATGCTGACATTTATAAAAACCAAATTTGACTTAGCACTTACATCATCATTCTTTTTCGTCGCGGCTCGACGGTCGGTAAACAAAGTACCGTTCTTGTCATTAACGCAACAGAAGTGTTCCATATCCTGTGTGTTCGTGTCGGCTTTTGGCAAGTCGCTGCTTCCCAGTTAGCATTCTTATAAGTTTTTTTTATCTTTTTTATTGTTGAGGAGCTTGAAGTATAGGCATTTCTTTTCACGGACCCTCATTTCAAGATCATCATTCCAAAGCCAAGTATCTCGGTTGGTGTACTGCTTACCTGGCTTGTTGACCCCGAGGGTTGTAAAGACCGCTTTATGGATCGTGTCTTTAATTTGGTTCCACGATTCTTCCACTTTCGTAATGGTTGGTAACCGCGTAAGTGAGATCATTTCTTCTATTTTCTCACGAAATCGCCGCCTCACGCTGTTTGTTGGAAAACAATGTCTTGAAAAAATACTTCACCTTTCCCTAGACACAACATGCTGGTTTACTTGACTATGTTCACAACGCCTTGATATGCATTGCTTCCTTAAATTATTTTGCATTTCTTCAAAAAAAAAAGAAGAAAACTAGACTTTTATAACCTATAATTCCAATCCTATCGCCATTCTACCCAAAAAATGAGTAAGTTCGACCCAGTTAATACATATATATCGAAGCAAATTTTTCCAACTTACCTTTTAGAACCACGTGGAATCCATTTATCTGCACGGGAGAGATATTAACCAAATCGCGGCAATCTTCTAATCCATTAGTAAATGGATTGGGCTTGTTCTGTGCCAAATTCTCATGAACATGGATTCGGAGGAATGTCTCAATTTGTGCGCACAATTTAACCGCTACCTCCTGCCGATATTGTTTATAGTGCATTTTACTGAAGCTATCAATTGTCTTAAAATTGTTCATTGCATAGAGTTCTTCAAAATTTTTACTGCAAGTATCCGCTGATTGTACTAAATACTTCATTGACGTGTAGAACGCATGGGGCGTCAAACTTTGACTTCCTTTTATATCAATAACTTGCTTAAGATACACAATTAGGATAGACTGATGCCAATACATGAAGGATGGATCACATAATCGCTCAATATTTGATTGTAGGTCAGAAAGCAGAATAAGGCGGTTGAATATTTTATGAAGCTTTTGGAGGTGTTCTGGTGTCAAGACACGCATTGGATTAGCGAAGTTCAAAGCCAAGGATGCTATAAGCATTCGACATTTTGTCGCTGGACCGTATACACACTTCTCTGCTATTTGAAGGGCCGATAGTGTGTCCAGATTTCGTTCATTACGGGATGGCTGAGTTGCTAATTTTTTCTACCAAATAATAAAAATAAAAGGAGATTACTCAAAGTACATAACTAGTGACAATTCCAATAGTCTTACCTTCACTGTTGCGATAATGAATAGCGTCTTGTAGGTTAGATATTGTATTACACACTGTATGATCTGGCCGATTTTAACAAAATTATTTTGAAATGTCAATTGTGCAATCCTGAGGTACTCGATTAATTTGCATATTGACAGTAGGGTAGGTTTGGCCATTTTCAGGTGCAAAAGCACATGTAGATTTGTTATTGATTTAATCAGATTGGACAGCTGTCCGGCATATTTTAGACCTTGCAGGAAAAGGCCACAAAGATTTTTGAAATGAACCACCTGAAATTTATGTGTAGCGGAATTAAGGACGCTGTTCATCTTCAGGCACCAAGTGAGAGTCTGTGAATATAAATAGTTCTGATAGAAAGGAATCGATTATTAATCCTGAACTAGAATTATTACCAGTGAGCAATACTGCTTGGTTTCCTGTGAGATTACTTGGATTTTAGTTTGCAAATAAACTTGACGTAAGGATATCCTTTCTTGCAAGTATTTGTCGTAACTCTTCATGAGAGTCTGAGCATGTTTTTTGAGGAACTGTTCCGGACTCCACATAATGTTTCCGATCAATGTTATCCCAACGTTCTAAAACAAAGATACAGAAAAATGTAAACATGAACGGAAACAAACTGCTGTGTGTAATAAGGACTAACTAATAAAATTCTGATTTGATAAAAGAAAAAATATATATCAGGGTTTGGTCACACATAACTCTTATTACAAGCGATGTCATATTGTCATGACCCCGGCCATTAGGGGCAGATAAGATATCCGTCCGAATGGACTAGCACGAGCAAAATCGATCTCAACTACGGGGGGAAAGCTATTCCAAAATCCGAAGCGAAAAAAGCGATAATGGACGGTGCACAACCGCCCGTACCTGAGTGCCGATCAACTTAAGAGGCTTGCACCAAGATAAGTTTGAAATTCACTCTTATCGGGAAAACACTGCATATAAAAAAGGGTTAAAAATAGAAAGAGAATTTACGATTCAACCGCATTAATGTTTAACTGTGATCAGCAGTTGAAGGAGACCAGCTTATTTTTCTTCAGTTTTAAATGACTATAAGTGGCAACTTCCGCCGCCCTTCCCAAAGCAATTCCTACGAGAAAACAAAATCGGTTCAATGTTTATATGCAGCTTATCCTAGAGTTATGAAAATTTACAGTAATATAGACTTTAATATGAAGCATGATATCCCCAAGTTTGATCAAATCGGACTATTGCTGACAAAATTACAGTAGCTCAAAATTGTCTTTTCCGTGTAAAATTACTATTAACAAAGCCTTTCACATCTGAAGCGCCGCGATTCCAAGTTGCGGTGCACTCAGAACGGAAGTACAGGAAGAAGAAATTGCAGATTTTTGGCATTAAGAAAACGCTATGCGGTAGAGAGCAGTTAAGAGTTAAACGAATTTTCAATGCCAGTTTGGGAGAAGCCAATGGGAACACAGGGATTTACCATGAGTTCCGACTATTCCAACAAACTCCCATACATAATCCTAAGGAAACCTACTCCAAGCACTTGCACCCTCCTTTCCACAGTTATCAACCACTCCTCAACGCCCATTTCCCCCATTGATTGGGACACTGCTCTAGAACTACCAACCCCAAACACAAGTCACAACAGAATACCGGAAACTGAACGCTTCGAGTATAAAGGTGTTGTGTTCCTCTTATGTGAGGAACTCTCTATGCACGGTTTTCATTTGCGCATAATTGAAAATATAGAATGTTCCATCGTTAATTCCAGATGTACATACATATCAAAGATATAAATTTTGTGCTTATTCTAGGTAGGAAGTGTGTTCATCAATGCCATTGCACACGTATTATGGAATTGATGCACTTAGCTGAAAAAGAATGAATTACAATGTGTTCATCACCAGAAAAAGGTTTGCTATTGAATGGAAATTTTACCAAGTTCTGTCAGCATTCGACAATTTTGCATTTTTCATATATAGCCGGCACTGAGAACGAAGCCGACACTGTGCCATATTTACACATTTATTGCAATTCCAATTGCATTAGCAAGATGATATTTCATTGATTCTGCTGATATCTTAGTGTTGTAGAAGGAAGAGTCGGCGGCCATTTTGTGTGTTCGTGTAATGTGTAATAGTGTGTAATAGTAAGTACTTGCCGTGGTGGATGTCCCCGAGCAATATGCGATGAAACTCCTTAACAGCGGGAGAATCAAAATCGGATGGGTAGTATGGAGGGTACGAATGGGGATAGTCCCCACCAAGTGCTACAGGTGTCTGGACTATGGACACACGTCAGCAGCTTGCAAGGGTCCGGACAGGAGGACAGCATGCCGGAGATGCGGCCAAGCGGGTCATCAAGCGAAAACTTGCAAGGAAAGCGAGAGTTGTGTTCTCTGCAGGGATCGTGGTGCGTCTGCCGAAAGCGTCGCACACACTGCGGGCTCGGGACGGTGTCCGATCTTCAGGGCGGAATTGGAGAGGGCTAGGGTGCGAACGCCATGATCCGCATTTTGCAAATTAACATGCACCGGAGTGCAACCGCTCACCAGTTGCTAGCGCAGTTTGCTGCGGAAGTAAATGCTGATCTAGTGCTGATTAGCGAGCAATACCGAAACAAGGACCCGTCCTCATGGTATCTGGACTTATCGGGCACCGCTGCCATCTGGGTTCGGGACGACGTTCGACTTCGTGTTCTTGCCGAAGGCCGGGGGGACGGATTTGCCTGGATCCGGTGTTTAGGGATAACGTTTTTTAGCGTTTACCTGACGCCGAATGAGTCGATTCCGGACTTTCAACGCCGGCTTGATGCTCTGGAGGACGCCGTTTCGAGCACGGAGGGACGAATCCTGGTTGGCGGTGATTTTAATGCCAGGGCTCTTGAATGGGGCATGCCTCAATCAGACTCCAGAGGGAAACGGATTCTGGAAATGGCGGCGAACCGGCGAGAAACACCGGATCCACGCCAACGTTCGGCGCTCAAGTTGTGAAGGAAGCATTCCCGACATCACTTTTGCGTCGGAATCTCTGGCATCATCGGTGGACGGGTAGCGAGTCCTAGAAGACTTCTCGGCAAGTGATCATCAGTACATTGCGTTCGAAGTGCTTGACGCTACTTGCCGGCGAGCACCAACACGACGTTCCCCCTGCGTGTGGAATGTCGCGAAGGTGAACATCGGAAGGTTCGTCGAAGCTCTTGGAGCAGGTAGGGCCGCACTGGGGGGCACTCCGGGGGGTGGTGGTGTCGCAGCTGACACCGTCGTAAATTCAGTGATGAATCTGATAACGACGGTGTGTGAGGCTTTCATGCCCCGGAGAGGCCCCAGGTGCGACAAGCCTTCTATGTACTGGTGGACGGTGGAAATTGCCGACCTGCGGAAGGGGTGTCATAAGCTCCGCCGTTTAGCACAACGTTTGTACGCCAACGAGGAGGCATGTGCCATAAAGGCACAATATAGATCAGCAAAAAGGAGACTCCGCAGCGCTATAAATAAAAGCAAAGCTCGCGGCTGGCAAAATCTTGTTAATGAGGTGAATGATGACCCGTGGGGACTTGGCTATAAGCTTGTCACTCGGAAAATCGGGGCTCTGCGGAAGCCCTGCATACTGAGCACCGACCAGATGGACCGCATTGTGCGGGCATTGTTCCCCAGACACCCTGTACGGGTTGATGTAAACAGCGCGGAAAGCCTCGTGGATTGCCCCCTTTTCACAATGGGAGAACTCGAAGAAGCGGTTCTCACTATGAAAAACAGGAAGGCGCCAGGCCCTGATGGCATCCCGGCGGAAGTTTACAAACTGGTGTTCCGCCAACGGCCAGAATTGCTGCTCGAAGCGTTCAACGCGTGCTTGAAGGAGGACATTTTTCCTTCTCGCTGGAAAGTGGCCAGACTCGCGTTGATCCGTAAGGGTAAAGGAGATCCGGAGCTCCCGTCTGCATACCGACCGCTGCGTATGCTTGACACGGCCGGAAAAATGCTCGAGAAGCTCATCAGGGGTAGACTCGCTGAAGCGATCCGTGCTGCCGGGGACTTATCCGCAAGGCAGTTCGGGTTTAGAACAGGGAAATCTACAGTGGATGCTGTTATGGAGGTCGTAGATGCGTTTAATCGAGCCGGGGCGCACAGCCGCCGATCTCGACGGATAGTGCTCCTCATAACGCTTGACGTCAGAAATGCCTTCAACTCCGTAAGATGGACAGATATGCTAGGCACACTAGAGAACTCCTTTCACGTGCCAAGCTATCTCTTGCGGATATCGAGGGATTATCTGAAAGACCGCTCCCTGTTCTATGAGACGCTAGAGGGCCAGAGGAGGATGGAAATCACGTCGAGAGTAGCGCAGGGATCCATCCTAGGGCCGGACCTCTGGAACGCTTCCTACGATAGTCTGCTGAGACTCGATATGCCTGAAGAGTCGCGCCTGATCGGTTATGCAGACGACGTTGCGGCACTTGTTGCCGGACGCACTGTTGAACAGGCGCAAAGCAGACTTGGCATATTGATGCGACGGGTAAGCGGATGGATGACTGCTCACGGTTTGAACCTTGCGCTGGAGAAAACCGAAGTAGTCATCCTGACCAGAAGGAGAATCCCGACCTTGCGTCCCATATCGATCGGCGAGTTGACTATAGAGTCAAAACCAGCGGTTAAATACCTTGGTTTAATGCTCGACTCGAAGATGAGCTTCTTCGAGCAAATCGAAGCAGCAGTGGACAGGGCTGCAGCTGGAGTCGCGGCCTTGAGTCGGCTAATGGCGAATGTTGGGGGCCCTATATCAACTAGGAGACGTCTCCTCATGGGAGCAACGCAGTCCGTCCTTCTCTATGGTGCGGAGGTATGGGCTGATGCCCTTGACAAGGAGGTGCATCGTAAACCCCTAGCTCAAGTGCAGAGGCGGGGAGCTTTGCGAGTGGCGTCTGCTTATCGCACTGTCTCCGAACCGGCTGTGATGGTGATCGCGGGAGTGATCCCCGTTGCCCTCCTTGCCAAGGAGCGCAAAGCTATCTATCGCTGTAAGGGCGAAAACTTAAGAGAAGTGGTTGCCCGTGAAGAACGTCAACGCACCCTTAACGAGTGGCAAGTTTCTTGGCAAAATGAGCCAAGGGGCAAGTGGACTGCGCGGCTCATCGACAAATTAGACCCGTGGTTGAACAGAAAGCACGGTGAGATTGATTATTTCCTTACCCAACTTCTAAGTGGGCATGGAGGTTTTCAGTCTTACCTGCACAGGATCGGGAAGGCGCGATCTCCTGATTGTGTGTTCTGCAATAGAGTGCCGGATGACGCTGAACACACCTTTTTCTCTTGCGAGAGGTGGGATGGCCTCCGCCAGCAGCTTTATGCAGACACAGGGGAGCTCTCTCCAGACAACATTGTCAGAGAGATGCTGAAGAGCGCTGGCAGCTGGAATCGTATTGCGCATTATGTTCGGGCTCTTCTTACTACGAAGAAGATTGAACTCGACCGGCAGAGGGATGGGATGGTAAGGGGTTCCCTAAACTAACAACTCCCTTCCTCCCCTCCCCTCCCGTTGGTGAAAGGAATTCCCTGACTTGAAGGCTCCCAAAGCCGGGAGAGCGGGAGGGCTAGCCCGAAGTATTGTGTCAAACGGTTCCAGGCTAGTTCTCTGATGACAGGGAGGTGTTTAGTTGGTAGTCCGCCAGCGTGCTGTTGCGGGAGTCCAACACTCTGTGCGTAAACGCATTCACCTACCCTACTCCAAAAAAAAAAAAAAAAAATAGTAAGTACGTTGCATTTATCTTATGTATATTGGAATGATGACTAGTAGCGCACTTTATATATTGCGCACGCTGCTCTATACTTGATTTTGTAAATAATAAAATGTATTTCTTGCCGTTTTTCCGAAATATATGTGTGTGTTTGTTATATTTCATTCCCGAAATGTCCGTGTACAGTATGTATTAATGAATGATGATGATGACAACTTTTCCCCTTACAGCTAGACTCTTTTGCACGTTTCCGTATGCTAGATTTTTGAGAAATATGTGTGTACATATTGGAAAAACTTATGACATTCGTATGTACGTACAAGTATGCACTATTATAAGAGTGTTATGCAGACTATGATTGGAAGCGAATATATGTAGATGTTGATAGCTGTTCTATAGGAAATATATTTTTACACATGTGGCGAGTATGTACATAAGTAGTATTGTTGTATTTTCGTATTGCAGCATTTCTGTATTCGATATTCCCATTGCATATACGCGATTATAGATGCGATTTTGAAATTTCTAATTGGAAGTACATACATCATACCCTAGACATTTTCTTTATGTATTCCAATGTGTGTTCATCAATTCCATTGCGCACGTATTATGGAATTGATGCACTTAGCTGAAAAAGAATGAATTACAATGTGTTCATCACCAGAAAAAGGTTTGCTATTGAATGGAAATTTTACCAAGTGCTGTCAGCATTACCAAGAAAATAAAAAAATAAAAGTGATAGTATTGCACGCTGTAAACATGCTAGAATTTGTTTCGCGGAATATTTCAGTGATTTGCTTATTTTGGGTGTTTTTGAAAATATTCATGCGTCTTTGAATATTTTCGGGTTTAGTTTTTCTATGCAAATGGCGCAGTGAAAAATTATACATAGTGAAACCTCAACAAATTCGCAGTCAACGGTGAGTTGGAAATTTCAAAATTTTGAAATGTCATTGCCTATTGTTGGTAAACGGCAGTTGCTGCGTTTAGTAAAAAGTGAAAAGTAGATATTATTAGGGATGTTAGAAGGCCGCATATCAGAGGGAAATGCAGATATTGCCGAAAGCGTGCAAGCGGATTATTTCAATAGCAATAATCCACCTGAATTTAAAACATGTACCTATTAGTTTGAAGAAGATAATATTCTAGTATTAATTAAAGGGCTGAAAATTTTCCCATAACGGTAAAGCAAACGGCAAAGACCAGTCGAAATTCCTTGTCATTTGCCTTATTCTTATGACTTAATTTTAATTTGAATAGAAGTGACAGAAAATTCTAACGCATCCGTATATTATCAATTAAGATGGGAATTAAAATTTAAATATGTTAACTCGCATTGAAATGATCCTCACAATTTAAACCTGACTCCAAAGAAACTGGATTCCGTCAGACGATGGCGATCTTCCGAAAATCTCTTTTCGTAACAGCCAAAAAAGCTTTCTGCGGGGTTGTTCTGTAGTTATTTGTGCAGCAAAGCACGAAACAATATTTCATCGTCCTCCTTGATATTTCACGCGGCAAATTAGCTTTGACAGTTTTTTACTTTTATGTGTAACTGCCAGTTGCCAGGATACTGAACTTTCTTGGCTCGAGTTGTGAACTCACAAAATATGCGCAGGCTTTCCAATCTGTTTAAATTTGGTTGAAATTTAAAATGCTAATAATTTTAAACACATTTTTTTTTTTCAAAAGCGATCTTTGAGAGTTAGATTGCATCATAGAAGTGACTTTTGTCATTATTGAAAATAAGACAGGGAGTCTATTATTATTATGGGTAACTGCACTTAAATTTACGTGTTACGTTATACATTATATGTACCATTACATTATCTTTTCAGATTCGATTTCTGAAGAAGTTGCAAGTTTCATTTAACTGTTCAGTTTCCATTGGTGTTAAAGCTGGCCTTTGTACCGTTCCATTGGTGCATTGGTTGTAGAAAGTAAGAATACTTTGAAGGGATTTGGAAGGGAATGTAGTTAAAGGCAGCGTTTACACCGTTAGTGCTTTATTCCAGAGAATACTCTTATATTCTAAATCGCCCATACCTAGAATGCTAAAAATATACACAAAATAGCAACGGCCGTATTATGTAAAACTGTTACTAACCATAATTTATATTGAGCAAAAACAAGGAACAATCTAATTTGGTAATTGTTTTATTGAATAGTTAATTGATAACTTAGATAGATATTCAGCTCCTGTAGTTGATGGTATAGTGGTATATCCTCGCCACGTTACGGTTTCCTCATTCCCTGGCTCGCAGGAATCGCTTCTGCACTATGTTGGCAAATGTGAGCCAAAGTAACTTTCAGGCTCACCATAATGATGGTGATCAGAGGGTAGTATAGGTCCCAGGCCGAAACGTGGATTGGTACCTACGATGAAGCATAAAACCTGGGAAACGCCTACTGAACCAACACCGACAGCTCTACTACCAAACCCTATCTCAAGCTCCACGTGGTGACCGCTGGGAGCTCTTTCTTAAAGAATAGCTGCAGACGGAGAAGGATGAAGGCGGTACAAATTGTACCGACTGGTCCTCCAGGTTGGGGGCTGGGTAGGGCTGACAACCCTACACGGAAAACCGAAGTTATGAAGCACAGCAAGAGCCTCGGACTGGACGAATAATAAAACGGCGAACCCGGTAACGACAAAGGAATAACGATTTGCGCGTTTTTTCATGGAACGTGCGCTCTCTGTACAGAGATGAAGCTGGAAAGCAGCTAGCCAATACCCTGTTCCAATATATGGCTGATGTAACAGCGTTACAAAAGATGCATAACCGCAGTCAAGAGAGATCCTGGAAATGAAGCATCAAGAAATAATCTTCACGATCACCTGAAGATCTGATTTCCGAAAGAATGGACATATTGGAGCGATGGGTTGAGTATTTTGATGAACTACTGAACAACCAGAACATCGGCGAGTTGAAGGTCCTCCCAAATGAAGGCAACGGACAAATACTGCCAACCCCAAGTATAGAAGAAACAGTCCGTGCAATTCATCGGCTTAAAAATCATAAGCCGCTAGGTACCGATCTAATTACAGCCGAATTGCTTAAATATGGAGGCAACCAATTACACCAAGGGGGTCATCAAATTGTGGGACAGCGAATCAATGCCAGACGACTGGCGACGAGGCATTATATGTCTCATACATAAAAAGGGAGATATCACACAGTGCAGCAATTATAGAGGTATCACGTTGCTGAGTACCATCTATAAGATATTCTCCTCTATCTTGCTAGGCCGGGTAGCCCCATATGCCCAGAATATCATTGTCGAAGCAGGCTTCACTCCAAGCAAATCAGCAACAGATCAGATTTTCTCTCTGCGGCAAGCGATGGAAAAACTGTTGGAATATGGACATCAGTTGCACCATCTATTCATCGACTTTAAAATCGCCTATGATAGCATAGCCAGGGTAAAACTGTACACAGTCATGAGAGAATTGGGTATCCCGACGAAATTGATGACTGACTAGCCTGACTCTGACCAATGTGCGAGGCCAGATAAAAGCAGCCGGATCATTCTCAAGACTATTCGACATCAACAACGGTCTACGACAAAGGGATGCCCTATCATGTGTCCTCTTTAACCTGACCCTCGAGAAAGTGATGACGATATCGAAATCATGGAAAAAACGACCCGAAACGTAAAAACTGCCTTCATCCAGATCGAGCAGGCGGCGCGAGATCTTGGGCTGCACATCAATGAGGGCAAGACAAAGTATATGATGGCAACGTCAGCACCAGAAACCAACCAAATAACAACATCAAACCGCAATAGTCAAACGGGAAGAATAAATATCGGAGACTACAACTTTGAGACCGTTGATAATTTCTCCTATCTAGGGTCGAAAATCACAATCGATAACAGCTACGATGATGAAATCCGCGCACGGTTGTTGGCAGCCAACAGAGCCTATTTCAGCTTACAAAAACTGGTCCGCTCGAAACGCCTCACCATCGGGTCAAAGGTCTTACTGTACAATGATTTTGCCAGTCCTCATGTATTACTCAGAGACCTGGGTTCTTAGCAAGAAACTCTTGGCCGCGTTCGAGAAAAGAATCCTCCGAAGAATTTTTGGTCCCCTGCATGAGGATGGACGATTCCGTAGCCTACATAACGACGAAATCTATGAGCGATGCTTTGATCGTCAGGCTGTGGATAAAATCCGAGTCAATGGGTTACGGTGACCGGGTCACTTAATCCGTATGGATGAGGATAATCCAGCCCGGAAAGCCTATGAGGGCAATATCTATGGTAGAAAAGGAAGACGAGGTAGACCCTGCATGAGATGGAGCGACGGCGTAGGTCAGGACGCCAGACAGCTTTTAGGGATATCGAATTGGTGGTCCTAAGTGCAAAACCGGGATGTCTGGAGTTCCTTATTAAGGCAGGCCTTAATTGACGAGCGGCTGAAGGGCAGGCGCATCGCAATCTGTAGCGATAGTCAAGTTGCATTGAGGGCGTTGAGTAATACTTTGATCACTTGAACAATCATTCAGGAATGTAGAACCGATTGGATTCTGTTTCTAGATGCAATACGGTGGAATTACTCTGGGTACCAGGTCATTATATAGTAAAGGGAAATCAAATCTCGGATGCCTTAGCAAAAAGGCTTCAACTTCCCCCGTGCCGGGGCCGGAACCAGCAATTCGGGTGTCAGTAGCATTGGCTGATGCTGCTGTCGAAAACTGGGAACAAGCTTCCCATAATGACAGGTAGTGAAGCCTTAATTCTCCTGGAGCCATCAAACTCTTCCTATCAGAACCATACAAACATACAGCAGAGTGGAAAAGCAGAAAGACTTGCAGAAGTATTGTGGGCATTCTGACTGGCCAAATTTTACTAGCTTGGCATATGTTCAGAATGGGAATTATCCAAGATGATACGTGTCCATCCTGTAATGAGGAAGTGGAATCCACGGAACATTTTCCATGTGAGTGACCCGCATATAGACGCATCACATCCACTAACGGAAGTCCTGCAATACATAAACGGATCGCGATATTCCGTTAGACTGGGGAATCGAGTGCAATCGGCCACTAAGATCTGAGTGCCCAGAGGTTTTGCGTCTCCCCCACCTCAAACACACACATATATGAGGTCTGTTGAGTTCTATGCTTCTAATTCATTCATATTTTGCATATTTTTTATACTGTATAATATATTGCAATGTAAACGTAAGATATACGCGAGTCAATTAATGACCGCATTGGAATCTGCGAACATTATTCCACGTGCATGTAAATTGCAACCTAAGCAGATCAATGTCAAACATTTTTTCCCTCAAGGTAGGAAGGTGCATTGTACGCACTTTGTGGTAATCAACATTTTTTATTATTTTCGCATATGTCTACCTATGCACAACATTTGTATTTAAACTGATGGAGGAAAATAAACAGTTCAGTTCGATCGGAAATAAGCCACCTTTTTCTTCTTTTCTAGTGAGGCTGCTAAAGACGATCGAGCTTGGTACCTGAGTTGGTGTATCACCAAATCAAGAACGCTTTCCCCATTGGTGTTTCACCAAAGGGTCAACATTTATTAATTGGTCGATTGATGTTTCACCAAACGACACTGCCAGCAACTACATCGGTTGGTTGGTGTTTCACCAAACAACGCTAGGGAAGAAAATTGCGGCGAAAGAGTCGCAACATTTATTGGGGACCCCGGCGTGATATGGCGAAATGGATTTGTGGACCCAGAAGCAGGAAGCGATTGGGAAGCAGATAGATTCACTCGTGTCCAACTACCGGAAAGATGAACCGCCGAGAAAAACGTTGAACTATTTTCGGAGGCGACAACAAAAACTACTGCTGCTGTTCGAGCAAGGCGACAACCAAATACGAGAGCAGCTCGGGGATGATCAAACCCATCCATACTTTGCAAAGCGGTACAACCATCTCATGATGGAGGCCTTTCAAAAATACTCGGCGGAGTTTGCGGAAAATATTGAAATGCTGCAGGTTCAGTCGGAACACAAGATGATGGAGCAGCAACCAGCGGTCATCTCTCGTGAGGAACCCGGGCTGCAGAAACAGGTCAGACGACAACAGTCAATCAAATCAAATGCGCTTCTGGTGGAGCAATCCCGGCAATACTACGAGTTGCAGGGCACAACCATTCAGTGCTATTGGGATCAGATCGAAGAGATCCACAACATCTGGAAGGCGTCAGAGGAACCAGCGGCAACAGGACGCAATTTCGAGGCATATATTCAGGTGTGGGACAGCGAATCAATGCCTGACGATTGGCGGCATACATAAAAAGGGAGATCCCACACAGTGCAGCAATTATAGAGGTATCACGTTGCTGAGTACCATCTATAAGATATTCTCTGCTATCTTGCTACGCCGGATATGATAGCATAGCCAGGGTAAAACTGTACACGCCATGAGAGAATTCGGTATCCCGACGAAATTAATAAGACTGACTAGGCTGACCCTGACCAATGTGCGAGGCCAGGTAAAAGCAGCAGGATCACTCTCAAGACCATTCAACATCAACAACGGTCTACGACAAGGGGATGCCCTATCATGCGTCCTCTTTAACCTGGCCCTCGAGAAAGTGATCCGTGATGCTGATGTAAATGCAAGAGGTACGATCCTCTTCAAGTCCACCCAACTACTGGCCTATGCTGACGATATCGACATCATGGGAAGAACCACCCGAGATGTACAAACTGCCTTCATCCAGATCGAGCAGGCGGCGCGAGATCTTGGGCTGCACATCAATGAAGGCAAGACAAAATATATGGTGACAACGTCAGCAACGAAGACGAATCAACCAACAGCATCAAACCACACTGGTCAAACAGGAAGAATAAAGATAGGAGAATACAACTTTGAGACCGTTGATAATTTCTCCTATCTAGGGTCGAAAATCACAACCGATAACAGCTACGATAATGAAATCCGCGCACGGTTGTTGTCAGCCAACAGAGTCTTACAAAAACTGTTCCGTTCGAAACGTCTCACCATAGGGTCAAAACTCTTACTGTACAAGACTATGATCTTGTCAGTCCTCATGTATTCCTCGGAAACTTGGGTTCTTAGCAAGAAAAATTGCGAACTCTTGGCCGCGTTCGAGAGAAGAATCCTCCGAAGACTTTTTGGCCCCCTACATGAGGATGGACGATTCCGTAGCCTACACAATGACGAAATCTATGAGCGATACCATGACCGTGCGGTTGTGGAAACAATCCGGCTTAATAGGTTACGGTGGGAGGGTCACTTAATCCGTATGGATGAGGATGATCCAGCCCGGAAAGTCTATAAGGGCAATATCTATGGTAGAAAAAGAAGACGAGACAGACCCTGCCTAAGATGGAGCGATGGCGTAGGTCAGGACGCCAGACAGCTTTTAGGAATATCGAATTGGTGGACCTCGGCGCAAAACCGAGATGTCTGGAGTTCCTTATGAAGGCAGGCCTAGACCGTATACCGGTTTTTGCGCCGTTGATGATGATGATATTCAGGTAGAGCAGCAAGTTCAAAATACGCTCGCTATGATAGCAGAGGCAATTGATTCATAATCCACATAGCGGCCTGCTGCTACCAGCAATGTAAGTACCCATTTACCGAAACTTTTTGTGCCCAAGTTCGAAGGAGATTATTTAGAACGGCAGCAGTTGTTCGACCTGTTCACCCAGATGGTGGATAATCAGCCAATTCCACTATGTGGAAAGATGTGGAACCTGAAAATGAATATTGGAAGCGAAGCGGAACGTTTAATACGACATTTAGCTTTGTCGGATTTAAACTACGCAGCGGCTTGGAAATTATTGCAAGACCGATACAACAATCCTCGGCTTCTAGCAACATCAGATACACCATCAGCCGCAACTCTAAAGTCATTGCATGACACCACACAAGAGTGTCTTCATGGGTTGAAAAATTTGGGAGTTGCGGTGGATACCTGGGATCCACTACTCCTACACATAGTACTCAGAAAATTGGATAAAGCGACCCTCACGTTGTACGAGCAGTCGTTGACAAATCCTAAACAGTTGCAATCGCTGGCCGAGTTTCTGCAATTCCTAGAAACTGCCAGGAATATTACAGCGGAGGACAGCAAGCTACCAAGAACGACGATGTCAGTCACTACCGTCAGCGTAGGTTGCACAATGTGTAAAGAGGCGCATCAACTTTTTGCATACAACGACTTTTTGCGCTTGTCACCCACGGATCGTTTTCATCATCTCCGGAAACACGAGCTCTGCATCAATTGTTTGAAAGGTGGTCATTTTGCATCATCTTTCTCTTCGAGAGGGTGCACGAAGTGCTCCAAGAAACACAACACGCTGGTTCACTTTAAGCCCCGGGAAGAAACATCATCGGACGACCAAACGCAAAATCTTGAGAAAATTAGCTCGAGTCGATAGCTTTCTAAGGCGGCAAACGAGAAGGCTACATTAGCGGCGGTTAGCAACGACAGCGATGGGCTTGACTGTTACGTGTTCCTTAGTACAGCATTAGTTAACGTGAAGGGATCCGATGGAACTACAGTCAGCTGTCGAATGATCTTAGATTCTGGCTCACAAGTCAACATCGTATCAGAAAGACTATTGCGGAAATTAAATATGCCGCTAGCAACTAATTCTAAGCCAATGCGCCTACAAGGAGTGGGACATTTGAAGCTGAAGGCACATCCAAGAGTGAACGTTGAGGTTCAATCAGGAGTGACCAAGTATTCAACGAGAGTTGAAGCAATTGTTCTGCCTCAAATCGTGGCGCCGCAGCCTTCGCGAACTTTTGACGTCTCTACATGCAATGTTCCTAAAAACATTAAGCTATCGAACCCAAGGTTCAATGAATCGAGGCGAGTCGATATGCTAATAGGAGCAGAATACTACCATGAAGTTTTGTGCGTTGGACAAATCAAACTAGGGAAAAACTTGCCGCTGCTACAGAACACGTTACTTGGATGGATAGTTACAGGAAAGCTGACGGAAGAAGATGCATCTGTCGCTACATGCTGCATTTGCACGATGGACGAACTTCTAGAGCGCAGTATTGAGAGATTTTGGCAGATCGAGCAGCTACCAGAGGCCTCCGCAGCACAGACGCCCGCGGAGCAACAATGCGAAGAAATGTTCAATCGGAACACCCTCTTAAGCAATAATCAGTTCACGGTAAGCTTGCCATTCTCAGACAGTGCTGAGAAACTTGGATCTTCAGAGGACATCGCCATTATCAGATGCTATGCACTGGAACGTAAGCTTGCGAAGAATGGGGATTTGAGAAAGCAATACACCAAATTCATGAAGGAGTATCTTGGTCACATGAAGGAAGTCAACCCCGATCAGATACCTCACCCACATTATTTCTTACATCACTGCGTACTTAAACCAGATAGTACCAGCACAAAATTAAGGGTCGTATTCGACGCATCAGCAAAGACCTCTAAGAACGTCTCCTTGAACGACATATTGCATGTGGGACCAACCGTACAAGACGAACTTTTCACAATTTTATTGCGATTTCGACTGTCGAAGTTTGCATTCAAGGCAGACACACAGATGATGTACCGCCAGATTCGACTACAAGAAGGAGAAAGACGCTTCCATCTAATTTGGTGGAGAGAAGATTCAAGCCTACCTATGGAACCTATGGAACTTCATCTGCACCATATTTAGCGACAAGATGCCTTCAGAAGCTCTCATCTGAAAATGCTACAAAATATCCATTGGATTGCGAAGTCCTCAAAAGAAATTTTTGTATGAATGACTTGATGAGTGGCGCCAACAATCTTACAACTGCAAAGGAAATTCAAAGGCAATTAGTAACCGTCCTGAAAAAAGCAGGTTTTAAACTTCGAAAATGGAGTTCCAACCATAACAATCTTCTGCAAGAGGTCCCATCTGAAGATTTGGAGGTGCTTAAGACGCACAATGAAGCTTCAATAAAGACACTAGGAATAATTTGGCTGCTCCCGTTAGAGCTGCAGACACGGTGGTACAGATATCGGGAAGACTTGCAAAAGCTAGACAAAGTGAAGATCCTGAGACATGTGTTCGCTGAAGGAGTGCCAACGTCAGTAAAAATTTATACATTTGCGGATGCTTCGGAGAAAGCATATGAAACTGCGGCATACGTGAGGTCCATCAAGGCCGACGGTACTGTAATAAGCAGACTACTGTACTCAAGGTCTCGAGTAGCTCCCATAGCCAAGACCATAGTAGGGATGACAAGTCTCACAATTCCATGGGGTGAACTATGCGCCGCAATATTTGCCGCAGAGCTGGCATCCCGTATAAAAGCAGATCTTAAGATCGAAGGAGCTACTTCCTACCTATGGACGGATTCGCAGATTGTTCTTGGTTGGATTCACAGAAGCACGTCCAGCCTTTCTCGGCCGCTGAATCGACCGAATTCATGCAATATCAAACAAACGCCAGTGGCGGCATGTGAAGTCCGCTAACAATTTAGCAGATGTTCTCTCAAGAGGAACTACCCCAGACAAGCTTCTCGAGCACTACTTATGGTTCTATGGGCCATTATTCTTACATGGGTGAGAAGCATTGTGGCCTTCGTGTTTCAAGCCGAACACAAACAGGGACGAAGCAAAGGGGAAGAAGAAAGAAATCAGCTTGCCCAGTGAACAAGTCTAGAGCGGGACACTTTGGGAACTAGAGAACAGCAGAAGGTGGAAACATCGTTTGGCCGGTAATTTCGCAGCAAGAAGAAAGCAGCTTCGTGAATAAAATCGAACATTCAAATTCGTTTGGAAAGCTTGAAAGGGTGACAGCATATTGTCTCCGTCTCATAAAGCTTTTAAGAAATAAGGATGGCAAAACTGATCCTTCAAAAAGCACTCGGACACGTTCAAGGCTGGTGGTAAACAATAAACCATTGACTCGACAAGAATTGGATGCAACTTTAAGGCTTGAAAGCAATCCAGCAGCAAGGCTTCGAGGGTGATATAACTCATTCAAGACAGTACAAGGAAGTTGATAAGAAAAGTGCTCTTCTGGGACTCTCAGTGTTCCTGGACGAGGAAGGATTGTTACGAGTGGGAGGAAGGTTACAAGCATGCAATATTTCGTTCGAAGCCAAGCATCCTGCACTTCTACTTTACACGCATTTATTCGTGAAAATGCTGATGACGGATTTGCACGTAATGAATATGCATATAAGGCCTCAGGGCCTACTGGCAATAATTGTCTTATTCTGTTCTGGCCTATAAAGGGAAAAATATAGCACGAGCGATTGTACAACGGTGCACCTATTGTATAAAAGCAAGGCCAAGGATGTATACGCAAATAATGGGTAATTTACCACCCCATCGAGTTCAACTAGCGCGTCCTTTCATCAATTGTGGAGTCGACTTCTGCGGCCCCATCTGGATCCACTATCGTTCTGTTGCTTTAGCACCAAGGCTGCTCATCTTGAAGTTGTTAGCGTTTTGTCTACGGACGCTTTTCTTGGTGCTCTAAAAAGGTTCATTGGACTGCGCGGACATTGTCAGAACCTTTACTGTGATAATGCCACTAATTTCGTAGGGACGAAGCGTCAAATAACGGAACTGATGTCAACGATATACTCTCAAGATGCACAAGACACGATTCTAAAGGAATCCAGTGCAAGGCAAATTACTTTCCATTTTATCCCTCCAAGAGCACCACCCTTTGGTGGTTTATGGGAGCCTGCTGTCAAGTCGGCGAAGCATCTGCTGCAACAAAAGATTGTCTCAGCACCATTAACCTACGAAGAACTATGTACATTGAGCATCGAGATAGAAGCAATTCTCAATTCAAGACCCCTTACAACGCTATCAAGTGACCCAAACGATTTAGACGCATTAACGCATCCAATTACTGGAACTTGGTAGTTTATTTCAATCTGCAGCCATACAAGTCTGAAATACGAGCCTTAAAAAAGAGCACAGTAACCCTGCAACAGCTTTGCCAGCAGCTCCTCTTCAAGGGCCAATATGAACAAGTGGTTCATCACATTCGACACCGCTACTTACATCTCGCGTAAGAAAACGAGCTACTTGCTACGGAACGGAGGGGGGGGGGGGGTTATTCTAATTTATTCATATTTTGCATATTTTTTATACTGTATAATATATTGCAATGTAAACGTAAGATATACGCGAGTCAATTAATGACCGCATTGGAATCTGCGAACATTATTCCACGTGCATGGAAATTGCAACCTAAGCAGATCAATGTCGAACATTTTTTCCCTCAAGGTAGGAAGGTGCATTGTACGCACTTTGTGGTAATCAACATTTTTTATTATTTTCGCATATGTCTACGTATGCACAAAATTTGTATTTAAACTGATGGAGGAAAATAAACAGTTCAGTTCGATCGAAAATAAGCCACCTTTTTCTTCTCCTCTAGTGAGGCTGCTGGAGACGATCGAGCTTGGTACCTGAGTTGGTGTATCAGCAAATCAAGAACCCTTTCCCCATTGGTGTTAATTGGTCGGTTGGTGTTTCACCAAAGGGTCAACATTTACTAATTGGTCCGTTGGTGTTTCACCAAACGACACTCCCAGCAATTACATCGGTTGGTTGGTGTTTCACCAAACATTAGGGAAGAAACTTGGGGCAAAAGAGCCGCAACAGGCGGCATTTTGTCTTGAGTTTGAAGGGAACTAACTGATTATGGTCATGTGGGGTATCAAATGAAAGGAGAAATCTGAAAAAAAAAATCACACATAAAATCTAGACCCCAAAATACATCCGGTTCCGTATTCTATACAAATAAAGTTAATAACAATATATTGTCGTATTTTGTAAATTTATACGAAAACCCCACTTAAGTTCATCCTAGGAGCACAAAATTTGGCACCGGGTATAATACCGGACATAAATCTGCGAAGTTTGAAAGGAAGGAACTATTATTAACAAAGTTATTCAGAGTCAAATTATGGCATTTCAGCCTACTCAGTCTAATCAATTTCGTTGGGATACCGAATTCTCTCATGGCCGTCCTGGCTATGCCATCATAGTCGGCGTTGAAGTCGATGAAAAGATGGTGCAACTGTTGTCCATATTCCTACAGTTTTTCCATCGCTTACCACAGAGAGAAAATCTAATCTGTTACTGGTTTGTGATTTCTCTTTGGTATGTGCGGATGAGATTCTGGACGCATGGGGTTGGAGCAAGATAGCGGAGAATATCTTATAGACGGTAGTCAGCGACGTGATACCTGTATAATTGTTTCACTGCGCGATATTCCCCTTTTAATGTGTACGACATATAATGCCTAGTTACCAATCAGGCATTTTTTGAAGCTGGTGAACCGCTTGGTGTAATTGGTCGCCTCCATATTCGACGGAGTTCTTGGCAGGTCTCCGCGCGTGTCCGTGCCCTTTGGGAATGCAACATTACTCGGCATGTAGCATTCTTCCGTTCCATTGCTAGCTTACATTCATCGTCAAGCCAGCCGTTCCGACTCTTTTCCCGACTGGGGCCAAGTCTGTTTGTGGCCGTATTTATGATAGCGTTTTTCAGGTCATTGTGAGGGTAATTTGTTGATGTTTCATCTTCGCTTCTCTGTTGCGTGCGGTTATTGCGGCATGCATTTTCCCCTTATGGGCGTTGCGGATGGCTATGCTGTAGATCGTTTCAGTGTAGCTCTCACCTGATTGTCAGAAGGGATTCTAGGTGGTATTGCTATGAGAGCCCGGAGCGCCATGCCAACGAGATAGTGATCCGAGTCTATATTGGCACCCCTAAATATTCTGACATCAATCAAGGCTGAGAGATGGCGGTATTCGATCAACACGTGGTCAATTTGGTTGAAAGTGGTATCGTATGGAGAGGCCCACGCTTGTTTGTGGAGCCCTTCCGGGCAAACTAGGAACTTCCAACAACCATTTCGTGTGGCACTGGTAATTGAATAATCCGCGCACGCTCCATGAGAAAATTCGCAGATCGCTATTCTGTTGTCGCTGACGAGTTCGCCGTTTTAAAATCCAGCCTGTCCGAGGCTCCTTTTGTTGCTTCGTATATTCGGTTTTCCGTCTAGGGTTGTCAGCCCTACCCAGCCCCCAACCTGGGGACCAGTCGGTATAGTTTGTCCCGTTTTTAGGCGTCGGAGAGTCGCCTTCATCTTTCTCCGTCCGTAGCTGTCGTTAAGAAAGAGCTCCCAGCGGTCACCACGTGGAGGTGGAGATAGGGTTCGGTAATAGAGCGGTTGGTGTTGGATCAGCACGCATATCCCAGGTTTTATACTCCATCGTGGGTACCAATCCACGTTTCGCCCTGGGACCTATACTACCCTTTGACCCCAATTGACTGCAAATTATCGGAAGCACAAAATAAGGAAAATTAACTCTGGGAACTGGTAAATTTGCACGAATTATGCGGGAATACCAATTATCGGAACACTGTATGAATCAGATACAAAGATAAAAAACGTATCCGAGCAACTATACTTAATTCTGATCATGATCGACGAGGAGGTTTGCTGAAGAAAACTAACTTCAGAACTGAATTGGTCATTCAAACTCAGAACGAATTTTTCCAAGATGTGTGAAATATCGGTACTGATCATTTTTTTGGCCGAAAATTGAATGAACTTTGTGTGCCAACCAACGATCTGTTCATATGAATATATGTATAAAAATTAGGGTGGTCAATGGGTCAAGCGAATTTAACGATGTTTCAACGCACAATGCAGAAGGCCCACGTAACAAAAACGTAAATATCATTCTGGACCGTTTTCAAAGGATGATTGTGCTGTATACTGTCCAAATAGTATTTTTGCAGTTCAAAATTGTTGTTATATTTTGCTTCAGCATGGTTTGGAAGTTCACTGCAGAATCCACTTTAACATTATGTCGACCAGATGTTATTCATTTGCTCAGATCACCTTAGGTTATAGTAAATCAGGTAAATTCTACACATTTTTAATAAAGAACATTGAGAAAAGGACTTAAGCAGTTTTTATTTTTCCGGGGAGTCATGTTCATCACGTAAAACTGTTAACACATGCACGCATAATACGTTTGTGCCCACCTAAGTTCTCACACATTTCTCGAGATCAATTACCTCAACATCTGGTGTTAAAAAAATTACGCTAAGTGGAACTCTACGATCACTACACCTACACCGAATAGACAAAGCATACATGTCGCTAGCGCTTTAAGGGTCAAGTCTACATCTGCCTGCCCTCAAGATGAACGTCATACAATAATTCTGGTAGGTGTATGCAATTCGAACGAATATGAAAAAAGATAACCTAAACGAGAATCACAAATCTCAATAGTAGGCAGAAAAATCTAAAGGTGCAGATTCACCAGAATGATTAACAAACGGAACCTCTCATATGACCTGTGTAAAAAATTCAAAGTGGTTGTAATTAATGAAAGAGTCGTCCTTACCTTCGAATTGACATCCAATAGTTGCTTAAGGACTTTCTGTTCCAATTGTCCGAAGAAATGATGAAACAAAACGCATATTGCATTTATCCTAATTATCAATTCAGTTTCGTCCAAATCAGATAAAACGCTCGAAAATTTTTCAATTGACGTTAAATTAACACGAATATAGTCTTGGAAATGTCCTGATATTTCTGGTAAGGCCTTCGTCGAGATTTGCTCTTTTATTTTGAATATGCTATCCAGGAATGTCTGCCAAGAGGCATTTTATTAGTTACTTTCAAATCTCTAAGAAATTTCTATGCTTTGTATGGGGAGTGATATAGCTTCTAAATCATTGGTAAAGTACTAACCTGAAAAAGACTTCCCGCAAATAACATTTCCAGGGAACTGAGAACATTCGTAAGCCCACTGATTTCATATTCGGTGTACGGGTGGTTGAATCGATCCTTATTCCGACTTATTGAGTAGATTGCCTTCTTGTATGTTTGCCAGAAATTTTGGAGCCTCGAACTGACCAAAATTTCATCGAAAACAATCAATTGCAAGATGGTTTCACTAAGCCGATTAAAAACTTCCTGTGGGAATAATAAACTATTAAATTCCTCTAATGACTTGCAATTGGACACCTACCTGAAATTGCATTGCCAGCTGTAAGTCCAGTCTATTATCTATTGCACGGTAGGTAAACAGAGCCCCCAACTGTTGGAGAATCGTACTTGCAACAGTTATGCATCTTTGCGACAAGTACTGGACAGAATAAAGTAACTCCAACAAATCGCCCATTCCATTTAAGCACTCTTCTCCTTGCTCCTCGTACGCACATAGATGTTCATCAAAGTAAAGTAGCTTAAATTGATGCTGCCGCGCTGCAGTTTTAAGTTTTGTTCCCTCATCGCACAACTGTGAGAATGTTGCTAGAACTTTGTTGAGTGTTTTATTATCTGAATCAGCTAATCGAAATATTGAAATGCATTCACTGGGCGGCGTGTAAGATATGGTTATTGCTGGAATCTCTGCGGAACTTTCAATTTGTACTTTATCCAAATTTGAATGGAAATTTTCCGCGTGACCGTTAGTTAAGCCGTTCAGAAGCGATGTTAGCCTACTATCATAGTTATCGAGGAAACTGCCGAAGGACTTTAGTTGTGTTTCACCGGATGTCACTATAAATGAAACCAAACCAGTCAGTAATGATAGACGGGATCCTTGCTCCATTCTCTACCTTGAGCATCTTGATCCAAATTTTGCGTTAACATTTTTTACCCAACCGCCCCAGCACACAGATTTTAGAAATAATTGACACTCGCCTTGCCGAACTGTCACACTACACCAAAATAATGGATCAAAACATACTAACCCGTTCGTTCCTTTAGAGCTTTTTAAGTGTCATCGCGAGCTGCCGGTAGACATTCGTCGTACCGAACTAAAGGCCTAAACACAACAGCGAACTGACTGCGTGCGTGCGGAGAGAAAGAGCTCTGAAATGAAGTTCAGTCCACGGACTTCTATTAAGCAATAGACAAGTCCGATACGGGGAGATTATGGTTTCCGTGGCCCCGCGATTTGATGATGGATCTGGTACAATGGCCGAAAATAAGACTAAACTAAAACGTAAAAATTTTCGATATCTCCCTGCGTTTTTGAAATATCAAAGGTTGAAGGTTTCCAACTGGCCCCTAGCGAAAACATGTAGTTCGCTACGGTTCCGGTAGCCACCGGTTGTGATGATAGATTTTCGTAAAATGAAAAAAAATTAAACGAAAATAAAGTGTTTCGACATCTCGGTTAGCTTTCGGAATATTGAAAACTTTTCAATATCTCACTTAGACTTAGTCAAATTGACTCTCTCAAATTGAATTTCAGTTCATTCACTGCCATTTTATTATTCAATTTCAATTAAACAAACAACTTAATAAATTCTTTTGTTAAAAATATAGCTTACAAATCTTGAAGGTGGCTATGATTTCATTGAAAATCCCGCTCATTCCTATTCATTTTCGTGCGAATTTACTGTACACACACGACATCATAGTATATAAGTATCACTTTCTAAGAAGAAGCCTCACAACACAAGAAAATCAGGAAACTTTTTATACCGGACGCACCCAGCTTCTGGTTTCCTCACAACTTTTAGACAAATTTGGCTATAAAAGAACTGAAATAATAAAAACTTGTGGTTTCTTTTTCGTTGGTGTGGATATTTATTCTTGCAAATACCGATATTTCGGGAACGACTTGTTCCCTTCATCAGTGCTAACAAGAAGGGTACAAGTGGTTCCCGAGATATCGGTATTTGCAAGAATAAATATCCACACCAACGAAAAAGAAACAACAAGTTTTTATTATTTCAATTAATTAATCGTTGGAAACACAGCATAATTTCACTCAGATATAGAAGAACATTTATTGCGATTTGGCCAAGTTTTCTCCAGGAGCCGCATTTTTGAAGCCAGCCCAATGAAAACAAATCTGCTTGCGCATTTAACCTCTTCCGTCGTTACATCACATGCTATACAAATGGCCTATTTGGACTTAGCGAGGTCCTTTTCCGTCGTTGGATCAGCATATTACCTACCAAATGGTGTATTTGGCCTCGACATGGTTCTCTTCCGTTTCATCACTTCGCATTTGTGTACACAGCAGCAGGTTGTGGCGCGGCAGGATCTGCAGCATTCGAAATTTATTTCGGATGTTGCGGATGCGGACGGGTAGATGGCGCTGAACGTGGAAACTCTCCACTCACGCGTTTTCAGAACGCACCGGGGAAGTGGAGAGCCAGCGGTAAAAAAGTGCCGTTGGTTGGGACAGTAAGGACCGCATGGAAATAAGTCGGTCTCTTCTGTTCCCAACCGCGACACGGAACACTTCAGCGCGATCATAAAAAAAATATTATAATCAAAAAAGTAAGAGTTAAATAGTTAAAGTAAATCAAGTCAAATCATTACAAGTCCAACCTTTTCTTTGCTTTCGCTCCGATCTCGACTTTTCTATTTACTGTCCTCGACACCCGAAAGTTACAACGAAAATTCCCCGGACATCTCACAAGAGCGAGCTTGTCGTGCGAACGGACAATTTTCGATTCCGCCTCGTGAAGTGTGAAAAATTCTGTTTGATAAAAGTCTGAAGAGTTTCAGGGCTCCATCGGTCAGTCTCCTACAAGTGCGGAAAAAGTCATTTACTAAATTGGTGACCCCGATAAAAAAAAAAAAAAAAAAGTAACAAATTATCCGCCATCGCCCCAATTGGTGAAGTTCTATTGACGACAAAATTCGTCCGAGCAACACGGCAGAAATAGAACTCTCAAACGCCTTTCACACACCGGACCAGCCATCATTGCCACGAGATTCCGACAATCTTTGCAGGAAATACTATCCGCGTTTCAGAAGTGTTCCCAAGGTGTGTGTGCGGATTAAGGGCGTAAAAATCTGACGACGTTCGTCAACAAAAAGAAAGTGTCGACGAGATCTCCACATTGCATTCCTGTAAACGCCAGACATTTTTGCTTATCGCTTTGAATTGTGGCTGTGTCGCTCGCAGCTGTTCCGAGTCCGTGCCCAGCCCGCGATCAGGTTCAGAGCAATTGGGCGCTGCAGCGTTCGGAAAGGATAAGTTGAACAACCGCCCGGTCTCCTCGCCGTCAGTGGCCGCGTCATTGCCGTCGTCATTGTGCAGCAAACGGACGTCCCCAGGAACTACACTGTTGGAAGCCGCCGAAGTATCTAGAGCAGCAGAATTCTACATCATCAGCATCGACATCTCTAACAACCTGACCGCCAACACTTTCATCATCATCATCATCGTCGTCCTCGTCTCTTCAGACATAGCCACCATCGTTGCCACCGCAGACGTCGTAGCCGCTGCAGACGCCGTAGCCACCGCTACCACAGCGGACAATTAGGTCATTTACTAAATTACTATTTACTACTATACTACATTTACTACTATTTGCTAAATTAAGTGATTTCGTGCATACATTGTTACAACAAATTAATTTAAATATTGTAAATATAAAAAAAAAAAAGGAAATTAAAGCCGCTGCAAGAGACGGCGTTGAGGTGTTCCAAATCGCAAGTTCTCTGTTTTCCCGGTGTTTTTGGTCTGCGCTGGAGAGCGTCCGCTTCGGTTGTTGTTTTTCTCGGTTCGTGCGTGCATTTGTGGGTACGGCCTGCCGTGTCGGTGTAAATTTCACCGCGTTTCAGTATAAACTCACCGCGTCTGCATCACAATCTCGTACTTCTCGGTAGGAAAAATGTCGTTTGAAAATAAAGACGCGGCAGGCCCATCGGATCCACAAGTGACCGCCCTCGCCGTACGCGTTCCTCCGTTTTGGCGTCGGAACCCCGAGCTGTGGTTCGTGCATTTGGAAGCACAGTTCCAAATGTCCGGTATCACATCGGACGCGACCCGTTTCAACTACGCGGTGGTCGGCCTGGACGAAGAGTCCATACTTCTGGTGTCCGACGTGGTGAAGTCGGCATCGTACGCTCAGCTCAAGAGCGAGTTGATCAGGCGCCTGTCGGCAAGCGAGTCGGCAAAATTAGACCACTTGCTGGCGGGTTTAACGTTGGGTGATCGAACTCCCAGCCAATTGCTTCGTGAAATGAGGCAATTGGGTGGGAGCAAGATCGGCGACGACCTGATCAAGTCGCTCTGGCTGCGTCGGCTCCCGGAGGGCACCCAGGCGATCCTAGCCTGCGTCTCCGGTTCCTTGGAGGAACTAGCAGCAACGGCCGATCAAGTACAGGAGGTGTACGTTCGCCCAACCATAGCGGCCGTTCAACCACCGTCGGATGAGGTCGGCGACTTACGGCGCGAGATCGCGGCCTTAACTGCCAGCGTGGCCGAGATGCGGGCGACGTTGGACGCTCAGCGTTCGAGTGCCAGGCCGCGAGCTCGCTCACGGTCTGCCACACGAAAAGGGCGTTCGGGTAGCAGGTCGTCAAGACAGCCTGCGGACCAGGGTATTTGCTGGTATCATCGTAACTTCGGAGATAAAGCGACAAGATGTACGCTACCTTGCAAATTCGCGCCTACCACAAAAAACTAGGTCCGCGGGGGGTCTTGGCGACGGCCACCCAGAGCGCAGCGCCACGTCGCCTAACTATTTTCGACCCCCTCAGCAGGCGCAACTACCTCGTCGACACGGGTGCGGAGGTTTCGGTTCTTCCCGTACCCCAGCATCATCGACTATATCCACAACCCCTCAAACTGGCGGCAGCAAATTCCTCCCGCATCAATACATACGGGTACAGGCAAGTGGACGTGAGTCTTGGCTTGCGTAGGACGTTTCCGTGGCGTTTCATCCTGGCGGATGTCAGCTTCCCCATATTAGGCGCAGACTTCTTGTGTCACTATGGGTTGCTGGTGGACTTGCAACATAAGTCCCTTATAGACCCCACAACCAAACTAAATTCGTCGGGCCAAATGGTATCTCACGCTGACAATAACCTTTCCGTTCTTTTGGAAGACATCTCCGACTCTCGTGTTCGGACACTCCTCCAAAAGTTCAGCCAGATAACTACCGAGTGTAGTCTCTCGAAACCAGTAAAGCACAATGTGCAGCACCACATAAATACTACTGGTTCCCCGATTTTCTCAAAGGTGCGTCCTCTACCACCCCAGAAACTGGCTATCGCGCGGAAAGAATTTGAACAACTTGTTCAACAGGGTATCTGCAGGCCCTCAAACAGCTGTTGGTCTTCCCCTTTACATATGGTCCCTAAGCCAAATGGCGAATGGCGTCCCTGTGGGGATTACAGAAGGCTAAACGCACAGACTGTTCCTGACCGATATCCGATTCCACTCATCCACGACTTTGCGCATCACCTCGCGAATTGCCGCATCTTTTCGACCTTGGACTTAGCCAAGGCATACCACCAAATCCCAGTAGCTCCTGAAGACATTCCAAAGACGGCAATATGCACACCCTTTGGACTCTTCGAGTTCACCCGAATGACTTTCGGATTGTGCAATGCGGCGCAAACCTTTCAAAGGTTCATTCACTCAGTCCTGCGAAACCTCGATTTCTGTTTCGTCTATTTGGATGATGTTTTGGTCGCTTCTTCTACTGAGTCTGAGCACTTAGCCCATCTCGAGTGCATTTTTCAACGTCTCCTTGAGGCCGGTTTAGTCTTAAACGTTGAGAAGTGCAAATTCCTTCAAAAACAGGTGAGATTCCTCGGCCACTCCATTTCCTCTGAAGGAATACAGCCCGACCCAGACAAGGTGCAAGCAATAACAAGCTTCCCGCGTCCAAAAACAGTGAGGGAGTTGAGGAGGTTCTTGGGCATGCTAAACTTTTACCGTCGTTTCCTGCCCAAGGCCGCCCATCACCAGTCCGTTTTGAACGCGTACTTGTCTGGCCCCAAAACAAAAGACACACGAGAGATTGTGTGGTCTGAAGAGGCTGTCTGCGCGTTCAATAAATCCAGACAGCAACTGGCTGATGCTACACTTTTGGCATTTCCTCATCAAGATGCACCCCTAGCCGTTTTTGTTGATGCCTCTGACATCGCAGTAGGTGCTGCCCTTCACCAAATGGTGGACCAAGTTTGGCAGCCGTTGAGCTTCTTCTCGAAGCAGTTGAATCCCGCTCAACGGAACTACAGCACCTACGATCGCGAACTGCTCGCCGCATACCTGTCCATCAAATACTTCCGTTTCTCCCTAGAAGGCGGGCCGTTCACAGTGTTCACGGACCATAAGCCTCTCACGTTCGCTTTGAAACAGAAGCCCGACAAAGCGTCCCCTCGTCAGCTTCGACACCTGAGCTTCATAAGCCAGTTCACGTCAGACATCCAGCACGTGTCCGGGAAGGACAACATTGTTGCTGACGCTTTGTCTCGTGTCTCCGAAGTTAACATCCCCGCCTCACTCGATTTCTCGGCTATTGCCAAGGCGCAAGTGGATGACACAGCACTTCAGAGCCTCAAGTCCAACCCCAAATACAAATTTCGGGAGTTGCCCATCTTCGGCTCAAACCTCTCGCTCTGCTGCGAAGACTCGGAAAAGGGACCTCGGCCATACATTCCGGCCACATTTCGCAAGGAAGTGTTCCACGCAGTTCACGACTTGGCGCACCCCGGCATCAGGACAACAAACCGGTTAGTCACCGGAAAATACTTCTGGCCCTCCATGAACAAGGATATCAATTCCTGGGCCAGAGAGTGCATCGCATGCCAGAAGTGTAAAGTCTCCAGGCATGTAAGGAAAGAAGTGGGCTCATTCCCCCGCACTACCAAGCGTTTCCACACAATACACCTCGACATAATAGGGCCTTTGCGAGACTCGCACGGTTACAAGTATTGCCTCACAATCATCGACAGGTTCACGCGGTGGCCTGAGGCAATACCTCTGAAGGACATTACGGCGCAATCTTGTGCCGAAGCCCTCTGCCGAGAGTGGATACCTCGCTTTGGCGTCCCTGCAGTGATCATCACTGACCAGGGAATGCAATTTGAGTCCACCCTTTTCTCCGAGTTAGGCAAACTCCTGGGTTTTAAACGCCAGCGGACTACTGCATACCACCCGCAGTCCAATGGGATGCTAGAACGTTGGCACCGGACGCTGAAAGCCGCCATTATGGCACGCGACGACCCGTCCTGGACTCAAGTCTTGCCTCTCGTCCTACTCGGCCTTCGAACAACCCGCCGAGAGGAATTTGCTGCCAGCCCCGCGGAGTTGGTTTACGGGGAGAACCCAAGACTCCCAAGCGATCCGGTCTTCGACAAGAGATCGGGTCTCACGGAGTCGGGGTTGGTGCGTCTGCTGAGGGACAATCTCCGACGCATCAAAGCGCCACCACCCACTCGACACTCGTCCATACCTGCTTGTTCGCCCAAGGAACTGGACACGTGCACGCACGTGCTGATCAGGACGGATGCCGTCCGGAAGCCGCTGCAGCCTCCATATGAGGGCCCGTACCGCGTTCTCGAGAGGGGAGAACATTTCTTCCAGCTCGAGATCGGTGGTCACAAAAAGGCGGTCTCTTTGGCCAGGCTGAAACCCGTGTGCGCCCCGAAGCAACGTCGTGTCCGCTTTGTGGATTAACGGCGAACGAAGTTCGGGGATCCGTCGCCGAAACCCCCTAGGTTTCGTCTGGGGGCGGAGTGATGTGGCGCGGCAGGATCTGCAGCATTCGAAATTTATTTCGGATGTTGCGGATGCGGACGGGTAGATGGCGCTGAACGTGGAAACTCTCCACTCACGCGTTTTCAGAACGCACCGGGGAAGTGGAGAGCCAGCGGTAAAAAAGTGCCGTTGGTTGGGACAGTAAGGACCGCATGGAAATAAGTCGGTCTCTTCTGTTCCCAACCGCGACACGGAACACTTCAGCGCGATCATAAAAAAAATATTATAATCAAAAAAGTAAGAGTTAAATAGTTAAAGTAAATCAAGTCAAATCATTACAAGTCCAACCTTTTCTTTGCTTTCGCTCCGATCTCGACTTTTCTATTTACTGTCCTCGACACCCGAAAGTTACAACGAAAATTCCCCGGACATCTCACAAGAGCGAGCTTGTCGTGCGAACGGACAATTTTCGATTCCGCCTCGTGAAGTGTGAAAAATTCTGTTTGATAAAAGTCTGAAGAGTTTCAGGGCTCCATCGGTCAGTCTCCTACAAGTGCGGAAAAAGTCATTTACTAAAAGGTGTCGATTTGCTACAAACAACAAAATAAACAGTAATAAACGAGTGTTCTTATGTTGTCTAGAAGAACACTTTCGAACTAATATGTAAACACGGAAGGGTCAAAGAGAGGTGAATTGAAGAATGACATTACTTTTGGTTTTAGTATTCGAGAAGTCTCTGGAAAGAGCTAAAGTGTTCTAATCGAGAACACTTTACAACGCGCGGTTGCTCTTAAATTCGCTTTTAGATTATATAGGCAATTTAGAAAATAGAATAGTTAAAAGTAAAATATTGTAGTTTTGGGAATAAAAGTAAGTTTTTGAAAGTGGGAACACGGGTGTTCTTAATAAGTCCAAGAGTTGAGCAACGACGTAAGTAATAGTAACAAATCTTTAGGTTTTCTTTTTCAGGAGTTCGAATACCCTATCATTCCGCAGCTAAGTTCCGGCAGCCCAAAATGAGAGAAACCACGGTCATCAAACTCAAATCCAGGAGCTAGTGCGCGAGCTTATCCAACGCCCAAGCAAGCCCTGGATGAGGCCGTTTAGGATATCGCCGAAACATTTATACTCGAAATGCGCCACGAGAAGGTATTGTCTAACGCGTTGCATCCCCACCGAAAAGGAAACCCCTAGGTTCGTCAGTCCCGAAGTATCTATTGACTTCAAACCCCTCTTGGTGTGTAGTGACTCAGAAGAGTCTTAAAATACTTCTTCGCCGGTAAAATCCTACTCGGAAGTGTCCTCAGCAATTGACGTGTCAATGTCGTCTTCTCCGTCATCCGCACATTCATTGAAGCGAGGTCGCTTCGCGGGGTTAAATACCGTTTTTCCTCTTCCGGAGAAAATGAGGGCAGATCGATCTCATTAAATTTAACGCTTTGTATCAAGCAGGAACTGCATGATCTGAGGGCTAACATCATCTCTATACTTATCTAGGTACACCTTTCTGCAAAGGAACAGAGCCATATAAATTAAATTAATACAGACGAATCGTTATTTTTAAAAAAATTGCAAGGCAAAGCCGTCCGTCTTTATTTACAATATTAATTATGAGAAGTGAATAACTGAACTGTTTGCTTAATCGAACATTAAATATATATTCCAAAAGTGCTGATGCGACATTCAATTGAATGCGCGGTAAATGCATTTGGAGCTGTCGATGACCTGTCTGGAGTTGCTGACGATATTGGTTATTTGTCGATGACCTGTTTTCTTGCTGACGACCGCTGATGAATCGTGTCGTTAACTCCTCCCCCTCCCCTTAAGTAAGATAATCCTCTATCGTTAGAAATAGGGAAGAGTGTTGAACTTTGCCTACGTTTGGTTGGTAACTATAGGTGGGCTGAGAATGGATGGTGTGTTATTGTTTGCAGGATTTTAGCCTCTGAGATGGAGGGAGCTACTACGATTTCGGGACTCTTTCAGAGATATAACTTCCAAAGTAAGTATGCTGATGTTATAGCCTTCGGGAGGGCGAATAAACCATATGAAGCATGGTAGATGTTATTTTCAGTTTTCAGTATCTCGATCCTGTCCATGTTGTTGATGTGGATCTCTTTCAGCATTTCGAGCGAAAGATGCTGCCGCTGTAATTTCCCTTCCGATGTTGGTTGCAGTATAGCGGGAAGGACATGAACTGTTGACATTTCGCGAGAAACGTAGACTTGGTCTTCAATCATAATCGTGGTGTTATGGATCTTGACGAGGTAGGTTCCGTTAAGGTAGTGTGTTGTGTTTTCTGCTTCCAACCTACCACGGAATCCATTCAGAAGCAGGTTTCCAGGTGAGATTTCGTCGATGGTTGCTACCTTTATGTCGCTCGTCTTGTCGCAGGTGACATTCGAACTTTTCAGCAGTTTGGAAATACAATTACTGTTGCTGATCTCTATAACATCTGATTCCTTACAAAATATACAGATTATTAAAAAGTTTACAATCTTTCTTAATTCCATAGATTTTTTCTTCATTCTTCAGAATTTTATTGATTACAATTTTGTTAATTAGATTTTTCGTTCTGATTGGTTTAGGAAGCAATGTATCATATGTGTCATTCTTTCTGATAGGAATATTGATTATATAAAGAATTGATACATTGTTTGTGATTATCTTAATATCTGCTAGGCCTAATGCCTCTTCGATTGTCACAAATGGTAACATTTCTTTATTTAAGGTATCATGCTAATTTAGTTTCTTTTTTTTTTTATCAAAAATCATAGAGTATCAAAGAGTTAATGGTAACCATTTTCGCCCAATGTATTGCATAATTAAATATTAATTTTAATTCAGGTTTTCTTTAATCAGTTTGATTTGAAATTGAACTTCTGCTATTACATTATTATCTGGTTCGTTTCCTTCTTTCAATAGCTTTTCAATTTCATTTCTTATTTTTGTAATTTTATCCATACGCTGGTTATACAATACGTTGATTACTACTTGTTTATTATCATTTTGTAGGACATTGGTTATCTTTTCCTTTATTGTTACAAGATCTTTATGATCAGGGCTTCCGGTAAGCCACTTTCATGCGGAACCGTTAAGATTTAACGATCTTCTTACCTTTAAGGTTTTCAAATTTTGAACGAGAGTTTCAATTTATTGAAATTCGAGCGTCAAGTATCGGCAAAGAGGATAGTGCTGAATTATAGAAAGGTTAAGGCATAGTATATCTAATAGTAGTTTCTACCTGTGGTTAAGGATAGGCTGAATGTCCGTTATAAAATGTTCGTATTGGTCAAAGTCTATTATGTGTATTATTTTAAAAGTTCCGTCCCTTATTTTCGCCAGTTCTAGGTAAAAAGAGCTTACTTTGGAATTATTATAGTCCTGTATTTGTATAATTGTGTCAGTGGCGTGGCAAATGAGTCTGAAAATAAATAAATTTCAAATTTTATCTTTGTGTACTATCTTTCCGGATTCTGTTAAAATTGAGGGTGTTTCTGTTTTCTCGCACTAATTCTTGTCGATATCCTGGATTTAATTTCGATCCGATTCGTTTATTCTGTTTTACAAATACTACTTGCCCTGTCTCATAGTCTTTTATCGGCTGTAGGTTCTTGTTATGAGTGTTTAGGTCTTTAGTCCGTTTTAGTCTAAGTTTTTCTATATTGATCGTGCGAGCGATTTCTAGTTCCTCAGGGGTAAGATATTCTGTCAGTGGTGGAATGACTGGTGAAATTATACTCGTTAACCGTTCTCTCCAATAGTTCTTTAAAAGGGCGAGAAGGTCCTTCCTTTTTTAGGCATCTCACAATCTCTACATGTGTAGAGTGCCATCGTCCTACTTGGCCGTTTACCTCACTCTTGTAAGGGGGCGCACGGAAGAGTTTGATCTTCAACTCGTCCTCCATCATGGATGCTAAGGATGCGCTCCTTCCTTATTTATCACTACATTTTCGGGTATACAAAAGAAGAATAGAATATCCCGGAGAGGTCGTCGGAATTACTTTCGCTTGCGCGAACTTGGTAAATTTGTCAATGGCGATCGAAACAAAATTTTGGTAATTGTTTTCATTACCTAGTTTCAAAATGAACTGATTCCTAAAAAAAGTAACAGGAGTTTCCACAGAGGGAATTAGATTCTATGCAGAGTTCCCATCGCTGTGTTGTGCCTGAGTCATGAAATTTATTTCCGTGTTTTGAGGTTTAGGAGTCGAGTTATTGGACGCTTGGGGTGGCTTTAGAAGTGAATTTGCAACTAGGATTTGCTGCAGACGAATTAAGTGACCAAATGATTGCCAATATTTCTTTTTCTTTTGTGGCGTAATTTTCCTCAGTTTTACTGAGAGTTTTTGATGGAGGCTTTGCAATTTTCGCATAATCCTTGATAAACCGTCGGTAGTACCCTGACATACCGAGAAATGAGCGCAAATCTTTTAGAGTTCGAGGCGGTAGAAATGAAGCAATCGCCTTTACTTTTTTAGGGTTGGTCTTTATACCTAGTACGCAGACAATAACACCTAAGAATTCGATTTCCTTCTTGAGTAATTCACACTTGTCCAAATTGATCTTCATATTAACTTCTTCGAGAGTCTTGAGGACAATGTCAAGATTCTTAAAGTGCTCGTTTTGGTTCTTGCCGAAGCCGACAGCGTTTTCCAATGTGCTTCCTCAAAATATCGTTCAATGTCCTTTGGAAAATGGCAGGACCATTCTTTAACCCAAATGGTAGACGGACGAATTCGAAATTTCCGTTGTTAATGGCGAATGCGCTTTTCTCAATATCACATTCCCCCAAGAGAATCCGATAGAATTTGCAGTTTAAGTTGATTATTGAGAAAAACTCGTTTTCTCCCAGGTTTGAAAGGACATAATTAATGTCTAGTATTAGTTACGCGTCGGTGATTGCGACGGAGTTCAACTTCCGATAGTCAAGGACCATTCGGAATTTCTTTTCTCCTGACGCGTCCTGCTTCTTTTGAACAATCCATATAGGTGCAGTCCATATAGGTCTAAAAGTTTCTGAATTTATTTTTCCCCTCCCTTAAGGGCCAAGAAATATGGATAGGATTTAGCGTACACTGGATCATTCATAGCCGTACGAATTTCTCCCTTAACAGTGGTAGTGTAAGTCAGACTTTTGTTTGGTTCTGAAAATAAATTAAGGAATTTCCCTAAAGGAATTTTGAAACGTTTATTTTGATTTTCGGTCATGGTAGACGTTCGTAAATTCAGATGATTTACGCCATGCGAGGTTTGTTCTTTTAGAGGAACTTTGTGTTGAATAGTCATAAAGTCGTTATTAGTATGGATGACAGCCTGAAGTGCTTTCAAGCTATCGTTTCCAAATTTTCGAGCGAACATTTTAAGAGGTGGAAGTATGAAGTAAGTAAAATTTGTGCCTTTCGATTTGATGCCCAAAAAGATCGACATAAGCATGATACGTTATAGATATTGGTCCACCCACCGAGTTGTCTCTGAAAGGTTTTTCATTAGGAACAGGGTTTTTTATAAATATTGGCTGAATGTAATCATTATTCGACCCAATGGCGGTTAAGAATTTCAGTGTTTTCTGCTCTTCGCAGTGTACTCCATATAGGAGAGCGAAGAGGTTAACAATCTGAACAAGTCGGAATACCGGAAGCTCACGCTTCGGGTATAAAGGTTTTGTGTTCATCTTATGTAAGAAATTTCAACGCACATTTTTCTATCAGTATATAGCTACAAGTCCAGCCTATTCCTTCATATTTTTCCAAACTACAAAGCATGCATACATATTACAGCCATAGATATTATGCTCACCCTAAACAAACAAACTGCCTATTTCCGAATACTGTACATTTATATGCACGCATATAAACTCGTACCCATATTTCCGATTTACTTCGAGCAAAAAAGCATACATATGTACATATATAGTATGTATATTAAATACCGCTGGTTTAATGTACAAATATATCCACCCGCAAACTTCATTAGCACGCATGTACTACATACCTACATACACACATCTCTGTTTGGAGTCATTGAGATTCATATATAAATGACTAAAAAACTAAAACAAAATAATTCTTTCCGACCCCATTCCTATGAATTCTTTTCGTTGTGTTATTGACGAATTGATATACGATGATGACGTCATACACGTTGTAGAACGCACGAAATTCACAAAAAATGGCGAAGTTTCCCTCTAACTTTGTTAATAATAGTTGGCTTTTCTTCAAACTTGACCAAATTTTGCATTATGTTCTTTATTACACCCACGCCAAATTTTGTACTTCTGGAATGGACATAAGGGGGGTTGCCGGGTAAATTTCTAAAATGTGAAAATACACTATTATTAACTTTATTTGTGCAGATATCGGAACCAAATGTATTTTGCACTACTGTGATTTTTTCAGATTTTTCGGTTAGATAGGTTCTGAGAACGAGACCTGTTAGACCTTCTGATAGTCATATTTTGAGCCCTCACTCCCCTCTGTTTCACCTAATATAAAATATGAAACAAGTTTTGAAAAGCACTAATTGAGACCTCTCATTTTATACCCCACATGGCTACCTTTTATGAAAAAAAATTTTGCACCCTTCATTGACATGTATGGGGAGCCCCCTTAAACTTAACACAAAATGGCGCCACTTGCTGCATGCAAAGGGAACAGCAGATCACACACTCTTACCAAATTTCGTGACAATCCGTCAAGCCGTTTCCGAATAAATCGGGTGTGGCAGACAGACAGACACTGACTCGATTCTAATAAGGTTTTGTTTCACATAGAACATTAACAAGTCGAGAAACCGGAAGCTGGGCGCTTCAGGTATGAAAGGTTTTGTTTGTTTCTTCTATGAGTATATTTCAGTGTAGAACTATCCCATTTGTACGTAGCCCGTTAAGAATATGCATTTAGCATATCAGATTTAGTACTTCGGGTTCTAAATTTACACGGTAAGGCAACTTTGAGCTACTGTAACTTTGATACTAATAGTATGATTTTGATCAAACTTGGAGATAATATGCTCCATATTATATTTTATACTACTACCAACTTTTACAACTCTGACATAAACTCAAGGGGGGTTTTGCTCAATTTTCCCAAAAATACGGTAATATACTATTATTAACTTAATTTGAACAGATATCGATATGCAGAGTATTTTGAAGCCTGGGTAACGTATAGAGGCAGCTTCATGATTTTTTTCAGATTTTTCGGTTGAGTAATTTCTGAGAATAAGTCCGTTAAAGAAATCATCACTTTGCACCCCTTCCACTCCCCGCCTTTTTAACCAATCTCAAAACTAAGACCGGCTTCGAAAAGTACTAATCGAGACCTTTCATTTGAAACCCCATATGCCTATATTTGGTGAAAAAAAATTTTACACCCCCCTTTTACATGTATGGGGACCCCCCCACCCTAAATCTCAACGTAGGAGGATATTACTCACTGCATGTTTGGGGGTCTACAGTTCCCACCTTCTCACCAAATTTCGTGTCAATCGGAATAGCCGTTTCTGAGAAAAGTGCCTGTGACAGACAGACAGACGGACGGTTTTACAAACAAAACCTTAAAAATGAGTCTCGTCCTGTTGTTCCTCATTGCCAAGGTTATATCCGTCTATTATGTTAGGTTTGCAGATGTTTAATTGGCTGGTGATATCGTCCTATTGATAGTTTTCGTTACACTGATAGTCATAAGTATCGTCTGTGTGTGTGTAGGTTCTTGTTCTAGATTAAAGATCCTTTGCTGTTTGTTTGGTAGGGAAATTTTTTGAGATGTTGGACGTTTTTGTACAAACCGGTGTCGTTGCTCGAACTGCGGTCTGTTTTCATAGTTCAGAGTCTGTGACCAAATAGATTTATCGACGTTCATCGGTTTGTAATGACGTGGTTTAGGGGGGAGTGATCTACAGGGTGCGGCAGCATAACTTCCTTTTTTAAAATGCGCGCCACTCAGTTAGTTGATGTCATAGCGGAGCGCTAGTGGTCTCGTTCGAGAGGGGATACTGTAAAGTTTTGTCCCGACATGGTTCAGTCGCCATCATGCGTTGGAATAGTGAGGAGCGTGCCTTTGCCGTTAAGGTTTACTTTTCAAGCGGATTTTCGGTTATTGCACCACAGCGTGCATTTCGGAACCGCTTTAATTTAGCCCCGTTGGCTCCCGTCCCAGACCGCAAATCAATTGTTACATGAGTCACTATATTCAGACAAACTGCAAGTGCGACAAAAGGAAGAACTGGAGTCCCTCGGCCCGTTAGATCACTTGAGAACATTGAAGCAGTGAGAGCGTCAATGTTGCGATCGCCACGGCGTTCTGCGCGCAACCCGCATCTGCCCTTGGACTATCCGATCGTTCTGTGAGGAGAATTCTTCGTGATGATCTTCATTTTCATCCCTATAAGATGGCGATAGTGCAGGAACTTTCAGAACGTGACTTCAATTCTCGGATGAACGCGTGTGAGCTTCTTCTTGATGTCGTTCCCGAGCGTGCTATTATTTTTTTTAGCGATGAAGCCCATTTTCATTTATGTGGGTGAACCGTCCAAGAACCCTACAAGATTTGAAGACCAACATCCAAGAAGAAATTGCCAACATAACACCTGCTATGCTAACAAGAGTCATGACAAACGCCAGAAATCGGTTTACGCAATGTATGGAGAATGGGGGACGTCACCTAACAAATTTGATCTTCAAAACAATGTAAATAAAAACTTTAGACATGTACCTACATTATAAAAAATAAATAAATATTTTCTGATGCATACAATCGTTTTTATTGAGTTTTGAAAAAAGGAAGTTATGCTGCCGCACCCTGTATAATTATCGTTTGGAATGCTATTAGGAAAAGGTTGTCTACGGAATTGTGATGGCTGTGAAGCACTAGAGTTGTTGAGTAATTCTGGGTAGAGATCACGTTTCGGAATTCGGGGTGTTGCAGCTTGCTGTTGTGGATTATACTCTTTGGGTGGAACGGGTGGCGACACATTCGAAAAATTTTTTGTAAATGTGAATTATCCAAGTTATTCGCATGTTGTGTCTTATAGTCTATATTTTGGAGTTTTAAACAGAAGTGTATCGCTTGTGGAAGATCACCATTTAGACCGCGCACGAAAGTATCTAATAACTTATCTTCGTAACACTGTCTCATATTACGAAGGGATTCCCGTCCCATTTTCATTGATGATAACTTATTCAGAATGAAAAACAAATGGTGGTACACAATTTGGTAAAACTCGTGAATACTATTATTGCCTTGCATGAGGGTCGTCATCTGATACACAAGAGTACCAAGATTACCCTTTTCGGCATAGTGCAGCGTTAGACACTTTGAGATTTTTGGCCAATTTAACGGGATATTATAGGACTCGAGAGCAATGTCGGCCTGCCGAAATATTTGGGAGCACCTTTCTACACTCTTTTCCCACGATAAGAATTCACTTGGATCACCACAGAATGCCCGTAAACTTTTCTTAATGTCCGGAATTTCATGCATGCCGGATAAATCTCTTTCCGCGTTGACATTGATAGGTACATCACATTCATTATTCGAATCTGATGCGGGATTCATGAAAAAATCGAAAATTTGCCTCCTTCAATTCTCAAGGATTCAGTCACTATTCGCGTTATCAATAGTACGAGGTCCCTGTTCTCTTGTACATGGGTAATGTTTGAAGGATTGTTAGGAGTAGGAAAATCCTGACTCTCAACTTCAACTGGGGGTTCAAGATAGTGGGCCCAAGAAGATTATTGTGGTTGGACATCCCGAAAGGCAAGAGTCACTTCAATTAAGTAACATCAGAAAAATATAAAAAACACACGGAAAAAAATCACTTTCACTTGAAAATTCCAGTCTAAAGATAACCACTTCCTATGTTTCACAAACAATTATTAGATTGTTGCACATGAAATGGCCGATTTGGTAATCAAGTGCGGTTAATTGCGATGTTGCTGTATCAAACCACCACCAGTTGGCGCTGTTGGTGTCGGCCAATGAAGTCTGACTACTCCTACATTTAATCAAGGAGTCATTTCAGTTTTGACCATCGTTGTAATAACAGTGAATAGAAAGGAAAAGAGGATAGAAAGAGCCAAGAACGTATACTTTTCCTGTATGAATTCAAACTCGGTCATAAAGCAGCGGAGGCGACCAAGAACATTAACAGCGCATTTGGAGCTGATACGGTAAGCGAACGAACCACACGGTGGTGGTTCGAAAAATTCTGGTCAGGCGATGTAAACCCTCAACATGAGCCACGTGGACATCCAGGACCATCGATTGATAACGACGAGCTGCGTTTGCTAGTCGAATCCGACACACGTCGGTCTGTGAGAGACATTGCAGAGAAACTGGGCGTACACTATTCGACAGTTTCCCGGCACTTGCAACAACTTGGAAAGGTGAAAAACCTCGACAAATGGGTTCCGCATGCCCTTACGGAGCAAAACATGGCGCTTCGAATGGAAATTTGCAGTTGTTTACTCACCTGCAACAGAAGCGATCCTTTTTTGCACAGAATAGTGACATGTGATGAAAAGTGGATATTATACGACAATCGTCGCCGACATATGCCAAAACCGAGCCTCCATCCGAAGAAGATAATGGTGACTGTTTGGTGATCTACAGCTGGAGTTATCCACTATTCTTTTTTGGCACCTGGAGAAACAATAAATGCACAGAAATACTGTGCCCAACTCGAGGAAATGCACCAAAAATTGAGTATTCAACGGCCGACATTGGTCAACAGAGATGGTGTGATACTCCTTCACGGCAATGCACGACCTCATGTATCCAGAAAAACGGTTCAAAAGTTGAACGAATTGCAATATGAGACTCTGCCTCATCCACCATATTTTTATTTTTTAAGCATTTGGATAATTTTTTGACGGAAAAACAATTTAGGCTATCAAAATTGCCTTCAACAAATTTATCAACCCCCGGCAGTTGGACTTCTACGAAACTGGCATACATGCTCTTGAATGTCGTTGGGAGAAGTATTTTGAATCGACTGGCACCTATTTTGATTAAATAAATAAATTTTTGTAAGCTTTACATTCGTTTCAAATTTTAGTACCATAACGACCATTTCATTCGCAACAACCTAATACAATACTTAAACCAATTAAAGTTAAATTTCATCACTAATTCTTGTTTGTTGTAATATTTGATTTTGCAAGTTATGAATATTAATGTTGCAAATTGAAGATAACTTAATTTCTAAATAATCGAAATAATAATGAATTTTCATCCTGCTTCCTGGATTCCCTGCGGATACTTATGGCCCCTCTTGTTATATATCCTACGGTCTGCGGGTGAACCGCTTCCTTCGAACTGAGGGCGGCTGTTAGTGAAATTAACACCCGTTTACCTAGGCTACTAGGGACCCTAATTCCCTCAAAAAACACCACTTTTGCCGGCTTGGTTATTGTGCGATTAATTAATTCTCGTTATGGTGGCGGTACTTGTTTTCGCGAAGAAATTTCACTTTTTCCCGTTTTTCGGAGGTATATTGGATCACTTCCGAGTCTCAAGAAGTAACTTAAGGGGGTCATCCCGTGTGAAGGCCGTTTTTTGCCTTTTTTTAGACATTTTTTGTGAAGAACTGGATAAAGATACAAATACGAAATCTCACCATAGCTTTCCTAATACCTTGAACGTGCATAGTAAGTTTTCCAGCTCGATCGCTTAATTCGTTATTGAAATACAGAGCAATTTATACACCCATCTCCAAAAGAAGGTGTTTTTCTGCTGCCACGCTAGAGAGCGTTGCGATCATCTTAAAGAAAAACAGTAAATGGCATTTTATCGTACAGACTTAACTACACTCCGAAAACTAGGATTATTAAAAAATATTAAGAGCTAAACTTTTGGTGCCGTGTTAAACTTTCTTTTGGGAATTTTGGTGTTTTATCATGGTTTCTCCAATGAATAAAAAAAAAACTACTGAATCAATCGCAATTATCCTAGTTTGCGGACCGTAGAAATATGTTCTGAATAAGTGGTGAAAATTTCAAAGAATTCGTTTGATAGATTTTGGGCTATGGTGGGAGCAGATTTTCAATATGCAGTTTCGAGAAAAACGCATTTAAAAAGTAGAATGCGATTTTTAGCCATAAAACCTTAACTGGCCATTAATCTGTTATACCTAGTCCATAGACCTTTAGGTTCTTCAAGAAACACATCCATAGCCTTGGTTTCAATTCTTTTCCTTTTAGCGAAGTCATTCGAAAGTCATTCGCTTTATTACGGCGATCGACATAAATCTGGCATGAGACTTATCACGTGTTTAATACTATAATTTCCGAATGACTCCGAATATCAAAAAGTCACTTTACACATCTATTATACACTATATCTAGATACAATTGATGCCAAAAAAATTCGATTGCGCGGATCCAACACACGGGATGATCCCTGTAACGAGCTTTTAAAAGACTTTTGCTCGACCAGTATCCTTTTACGCGATACTTAACGATACTACTTTATGCGGTGTCGCGAAAAGCGGTCCTTGCTCGGGCGCCAGTTAAATTAATAAAAACCAATCGTTATTTTTAAAAAAATGCAAGGAAAAGCCTTGCGTCTTTATTTACAATATTATTATTAATATTAATTATGTGAAATAAATAACTGAACTGTTTGCTTAATCGAACATTAAATATATATTCCGAAAGTGCTGATGCGGCGCTCAATCGAATGCGCGGTAAATGCATTTGCACCTGCCATGACCTGGTGATTGATTATTTGTCGATGACCTGTTTTCTTGCTGACGACCGTGTCGTTGCCTCTAGTGCTGATGAATCGTGTCGTTAAAAAAGTCTTTTTTGGTTCTCTAAATGCGTGTGTTGTGTGTGTAGGCTAAATGTGATAGTAGGCTAACATCGCTTCTGAACGGCTTAACTAACGGTCATGCGGAAAATTTACATTCAAATTTGGATAAAGGACAAATTGAAAGTTCCGCAGAGATTCCAGCAATAACCATATCTTGGTTGTATTGTATTTCCAAATTGCTGAAAAGTTCGAATGTCACCTGCGACAAGACGAGCGACATAAAGGTAGCAACCATCGACGAAATCTCATCTGGAAACCTGCTTCTGAATGGATTCCGTGGTAGATTGGAAGCAGAAAACACAACACACTACCTTAACGGAACCTACCTCGTGAAGTTCCATAACACCACGATTATGATTGATGACCAAGTCTACGTTTCTCGCGAAATGTCAACAGTTCATGTCCTTCCCGCTATACTGCAACCAACACCGGAAGGGAAATTACAGCGGCAGCATCTTTCGCTCGAAATGCTGAAAGAGATCCACATCAACAACATGGACAGGATCGAGATACTGAAAACTGAAAATGACATCTACCATGCTTCATATGGTTTATTCGCCCTCCCGAAGGCTATAACATCAGCATACTTACTTTGGAAGTTATATCTCTGAAAGAGTCCCGAAATCGTAGTAGCTCCCTCCATCTCAGAGGCTAAAATCCTGCAAACAATAACACACCATCCATTCTCAGCCCACCTATAGTTACCAACCAAACGTAGGCAAAGTTCAACACTCTTCCCTATTTCTAACGATAGAGGATTATCTTACTTAAGGGGAGGGGGAGGAGTTAACGACACGATTCATCAGCAAATAACTAGAGTCAACGACACGGTCGCCAGCAAGAAAACAGGTCATCGACAAATAACCAATATCGTCAGCAACTCCAGACAGGTCATCGACAGCTCCAAATGCATTTACCGCGCATTCAATTGAATGTCGCATCAGCACTTTTGGAATATATATTTAATGTTCGATTAAGCAAACAGTTCAGTTATTCACTTCTCATAATTAATATTGTAAATAAAGACGGACGGCTTTGCCTTGCAATTTTTTAAAAATAACGATTCGTCTGTATTAATTTAATTTATATGGCTCTGTTCTTTTGCAGAAAGGTGTACCTAGATAAGTATAGAGATGATGTTAGCCCTCAGATCATGCAGTTCCTGCTTGATACAAAGCGTTAAATTTAATGAGATAGATCTGCCCTCATTTTCTCCGGAAGAGGAAAAACGGTATTTAACCCCGCGAAGCGACCTCGCTTCAATGAATGTGCGGATGACGGAGAAGACGACATTGACACGTCTGTGGCGCGGCAGGATCTGCAGCATTCGAAATTTATTTCGAATGTTGCGAATGCGGACGGGTAGATGGCGCGGAACTCTCCACTTGTGGCAACCGAAACTGACTTTTCCCCTTCTCAATTTCACCGCTTGGAGTGCTGCACATCGCAAGTGGACAACCGCCGTGATCATTTTAAAAAAGTCGTTCCGTCCGTCTCCACGATTGAAGTTGTTCACGTTGTTTCTGTCTGTGCACTTTATCGCGTCTCAATAAATTTATATTTACGCTGTAGTTAGCGAACGAATATTTGTGTTTCATTATCGCGCTACTACACACTCACGCATTTTAGAACGCACCAAGGGAGTGGAGAATTAGCGGTGGAAAAATGCCGTTGGTTGGGACAGTAAGAACCGCATGGAAATAAGCCGGTCTCTTCTGTTTCCAACCGCGGCGGTGAAACATTAATTTTCTTACCATCTGTTTTGTATCGCCCTTCATAATTAAAGCAAAATTTAAATATTCAGTATACGTTAAAAGAAAATAAAAATACTTTAAGGAGAAGAAAGTTTTTGAGAAACATCATAAGTTGGCAACGTGCTAAACGTCAATTGCTGAGGACACTTCCGAGTAGGATTTTACCGGCGAAGAAGTATTTTAAGACTCTTCTGAGTCACTACACACCAAGAGGGGTTTGGAGTCAATAAATACTTCGGGAGTGACGAACCAAGGGGTTTCCTTTTCGGTGGGGATGCAATGCGTTAGACAATACCTTCTCGTGGCGCATTTCGAGTATAAATGTTTCGGCGATATCCTAAACGACCTCATCCAGGGCTTGCTTGGTCGTTGGCTAAGCTCGCGCACTAGCTCCTGGATTTAAGTTTGATGACCGTAGTTTTTCTCATTTTGGGCTGCCAAAACTTTGCTGCGGAACGATAGGGTATTCGAACTCCTGAAAAGGAAAAGCTAAAGATTTGTTTCTATTATTAATGTCGTTGCTCAACTCTTGGACTTATTAAGGACACCCATGTTTCCACTTTCAAAAACTTACTTTTATTCCCAAAACAAAAATATTCTAAAAAGAGTCAAGCGACGACGGCTTTACGGTTTCTTACCAGGGCAGAGGCAAATCGTCAGACGCTGCCTCACCTCTGCCCTGGGAGCAGCTTGACCGTAGCGGCTCGCAGATGTTGAATGCTCCTTTATATAATTCGTAGAATACGACATGCCTACGAATTATATTGAGCGCAAATCCGTCTTATTGACCAGAGCTTGGCCAGAGCTGAAATATTCGTTTTGAGAATGAAGGGGGTCCTAAGTCCGCATCAACTTAATGCAGGACCGGACCAGTGGTGCGGTGAGGCAGCGTCTGACGATTTGCCTCTGCCCTGGTAAGAAACCGTAAAGCCGTCGTCGCTTGACTTTTTTTAAAAGTTTGGGTGCAAGCCCTAAGCGAGGGGTCCGTGGACCAGAAAAGAGGGAGTAAGTTGCTCCCCAATTGGTCCGGCCCTGAATTAAGTTGATGCGGACTTAGGACCCCCTTCATTCTCAAAACGAACAATATTCTACTTCTAACTATTCTATTTTCTAAATTGCCTATATAATCTAAAAGCGAATTAAAGAGCAACCGCGCGTTGTAAAGTGTTCTCGATTAGAACACTTTAGCTCTTTCCAGAGACTTCTCGAATACTAAAACCAAAAGTAATGTCATTCTTCAATTCACCTCTCTTTGACCCTTCCGTGTTTACATATTAGTTCGAAAGTGTTCTTCTAGACAACATAAGAACACTTGTTTATTACTATTTATTTTGTTGTTTGTAGCAAATCGACACCTGCTGCTGTGCACACAAACGCGAAGTGATGAAACGGAAGATAACCATGTCGAGGCCAAATACACCATTTGGTAGGTAATATGCTGATCCAACGACGGAAAAGGGCCTCGCTAAGTCCAAATAGGCCATTTGTATAGCATGTGATGTAACGACGGAAGAGGTTAAATGCGCAAGCAGATTTGTTTTCATTGGGCTGGCTCCAAAAATGCACCTGCTGGAGAAAACTTGGCCAAATCGCAATAAATGTTCTTTTATATCTGAGTGAAATTATGCGGTGTTTGCAACGATTAATTAATTGAAATAATAAAAACTTGTTGTTTCTTTTTCGTTGGTGTGGATATTTATTCTTGCAAATACCGATATCTCGGGAACCACTTGTACTCTTCTTGTTAGCACTGACGAAGGGAACAAGTCGTTCCCGAAATATCGGTATTTGCAAGAATAAATATCCACACCAACGAAAAATAAACAACAAGTTTTTATTATTTCAGTTCTTTTATAGCCAAATTTGTCTAAAAGTTGTGGGGAAACCAGAAGCTGGGTGCTTTCGGTATAAAAAGTTTCCTGATTTTCTTGTGTTGTGAGGCTACTTATTAGAAAGTGATACTTATATACTATGATATCGTGGGTGTACAGTAAATTCGCACGAAAATGAATAGGAATGAGCGTGATTTTCAATGAAATCATAGCTACCTTCAAGGTTTTTAATCTATATTTAGAAGAATTTATTAAGTTGTTTGTTTAATTAAAATTGAATAATAAAATACAATCAAATGGCAGTGAATGAACTGAAATTCAATTTGACGAGAAACTAAGTGAGATATTGAAAAGTTTTCAATATTCTGAAAGCTAATCGAAGGGTCGAAACATTTTATTTTCGTTTAATTTTTTTTTCCGTGCGAGTCCGTCATTAAATCGCGGGCCTACGGAAAACGTAATTAAATTTGTGTTTCGAATATGAGTTAGTTCGAAAACTTGGACTTTCGATATTTCGAAAAGAGTGGGAGGATATCGAAATTTTTTACTTTTTAGTTTAGTCTTATTTTGGGCCATTGTACCAGATCCATCATCAAATCGCGGGGCCACGGAAACTATAATTTCCCCGTATTGCGTATCGGACTTCTCTATTGCTTCATAGAACTCCGTGGACTGAACTTCATTTCAGAACTCTCTCACTCCGCACGCACGCAGTCAGTTCGCTGTTGTGTTTAGGCCTTTAGTTTGGTCCGACGAATGTCCCCTGGTGGATCGTGAAGACACTTAAAAAGCTCTCGAGAAACGAATAGGTTGGTATGTTTCGGTCCGTTATTTTGGCGTAGTGTAACGGTCCGGCAAGGCGAGTTTCAATTATTTCTAAAATCTGTGTGTTGGGGCGGTTGGGTAAAAAATGTTAACGCAAAATTTAGATCAAGATGCTCAAGGTAGAGAATGGAGCAAAGATCCCGTCTATCATTACTTACTGGTTTGGTTTCATTTATAGTGACATCCGGTGAAACACAACTAAAGTCCTTCGGCAGTTTCCTCGATGACTATGATAGTAGGCTAACATCGCTTCTGAACGGCTTAACTAACGGTCACGCGGAAAATTTCCATTCAAATTTGGATAAAGTACAAATTGAAAGTTCCGCAGAGATTCCAGCAATAACCATATCTTACACACCGCCCAGTGAATGCATTTCAATATTTCGATTAGCTGATTCAGATAATAAAACACTCAACAAAGTTCTAGCAACATTCTCACAATTGTGCGATGAGGGAACAAAACTTAAAACTACAGCGCGGCAGTATCAATTTAAGCTACTTTACTTTGATGATCATCTATGTGCGTACGAGGAGCAGGGAGAAGAGTGCTTAAATGGAATGGGCGATTTGTTGGAGTTACTTTATTCTGTCCAGTACTTGTCGCAAAGATGCATAACTGTTGCAAGTACGATTCTCCAACAGTTGCGGGCTCTGTTTACCTACCGTGCAATAGATAATAGACTGGACTTACAGCTGGCAATGCAATTTCAGGTAGGTGTCCAATTGCAAGTCATTAGAGGAATTTAATAGTTTATTATTCCCACAGGAAATTTTTAATCGGCTTAGTGAAACCATCCTGCAATTGATTGTTTTCGATGAAATTTTGGTCAGTTCGAGGCTCCAAAATTTCTGGCAAACATACAAGAAGGCAATCTACTCAATAAGTCGGAATAAGGATCGATTCAACCACTCGTACACCGAATATGCAATCAGTGGGCTTACGAATGTTCTCAATTCTCTGGAAATGTTATTTGCAGGAAGTCTTTTTCAGGTTAGTATTTTACCAATGATTTAGAAGCTATGTCACTCCCCATACAAAGCATCGAAATTTCTTAGAGATTTGAAAGTAACTAATAAAATGCCTCTTGGCAGACATTCCTGGATAGCATATTCAAAATAAAAGAGCAAATCTCGACGAAGGCCTTACCAGAAATATCAGGACATTTTCAAGACTATATTCGTGTTAATTTAACGTCAATTGAAAAATTGTCGAGCGTTTTATCTGATTTGGACGAAACTGAATTGATAATTAGGATAAATGCAATATGCGTTTTGTTTCATCATTTCTTCGGACAATTGGAACAGAAAGTGCTTAAGCAGCTATTGGATGTCAATTCGAAGGTAAGGACGACTCTTTCATTATTACACCACTTTGAATTTTTTACATAGGTCAGGTGAGAGGTTGCGTTTGTTAACCATTCTGATGAATCTGCACCTTTAGATTTTTCTGCGTACTATTGAGTTTTGTGATTCTGGTTTAGGTTTTCTTTTTACATATTCGTTCGAATTGTATACACCTACCAGAATTATTGTATGACGTTCATCTCGAGGGCAGGCAAATGTAGACTTCACGCTTGAAAGCGCTAACGACAAGTATGCTTTGTTTATTCGGTGTAGGTGTAGCGATCGTTGAGTTCCACTTAGCGTAATTTTTCTAACACCGGATGTTGAGGTAATTGATCTCGAGAAATGTGTGAGAACTTAGGTGGGCAAAAACGTATTATGCGTGAATGTGTTAACAATTTTACGTGATGAACATGACTCGGAAAAATAAAAACTGCTTAAGTGCTTTTCTGGATGTTCTTTATTACAGATGTGTAGAATGTACCTAATTTACTATAACCTAAGGTAATCTAAGCAAATGAATAACATGTGGTCGACATAATGCTCTACAGCTAGCATTGAACAAAATAAAATGGATTGTGCAGTGAACTTCCAAAACAAGCTGAGGCAAAATATAACAACAATTTTGAACTGCAAGAATACTATTTGAACAGTATAAAGCACAATCACCCTTTGAAAATGGCCCAGAATGATATTTACGTTTTTGTTACGTGGGCCTTCCTCTTCGTTAAATTCGTTTCAATAGCCTTAAATACGGTTTATAGATATCGCTTGACCCATTGACCATCCTAATTTTTATACATATACTCATATGAACAGACCGTTGGTTGGCACACAAAGTTCATTCAATTTTCGGCCAAAAAATGATCGGTATCCATATTTCACACATCTTGGAAAAATTCGTTCTGAGTTTGAATGACCAATTCAGTTCTGAAATTAGTTTTGTTCAGCAAACCTCCTCGTCGATCATGATCAGAATTAAGTATAGTTTCTCGGATACGTTTTTTATCTTTGTATCCGGTTCATAGAGTGGAGTCCCGATAATTGGTATTCCCGCATAATTCGTGCAAATTTACCAGTTCCCAGAGTTTATTTTCCTTACTTTGTGCTCTCGATAATTTGCAGTCAATTGGGGTCAAAGGGTAGTATAGGTCCCAGGGCGAAACGTGGATTGGTACCCACGATGGAGCATAAAACCTGGGATATGCGTGCTGATCCAACACCAACAGCTCTACTACCAAACCCTATCTCCAGCTCCACGTGCTGACCGCTGGGAGCTCCTTCTTAACGACAGCTACGGATGGAGAAAGATGAAGGCGAGTCTCCGACGCCTAAAAACGGGACAAACTCTACCGACTGGTCCCCAGGTTGGGGGCTGGGTAGGGCTGACAACCCTAGATGGAAAACCGAATATACGAAGCCACAAAAGGAGCCTCGGACAGGCTGGATTCTAAAACAACGAACTCGTCAACGACAACGGAATAACGATCTGCGAATTTTCTCATGGAACGTGCGCTTTCTGTACAGAGATGCCAAGCAAATAGTCAATACCTTGTCCCAACATAGGGCTGATGTAACAACGTTGCTGGAGATGCGTTGGACAGGCACCGGTTTCCTCGAGAAGCGCCACTACACCATATATTATAGTGGCCATCCAGTAAACCATGTGTTCGGAGTAATTTTCTTGGTCAGTCAAAAAATGAAACCTGCTGTTATTGATATTGAAAACATAAGCGAACGGCTATGCACTCTGCGCTTGCGAGGCAAATTTAGAAATATAAGCCTCATTAACATTCACGCCTCTACAGGGCAGACTGCAGATTCGGAGAAGGATACCTTCTACGAGGCAGTAGAACGAACCCTCGAAGCTCGCCCCAGGTACAATATCAAAATTTCAACAACCAATTGGAGACGGAGCCATTCTTCATATATATGCTTCATATACTTCGGGATTGCAACAGCCAAATAGGAGGGAGTCCGCATTGAGGCGATACGTTGACTCCCATAGCTTACATCAAAATACAAATGATAACGGACTGCGGATTATTCAATTACAAGTGCCACACGAAATGGTTGTTGGAAGTTCCTAGTTTGTCCGGAAGGGGTCTACAAACAAGCGTGGGCCTCTCCATACGGGACCACTTTCAACCAAATTGACCACGTGATGATCGAATGCCGCCACCTCTCAGCCTTGATTGATGTGAGAATATTTAGGGGTGCCAATATAGACTCGGATCACTATCTCGTTGGAATGGCGCTGCGGGTTCGAATAACAATACCACCCAGAAGCCCTTCTGACAATCAGGTGAGAGCTAACACTGAAACGATCTACAGCATAGCCCTCCGCAACACCCATAAGGGGAAAATGCATGCCGCAATAACCGCATGCAACAGAGATGCTGAAGATGAAACATCAACAAACTATTCTCACAATGACCTGAAAAACGCTATCATAAATACGGCCACAAACACACTTGGCCCCAGTCGGGAAAAGAGTCGGAACGACTGGTTTGACGATGAATGTAAGCTAGCAACGGAACGGAAGAATGCTACATGCCGAGTAATGTTGCATTCCCAAAGGGCACGGACACGCGCGGAGACCTGCCAAGAACTCCGTCGAATATGGAGGCGACCAATTACACCAAGCGGTTCAGCAGCTTCAAAAAATGCCTGAGGATTGATAACTAGGCATTATATGTCCTATACATTAAAAGGGGAATATCGCGCAGTGAAGCAATTATACAGGTATCACGTTGCTGACTACCATGCATGCACCATCTTTTCATCGACTTCAACGCCGACTATGATAGGATAGCCAGGTTTTCGTATAAATTTACAAAATACGACAATATATTATTATTAACTTTATTTGTATAGAATACGGAACCGGATGTATTTTGGGGTCTAGATTTTATGTGTGATTTTTTTTTCAGATTTCTCCTTTCATTTGATACCCGACATGACCATAATCAGTTAGTTGCCTCCAAACTCAAGACAAAATGGCGCCATTCGCTGTTGCGACTCTTTTGCCGCAATTTTCTTCCCTATGTCTATGTTTGGTGAAACACCAACCAACCGATGTAATTGCTGGGAGTGTCGTTTGGTGAAAAACCAATGGACCAATTAGTAAATGTTGACCCTTTGGTGAAACACCAACCGACCAATTAATAAATGTTGACCCTTTGGTGAACCACCAATGGGGAAAGCTTTCTTGATTTGGTGATACACCAACTCAGGTACCAAGCTCGATCGTCTCTAGCAGCCTCACTAGAGAAGAAGAAAAAGGTGGCTTATTTCCGATCGAACTGAACTGTTTATTTTCCTCCATCAGTTTAAATACAAATTTTGTGCATAGGTAGACATATGCGAAAATAATAAAAAAATGTTGATTAGCACAAAGTGCGTACAATGCACCTTCCTACCTTGAGGGAAAAATGTTCGGCATTGATCTGCTTAGGTTGCAATTTCCATGCACGTGGAATAATGTTCGCAGATTCCAATGCGGTCATTAATTGACTCGCGTATATCTTACGTTTACATTGCAATATATTATACAGTATAAAAAATATGCAAAATATGAATGAATTAGAAGCATAGAACTCAACAGACCTCATATATGTGTGTGTTTGAGGTGGGGGAGACGCAAAATCTCTGGGCACTCAGATCTTGGTGGCCGATTCCACTCGATACTCCAGTCTAACGGAATATCGCGATCCGTTTATGTATTGCAGGAATTGCGTTAGTGGATGTGATGCGTCTATATGCGGGTCACTCACATGGAAAATGTTCCGTGGATTCCACTTCCTCATTACAGGATGGACACGTATCATCTTGGATAATTCCCATTCTGAACATATGCCAAGCTAGTAAAATATGGCCAGTCAGAATGCCCACAATACTTCTGCAAGTCTTCCTGCTTTTCCACTCTGCTGTATGTTTGTATGGTTCTGATAGGAAGAGTTTGATGGCTCCAGGAGAATTAAGGCTTCACTACCTGTCATTATGGGAAGCTTGTTCCCAGTTTTCGACAGCAGCATCAGCCAATGCTACTGACACCCGAATTGCTGGTTCCGGCCCCGGCACGGGTGAAGTTGAAGCCTTTTTGCTAAGGCATCCGAGATTTGATTTCCCTTTACTATATAATGACCTGGTACCCAGAGTAATTCCACCGTATTGCATCTAGAAACAGAATCCAGTCGGTTCTACATTCCTGAATGATTGTTCAAGTGATCAAAGTATTACTCAACGCCCTCAATGCAACTTGACTATCGCTACAGATTGCGATGCGCCTGCCCTTCAACCGCTCGTCAATTAAGGCCTGCCTTAATAAGGAACTCCAGACATCCCAGTTTTGCACTTAGGACCACCAATTCGATATCCCTAAAAGCTGTCTGGCGTCCTGACCTACGCCGTCGCTCCATCTCATGCAGGATCTACCTCGTCTTCCTTTTCTACCATAGATATTGCCCTCATAGACTTTCCGCGCTGGATCACCCTCATCCAAACGGATTAAGTGACGCGCCCGCCGTAACCCATTGACCGGGTTTTATCCGCAGCCTGACGATCAAAGCATCGCTCATAGATTTCGTCGTTATGTATGTTACGGAATCGTCCATCCTCATGTAGGGGGCCAAAAATTCTTCGGAGGATTCTTTTCTCGAACGCGGCCAAGATTTTCTTGCTAAGAACCCAGGTATCTGAGTAATACATGAGGACTGGCAAAATCATTGTACAGTAAGACCTTTGACCCGATGGTGAAGCGTTTCGAGCGGACCAGTTTTTGTAAGCTGAAATAGGCTCTGTTGGCTGCCAACAACCGTGCGCTGATTTCATCAACGTAGCTGTTATCGATTGTGATTTTCGACCCTAGATAGGAGAAATTATCAACGGTCTCAAAGTTGTAGTCTCCGATATTTATTCTTCCCGTTTGACTATTGCGGTTTGATGTTGTTGTTTGGTTGGTTTCTGGTGCTGACGTTGCCATCATATACTTTGTCTTGCTCTCATTGATGTGCAGCCCAAGATCTCGCGCCGCCTGCTCGATCTGGATGAAGGCAGTTTTTACGTTTCGGGTCGTTTTTTCCATGATTTCGATATCGTCATCATTTTCTCGAGGCTCAGGTTAAACAGGACACATGATAGGGCATCCCTTTGTCGTAGACCGTTGTTGATGTCGAATAGTCTTGAGAATGATCCGGCTGCTGTTATCTGGCCTCGCACATTGATCAGAGTCAGCCTAGTCAGTCTTATCAATTTCGTCGGGATACCCAATTCTCTCATGGCTGTGTACAGTTTTACCCTGGCTATGCTATCATAGGCGATTTTAAAGTCGATGAATAGATGGTGCAACTGATCTCCATATTCCAACAGTTTTTCCATCGCTTGCCGCAGAGAGAAAATCTGATCTGTTGCTGATTTGCTTGGAGTGAAGCCTCCTTGGCCAATGATATTCTGGGCATATGGGGCTACCCGGCCTAGCAAGATAGCGGAGAATATCTTATAGATGGCACTCAGCAAGGTGATATCTCCCTTTTTATGTATGAGACATATAATGCCTCGTCGCCAGTCGTCTGGCATTGATTCGCTGTCCCACAATTTGATGAACCACTTGGTGTAATTGGTTGCCTCCATATTTAAGCAATTCGGCTGTAATTAGATCGGTACCTAGCGGCTTATGATTTTTAAGCCGATGAATTGCACGGACTGTTTCTTCTATACTTGGGGTTGGCAGTATTTGTCCGTTGCCTTCATTTGGGGGGACCTTCAACTCGCCGATGTTCTGGTTGTTCAGTAGTTCATCAAAATACTCAACCCATCGCTCCAATATGTCCATTCTGTCGGAAATCAGATCTTCAGGTGATCGTGAAGATTATTTCTTGATGCTTCATTTCCAGGATCTCTCTTGACTGCGGTTATGCATCTCCTGTAACGCTGTTACATCAGCCATATATTGGACAGGGTATTGGCTAGCTGCTTGCCAGCTTCATCTCTGTACAGAGAGCGCACGTTCCATGAAAAAACGCGCAAATCGTTATTCCTTTTTTGTTACCGGGTTCGCCATTGTATTATTCGTCCAGTCCGAGGCTCTTGCTGTGGCTTCGTAACTCCGGTTTTCCGTGTAGGGTTGTCAGCCCTATCCAGCCCCCAACCTGGAGGACCAGTTAGTACAATTTGTACCGTTTTTAACGCGGGAGACTCGCCTTCATCCTTCTCCGTCTGCAGCTATTCTTTAAGAAAGAGCTCCCAGCGGTCACCACGTGGAGGTGGTGATAGGGTTTGGTAGTAGAGCTGTCGGTGTTGGTTCAGTAGGCGTTTCCCAGGTTTTATGCTCCATCGTGGGTACCAATCCACGTTTCGGCCTGGGACCTATACTACCCTCTGATCACCATCATTATGGTGAGCCTGAAAGTTACTTTGGCTCACATTTGCCAACATAGTGCAGAAGCGATTCCTACGAGCCAGGGAACGAGGAAACCGTAACGTGGCGAGGATATACCACTATACCATCAACTACAGGAGCTGACTATCTATCGAGGTTATCAATTAACTATTCAATAAAACAATTACCAAATTAGATTGTTCTTTGTTTTTGCTCAATATAAATTATGGTTAGTAACAGTTTTACATAATACGGCCGTTGCTATTTTGTGTTTATTTTTAGCATTCTAGGTACGGGCGATTTAGAATATAAGAGTATTCTCTGGAATAAAGCACTAGCGGTGTAAACGCTGCCTTTAACTACATTCCTTTCCAAACCGCTTCAAAGTATTGTTACTTTCTACAAACAATGGAAGTAATATTAATTTCCTTAAACGTACGGACGAAATGGTACAAAGACCAGCTTTAAACACCAATGGAAACTGAACAGTGAAATGAAACTTGCAACTTCTTCAGAAATCGAACCTGAAAAGATAATGTAATGATACATATAATGTATAACGTAACACGTAAATTTAAGTGCACTTACCCATAATAATAATAGACTCCCTGTCTTATTTGCACTAATGACAAAAGTCACTTCTGTGATGCAATCTAACTCTCAAACATCTTTTTTGAAAAAAAAATGTGTTTAAAATTATTAGCATTTTAAATTTCAACCAAATTCAAACAGATTGGAAAGCCTGCGCATATTTTGTGAGTTCACAACTCGAGCCAAGAAACTTCAGTATCCCGGCAACTGGCAGTTACATATAAAAATAAAAAACTGTCAAAACTAATTTGCCGCGTGAAATATCAAGGAGGACGATGAAATATTGTTTCGTGCTTTGCTGCACAAATAACTACAGAAAAACCCCGCAGAAAGCTGTTTTGGCTGTTACGAAAAGAGATTTTCGGAAGATCGCCATCGTCTGACGGAATCCAGTTTCTTTGGAGTCAGGTTTAAATTGTGAGGATCATTTCAATGCGAGTTAACATTTTTAAATTTTAATTCCCATCTTAATTGATAATATACGGATGCGTTAGAATTTTCTGTCACTTCTATTCAAATTAAAATTAAGTCACAAGAATAAGGCAAATGCCAAGGAATTTCGACTGGGCTTTGCCGTTTGCTTTACCGTTATGTGAAAATTATCAGCTCGTTAATTAATACAAGAATATTATCTTCTTCAAACTAATAGGTACATGTTTTAAATTCAGGTGGAGTATGGCTATTGAAATAATCCGCTTGCAAGCTTTCGGCAATATCTGCATTTCCCTCTGATATGCGGCCTTCTAACATCCCTAATAATATCTACTTTTCACTTTTTACTAAACGCAGCAACTGCCGTTTACCAACAATAGGCAATGACATTTCAAAATTTTGAAATTTCCAACTCACCGTTGACTGCGAATTTGTTGAGGTTTCACTATGTATAATTTTTCACTGCACCATTTGCATAGAAAAACTAAACCCGAAAAAATTCAAAGACGCATGAATATTTTCAAAAACAGCCAAAATAAGCAAATCGCTGAAATATTCCGCAAAACAAATTCTAGCATGTTTACAGCGTGCAATACTATCACTTTTATTTTTTTATTTTCTTGGTAATGCTGACAGAACTTGGTAAAATTTCCATTCAATAGCAAACCTTTTTCTGGTGATGAACACATTGGAATTCATTCTTTTTCAGCTAAGTGCATCAATTCCATAATACGTGTGCAATGGCATTGATGAACATATTTCCTACCTAGAATTTGCACAAAATTTATATCTTTGATATGTATGTACATCTGGAGTTTAGGAATTAACGAAAGAACATTCTATATTTTCAATTATGTGCAAATGAAAACCGTAGATAGAGAGTTCCTCACATAAAAGGAACACAACACTTTTATACTAGAAGCGTTCAGTTTCCGGTATTCCAACTTGTTTTTGGGGTTGGCAATTCTAGAGCGGTGTTCCAATAAATGGGGAAATGGGCGTTGAGGAGTGGTTGATAACTGTGTTCCCATTGGCTTCTCCCAAACTGGCATGGATGTGAAAGGCTTTGTTAATAGTAATTTTACATGGAAAAGACAATTTTGAGCTACTGTAATTTTATCAGCAAAGATGCCGTCTTGGAACGACCTGCCCTCCCTGTACTTTGGAGTGTAAGTACATCAGGGAAGGTCTTGTCTCCATCAGTAGCATTCTCTTTTAATACTTCTACTATACTCCTTTTCTTCACTCATACCTCTGTTTTGATCTTGAAGTAAGAGGTCGGAGGACATGGAGCTGCCCTAAGTAAAATGTAGCTGCATCTCCATATTGGATGCTCATACTATAATATATCCAAATGAGAGGGGTAGCTGCTCCCATACGAGTAGTCTCAGCCACCTATATGCAAATCTGGTAGTAATATAGGAAACCAGATATGCATTAAGATTGCTACACCAGCCTTACGGCAGATAGTGACAGCAACAAATAATAGGATGAGCTTGTAGCCAGAACACAACAGAAAAGCGCTTGCCTGACGACAAGGACCTGTACTGTGAGTGGGAGGACCTTGTAAGAGAGTAACAGCTGTTGGAGTTTCGTGGATATCTCAAAACGAGAACACTTAATTAGAGAATGGTCACAGGCGGATAGTCCCGGGTCAAGCCAGCTTGCAATGTAGAATGCAAGTTGTCGCCCAAAAATCGAAAAGTCTCCTACCTTGATCCTTCCCGTTTGACCAGTGCGGTTTGATGTTGTTGGTTGGTTTTTGGGGTTGACGTTGCCACCATATACTTTGTCTTGCCCTCATTGATGTGCAGCCCAAGATCTCGCGATATCGTCAGCATAGGCCAGTGGTTGGGTGGACTTAAAGAGGATCGTACCTCTTGCATTTACCTCAGCATCACGGATCACTTTCTCGAGGGCCAGGTTAAAGAGGACACATGATAGGGCATTCCCTTGGCGCAGACCATTGTTGATGTCTGATTTTGAGAGTGATCCTGCTGCGTTTATCTGGCCTCGCACATTGGTCAGAGTCAGCCTAGTCAATCTTATCAATTTCGTCGGGATACCCAATTCTCTCATGGCGTGTACAGTTTTACCCTGGCTATAGTATCATAGGCGACTTTAAAGTCGATGAATAGATGGTGCAACTGGAGTCTACATTCCAACAGTTTTCCCATCGCTTGCCGCAGAAGCCTCTTTGGTATGGGTCAATGGTGTTCTGAGCGTATGGGGCTATCCGACCTAGCAAGATAGCGGAGAATATCTTATAGAGGGTACTCAGCAACGTGATACCTCTATCATTGCTGCACTGTGTGATACCTCCCTTTTTATGTATGAGACAGATAATGCCTCGTTGCCAATCTTCAGGCATTGATTCGCTGTGCCATACCTTGAGTACAGTTTGATGAACCTCTTGGTGTAATTGCTCGCCTCCATACTTAACTAATTCGGCTGTAATTCTATCGGCACCTGGCGACTTATGATTTTTAAGCCGATGAATTGTACAGACTGGTTCTCCTATTCTTGGTGGTGGCAGTATTTGTCCGTCGTCTTCAGTTGGCGGGACCTCCAACTCGTCGATGTTCTGGTTGGTCAGTACCTCATCAAAGTACTGTGAAGTCGTTTCTCTTGTCGACGGAGTTCGTGATTAGTCTGCGCGCGTGCCCGTGTTCTTTGAGAATGCAACATTATTCGGTATGCGGCATTCTTCCGTTCCGTAGCTAGCTTACATTCGTCGTCAATCCAGCCGTTCCGACTCCTTTTGCGGCTGGCGCCAAATATCTTTGTGGCCGTATCAATGATAATATTCTTCAGGTGGTTGTGAAGAACAGTTGCTGATGCTTCATCTCGAGGATCTCTGTTGAATGCCGTTAATGCGGGATCCATGTACTTCTTATAGGTGTCGCAGAGTGCTATGTTGTAGATGGCTTCAGTATTCACCCTTACCTGATTGTCAGAGGGGATTTTAAGTGGTGTCGTAATTCGAGCTCGAAGCACCATTCCAACGAGATAGTGGTCGAGTCTTGATTGCTGGGTAACTCTCGTTGTCAATTCGATCGACTGTGAACTGAGTGCTTGTGATTTTGCTTTCTTCCGAATTAATTCAATTTTTTTCCGAATTATTTACTGATTGCATTTGATATTATCATTTACATTTTTCCATATTCGTTACTTTCCTCGTGGTATTAACTACTTCGGGTCTGTAATTAACAAAGTGAAGGTGTTTTCTTTTGCTGAATTCAATTGAAAATTACAGTCGGAAAAACTTTTTGTCGGAGTAACTTTTTGTCTGTGCATAATAGTTCACCTGCGATTTGCATATTTGTAGTCAATTATTTTATATTTTATTTTATTGAATAATGGCGTCACCTCCAATCTACGACATCCGATGCGCATAGTGTAACGAGCCTGAATCCGTGCGCTCTAAGTTCCTCGATTGCGACGGTTACTGCGGGAAATCTTACCACATCAAATGTCTAGGTATTCCTGCAGTATTCTTAGAGATTCGAGCAAAGTTCGCTAAAAACATGTCTTATCGCTGCAACACTTGCCATGGCTCCACGCTATCTGATGCAATACAGTTGCTCAATAAACAGTCCTCGACCTTGGCCGCCATTCAGCGCGCCGTTGAGACTTCCGCTTTGGTACCGAAGTCAAATGGATTCCCTCTACCGGCGGATTCTACTGTATCTTCTGTACCTCCAGCTGTGTCTACATCTCCTTCTGCGAAGGACGACCATACCAAGGCCCCCGATTCAGCCCTATCACTGAATTCCGCCGAAAACGTGAACCGCAACACTGGTGCAGTGCCAAAAATGCAGCGATCGACGTCGTCATCTGCATGTTCTTGACATGTGACTTCCGAAAAGGCGGAACAATGTAGCCTCAACATCATCTCAGGAGTCTATGCACCAGGCTTCTCATTCTGTATTGAATTCGCCTGCAATGCCCTACTACATCAGAGTTACTTCCACTGGCTCTACACCCCTAATACAGCGGCCCCCATGCGACGAGTTACGGTCCACCGAGCCTCCGATCCTGTCTCGTTCCATCGCGCCTACGACGGGACAATATCCGCAGCCTCCTCAGCAAGTTTTGAATTGGAACACAGCCGCCCCACTTTCTGACATCGTTCTTGTCGCCAACGAAGCTCCGCACTCTCGATCTCTTCCTTTCCAACCTCCCCGAGCGCCACCTCTCTTTATTTCCTGGCACATCCCCGTATGTAAAAACCGACGCTCACCATCCTGCGGTTGAATTTGAAGCGGAGCTCCCTCGTTCAAAACCCAAAACCCAAACCCAAGTTCAACTTCCGCAAAGCCAATTTTGGCGGTCTGAACTCAGCTTTAGCGTCTTTCAACTGGGTACATATATTAAGTAATTCATCGTGTGATCAAGCTCTTAACACCTTCTAGAATATCGTCTCTGATCTCCTCTCCTGTTATGTCCCTTCTTCCCCTCCCTGCCTACGTTCTTACCCAACTTGATTCACAACGGAACTTCATATTAACATTCGCTTGAAACACACACTGAGGAAGAAGTTTCGGGCTTCTAAAAATGACGCCGACCTTGCTCACTTTAAAGCTATACGATCTACTGTGAAGTCAATGGTCAGAAAAGCACGTAAAAGGTACCTATTGAGCGTCGAAGCCGCCCTTGCCCGCGGTAACTTAAAACCCTTTTGGTCTCACGCTCGCAACTCTCGTAATCCAACTCAATCTGTCCCTTCTTCTATCAGCTTCGCTGACTCCACTTCCAACTCCCCACAACAATCCTGCGACCTTCTCTGCACCTACTTCTCTTCAGTGTTTTCTCCCTCGAGTCCTTCACCCTCTACACCTTTCATAACCACAGCCTCCTCCGAATCACTAGCTATTCCTCTTCTTAAGCCTTCCTTGGTTGAGTTCCTCATTGGTAACCTTGACCCCAATGTCGGACCTGGCCCCGATGGGCTTCCTAATCTCTTCCTCCTTAGCTGTAGAAAACACATTTCCCTCCCCCTGTGTATAATCCACAACAAAAGTCTAGACGAATGCTACTTTCGCCGTCTCTGGAAAGAGATCCTTATCATTCCTATACTCAAGAGCGGAGATCCTTCCCTTGCTGTGAACTACCGCCCCATTTCCTTTCTCTCCTCTTGCTCCGAAATCCTAAAAAGATACGTCAACGACTGGTTGACCGCGCACTTCGGTCACCTCATTGTCAAAGAGCAGCATGGTTTCGTGAAACATAGATCAACGGCTTCAAATCTTCTGGTCTTTACGAAATTTGTTGCTAAACGCTTGAATTCACGACAAGAGGTACATGCTGTTTATACTGATTTCTCCAAAGCCTTTGACACCGTTGACCATAACATTCTCCTCTCTAAACTTTCTTCGCTAGACTTCCCTCTCTCAGTCATCTCCTGGCTTTCCTCCTATCTCTCATACCGTTCCTGCAAAGTTTCTTTTCATGGTCATCCATCTCGTTCCTTCTCTCCTTCCTCTGGTGTTCCCCAAGGCTCTACACTTGGCCCCCTACTCTTCCTGTTTTTTATCAATGACCTCGCCTCCATCCTCACCTGTCCGTATTTGCCTTACGCAGACGACCTTAAATTGTTTGCCTCTGTTTCGTCTTCATTGGACTGTGCTCTCTTACAATCCAATCTTGATAATTTAGCCCGTTGGTGTTCGGTCAACACTGAATGTCAACAAATGCCACTGGATGCGCTATTCCCTGAAACCCTCCCCATCATCCTTTTCCTATTCTCTCAGTGGTCAACCCCTTTCACTACTGACCTCCTTCAAAGACCTGCGTGTAATATTCGACGATAAACTTCGTTTCAATTCCCACTTCGTTGACATCATCAATAGAGCTTTCAAAATGTCTGGTTTTATCCTACGTTCCTCGTCCGACTTTACCTCAATCCAGCCCTCCTTAACACTCTTCAATTCCCTTGTCAAAAACATCCTTGAATATTGCTGTGTTGTCTGGTCCCCCTACCGCATCCGTGACGGCCGCGCTCTTGAAGCTGTACAACGCAAATTCACCCGGACCCTCTTTTACAAAAAGAATCTTCCACGGGTTGATTATCCGTCACGACTCCGCACCCTCAATCTCCCCGCCCTACAGCAACGCCATATCTTCCTTGATATGTGTACTCTTTTCAAACTCTGCAATGGTCTGATGGACTGCTCCGCCAACTCGGATATTACTCTCCGTATCGCCTCGTCTCATAACACACGTAATGCGGACATTTTTGATGTACCCTTCGCCGAGCTCGAGATTTACTTTCACTCTCCGATCCCGAGGTTTTGCCGGTCCTACAATGCCCTACAGCTTGGTTCCTTTGACTCGATGTCCCTCTCTAGCTTTAAGCGCAAAATATGCCATTGACTTGCTCCTCCCTCTGAGGACAATATGTAATAAGAAATTTGCTTTCTGTGTATTGTCCTCATTAAATAAATAAATAAATAAATTGGTCCCTCTCACATTCATCAAGGCTGAGAGGTGGCGGCGTTCAATCAGCACATGGTCAATTTTGTTAAAAGTGGCTGACTAAGAAACCTACTCCGAGCACATGGTTTACTGGATGGCCGCTATAATATATGGTGTGGTGGCTCTCCAGGAAACCAGTCCCTGTCCATCGCATCTCTTGCAACGCTGTTACATCAGCATTATATTGGGACAGGATATCGGCTAGCTGCTCAGCAGCATTCGGTCTGTACAGGGAGCGCACGTTCCATGAGAAAATGCGCAAATCGTTAATCTGTTGTTGTTGCCGGGTTCGTCGTTGTAAAATCCATCCTGTCCGAGGTTTCTTTTGTGGCTTCGTAACATCGGTTTTCCGTGTAGGGTTGTCAGCCCTACCCAACCTGGAGGACCAGTTGGTATATTTTGTCCCGTTTTTAGGCGCGGGAGATTCACCTTCATCCTTCTCCGTCTGCAGTTTTTCAAAAAGAAAGAACTCCCAGCGATCACCACGTGGAGGTGTAGATAGGGTTTGGTAGGAGAGCTGTTGGTGTTGGTTCAGCAGGCGTTTCCCAGGTTTTATGCTCCATCGTGGGTACCAATCCACGTTTCGCCCTGGGACCTATACTACCCTTTGACCGTCCTGTACAATGTTGCGCCAGATTCCACTGCGTCATGCTGTGTAACACATAAAGAAAGCTCAACTTCACTAACGGGGCACTCAAAGGACTGCTACTTTTTCAGGTTTTTTGTGAAACAAAACCTCATTATAATCGATTCGCTGTCTGTCTGTCACATCCGATTTATTTTTTCACAGAATGTGGTCATGTGAGGTATCAAATAAAAGGGCTCAATTAGTACTTTGCGAAACTTGTCCCATATTTGATATAGGGTGAAGCGTAGGAGAGCGATGGTTCAAAATATGACCTCTAAAAAGTGAAACAGGTCTCGTTCTCAGAACCTATCCAACCGAAAAATTTGAAAAAATCACAGTGGTGTATCTAACCGATATCTGCACAAGTAAAGTTAATAATGGTATATTAGCATATTTTAGAAATTTAGCCGGACATTCCCTTAAGTTCATGGAAGATCTACAAAATTTGGCACTTGCATGGGGCATAGCATAAGGCATAACTTTGGGTATATGTAGTAGTATTATTAATAAAGTTATAGAAGGGTGAAATTTTTACATTTTGTGTGAACTTCGTGCATTGTAAAACGTGTATGACGTCATCATAACATATCAATTCGTCAAAACCACAACAGCATGAGCTCACGTGAATGAGAGGTTGCAGGGAAACATATCATTCTAGTTTTTTAGTCATTTGTATATGAATATCAATTACTCTAGACAGATATATGTATGTATTTATATGGTTTTTTTTTTTTATGGATCGAGGTGGAAATCTTAGAAAGACGCTGCTGCGCCAGGTTGCCGCAGTGTGTGGGATTCACACCCACTAAAACAACCCCCACTCTTCCTCCCCTTCCCGCGGGACCACCGTGAAGTATTACTTCGCGGGGGAGGCTCTGGTTCGCTATACCAGCTCGTCCATGTCACGTCTCCGTCGCGCCGCCTTGCGAGCACGACCCAACTCCAGGAGTTTTATCTGCACCACGGCTACTGCCTCATTTACCGCCATCCAGTTTTCCTCCGACTTCAACATCTCTTCCACCAGGTTGGAGGGCTCGATGTCCGCCCCTAAGATGCTGTTCAACCTCCTTTTCTGTTGCAGAAATCTGGGGCAATGGAACATTACGTGCTCCGGGCACGCTGATTAGTTTTGCGGACGACTTGGCGGTAGTTGCAATTGCAAAGCATCCCGAGGACGTGGAGCTTTATGCAAATGAAGCCGTTCATACCATCAAGTCATGGTTACGAATTGCCAAGCTGGACCTGACGGACGAAAAGACGGAGGCGGTCCTCATTACCAACCGTAGGAAGAACAACACGGTTACCATCCAGGTTGGTAATCGTGAGGTCGTCTCAAAATCGGTTGCCAAATACCTGGGGGTGATGATCGATGCCAAGCTGAGTTTCAAGGGACACTTGGATTATGCGCGAGAGAAGGCAGCAAATGCCAGCTCATCCCTTACAAGGATGATGCCTAACGTGGGAGGGCCGAAGTCTCATCGCGGGAGTGGTGAGGTCGATCCTGCTATACGCGGCCCCTGTCTGGGCGGGAGCGTTGAACCACGCTGTCAACCGGAGGAAGATATGTTCGGCATACCGGCCAATTGCGCTAAGGGTGTGCAGCGCATTTAGGACGGCGTCGACGGAGGCAGTGTGTGTTATCGCAGGAATGATCCCTATAGATCTTCTAGCGAGCGAGGCACACTGGCTCTACGAAAAACGGAAGGCAAATTCAGCCGAGGTGAATGCCGATTTCCGAAAAGCCATCAGGAGAGAGTTGTGTGGCAAGTGGCAACAACGATGGGATAACTCCGACAAGGGCAGGTGGACCCATACATTGATCCCGTGTATCGAGAAATGAGTCAACCGAAAGCACGGAGAATTGAATTACCACCTGACACAGGGCACGATGGCTATAGGAAGTACTTGCATCGCTTCGAGTTGGACGAGTCTCCCAACTGTCCTGAATGCGGTGCTACACTCGAGGACCCGGAGCACGTAATGTTCCATTGCCCCAGATTTCTGCAACAGAAAAGGAGGTTGAACAGCATCTTAGGGGCGGACATCGAGCCCTCCAACCTAGTGGAAGAGATGTTGAAGTCGGAGGAAAACTGGATGGCGATAAAGGAGGCAGTAGCCGTGGTGCAGATAAAACTCCTGGAGTTGGGTCGTGCTCGGAAGGCGGCGCGACGGAGACGTGACATGGACGAGCTGGTATAGCGAACCAGAGCCTCCCCCCCGAAGTAATACTTCACGGTGGTCCCGCGGGGAGGAGCGGAAGAGTGGAGGTGGTTTTAGTGGGTGCGGATCCCACACACTGCTGCAACCTGGCGCAGCAGCGTCTTTCTAAGATTTCCACCTCCATCCATAAAAAAAAATGCATTGAACCAGCGTACTTTATATGTACATATGTATGCTTTTGTCCACGAAGTAAATCGGAAATATGTCTACGATCAATTTATATACGTGTATAAGCATAGTATTCGGTAATAGGCAATGTTTGTCTGTTTAGGGGGAGCATAATATCTACGTCTGTAATATGTACGTATATTTTGAAGTTTGAAAAATAAATGAAGGAATATTTTGGGTGGAAAAATGTGCATAGCAAGTTCGTGACATAACACCTTTACACCTGAATCGTTAGCTTCCGGTATTCTGACTTGTTTAAAACTAAGGATTGAGCGTGTGATAGGGACTAGTGAATACCTACATTCAGTGTTAAATGCAGATCAATGTTTTGATAGATGGCAAAAATATGGTGCGTGAAACCTAATCAAAAACGCATGACAGCGGTCGAGAAGTTTGTGAGTAGGATGACTTCTAACGGTACTGTATTGTGTCCATACGGTATTTCTGATAGTTTACATTCTTGATGAACCTCAAATTCTGGAACACGTTGGCCAAATTTCAAGAAACGAAAGCGACGGTGAGAATGAACTACAATAAAAATACCCGATAAGGGATGAATCGAAAAATGAATCGCTAATTTGCAAATAATTTTATCATTGCGTAATGTACCGCGTTGAATACAATATTCTTTACAACGGGAATAAAACTGTTACTTTAAAAATTTAGAGATTATGCATCTTACATGAACATTCGATTTTGATTTTTAATTTCTTAAGGGGTGTTAGTGTAAACGCTTAAAACAGGGTATTAAAATGATATACGTTCCAAAAACAGAAACCAGAAAGACTTGAATCCTTCAGATGAAAATTTCATGGTTACGAAAAAGAAGAAAACTAAATGGCGCACAAATCGCGAGAACAGAGGGAGATAAAAGCTCACGAAGTATGCTTTCCAAATGAATTGAAATCAATTCAATAAATCTGATCATCTAAATTTGACCATATATTGTAAATTTTGGGAGTTTGGGAAGCTGTTGAATATAGCATTAGCGATTTTCGCCGTGTTTTTTGTTGGGAAAATGATCGCAAATTTCAAAAATTTACCAGTGCATCCAGTAGTTACATAATTATGGCATAAGTATATAAACAAAATTGCATTAAATCGTTTCATTAAATTTTTGCCTGTGCTACCTACCGCATCAGTTTTCTGATGTTTCATATTTGTCATGTTTGAGAAACATGAGTCTTAGGCACGCTTCAAAATATGCTTATAGAATTAAAGCGAATGTAGGCATCAACACAATATTATATTATAGTTATCCTTGAACATATTATCTATCAAAATATGTTAAAAGAAAAAAAATGGGAAAATTTTTCTAAAACTAGAATGGCCCTTAAGGTGGATCGACTTTCAAAAATTAGTCGAAAGTTGTTTATTTTTTTCATTTTTTTTAAATATTAAATTTTCCTGAAAAGTACATTTTTCTCTGAATCTGCTGGGAATATGTAATTGATTGTTTTTTTTAATGATCGGCAATATAATCTTCTTTTTCTTCAGCCTTTATCCCGTTCACAAGCGGGGTCGGCTCGTCGTGATCGGCTTCGCCATTTGGCTCTATCGAATGCCTGACCTGGGCGCAACCTCGAGGCTTTCAAATCCCCATCCAGCGTATCAAGCCACCGTTGCTGCGTTCAGACCAATCTTGGCAAGTGAATTCTCGTTTGCACGAATTGCGTGACGAAGACGCCTCTCTCGCAACTTTTCCACGATCGGTGCAACCCCATAACGATCGCGGATATCCTCATTTCGGATGTGATCTAAACGTGTGACGCCACTAGTCCAACGTAACATCTTCGTCTCCATTACCGCAAGACGTCGTTCATTGTCTTTTATGGTCGGCCAACACTCAGAACCATAGAGAGCGACTGGACGGACGACATTGCGGTAAATTTTAGATTTGAGACGTTCGTTGATACGTCGATCACAAAGGACACCAGATATGGAACGCCACTTCATCCAGGTTGCGTTAATGCGTGAAGCAATTTCATAACGCAGTTCTCCATTGGCTGATAGCGTTGACCCGAGGTATTTAAATCGCTCAGTTCTGGGCAGATCACTGCCGCTGACAGTGATTGTGCCTGTTTCATAGGGATCGGTCGTCAAAAATTCAGTTTTGTTTAAATTCAATCTGAGACCGTGTTGAATGAGGCGATCATTCCATTTTTGAACAAGTTGCTCGAGATCATTTTTGCTATCAGATGCTAGGAAAACATCATCTGCATAAAGCAGTGTGTAGGGCGCTGGACGTTGGATATCCCGTGTGACGGTGTCCATAACAAGCAGCCTTGATGAACTCCAACAGAGACACGAAGCGGTTTTGATACACCCGCCATGCTTCGAACTTTACTTTTCGGATCGTGGTAGAGCAATTGAACCCAGCGCACGAGTTCTTCTGGCACGAAGTGTTGTCGTAAAGCATACCAGATGAGTTCGTGTGGTACACGGTCAAACGCTTTCTCTAGATCCAGAAAGGCAATGTAAAGAGGGCGATGCTTCTCACGGTGTTTCTCCATGAGTAACCGCGCAGCGTGTATTGCGTCAGTAGTTCCGCAGTTCTTGACAAATCCGGCTTGATTCACGGTTATTTCAACGATTTCGCGAATACGGTTGTCAAGAATGCGTTCAAAAATCTTCATGGTATGGGAAAGTAACCGGATCGGACGGTAATTTGAACATTCTGCTGGGCTACCTTTCTTTTTCCATATTGGAACAGTGGTACTTTCTTGCCAGACAGATGGTGTTCTTCCTTCCTGAATAACCCGGTTAAAGAATTCACTGAGCCACAGTGTTGGGTCCCAGCTCTTTGCTTTCCAGAGCTCAGATGCGATGTCGTCAGGTCCTGTTGCTTTCCCCGATTTCATTTGTTTTATTCCCTCCTCGACTTCAGTTGCGCTGACTGGTGGAACTGTTCCAAATGTCGGCAATGATTGTGGAAGTGGAGGATGAGCAAATTCTTCAGTTGAAATCTGCTCGAAGTATTCTCGCCATCTATCCGTTGCGGCTCGACGGTTGGTAAGCAAAGTACCGTTCTTGTCATTAACACAACAGAAGTGTTCGATATCCTGTGTGCGTTCATCACGGCTTTTAGCAAGTCGATACAGATCTCTCTCGCCATCCCGAGTGTCCAGTTTATCGTAAAGATTTTTGAAATGGTTCGCTCGGGTGACAGCGACCGCTTTCTTTGCTTCCCGGTTGGCCTTTTTATAAATTTGCCAATCAGCAGGCGTTTTATCGTCGAGAAATTTGTGGTAGAGGCGTTTCTTTTCACGGACCTTCATTTCAACATCATCATTCCAAAGCCAAGTATCTCGGTTGATGTTCCGCTTACCCGGCTTGGTGACCCCGAGGGTTGCAGAGGCCGCTTTGTGGATCGTGTCTTTCATTTGGTTCCATGATTCTTCCACATTCGCAATGGTTGGCAATCGTATGAGTGAGACCGTTTCTTCTTTCTTCTCACCAAATCGCCACCATTTAATGCGTGGCGGGCCAGTGCGTTCCTCACGCTGTTTTATCGGTGGCTTAATTCGCAGGACGGCAATCAACGGCCGATGTTGAGGTGCGATGGTCTCATAGGGAACGACTTTGCAATCAGTGACAGTGGTAAAATGTTGGCGTCTTATGAGAATATAGTCGATTTGCGTTTTATTGTTCCCACTATAAAATGTGGGAAGATGAGACAATCATTTGATGAACCATGTATTGATAAGTACAAGGTCATGGGTGTCCGCAAAATTGATTATACGCTCGCCACCTTCATTGCGCGCTCCGAACCCCTTTCCCCCATGGCACCTGTTACCGTCTGCCTTTTCACCCACATGGCCATTAAGGTCGCCAGCAATGATTATGTAATCGTCAGCAGGCACGTGACAAGTCTTTTCATCGAGAAGTTGCCAGAAGGCACCTTTCTCGGCATCAGGTTGGCCTGTCTGTGGTGCATACGCGGTGAAGAAGTGAATAGTGTGATCAGCTGATATAATGGTGAGCTTCATCAGCCGATCATCAAATCGTTCGACTTCTTTAATGGCATCACGGAAACCCTCTGAGATGGCAATGCCAACACCATATTGAGTGTGTGGGTTACCAAAATAGAGAAGTTTGTAGCCATTTTTACCGCGTTCGCGTTCAATGTCGCAGCTTTTGGCACCAGACCATCGGGTTTCTTGCAGAGCGCAGATGTCAATGCACCTTTTCCGAAGGGCTCTTGCGAGTTCCTCCGTCTTTCCAGTTAGGGTACCAACATTTAGCGTGCAGACACGTATTTGTTTTGTTCGTTGTGTGCCGACTAACTTGCTTACGTCCTGACGCCGTCCATGCGTCAAGAACCCTTGCCCATTTCTCGACAGGACCGGGGCCCGTCCTACCGCGTCGACTGAGGTGGACGCCCTAGCATTTCTCCGAGGCCTGTGACTTAATCCGATCATCACGTTTGTAACGACATTGTATGCATTTTCTTGGTCGAGCTGTCGCGGGGCCTGTCACCAAGAGAGATCAGGTAGGATTTAGCATAGTAGAATAACTCCAACTATACTCTATTTATCTCTTTCCCTGATCTCAGCATTATTTTTGTTTTATTGAGGATAGTACAGAGTACGTTGCCTCAAACCCTCCTCCTTTACCTGGGCTTGGGACCAGCATACTATGTTAATAGCATGGCGGAGTTTGATCGGCAATATAATATTGTCTTATTATTAAGATTGTCTCGAGTTCTTTTTTTTTTTGGAAAATTCTAGTCAATCTAAACTTTTCGTGGCAAGTAAGAATTTGACTTAGAAAGGTTTTACTGTATAGCTGTACAGTTGCTGCAAACAAATGACTACTTAATACTCGTTATGGAGATTTTTAGCATTATATAAGTCTTCATTGGCCAGTGGCATGGATTCGATCAAACGTTGGCCATATTCAGCTGGAGTTTTTCTCTAGTATTCGAGAAAACGTTCCGTCACGTTGCTCGAAATGGGACCTTGGCGAAGTCTTTCGTCGATATAATCCCGCAGCTTCTCACCAATATTGCAGTCCGATGATTGTGGAAAGGTTTTGAGTAACTTCGGGCATGGATGGAACGTCTTCGCGAGTAACGAAGAAAAATTCCAGCCGAATATGTCCAACGTTTGCTTCTTGGGAATATCCAAACAGTGAAAAGCGGTAAAACAATCAAATTGAAAAAGAATTTTGAAACGTCAACTTTTTTGAGCTTCTTGTGGTGGCCGAAGCCTAGTTAACTTTTCCGTATATTTAACTTTTTCGAGTGTTAATTTTTCTTTTTACCATTTTTTAGCTCTATCCGGATTTAAATTTTGCATACGAAAATAGTACTTTCGTTCGGTCTCAGTAAGGATTTTATTTTATCCTTTTTCGTTTATTTTCTTTGCATTGCATCCAAAAGACTGCACGTTACGTTCTTGTAAAAGAAAACAAAACACATACAACCCCGGTATTTCACTCCTTCCCTCATCAAATGCAATTCAGTTTCCTCCTTTTTGTAAATAATACCATTGAGGGTTTATTCGGATTTACTGAAAGTTCATGCCTAAAACACCAACTGTCAATTAAATCGGCGTGTTGTATACACCATTGCCAGATCAAGACTAACAACTAGGCCAGCCACGTTATAGTAGTGTGAGTCGATCAATATACTTACGAGAAGTGGCGATAGCGCATCTCTTTGGGAGTACCCTTCCGTCGCTTCTGTTGTTAGGTAGCGGTCAACATAGCATAGCATAGATCCACTTAATGAAGGTTTCATCGGCACTGTGCTCTCTGGCGGCATCACAAACCTACCTCGTTTCGAACACTTTACGAGCTTCTTATATTCATGTTGTGAGTTACGGAAATCTAACCAGTCCTCATTCTTATTGCTTTTATAAGCACGATTCAAAAGTCGTCTGGTTGATTTGCTGAGTCTTGCCAGCTCTTGATTTCACCATTTTACCGTTTTGGTTTCGGGGAAATGCGACAAGCCTCTTCAAAGCATTTGAAAAGTGTGCGTTTCAGAGTTTCCGATTCATCTTCTACAGTCAAAGGAGTCCTTAATCGCCAACATTTTGTTGCCGAGATATGGTAAGGAAGCAGAGGTAATCATGGCGTATCTCCTCTTGCCATTAACCTGGTATTGTAAGTTGACCGCAACAAGGTCCTGGGAACAGAATTATCCCAAAATCGTTGCTTGTAACAATTTTGCTATCAGGTTCTCGGTCTCGAAGAACAGCCTAGCCGGCGCAGATTTCCTTAAAACGAATCCATGGCTTTTATGTCAGAAAAATATAAGGGCAGCCCTGCAACTTTGCCTGCCTTGCTGCCAGTAGATAAGAAAACGCTTTGCTGTAGATTTATTTGACTCAGGTACTCATTTACAGCTGAGTCGACTGGTATCCGACATCCAGTCACGATATAAAACCCTCTGTCACCAATGCGATTTGGACCGCGACCTTCCGTTACGACAGCCTAGCACCCTAAACACTTGAGCCATCCGGTCGCATTTATTTCATTTAAAATCATTTATTCAAAAAACCAGTGACTTACATTGAATACATAGCGTTTGTTTCTTGTTTCTAGCCTAAATGTAGCTTATGTATCATAATTAAATATTTAAAAAAGACGGGTGGCTATTACAATGTTTGGTCTGCCCGACCTTCTCTGACATTACTTTTTACGGTGTATTTACGTTACACATAGATCTTGACAATTCATGATTACATATATTTGAAAAAAACTGCGCCTGCACCTCGAATGGGAGAAGGCTTATTTACTTATTCTAACTTAATCTAATCTAATAAATAATATTTAAATCTAATTCTTATATCTAATGTTTTTGAAGTGCTCACAATTTTGCGCTTAACCTCTGTGCGCCCCTACCAGGTAAGGAGTGTCGAAGAGGGGGACAATGGCGGGTTTTAATGCAGAGCTCACAATTTGGCAAGGCCTTAAAAATGTGGCCAATGGGGTGGAGTTACCCTCCAGATATAGTTGCCTAAAGAGTGGATTGGGGTGATTCTCTGTTCTTTCGAAGAATCTTTCTAAGAGGTTGAGAGCGAACTCTCGAAGAGGTTTAACTTTTGCTTACCTGTACACTTCGGCGTTGCGGCCGCACTTCTTGGTTTTCCAATGGCACAACAAGCCGACGCAGTGTCTCAAAATTCTGCGCTCGAAGGACTCGCACTTCTTCATAGCTTTGGTCGAGCAAGAGATCCATGCATAGGCTCCGTAGCAAAGAATCGGTCTTATGAGGACTTTGTATAGAGTCAGTTTAGATTTAGTGTAAAGTCCTACTCTAGAATAGAGTAGATCGAGTAGATTTTACTTAGTGCACCGCGTGCTCTGCTGAGAGCAAGATTAAGGTGGGGGTCGAATCGTAGGTGTTCATGAAATAGCATTCCCAGGTATTTCATTTGTTCTGAACTGTTTACTACGGTATTCCCGATGTGTAGCTTTAAGCGTTTCGCTTTTCTGTGGATAGATCTAGATCCCAAGTATCTGGATTTTCTCCGAAGAGTAATAACCTGTGTTTTGGCCTCGTTGATTTTTATCCCTCAAGTCTGGTAGTACTTGCAAAGATTTGTTAAGTATTTCTCTATAGCATTAGCTGCCTTACCGGGTCGGAGGCTCGACGAGAAGATAAGCGTGTCATCAGCAAACTGTAATAGTTCTGTGTCGCTCTCTGGGATTAGAGCGTCGGCTGTGAAAATGTTGTAGAGTGTAGGTCCTGAAATGGATCCCTGCGATACTCCAGAAGTGACCGATGGGGGATCGGAATAATCATTTCTCACGCTGACGTAAAAATGGCTTCGAAGAGACTTATTATAAGTCTAATCACCGGGATAGGGAAATCAAGGCAGATTAATTTGAAGATGAGTCCATTGACCAACACGGAATCAAATGCCTTTTTAAGGTCTAATGCACACACTACTGTGGGCTTGTTATTGACGGTTAAGTCTGCTACTCACTGAATCGTGAAGACAACTTAGTGCGTCTTGGGCCCCGTGTTTTGTGCGGAACCCGAATTGATGTTTCGGAATAATGTTTTTCCGATCGCAATGTTGGCTAATCCCGCTGTCCATGCTTTTGCGAAGGGCTTGCCCAAGTTGGCGAGGAGAGAGACGGGCCTGAAGTTTTGTGGCTCGGGGGAGCCGCCTTTTTTTTTAATGGCGATTATCTTTGCTACTTTCTAAGTAGTGGGAAAGTAACCATTATTGATGCAGTTGTTGAAGACTGCAAGAAGGAATTTCGTTGATGCCCCAGGGAGGTTTTTTGATGGCAGTATTTGCTATGTCATCTGGTCCGGTTGATTTTCTTGCCGTTAAGGCTTTTAGTGATGGCTGCGAGCTGTGATAAGCTCAAAAAGGTTTTTGGGTCATTTGGTTTGCAGGATGGGTTAAAGGTGGAGAAGGTAGTTTGAGTGAATGCTCATGAAGAAAGTCTTTGATTGTCGTGTCTACAATAGAACTGGCGGCCTGGTTGTTACAAGGTGAAGGAGAGTTCAGTTGATTTAGGAAAGACTCCGCGAGTATTTGAGCTTCCCTAGCGTCACTGCCGATGTTTTCATTGTTCTTGGTAAGAACGAAGTCTCTGGATCTGTTGCGGCCTGTCAGCCTATTTATGTGTTCAAACATATTAGATCCAGGTTTCACATCCGCTAGCTTGCGGGTGAGTTCCTTGTTACGGAATTGTTTCACCATTTGACAGATTAATGTACTAATGCAGTTAATCTGAGAAATTAACACTTCATATTCCATGTTAGTTCTGTTGCCATTTTTGTGGAAGTTTCGTTTGAGATTTCTGCGCGAGATTTGCCTGACTTTCAGGTGTTTCATTATCTCGTGCGGCAGTTTATTGAACTGAATCTCATCGATTTTGAGGAACTTTGCGTTTCTGCGTGTAGCAGGGTTAATGGCAACAGTAGCCAATATGATGGCCTCATCGATTTCTTTGTCCGTTAGGTTTTGCGAGACAGTGATTTTTTCAGCTTTAACTGTGGTGCTAATTCTGCCTTGAATTTATCCGTTAGTATGGGCGAATGATCTTTTCCCCAATTTCATCAAGTTGGTTTGTCTGCGGTGGGATTTGGGCATTCCCCTCGCACATGAGTTTTCGCGCACGCACGCACCGGTGCACGATGGAGCAATTGATGGCGATATGCCGGAAGTTTTGGCAGTTGTAGCACTGCACTTCTTTAATCGGCTTGACTTTTTCAAGTGAAATTTTCTGGTGAAGGATATATTTCACCTTAAATGCTTCATTTAGATCTTGTTCTGGCTCGAAAGTAGCCATGAACAGCCCCGATTGCGACTTCAACGGAAGTGCCGGGTTCAGGCTGTGAGCGAGTTTGTCGGCTCGCGTGACTAGATTTGACACGCTTTTCAACTTTAGGTGCGGGTATTCTTCGTTGAGTTCGCGCATTATGTCAGCCGGGTCTGTCTCTCCATGAAGACCACGGACGACTAAGGACTGAGTCCCTAAAGCCGGAGGGGTACTGGTCGTGGCATGCCGTCTCTTCTCCTTAATAAGATTGAAGATCGCTGCATGATCCTCAAGGCTTTGAAGAAAAATGAGGGTCCTATCGGCCCTCGTATTTTTTAGGGTTGCTTTCTCTTTTAGTATCCTCAAGAATTGAGGAACATTGATTTTATACCCAGTGATGGGCGAAATTTTGAAATTTTTTGGGCGGGTAGCTTTGGGAGAGGATGCCTGAGGGTTTGTTGGAGGGGCATCAGGTTGAATTCGTCGCCTTCTTCCTGGATGATGACGCACATCTCTCCATCTTGACCTTGTTGTTGCTCCTGCAGTTGTAGCTCGTGTTGTTGTTGTTCATGTTGATGTTGCCGTTGTTCACGATGATGTTGTCGTTTTTCGCGTTCTCCATGTTGCAGATGTTGTCGTTGCTGCTGCTCCGACGTTGAGATTGGCATGCTCCCTTCGAGGGATGCCAAGCGATCCTCTAGCTGCTTTATAATTTTTTGCTGACAGTTCAGCTGCTGGACCGTCGCGGCCTTTTCTTGTTTTAGCCCCTCGATTTTTTCGAAGAGGGTCGCGTTCAATGCTTGCAGCTCTGGGGTGCTGCCTTCTTCTTCCGATGACATCTCCTCGGGGTGTATCATCTTACACATCTTGGCGGACATCCTGTCCCCAAGCCCGTACTTGCTGTTGTGCGCAGCAGCCCTGGAATGTAACAAAAATTGTTTAGTTCAATATTCTTATAATAGTTACCTTTTTCGGACGTAAATGGCACCACTGTCCGAACGTTATACTTCCTTCTGGATTCTTGATCAACTTCTGCTTTTGATGACCGTTCGCTTCGAGAGCTCGGACGCACATTCAGCCGAATACTAATATTTAAATACAACATAATTCGTATTCCCCCTCGTAAATATGAATACATCCGTATTCACGTTTTTAAGTACGAATACAGTCGTATTCATATGTGAATCCGAAAATATTTACTGGTTCGAAGATCAACATCACTGTATTCATATTCATAGAAACCCGTTTTACGAATGTATTCGTATTTGTTTCTATTAAAATATAAATATGCTCAACTCTGCTTACCACTAAATTAGGTTACCTTACCATGAATATGAAACACCTATTCAAAAAAAAATAAACTAACGATTATACCCGCACGCAGTCTGATGTTTCCTACGCATATTCAAATGCATCAGCTCGCATGTAGCATCTAGGTCATATTTAAGTAATCACGAAGCCATCACTGAACGTCATTCAGTGGCTATACAAAGATAAGGCGAAATGAATCTCGTTACAAAATGTGCTTGCGAAATCTGTATTTTATATTAAAAATTCTAGCATATTTCAATACATTGTTTTTCTTTTCAGACCAGATTGAAAACTACCTGAGCAACATGTTCTACAACCTGACAACAATATCATTGCATGATTGGCGAACTTACAGTGAAATGCGGCATCTAGGGAACTATAAATTTAATTTAGTTACAATCGGAGATCACTTACCCACGCAACAACTGGAACAAGGAATTGACGTGTTGGAAATTATGAGAAATATTCACATATTTGTCTCAAAATATCTTTACAATATGAACAATCAAATTTTTATCGAATACTCGAGCAACAATAAGCATTTGAACACCATTGGAATTCGTCATATTGCAAACTCGCTACGAACGCATGGAACAGGGATCATTAACACAACGGTAAGAATTGCTTCCTTTTTAAGGTTTCGTGAGGTTTCTTTGACGATACAGTTAAAATCTATTTATTCAGGTATAATATTCGAATAATATTGTGTAAAATTTCCATGAAGAAACATTAAAAAAAATAAGGCAGCGACAGCAATTATTTGGAAGCGTCTCCGATGTGGCGGAGCCAACAACTTCAGTTCAATATTCGAGCCTGCTGCATCGTCAGCTTTAATCGCCAGTTCAATAACTTACAGCGATTTAACTGAAATTTCGGAGTTGGCACCCAAGCCGATGTTTAGCTTTAGGAGCATATCAATCACTAATCCAAAGTAACGTACTAAATCTCGTGACGCTTTAAAAAGCCTCACCATTCAAGAAGTCTACAACTTTCCCGAGACTCCCTTCACCCTGTTTGAAAATATTGAGCATTCCAATTATTGCTGATTATACAATTTATGAATCTGGACAATATTTTCCGGGGAGATTCATTAGAGGATACCAGAATCAGCTTTAATGTCGACAAATTAGTTGAAGTTGTAGTTGCAAGGCAAGCATGTCATAAAACATCTTCCAAATAACCTTGGACTTCTACTTCACTTCCGCAAAGTGACTGGAAGTAGGGAAAACTAAAGAAGAACGTAAGCTAGTCGCTGAAGAAAAGTTCAACGAATGCCTGGCACATAAAACCAAAGCCAATGCAACTGAATAACCAAAATTCCACGACAAACGGCACCGAAGAAAGAATCGCTTAGCGATATCAAATAAACACTTTTAGTGGATAAACCTGAATCCGAGTGGAATGTTAACACGTGAGCTCCAAAACGGTGTAAAATTAATTTAAGCATTGTTGCGATCAAAATTTCATTGTTCTACGAAGTTTCATAGTTTGCAAGGATCGCATGTTCTTCTTGTAGAATTAAAGTAAAACACATCAGACTGCAAGAGTGGCCTCTTTCTCCTCCAAAAGAACAGAACGCAGCAAGAGATGGCCCAGGACCCTTTTCCTTCTCTTCCATTTGCATGTTTTTAAAGTTTTGTGTGAAACAAAACCTTATTAGAAACGAGGCGGTGTCTGTCTATCCGTCTGTCTGTCTGTCACACCCGATGTATTCGGAAACGGTTAGACCGATTGTCATGAAAATTCGTGAGAGTGTAAGAACATAACGCACAATTTGGTCAAGTCTGAAGAAAATCCGACTATTATTAACAAAGTTATAGGGGGTAAAACTTTAGAATTTTTTGTGAATTTCCTGCACTCTATAACCTGCATGACGTCATCATCACATATCAATTCGTCAATACCATAACGAAATGAGTTCTTATGAATGGGGTCGCAAAGAATTATTTTGTTTTAGTTTTTTAGTCATTTGTATATGAATATCAATTACTCCAACCGGACATGTGTGTATGTAGGTATACAGTATATGCGTGCGATAGATCCCTGCGGGCAGCTGCGCCCAACATTCATCCACACACGCTCAATGACACTTTGGACGAATGCTTTCCTACCATGGAAGTAGCTCTTCCACAGAGCTAATTCCTGGCAGCCACACTCACGAATTTCAGACAATACAGACGACCAACTTAGATAATCAAATGCGCCTTTGAAATCAACAAAGATACCAAGGACGTACTTGCTAGGACAACGGACCACAAAGTTCTTAACATGCATCAAGGCATCGTCAGTGGACCTACCAGTCCTGAAGCCATACTGCCTGTCAGACACTAGATGTGATGTTTTCACCCTCAGTCGCTGGACCATAATCCTCTCCAGGACCTTGCTAAGGGCCGGGAGACGAGATGTCGCGCGGTACGACCGAGGACTACTCTTATCCTTCTCTGGCGACTTCAGAAGCACAACCACCCTGGTGGCATTTTTCCAGAATGCAGGTGAATAGCCCTACTGAAAACAAAACTGGACATAAGATGGGATGGCCTGCCAGATGGCTTTGCATATCTCGCCTGTCGTTGCATCCCAGCCAGGTGACTTCCGAGACCTCAGCCTCGCCATGCTCTCCTCGATCTCACAACTCCTCAGGGGAGGAATTTTTTCCCCTTCCTTAGCGCAACCGTCCGGAGACATCGAAAGGTCGGATCTTGGAAACAGATTACTTAGCAGGGCACAAACATTGTCACGCCAAGTCTGCATCGGTTCTCCGTTCACCTTGATGCCAGCTATGTCGTGACTGGGCTTCCCTCTGCAAATCCGGTAGACCCTACCCCAAGGGTCATCGCAGGGCTCACCGACGAATCGCCTACAGTCGTCTTCCTTCGACTCTCTTAGCAACACCTTATACGAAGACACACCTCGCCTATAGGCGAGCCTAAGTTAGTCAACATCAACAACAGAATGAACGTCACTATGACAACGCGCCTTTTGGAATCTCTTCCTCAGGCGACGGACCTCCCTCCGTTTATTACGAGGGGCATTCGTCCACGACGTGACTTGCTTCTGAGCCCTCCGTTCGGGCTTCGTCAGCATGTCATCGTTCACGCTACACATCCACTTATTCAATAACGCAACTTTTTCATACACAGACAATAAGACAAACTCAGAGAGGGCTGAGCGGCCGGCTAACTCCTCCATCCGAGCAACATATTCACCCCAGTTACACCCGCGCGTATTCGAATGCACCGGCTAAAGCGGGGGATCAGCACTCACATTCGCACCCCTATTGACCAGCACGACCTCAATAGGAGGGTGATCACTAACACTACATCCAGACAGCAATCCCCAAGACTGGACAAACGCCTTTGCTGCAAAATTAACACATGTAAAATCGATATCACTTACGCCCTTGGAGCTTTCAAATGTAGAAGCACTTGACGGGACATTCAGACAACAAATGGTGCTTAATCAACACTTTGGACAATACCTCATCCCTACATATAGCACGGTGGCAAGATGTACGCAAGGCAATCTTGCTGTGCCACATAGGGGAGACCGCATTCGCGTCTATTCCCAGGATGAATGGCGTTCCACTAATACGTGGAACCACCTCATCCGGGTACAGTACATACTCAAACAGTACCACCGTCTTAAAGACCCCGTGATTGAGACACATACGCCCCACTCATTAGTGAGACTCTCAACACAGACGCAATCTAGACGCGTATCATTAACGACAACGGCCGCCTTGGCCGACCCCCTAGCAGTGAACACCCGCATGTCGCCAGGTAAGCCTCTGACGCAGTCATTGACTGCCCAGGGTTCCTGCAACATAGCCACGCTAATGCTATTCTCGCGCATGTGCTGGCCGAGATCATACATCACGGCAGCCGCTCTGGCGTAGTTCAGCTGCAGCAGTTTGAGCGACATGGCGCTCAGTGACGCGCGTTGGCCCTAGCCACCCGTGCAGCGTATATGGGGCACGTCATCGACCGGAGCATATGTCCGGCCGGAAATCCCCGGAACGCACAGTTTCTACAATGCACATCGTTACTGCACGAGGAGGCCATATGGCCGCTCTGCGAGCAATGAGCGCACACATGGTCCTTCGCCTTGCAGTCGGCGACCCTATGGTCGAACCCAAGGCAACGGAAACACGCTGGCAGCATATCGTGCGACCTCGCCCGATAGCTGAACCACTTCACATAGACCCGCTCAGCAGCGGTCAACCTATCAATGACAGCTGGAGTACCCTCCAGCACGACGTTACTGACTGCCTCCGGACCCGCGCGAATCGGACGGCTAACAATCTTCACCTCCTTGCGGAATCGCTCCGCAGACATCTCCTCCACGAGATGATTCTCGTGGATCTGCTGCATCAGTGCTGATGAGCTGACGTCATATATTATGACCCTAGGTCCCAGTTTCTGGGTCACAGCCACCTCCAGGCCGTGCTCCGAGAACTTGGGATTTTCAACTACCTTCTTCCTCTCTTTTTCGGAGGGCACCCTAAGGGCCACTCCTCCAGATTTCAACGGGTTCACAGTGTGAACCCGCACTCCTAACGCAGGAGCCACCTCCCGCATAACCACCTGGGCTACCTCCTTAGGGGAAGCCTCCTTGTAGCGGCTCCTTACCACAACCGACCAGGTCTCCGTCGGCTAGGGAACAGCCGGCAGATTACTGGCTGCAGCCGCCACGCTAATACCAGCGCCAGCTGGCATCGACACACTCGGGACCACCTGGCTGCCCTTTGCAGCCATGAGCCCCTCCACCTTACCATTTAGCCTAGCGATCCTCTGCGCCATACGGCTCAGAAGCCCGCTATATTCCAAAATGACATCATTGGTGATAGCACCAATGACCTCGCGAGAAGCACCATTTTCTGACAAAATGCTGACCAACTTGCCAGCAATTTTGCCACATTCAACCATCTCATCTGGTTCTCCAGTGACCTCACCTACGTTAGGGCTAGTCGCCTTACTGCTCCGCTCCCTTTTCGGCTTCTCAACCTTGCCCTTCACTGCCCCTCGAGTACCACCTCCCACCTCGCCGTCCGTGGAGCTGGCATTATCCGCAGAGCTACCTACCTCTGCCGCAACCTTCTTCTTCTTCTGGGCTTTTGCCAGAATCTTCTGTACAGCGTGCTGCAGATCTACCTGCATCTCCTGCTGTGCATCGCTACCCTCCTCGCTACTACTACTTCTTAACTTCTGTCAAGCCCTGACACCGAAAGTACAACCCTGCCGGGAAGTCAGTCGAGTGAGAGGAACGAGAGCGATAAGTTCGAATAAAGCGCGTCCGTTTATTTAAATTCTCGTGTTGTGATTTATTATACCAAAAATCCCATGTCCACACATCCTTGACAGATCAGAAGTGGGATCTTTTGGTTAAATACACAATCGCCGTAATATCGTAATCGTAAAATTGAAAAGTAAAAAAAAAAGAGAAAAAAAAAAAAGAGTAACATTTTCGTTTTCGACGTGATCAACCGCCGCCGCCGCCATTGTTTAGTCATCGATAACATTCGCTCAGCCACCGACTATCTTTGCCGTTTGTCGTTCTATTCACCGAAACAAACTTGGCGATTCGAATATCGTCACAATCCACCGTACGCCGACGCCGCTGCTTAGCAAACGACAGATATTGCTAAGCCGTTGTATATTCGTTTAGCTTTCGAAACAACCATCGCGAAACCGCCGTGTGTCTCTTCGTCGTACTCAGGGAAACAAACGAAGTGCCGCCTTGTTCGCTTGTGTTTTAAAAACCCTTTTTTTTTTTTTTATTGTGCCGTTCATCATTCTAAACACAATGCCTTTGATAAAAGCGGAATCTCTGAAAGTAGGAACATTGAGAGAACTGCTACGGGAGAGAGATTTATCGACAAAAGGAACAAAAGCCGAGTTAGTAACACGACTTATTGAAGGCGCTGGCACCGACGAATTCGATATCGAAGACGAAAGCAATGAGCTCAAATTGCTCCGAGATGTCGTGAGCTCGCTTGCAGCCACAGTCGAGAGCCTTTCAAAGAAAATTGATAGCAAATCGGAGAAGCACAACTCGGATATCCCTAAGAAAATCGTCTCCGACGATCATTTCAATCATTCTCATTCAATCAGAGATATCGTTGAACTTCTTCCTGATTTTGAACCGACAAAAACTTCGTCATTAACCGCCAAAGCGTTTATTCAACGAGTCCGACAGCTAGCCACAGCATACAACTGGAGCGAAGCCGCTGTGGTATTTGCAGTACAAACGAAACTCAACGGTCCGGCGAAATTGTGGTTCGACTCTTGTGGATTAATATTCGAAAACTTAAAAGACTTTGCCGAAGCATTAGAGAGCGAATTTCCCCATGTGGAGAACGAAGCCGACATCCATTTTCGTATGAGTTCGTATATACGAAAACCGACAGAACCAGTCATCGACTTTTTCTACCGAGTTTACGCCGAGGGAAGAAAAGGACAAACATCGGATGCCGCTATCATTCAGTATATCCGACGTGGGCTGAATCATGGCCCTCTTCAAAATGCCATCGCTCCATTAAATTTTCAAACAACGAACGAATTGTTAGACGCGGTAAACCGATTTTTAGCGAATCGTCAAAGATTGCCAGAGGCATCGCAACGAAAACCGGAAAACGACGGACATTTCGAACCCATTAAGAAACTGACAGCTACCCCAGTGAAAAACGCGAACCGTGTTTGTTATAATTGTTTTAAGCCGGGACATATTTCGGTGAATTGCCCTCAGCCGCAGCGACTTGAACGATGTGCAAAGTGTTCAAAGACAGGACATACAACTGAATTTTGTAAAAGTGTCTCGCCCGCGAGTCGCAATATTAATCAAGTGGTATCGGACGGAGTGCCAGATCAAGTGTCTCGGGAAACCGGTCGCATCACGAAAAACATTCTATTAGACGATATGGTCGTCGATGCCTTTATTGACCCGGGCAGTGACAGAACTCTAGTGCGCGAATCAGTTGCAAGAAACTCAATACCGTGTGACCCCATCATTCTTAAGGGATTTGCGGGTGGTTCGTTTGTTTGTGATAAAAAAATAAATGCGGTGATTACCATAGACGAGTGCGTTGTCAACGCTGTTATTTACGTTGTGAATGACAATCTAATTCCTAACGCGCTACTACTAGGTTCTGACGTATTACTGAGTAAAAACCGTCGAATGATTATCGATTCCGATGGATGCCGTTTCGAAACTATTAAGCCGTTAAATATTAAACCTGAAACAGAATTGTCAAGCAACGAAAAACGACAGTTTAACGAAATGATTACGGAATTTCGACAGTGCTTTGCCGAAACAATACCTGAAATGGGAAGGTGTCAAACGAAGCAGATGGATATTCAACTGATACACGATAAACCAATCCAAAGCCGCGCATACCGTATCCCGTTAGCGAAACGTCAAGTGGTGGACCGTATCGTACAGGAGCTTCTAGATAATGAAATTATTCGTCACAGCAACTCGACTTACTCTTCACCCATCGTATTGGTGAAAAAACAGAATGGTGAAGACAGATTGTGCGTCGACTATCGAGCGATTAATGAAGCAACAAGAAAACGCCCGTATCCTATGCCAACTGTCGATGAGATCATGTCTCAAATTGCTGACAGTACCTACTTCATAACATTGGATCTATTTTCTGGCTACTATCAAATAGAACTCACTGAAAGCTCAAAGCAATATACAGCTTTCATAACTCATAACGGCCAATATGAGTTTAATGTTATGCCGTTCGGTTTGGTTAATGCTCCAATGGAGTTTCAGAGTGTTATAAGCGGAATCATCAGACAAATGAAATCGAAACGTGTGATCAACTACATCGACGAGGTTATAATTGGTTGCCGAGATATTGCTGAAGGAATGGATCTTCTGAGAGAATTATTGACTGTCCTGAAAAACGAAGGCTTAACCCTACGACCATCGAAGTGTACATTCTTCGCTCGAAAAATAGAATTTTTAGGACATACCGTCTCCGAAAATGGTATCATGCCCGGTACTTGTAAAATCAATGCCGTTGTGAATTTCCCGACTCCGACCTCAATTACCGAAGTTCGAAGTTTTCTCGGTCTTACCGGTTTCTTCCGAAAGTTTGTGCAAAATTATGCGCTAATAGCAAAGCCGTTAACGTCTCTATTGAGAAACCAAATTCGAGAATTCAAATGGACCGAAGAGTGTGAAATCGCCTTTAATTTGCTGAAGAAGCATCTGAGTGAAGAACCAGTGTTGGCGCTATATAAACCGACGTCCTTCCACGAAGTTCACACTGACGCAAGCATGATTGGTTTGGCCGGAATACTCATGCAGTCAGAAGACCAACTTACATGGCGAGCCGTATTTTACTATAGCAGACAGTGTACAGACGCAGAACAGAAATACCATAGCAACGAACTGGAGGTGTTAGCAATAGTGGAATCACTGGAACGCTTTCGATTCTATTTGCTGGGGAAAAGGTTTCGAGTTATCACAGACTGTAATGCGATATCGAGTACAAAAACGACGACGCCATTAAATCATCGAGTGGCCAGATGGTGGTTAAAACTTCAGGAGTATGATTTTGAAGTCACACATCGTTCCGGAAGCCGAATGCATCACGTAGACGCATTAAGCCGTAAGCCAGCCGAGCCATCTGCCCATCCCAATACCGTTGCCGATCTTATTATGGTGGTCGAGATAAACGAAAACGATTGGTTAGCATCAATGCAACGTCAAGATCCAGTTTTGAAGGGAATTATCGATGTACTTTCCGGAAAAACACAGTCCACACAAGAATCACAGCTTAAAACTAACTATAAACTGAAAAACGGGAGATTGATGCGACGCTTGGGCAGTGACCTAAAATTTGTCGTACCCAATCCTGTGCGCTGGCGAGTAGTGCGCAGTCACCACGATGATGTTGGACACCCTGGTTGCGAGAAAACACTGGCGAGACTTCGAGATTATTTTTGGTTTCCAATGATGCGTCGCTATGTGAAGTCGTATTTAGCGTCGTGTGTTGAATGTTGTTTCAACAAGATACCAACCGGAAAACGTGAGGGAAAAATGTACTTCGAAGAGATCGAGCCGATCCCTTTCCGATGTCTACACATTGATCATCTGGGACCGTTTCCACGTAGTCGAAAGGGAAACTATCACATTATTGCTATTAGTGATCCCTTTAGTAAATATACGATTCTGCGAGCAGTCCGAACCACCAACGCTAAATCCGTTATAGCACTCCTGATTGACGTTTCTGCTTATTTTGGACTACCGAAGCGAATTATCAGTGATCGAGGCAGCGCCTTTACAGCAAAAGAATTCGAACAATACTGCGATCGTAACGATATTCTTCACATCAAGGTTCCAGTCCGTACGCCTCGGGCAAATGGGCAAGTAGAGAGAGTTAATCAAACTATACTCTCCCATCTGCGCTGCTCAACGGAAAACCGACACGAATGGGACACTTTACTACCCATGATCCAGTGGTCCTTAAACTCCCAGAAACATTCAACAACCGGATTTACACCGAATCGAATCGTCTTCGATTTTGAACTGCGAGATGTAATTGCTAATCGAATGATCCAGGCCTTAAACAACGATACCGATACCGAGACGACCTTAACATCAATCGAAATTCGTCAGAAGGCTGCAGAACGAATCATGAATGAAAAAACACGTTGGAAGCTAAGATTCGACGCGAAACACAAATCACCTACGACGTACGAAGAAGGAGATCTTGTGGTTGTGGAAAACGTTCCGACCGCAACAGGCGAATCGCACAAGTTGGAGCCAAAATATAAAGGTCCCTATATAATTTCGAAGGTTTTACGACACGACCGGTACGTAATAGAGGACCTTGCCGATACTCGAGGTCGACGACGCTATAGTTCTGTCTACACGAGTGACAAGCTCAAGCCGTGGTGTTACTTGAGTCCGGAGATTGACTGCTACGAGGAGTCCGATGAAAACGATGAACCTGAAATCGGGTCGATTTCAATGTCAGGAGAGGCCGAGCTGTCAAGCCCTGACACCGAAAGTACAACCCTGCCGGGAAGTCAGTCGAGTGAGAGGAACGAGAGCGATAAGTTCGAATAAAGCGCGTCCGTTTATTTAAATTCTCGTGTTGTGATTTATTATACCAAAAATCCCATGTCCACACATCCTTGACACTTCCTTGCGGAATCGCTCCGCAGACATCACCTTCGCGAGATGATTCTCATGAATTTGCTGCATGAGCTCATCAGCACTGATGCAGCAGTGTACGTCATTTATTATGACCCTAGGTCCCAGTTTCTGGGTCACAGCCACCTACAGGCCGTGCTCCGAGAACTTGGGATTTTCAACTACCTTCTTCCTCTCTTTTTCGGAGGGCACCCTAAGGGCCACTCCTCCAGATTTCAACGGGTTCACAGTGTGAACCCGCACTCCTTACGCAGGAGCCACCTCCCTCATGACCACTTGGGCCACCTCTTTCGGAGAAGCCTCCTTATTCCGGCTCTTTACCACCACCGACCAGGTCTCCGCCGGCTTTGGAACAGCCGGCAGACTACTGGCTGCAGCCGCCACCCTAACACCAGCGGCAGCTGGCACCGTCACAGCTGGGACCACCTCACTGCCCTTCGCAGCCATGAGCCCCTCAACCTTCCCTGACAACTGCGCAATTCTCTGCGCCATTCTGCTCATAAGCCCATTGTATCTCAGGATTACGTCATTTTTGACTGCACCAATGACCTCCCGCGACGCTCCACTCTCAAGCAGAATGCTGACAAGTTTGCCAGCAATCTGTCCGCATTCAGCCACTTCGTCAGGATCTACCTTCACCTCCTCCACCTTTGGACGGCTTGGCTTCTTCTTACCGTCATTCTTGGCCTTTGGGGCCCCCCTACTGCAATCACCCATCTCACTGTCAGATGAAACGACACATTCCGAAGAGCTAGAGCACCGTGCATCACTTTTCTTCTTGCGCTGGGCCTCAACCAAAATCTTCTTCACAGTGCTTTGTAAGTCCACCTTCTTAACAGAGGGCTGCACAGCAACATCTTCCTCAGAACTACTCAAAGGGCACTTACCTGAAGACTCCTTGTGAGCCCGTTCAGCTCCCGACGACGTCCCTGTATCCATGGGACGCGTTTCGCCCTTCTTTTTCCTCGGTGGCATTATTCCACTATCTGGCACTATTAAACTGGGCCTCGGAACAATATAATCAAGAAAATTTAAAATACAAATTTTTTTTAACACGACAACCCTAAAAAAATAGGGCGGCAACACTTTTTTTAACTCAAGAAACCCCGTTATGGCAACCCTGGCCAATTCAATAAAATTTTCCCGGGCGGCAACTCTGACACTTCATTGCTCAAGTGTACGTAGCACGTCACTACTAGTGTACCGTAAGCGGTCACTCAACAGGTAAAGTGTTCGCACTAGATAAAACGTAATTTGTTTACGACTCAACGTCGTAAACAACACACCGTTCACTAAGAAATCACTTTGAATTTGGGGCAACGCTCGAAAATAATTCGGAACACGGCAAAAACACGTCTAAACGCATCGGATGCAAATCGACGAGTAGTAGATAGGGACAGTGAAGCCCATAGTGTTTTACGTAGGCACCTGTCGTGAGACTTAATCTTACGGTCCTCTTCAGACACGGATTGATTTTGTGACCACAATCAGAGCCCCGCTGAGACAAGTCACAACGGTACCAGTCTATACCAAGTGCATGGCTTAGCATTCATACTGGTGAATGCAAAAATTACCTAAATCTCTACCGAACTATGGAGTACGGCACCCGTGTTGATACGCAACACCACGTCGAGGCCCGAAGGTCTCTTCTCGCTTGAGGACAACAACAACCACCATGAAACTCCCACTAAGGGGGCCAACCGCAAATAACCGAGCTGTCCTCACATACAACAGGAGTTCACCCGAAGTATGTGAGTCTAGGGGCTTTCCCGGTTCCCATGGTACCAGTATACCCCTGGTAAGGTTTCGTGACCAATTTGCCACTTCAGATGAGTCCCCGTGCAGACTCGGGTCTGATCGCCCTGATTAGGTCTTTGGAGCATTCGCCTACTGAATCACGGCCGGCAAACCAAAGTAATTACAGCGTCTCCCGGTGCCACCACTATGGAGGTTCTCCTCGATCACTTGGTTTTGGTTTGGCCGATAGGGTTGCCGCCCCATCTTCTTCACCGCCACCTCTGAGCACCAAGTAGATAGGGACATGGAGTCTGTGTCTACTGCACTGTGCCTTTGGAGTGCCTGAGCCTTGCGGCCGTACCTCCTCCCTTTCGGGACGGCTTGTTTTCTGGCTGGGCCAGATGGTAGATTTCTTGCAAGGGTGCGTCCCTGCGAGTCCCTCACCGGGGGATGCGACTCTAGCTTGTCGACTTGTTGAACACCACAACCATCTCGAGTCCAACACCAATGTTGAGTTTCGCGCTAGACCTTACTCAACCCCGAGGTACGCGTTCCATGTAGATTCCTCGACATCCGGTGCGATCATCCGTTCGACAGCCTTTAGGCTATTCTCGTAGATTAAGGAAACGCATTTCCGAGCTCTACGTGGGCTCATTACCTACAACAATGGTTGCAGGCAATGCTCGTTTCACGTCGCTGACCTTGCCAGCGGACTACGCGAGTCTTCTCACACACCCTCCCTAATTCTCATTCTAACACCCATTCAAACTCCCTGTGGCCCCATTCATCCATTCATTCAACTATCTCACTCTAATTTGTATCCCTCTCTTAATATTCTAGATAAGTTCATTCACTCACTGGCATATTCATTCACCCCTTCCTGACTCATTCGCAACTTGCAACTCACTTATGTCTAAAACCCTGGAAGCCTTTTTATTTTTAAGTACTTCCCTGCAGAAATCATTAAACGCGGGGAAGACTTTCTCCCCCACCAGCTCTTCAGGGAAAACGGGCGATTTCCCAAGCTCCCTCCTACATCTAATTTCCACCCTATTACGCTCATCCAGCCTGGTATGTTTCCGCTCCGGATTTTTTTCCGAGGAATTGCCTTCTCACTGGCTTCAATTATGCATTTCTGCATTTCCTCAGCGAACGTTTCAGCTCTAATTCTGCAGTCTATAGTAGCTCTATGGGCGCTTTCCGCTGTGCTCCTCAGCTCTCGTTCGAACTTTTCCCACTTAGCACTCCTGGTATTAAACCTAGGCCTTTTATTGGGTTGCACAGGGCGCATTTCATCCCTGCGTAGAGTAATTTCGATTACCCTATGATCGCTGGATGTAAGGCTGTCAACCACCCTCCATTCCTTTACCAATCTGGTAGCCAAGCCCGGTGTGGCCAGAGTTACATCAATATAAGATTCACTATCCGGAACATTCCCTTGATATCTCGGATGCTCGCTCGTTTTATTGAGGATAATAAGCCCTCTCCTTGCAATTGCTTCCTCTAATTTCCTCCCTCTTGCCAATCTTCTATCGTTCTGATGTCTCCTGGCACATACCGGGTCCCACAGGGGCGAGATCGCATTGGAATCTATGGCAATGATAATAGGTTTATCACCTATGATGTCCAGTGCCTTTCCCGTAGTTTGTATCCCCGGTTCTATTTTGTTGGCGTACTGGAAATATAAACTTATAAAGTATATACTCCCAAACCCTCCTGTGCCCTGCATTACCACGCAGTGTGAGTCACTTAAGTGGCTCAATTTAAGCGCAGTTATTCGGTCTTTTCTGTATAGGACCGCTGCTTTGCATTTCGTATCGCTACTTTCCATTGCAACGACCGTTGTTGTGCTGCGAAGACAGCAAACTTTTCCCCTGTAGACGTATGGCTCCTGTGCCAACACTATGTCTACTTTGTTTTTCCTAATGAGGTTTGTCACCTCATTTGACACTGTTCTTGAACCCTGCATATTAAACTGGTGGATTCTTAACATGCGTAATTAGTTCGCATAACCCTCCATTCCAACGAGGCCTTGTGATGCGGGCAGCTTGCGCTGTTGGCAGCATGCGCCGTGTTCTGCCTTCTTGCCTTCGTGCAATTTGCACAATTAGCGGCTTTGTGTTTATTCGTACAGTCTCTGTACGAATGGCCCTCTTGCCCACAATGTGGGCAAACTTCCTTCTCGGTGCAATTCTGAGCTACATGCCCATACTGCTGGCATTTGTAGCAGCGGGAGGTGTCCAAGTAGTCCTCCACTCGATGGGACATCCACCCAACATAAACCCTACCCCTTTCAAGAAGGTCCCTTCTGGTACTTGGGTGCACCTCGAAGACCCAATGCACTGTCGGCGCATCCCTATTCCCCGTCCTAAACAGTGCACGGGTGTCTGCACTTTTTTCTCTCGCATTTTGGGACTTCATCGCCTCCTCCACCTCCTTTGGATCCATCTCCCTTGGGATACCCCGAACAATAATCCTCGGTAGATTACCAGTTTCTTTCCACGCCGATAGGCCGGCCTTCTCCAAACTGGTACTCGCTAGAAGAACCTTTAGGTCTTCCTCCGTTGCCACTTCAATAATAACCCCGTTATTTTGCGTGCTCCTCACGCCTTTGATTTTTAAAATTTGTGCGGAAGGGTTTATCGCCTGTTGGAGAGCCTTCCTGGCGTCGACTTCCTTATCGGCTGCAGTTATCCTAACTGCGAATACCTCCTTCTTCTTCCTGCTTATGGCCTCAATTGCCTTTGTTTTCGGCGACGCTTTCATAGCAGCAACCTCCGCAAAGGTCATAGGCACCCGTTTCTCAGCGGTAGGTACAGCTCGCTGGTTTACCGCTGGTACTACCGCTGGTTTGACCCCGATTGGCGGTCGCATCACTTTTGCTGCTTTTCCTGCAGCCCTTTGCCCCCTCAGCTCACCATTCTTCTCAAGTAGAGCAACGCAAATCTTCTGCAAGTTTTCTACTTGCTCCAAGATTGCAGCGGTCGCCGCTTTATCCACGTTGTACCGCTTGCTCAGGCAAATTTCTCTAATTTCTTTCACCGCTTTGAACATCTCGTCGGATGTTCCCTCGGCCCGTCGTTCTTCCGCCGGTCCCTTGCTGGGTTGTTCCGGCGTCGTTACCCGACGCTTTTTGCTCCCTTTCACTTGCTCCCAAGTTCCTTCAGCCCCCTTTCCCTTCTTTACTGTCTCCCCCTCAGCACTATCACTGGATTCGCTCAGGATATCATCCTGAAATCCAGCCCTCGTCAGTGGACCGCTACCCCCCTTGTTGAGCCCACGCTCTCTGACGAACTTATCCAGATCCTCCTCGGAGCCACTGGAGACATTCATTGCGGGGCCTCTCTCTTCCTTCACGTTTTTCGGCTTCTGGCCGCTCCCCTCTGCTATGTTCGCCATAGCTTCGATCATCGCTTCCTTAATAGTCTTCAGTCTGACCTTCGGTCGCTTTCGGATTTTTCCCCTTTCGTTTTCCGGAGGTCGCTCATAACGGCCTCCGAAATGCCCGCTTTCCGCTTGGGCTCCACTTTGTCCCCTTTTTGCACCAAAATTTTTAGAATTTCTACCTTTTCCCGTTACGGTAACCCCAATTTACCGAGAACGGCAACTCTTTTTTCTCCCAACTAAGCCTATCCACCAAGCCGAACAACTTTGCCTTAATATCCTTTGCTCTAAAGCAAATTTTTGGTTACGGCAACCCCATATCACCAGAACGGTAACACTTTTTTCCCGTTTCTGGGTAACTTCTGTCCCCACTCTTTAATACAAGCAACTTTCACTCAGACACTTTCACTCTAGGCTCACCTTTTAGTTACGGCAGCCCTAACCCTGAAGGAATGGTAACACTTACCTGCCTACTCTGGGTCGCAGGTCCAAGCTCCGTCCGCAGAGTACCCACTCCAGTACTTTAATTACGCCCACGAATGCTCCTTCTGGTCCAAAAAGTCCAAAGTTCGTTCAAAGCCGATTGTAACGGCTTTCTTAAAAAGTTGAAAATTTTCCACAACACCACTTTTTTACGAAAGTGCACCTTATTCTCACTGCACTTGCAACTTTTGGTGCACTTCGCACTCCGATTCGCACGTGCACTCGTGTTAACGAATTCGCTATGTATGGAAAGTTTCCAAAACAAAGGCGAATCGTAACGGTTTTTCCCAAAAGTTGGAAATTTTCCACGAAGACACTTTTTTTATCAAAATTCACCTTGTTCTCACGGCACTTGCCACTTTACGTCCACTTCGCACTTCAATTCCCGCAGTTAACGAGTTTGTAATGTATGGAAAATTCGCAAACAGAACGAATCGTAACGGTTTTTTTTCAAATTCGAATTTAGTCGTTGCGGCACCTCAAAACACGGTCCGCGCTCAAACTTCACCACACAACGCAACAAAACAAATATCGCACTCAAATAACCCTCCAAAGATTAAATTTACACTCCGCTCGCGTAAAACACGTCTGCTCGCTTTGAATGTTCACAGAGAACTTGTAGATAGGGACACGAAAGTCCTGGGGGGTTTAACGTGAGTACCTGCCGTGAAGGCCTAATCCCACGGTCCTCTTCGGACACGGATTGATTTTGGGACTACAATCAGAGCCCCGCCATGCAAGCACAGCGGTCCTGGTTTATACTGAGTGCAGGCTCAGCATTCATACCAGTGGATGCGAGGCCTATCTAACACCTCTGCCGCAACTAAGGGGTACGGCGCCTGAGTTGTAAAACGTAACTCCACGCGCGAGCTCCGGGGAGCTCTGCCCGCGATGTAGGCATAACCACAACCACCATGAAACTCCCACTAGGGGGCCAACCGCAAATAACCGGGCCGAGAGCACATCCTCCAGGATTTCTCCTGGAGCATATGCTCTCAGAGGGCCATCCCGGTTCCCATGGTACCAGATAACCTCCGGTGAGGCTTCGTGGCAGAGCCACTTCAGATGAGTTCCTTGCAGACCCGGGTCTGATCGCCCTCCTCGAGTACGTGGGGACGGAACTCCCCAACGGGTTAACTGGAATCAGCCCGAGGCGGAGAACCGCAACGGGACCTTTAACCAGCTAACTACCGCTCTGCGTACAACACAACACAAAGGACATCACAAGACAACACTAACACCAAACGCAAAACTGGTGGCTGTCCACCACGGCCACTAAGCCATTCGCCCATCAACTGCAAGCGAAGCAGCGTCGAGGAGCTCCATCCTTCGTCGGAAGGCAGCACTCGCGAATGCATTAGCGCGTTTAAGCGTCTCACTGCTAGCAAGGCACTGGCTAACATCGTAGATGTCGTCTAGATTGCGGATGTCACTGTACGCTGGACAGACACAGAGAACATGTAACCAGTCCTCCGAGTCAGCCCCACACAAAACACAGCCCTGACTGGAGGCAAGGTTGCGCTTGAAGAGGAACTCATTCAAGCTACCATGCCCAGTCAGGAGGAAGCCCATCTCTAGCCCGAAGTCCACGACGGAACTTCCTCTGGCAGACACATTCCTAACGTACTTATACGTGACCCGACCTTTCCCACATTCGTTCCATCTAAGCTGCCACTTAAATGTTACACTCTCGTTTAACAACTTCTTGACCGCAAACGGTCCTAACCCCTCCACCTGATTAGCAGCTACTAAATCTGTTTGCAGCAAAGGTACGCCCCTCCTGATCCTGTAGGCCGTGGCACGCCGAACTACCTCCAGATGAAGAGGAGGAACACCCAACAATACCTGCATGGCGTCGGTCGAGACCGTATGACACACAGGAAGACACGCTAACAAAGCCACTCGTTGACAAGCGTAGAGCAGCTGCCTGCCCTTCACCGTCAGCGCCAGATCATACAACATAGGGGACCCATACGCAGAACATGCAAGGAAGAGCCCCACATAAATGGATCTAGCAGCTCTCCTGCTTAGACCCCACTCACGCCTCATCACTCGCCTCAACATTCCCACCATATTAGTCAAACGTAGCCTGAGCTCGCGCAGGTGCGCGACCAAGCCCATGCGTTCCGCGATCGTGACTCCCAAGTAGGTCACTTTCTGCTGGATCTTTAAAGACCCTCCGATCAACTTGACACAAGGCGAACGACGTAGGATGCCTTTAAGCATCATCCCGATGGTCTTCTCCGTTGAGATCGCGACACCGACTTTAATGGACCACGCGTTAACGATGCGCATGTATTCGGCAGCCTTCTGCTCGAGCTCAAGGCGATTGCTCCCCTCAACAAGAATGAGGAGATCATCCGCGTATGCAACACATTCAGCCACGGAAGAAAGCTCACCCAGCAGTTCGTCCATCATCAGATTCCATATAAATGGACCTGCGATAGATCCCTGCGGGCAGCCGCGCTCAACATTCACCCACACACGCTCGTTGACACCTTGGACGAATGCCTTTCTACCGTGGAAGTAGCTCTTCCACAGAGCCAATTCCCGGCAGTCACACTCACGAATTTTGGACAACACAGAGGACCAACTTAGGTAGTCAAATGCGCCTTTGAAATCAACAAATATTCCAAGGACGTATTTGCGAGGACAACGGACAACAAAATTCTTAACATGCATCAAGGCGTCGTCGGTGGACCTACCAGTGCGGAAGCCATACTGCCTGTCAGACGTCAGATGGGATGATTTCACCGCCAGCCGCTGGACCATAATCCTCTCCAGGACCTTGCCAAGGGCCGGGAGAAGAGATATCGCCCTGTAAGACCGAGGACTACTCTTATCCTTCTCCGGCGACTTCAGGAGCACAACCACCCTGGCAGTCTTCCAGAATGCAGGGAAATAGCCCTCCCGAAAGCAACACTCTAACAAACACTGGACATGAGATGGGATGGCCTGCCAGATGACTTTGCACATCTCGCCTGTCATCCCATCCCAGCCAGGTGACTTCCGAGACCTGAGCCTCGCCATGCTCTCCTCAATCTCACAACTCCTCAGGGGAGGAATTTCTTCCCCTTCCTGAGCGCGACCGTCCGGAGACATCGAAGGGTCGGATCTTGGAAACAGTTTACTTAGCAGAGCACAAACATTGTCACGCCAAGTCTGCATCGGTTCTCCGTTCACCTTGATGCCAGCTATGTCGTGACTGGGCTTCCCTCTGCAAATCCGGTAGACCCTACCCCAAGGGTCATCGCAGTGCTCACCGACGAATCGCCTACAGTCGTCTTCCTTCGACTCTCTTTGCAACACCTTATACGAAGACACACCTCGCCTATAGGCGAGCCTAAGCTGGTCAACATCAACAACAGAATGAACGTCACTATGACGCCTTTTGGAATCTCTTCCTCAGGCGACGGACCTCCCTCCGTTTATTACGAAGGGCATTCGTCCACGACGTGACCTGCTTCTGAGCCCTCCGTTCGGGCTTCGTCAGCATGTCATCGTTCACGCTACACATCCACTTATTCAATAACGCAACTTTTTCATACACAGACAATAAGACAAACTCAGAGAGGGCTGAGCGGCCGGCTAACTCCTCCATCCGAGCAATATGTTCACCCCAGTTACACCCGCGCGTATTCCAACGCACCGGCTTAAGCGGGGGATCAGCACTCACATTCCCACCCCTATTGACCAGCACGACCTCAATAGGAGGGTGATCACTAACACTACATCCAGACAACAATCCCCAAGACTGGACAAACGCCTTTGCTGCAAAATTAACACATGTAAAATCGATATCACTTACGCCCTTGGATCTTGCAAACGTGGAAACACTTGACGGGACATTCAGACAACAAATGGTGCTTAATCAACACTTTGGACAATACCTCCCCCCTACGTATAGCACGGTGGCAAGATGTGCGCAAGGCAATCTTGCTGTGCCACATAGGGGAGACCGCATTCGCGTCTATTCCCAGGATGAATGGCGTTCCACTAATACGTGGAACCACCTCATCCGGGTACAGTACATACTCAAACAGTACCACCGTCCTAAAGACCCCGTGATTGAGACACATACGCCCCACTCATTAGTGAGACTCTCAACACAGACGCAATCTAGACGCGTATCATTAACGACAACGGCCGCCTTGGCCGACCCCCTAGCAGTGAACACCCGCATGTCGCCAGGTAAGCCTCTGACGCAGTCATTGACTGCCCAGGGTTCCTGCAACATAGCCACGCTAATGCTATTCTCGCGCATATGCTGGCCGAGATCATACATCACGGCAGCCTCTCTGGCGTAGTTCAGCTGCAGCAGTTTGAGCGACATGGCGCTCAGTGACGCGCGTTGGCCCTAGCCACCCGTGCAGCGTATATGGGGCACGTCATCGACCGGAGCATATGTCCGGCCGGAAATCCCCGGAACGCACAGTTTCTACAATGCACATCGTTACTGCACGAGGAGGCCATATGGCCGCTCTGCGAGCAACGAGCGCACACATGGTCCTTCGCCTTGCAGTCGGCGACCCTATGGTCGAACCCAAGGCAACGGAAACACGCTGGCAGCATATCGTGCGACCTCGCCCGATAGCTGAACCACTTCACATAGACCCGCTCAGCAGCGGTCAACCTATCAATGACAGCTGGAGTACCCTCCAGCACGACATTACTGACTGCCTCCGGACCCGCGCGAATCGGGCGGCTAATAATCTTAACTTCCTTGCGGAATCGTTCCGCAGACATCACCTCCGCGAGATGATTCTCATGAATTTGCTGCATGAGCTCATCAGCACTGATGCAGCAGTGCACGTCATTTATTATGACCCTAGGTCCCAGTTTCTGGGTCACAGCCACCTCCAGGCCGTGCTCCGAGAACTTGGAATTTTCAACTACCTTCTTCCTCTCTTTTTCGGAGGGCACCCTAAGGGCCACTCCTCCAGATTTCAACGGGTTCACAGTGTGAACCCGCACTCCTTACGCAGGAGCCACCTCCATCATGACCACTTGGGCCACCTCTATCGGAGAAGCCTCCTTATTCCGGCTCCTTACCACCACCGACCAGGTCTCTGCCGGCTTTGGAACAGCCGGTAGACTACTGGCTGCAGCCGCCACCCTAACACCAGCGGCAGCTGGCACCGTCACAGCCGGGACCACCTGACTGCCCTTCGCAGCCATGAGCCCCTCAACCTTCCCTGACAACTGCGCAATTCTCTGCGCCATTCTGCTCATAAGCCCATTGTATCTCAGGATTACATCATTGGTGACTGCACCAATGACCTCCCGCGACGCTCCACTCTCAAGCAGAATGCTGACAAGTTTGCCAGCAATCTGTCCGCATTCAGCCACTTCGTCAGGATCTACCTTCACCTCCTCTACCTTTGGACGGCTTGGCTTCTTCTTACCGTCATTCTTGGCCTTGGGCCCCCCTACTGCAATCACCCATCTCACTGGCAGATGAAACGACACATTCCGAAGAGCTAGAGCACCGTGCATCACTTTTCTTCTTGCGCTGGGCCTCAACCAAAATCTTCTTCACAGCGCTTTGTAAGTCCACCTTCTTAACAAAGGGCTGCACAGCAACATCTTCCTCAGAACTACTCAAAGGGCACTTACCTGAGGGCTCCTTGTGAGCCCGTTCAGCTCCCGACGACGTCCCTGTATCCATGGCACGCGTTTCGCCCTTCTTTTTCCTCGGTGGCATTATTCCACTATCTGCCACTATTAAACTATCTGGCATTATTAAACTGGGCCTCGGAACAATATAATCAAGAAAATTTAAAATTCAAAATTTTTTTAACACGACAACCCTAAAAAAATAGGGCGGCAACACTTTTTACACTTTTTTTTAACTCAAGAAACCTCGTTATGGCAACCCCGGCCAATTCAATAAAATTTTTCCCGGGCGGCAACCCTGACTCTTCACTGCTCAAGTGTACGTAGCACGTCACTAATAGTGTGTCGTAAACGGTCACTCAACACTTTACCTTTCGCACTAGATAAAATGTAATTTGTTTACGACTTGCGTCGCAAGCAACTCGCACCGAAAAACAATGTACCGTAAAGGGTCCCAGTAATTACTTGTTTACGACTCAACGTCGTAAACAACACACCGTTCACTAAGAAATCACTTTGAATTTGGGGCAACGCTCGAAAATAATTCGGAACACGGCAAAAACACGTCTAAACGCATCGGATGCAAATCGACGAGTAGTAGATAGGGACAGTGAAGCCCATAGTGTTTTACGTAGGCACCTGTCGTGAGACTTAATCACACACGGATTGGTTTTGTGACCACAATCAGAGCCCCGCTGAGACAAGTCACAACGGTACCAGTCTATACCAAGTGCATGGCTTAGCATTCATACTGGTGGATGCAAGAATTGCCTAAATCTCTACCGAACTATGGAGTGCGGCACCCGTGTTGATACGCAACACCACGTCGAGGCCCGAAGGTCTCTTCTCACTTGAGCAAAACCACAACCACCATGAAACTCCCACTAGGGGGGCCAACCGCAAATAACCGAGCTGTCCTCACATACAACAGGAGTTCATCCGAAGTATGTGAGTCCAGGGGCTTTCCCGGTTCCCATGGTACCAGTATACCCCTGGTAAGGTTTCGTGACCAATTTGCCACTTCAGATGAGTCCCCGTGCAGACTCGGGTCTGATCGCCCTGATTAGGTCTTTGGAGCATTCGCCTACTGAATCACGGTCGGCAAACCAAAGTAATTACAGCGTCTCCCGGTGCCACCACTATGGAGGTTCTCCTCGACCATTTGGTTTTGGTTTGGCCGATAGGGTTGCCGCCCCATCTTCCTCACCGCCACCTCTGAGCACCAAGTAGATAGGGACATGGAGTCTGTGTCTACTGCACTGTGCCTTTGGAGTGCCTGAGCCTTGCGGCCGTACCCCCTCCCTTTCGGGACGGCTTGTTTTCTGACTGGGCCAGATGGTAGATTTCTTGCAAGGATGCGTCCCTGCGAGTCCTTCACCGGGGGATGCGACTCTAGCTTGTCGACTTGTTGAACACCACAACCATCTCGAGTCCAACACCAATGTTGAGTTTCGCGCTAGACCTTACTCAACCCCGAGGTACGCGTTCCATGTAGATTCCTCGACATCCGGTGCAATCATCCGTTCGACAGCCTTTAGGCTATTCTCGTAGATTAAGGAAACGCATTTCCGAGCTCTACGTGGGCTCATTACCTACAACAATAGTTGCAGGCAATGCTCGTTTCACGTCGCTGACCTTGCCAGCGGACTACGCGAGTCTTCTCACACACCCTCCCTAATTCTCATTCTAACACCCATTCAAACTCCCTGTGGCCCCATTCATCCATTCATTCAACTATCTCACTCTAATTTGTATCCCTCTCTTAATATTCTAGATAAGTTCATTCACTCACTGGCATATTCATTCACCCCTTCCTGACTCATTCGCAACTTGCAACTCACTTATGTCTAAAACCCTGGAAGCCTTTTTATTTTTAAGTACTTCCCTGCAGAAATCATTAAACGCGGGGAAGACTTTCTCCCCCACCAGCTCTTCAGGGGAAACGGGCCATTTCCCAAGCTCCCTCAGTCTCTTCCTCACCGCAGTCGCAGTCGCTGCTTCTGCTGAGTCCAAACTGAGCTAGTTTGCCCTTAAAATCCCCGTGTCCCGTAAGGAATTGACTCACATAATGGTTGATATGGATCCATTTCATCTTAACTCTCTTTGCGACATCTGGGAAGAAATATTTCGTTATTCTTCCCTTTTCGTTAATATCCCATTCCCTCTGCCATTTCTTCAAGATGGCGTCTCGCAGCTTCCCTTTTTCTTTCCTACCCTCAGACAACCTCTCGTTGAAGACCTCTCCTTCAACCGAAAACCTAACTCCCCTCCACACACACAGAGCATCCGTTGAGACAGTCCGGTATGCACCTGTAACTGCCATGAGCGCCATTCGTTGGGCAGATCTCATTGGCCCAATATTTGTATCGCTCGTGAATGGTGCCCACCCTACCGCACCATACGTTAGGATGGGAACCGACAACCGACATATATGATGGATTTGGCCCTATGACCTAAACCCCAATCAGCGTTAGCAAGTCCAACAAGGTTGGTGAATATCCTTTTGGCTTTACCAGCTGTCTCCATCATATGTCGGCGATGGTTTGTGCTAGCACTCAACCATAACCCCAGGTATTTTAAGTCAGATACGACTCGTATCGTATTGCCCTGGATTTTTAAAGTAGGCCTTCTAGCCAATTTTCCCTTCAACAGGATTGCCTCCGTTTTATTCGCCGAGAGTTTTAACTTCATTTCCTTGCACCAGGTGCTAACGTATTCCGTGGTGCTCCGAGCAAGATTTTCGATGTGTAATCGACTCTTGCCCTCGATGAGGATGAGGATGTCATCCGCATATGCAATTGGAGTAATCTCCACTGCAATGTCGGATAACCCATTTATCAATCCGTCAAACACTAGGTTCCACAGACTTGGCCCAAGTATGGACCCCTGTGGACAACCTTTGGTGACTATTTTCTCTTCTCTCTGAAAATTTTCTTCTATCGCTACTCTCCGGTTTTGGAGGTAGCCATAGATGAGCCCATACAGTGCAGGTGCACACCCCCTCACATCCGACCACCCCACCATAGGTGGTGAAAGGCTCCTTCAATGTCGAAAGCAATTGCCAGGACATACGGCTTGTCAGTGTCCCGCACAATGTGGTTCACTTCGAAGATGTCATCCTCAGTGCCTTTCCCGCTACGGAATCCAAACTGACGTTGGGCAACATGAGTCCCGCTCGTCAGTAGTGGGTCGAGCCGATTCAAAACAAGTCTTTCCAGTAATTTGCCTGCTACAGGTAGCAGACATATAGGCCTGTAAGACTTTACTTCTTCCCTGTCTTTACCCCCCTCCTTGTAGATGGCTCTGACCGAGCCAATTTTCCATATGTCAGGGAAGATTTCCTCTTCGAGGCACTGCTTATACATTTGCAGCATCTCGTGAGGGACTGCCAAAATTGCACGCTTCAAGATTTCAACCTCAATCTGATCTGCCCCTGGTGCTTTCCCATTTCGGAAGCGGTTAGCCGCGTTTAGCAGCTCCGCCATTTCAAATGGCCGTTCACTTTCAACGCTTTCTCCCTCATTTCCATTACGGTGCTTAAGAGATCTCCTGATGGATTGCCTGAGGGCACGTTGAGTTTCCGTGTCCATTTCTGGCTCTTCATCAGGGAAGAATCCATCCAGCATGGCTCTTGCAGTGTCTACCCAATTTCCCGTTTTCCCTCCCACGGTGTTAATTGCACCAAGGGGTTCTTCCCTACGGAGCCTCCCCATGCCTGACCTGTACGGAATATCCCATGGGTTTTCGTTCCCAATTTTGGAGACGAACTCCGTCCAACTCTTTTGCTTGGACTTGCGTAGTTCGTCTTTATATGCTTTACGAGAAAGCCTAAATAAATGCAGCTTAGCATCCCAGTCGGCAGTATCGTTAGCCTTCTGGAGCTTTCTTCTCGCCCTGTTGAGATCGCCTTTTAGCTTTGAAACTTTCCCACTCCAGCCTGGTATGTTTCCGCTCCGGATTTTTTTCCGAGGAATTGCCTTCTCACTGGCTTCAATTATGCATTTCTGCATTTCCTCAGCGAACGTTTCAGCTCTAATCCTGCAGTCCATAGTAGCTCTATGGGCGCTTTCCGCTGTGCTCCTCAGCTCTCGTTCGAACTTTTCCCACTTGGCACTCCTGGTATTAAACCTAGGCCTTTTATTGGGTTGCACAGGGCGCATTTCATCCCTGCGTAGAGTAATTTCGATTACCCTATGATCGCTGGATGTAAGGCTGTCAACCACCCTCCATTCTTTTACCAATCTGGTAGCCAAGCCCGGTGTGGCCAGAGTTACATCAATATAAGATTCACTATCCGGAACATTCCCTTGATATCTCGGATGCTCGCTCGTTTTATTGAGGATAATAAGCCCTCTCCTTGCAATTGCTTCCTCTAATTTCCTGCCTCTTGCCAATTTTCTATCGTTCTGATGTCTCCTGGCACATACCGGGTCCCACAGGGGCGAGATCGCATTGGAATCTATGGCAATGATAATAGGTTTATCACCTATAATGTCCAGTGCCTTTTCCATAGTTCATATCCTCGGTTCTATTTTGTTGGCGTACTGGAAGTATAAACTTATAAAGTATATACTCCCAAACCCTCCTGTGGCCTGCATTACCACGCAGTGTGAGTCACTTAAGTGGCTCAATTTAAGCGCAGTTATTCGGTCTTTTCTGTATAGGACCGCTGCTTTGCATTTCGTATCGCTACTTTCCATTGCAACGACCGTTGTTGTGCTGCGAAGACAGCAAACTTTTCCCCTGTAGACGTATGGCTCCTGTGCCAACACTATGTCTACTTTGTTTTTCCTAATGAGGTTTGTCACCTCATTTGACACTGTTCTTGAACCCTGCATATTAAGCTGGTGGATTCGTAACATGCGTAATTAGTTCGCATAACCCTCCATTCCAACGAGGCTTTGTGATGCGGGCAGCTTGCGCTGTTGGCAGCATGCGCCGTGTTCTGCCTTCTTGCCTTCGTGCAATTTGCACAATTAGCGGCTTTGTGTTTATTTGTACAGTCTCTGTACGAATGGCCCTCTTGCCCACAATGTGGGCAAACTTCCTTCTCGGTGCAATTGCGAGCTACATGCCCATACTGCTGGCATTTGTAGCAGCGGGAGGTGTCCAAGTAGTCCTCCACTCGATGGGACATCCACCCAACATAAACCCTACCCCTTTCAAGAAGGTCCCTTTTGGTACTTGGGTGCACCTCGAAGACCCAATGCACTGTCGGCGCATCCCTATTCCCCGTCCTAAACAGTGCACGGGTGTCTCCACTCTTTTCTCCCGCATTTTGGGACTTCATCGCCTCCTCCACCTCCTTTGGATCCATCTCCCTTGGGATACCCCGAACAATAATCCTCGGTAGATTACCAGTTTCTTTCCACGCCGATAGGCCGGCCTTCTCCAAACTGGTACTCGCTAGAAGAACCTTTAGGTCTTCCTCCGTTGCCACTTCAACAATAACCCCGTTATTTTGCGTGCTCCTCACGCCTTTGATTTTTAAAATTTGTGCGGCAGAGTTTATCGCCTGTTGGAGAGCCTTCCTGGCGTCGACTTCCTTATTGGCTGCAGTTATCCTAACTGCGAATACCTCCTTCTTCTTCCTGCTTATGGCCTCAATTGCCTTTGTTTTCGGCGAAGCTTTCATAGCAGCAACCTCCGCAAAGGTCATAGGCACCCGTTTCTCAGCGGTAGGTACAGCTCGCTGGTTTACCGCTGGTACTACCGCTGGTTTGACCCCGATTGGCGGTCGCATCACTTTTGCTGCTTTTCCTGCACCCCTTTGCCCCCTCAGCTCACCATTCTTCTCAAGTAGAGCAACGCAAATCTTCTGCAAGTTTTCTACTTGCTCCAAGATTGCAGCGGTCGCCGCTTTATCCACGTTGTACCGCTTGCTCAGGCAAATTTCTCTAATTTCTTTCACCGCTTTGAACATCTCGCCGGATGTTCCCTCGGCCCGTCGTTCTTCCGCCGGTCCCTTGCTGAGTTGTTCCGGCGTCGTTACCCGACGCTTTTTGCTCCCTTTCACTTGCTCCCAAGTTCCTTCAGCCCCCTTTCCCTTCTATACTGCCTCCCCCTCAGCACTATCACTGGATTCGCTCAGGATATCCTGAAATCCAGCCCTCGTCAGTGGACCGCTACCCCCCTTGTTGAGCCCACGCTCTCTGACGAACTTATCCAGATCCTCCTCGGAGCCACTGGATACATCCATTGCGGGGCCTCTCTCTTCCTTCACGTTTTTCGGCCTCTGGCCGTTCCCCTCTGCTATGTTCGCCATAGCTTCGATCATCGCTTCCTTAATAGTCTTCAGTCTGACCTTCGGTCGCTTTCGCACAAGGGATTTTTGCCCCTTCGTTTTCCGGAGGTCGCTCATAACGGCCTTCGAAATGCCCGCTTGCCGCTTGGGCTCCACTTTGTCCCCTTTTTCCACCAACATTTTTAAAATTTCTACTTTTTCGCGTAACGGTAATCCCAGTTTACCGAGAACGGCAACCCTTTTTGCCCAACTAAGCCTATCCACCAAGACGAACAACTTTGCCTTAGTAACCTTTGCTCTAAAGCAAATTTTTGGTTACGGCAACCCCAATATCACCAGAACGGTAACACTTTTTCCCCGTTTCTGGGTAACTTCTGTCCCCACTCTTTAATACAAGCAACTTTCACTCTAGGATCACCTTTTAGTTACGGCAACCCTAACCCTGAAGGAATGGTAACACTTACCTGCCTACTCTGGGTCGCAGGTCCAAGCTCCGTCCGCAGAGTACCCACTCCAGTACTTTAATTACGCCCACGAATGCTCCTTCTGGTCCAAAAAGTCGTTCAAATCCTCCCAGTGGAAAATTCCCAGAACAAAGCCGATTGTAACGGCTTTCTTAAAAAATTGAAAATTTTCCACAACACCACTTTTTTACGAAAGTGCACCTTATTCTCACTGCACTTGCAACTTTTGGTGCACTTCGCACTCCGATTCGCACGTGCACTCGTGTTAACGAATTCGCTATGTATGGAAAGTTTCCAAAACAAAGGCGAATCGTAACGGTTTTTCCCAAAAGTTGGAAATTTTCCACGAAGACACTTTTTTATCAAAATTCACCTTATTCTCACGGCACTTGCCACCTTATTCTCACGGCACTTGCCACTTTACGTCCACTTCGCACTTCAATTCCGGCAGTTAACGAGTTTGTAATGTATGGAAAATTCCCAAACAGAACGAATCGTAACGGTTTTTTTCAAATTCGAATTCAGTCGTCGCGGCACCTCAAAACACGGTCCGCGCTCAAACTTCACCACACAACGCAACAAAACAAATATCGCACTCAAATAACCCTCCAAAGATTAAATTTACACTCCGCTCGCGTAAAACACGTCTGCTCGCTTTGAATGTTCACAGAGAACTTGTAGATAGGGACACGAAAGTCCTGGGGGGTTTAACGTGAGTACCTGCCGTGAAGGCTTAATCCCACGGTCCTCTTCGGACACGGATTGATTTTGGGACCTACAATCAGGATCCCCGCCATGCAAGCACAGCGGTCCTGGTTTATACTGAGTGCAGGCTCAGCATTCATACCAGTGGATGCGAGGCCTATCTAACACCTCTGCCGCACTAGGGTACGGCGCCCGAGTTGTAAAACGCAACTCCACGCGTGAGCTCCGGGGAGCTCTGCCCGCGATGTAGGCATAACCACAACCACCATGAAACTCCCACTAGGGGGCCAACCGCAAATAACCGGGCCGAGAGCACATCCTCCAGGAATACTCCTGGAGAATATGCCCTCAGAGGGCCATCCCGGTTCCCATGGTACCAGATAACCTCCGGTGAGGCTTCGTGGCAGAGCCACTTCAGATGAGTTCCTTGCAGACTCGGGTCTGATCGCCCTCCTCGAGTACGTGGGGACGGAACTCCCCAACGGGTTAACTGGAATCAGCCCGAGGCGGAGAACCGCAACGGAACCTTTCACCAGCTAACTACCGCTCTGCGTACAACACAACACAAAGAACATCACAAGACAACACTAACAACAAACACACAAAACTGGTGGCTGTCCACCACGGCCACTAGGCCATTCGCCCACCAACTGCAAGCGAAGCAGCGTCGAGGAGCTCCCTCCTTCGTCGGAAGGCAGCACTCGCGAATGCATTAGCGCGTTTAAGCGTCTCACTGCTAGCAAGGCACTGGCTAACATCGTAGATACCGTTCAATACGTGAACGCCCATGTCGTCTAGATTGCGGATGTCACTGTACGCTGGACAGACACAGAGAACATGTAACCAGTCCTCCGAGTCAGCCCCACACAAAACACAGCCCTGACTAGAGGCAAGGTTGCGCTTGAAGAGGAACTCATTCAAGCTACCATGCCCAGTCAGGAGGAAGCCCATCTCTAGCCCGAAGTCCACGACGGAACTTCCTCTGGCAGACACATTCCTAACGTACTTATACGTGACCCGACCTTTCCCACATTCGTTCCATCTAAGCTGCCACTTAGATGTTACACTCTCGTTTAACAACTTCTTGACCGCAAGCGGTCCTAACCCCTCCACCTGATTAGCAGCTACTAAATCTGTTTGCAGCAAAGGTACGCCCCTCCTGATCCTGTAGGCCGTGGCACGCCGGACTACCTCCAGATCAAGAGGAGGAACACCCAACAATACCTGCATGGCATCGGTCGAGACCGTATGACACACAGGAAGACACGCTAACAAGGCCACTCGTTGACAAGCGTAGAGCAGCTGCCTGCCCTTCACCGTCAGCGCCAGATCATACAACATAGGGGACCCATACGCAGAACATGCAAGGAAGAGCCCCACATAAATGGATCTAGCAGCTCTCCTGCTTAGACCCCACTCACGCCTCATCACTCGCCTCAACATTCCCACCATAGTAGTCAAACGTAGCCTGAGCTCGCGCAGGTGCGCGACCAAGGACATGCGCTCCGCGATCGTGACTCCCAAGTAGGTCACTTTCTGCCGGATCTTTAAAGACCCTCCGATCAACTTAACACAAGGCGAACGACGTAGGATGCCTTTAAGCATCATCCCGACGGTCTTCTCCGTTGAGATCGCGACACCGACTTTAATGGACCACACGTTAACGATGCGCATGTATTCGGCAGCCTTCTGCTCGAGCTCAAGGCGACTGTTCCCCTCAACAAGAATGAGGAGATCATCCGCGTATGCAACACATTCAGACACGGAAGAAAGCTCACCCAGCAGTTCGTCCATCATCAGATTCCATATAAATGGACCCGCGATAGATCCCTGCGGGCAGCCGCGCTCAACATTCACCCACACACGCTCGTTGACACCTTGGACGAATGCCTTTCTACCGTGGAAGTAGCTCTTCCACAGAGCCAATTCCCGGCAGTCACACTCACGAATTTTGGACAACACAGAGGACCAACTTAGGTAGTCAAATGCGCCTTTGAAATCAACAAATATTCCAAGGACGTATTTGCGAGGACAACGGACAACAAAATTCTTAACATGCATCAAGGCGTCGTCGGTGGACCTACCAGTGCGGAAGCCATACTGCCTGTCAGACGCCAGATGGGATGATTTCACCGCCAGTCGCTGGACCATAATCCTCTCCAGGACCTTGCCAAGGGCCGGGAGAAGAGATATCGCCCTGTACGACCGAGGACTACTCTTATCCTTCTCCGGCGACTTCAGGAGCATAACCACCCTGGCAGTCTTCCAGAATGCAGGGAAATAGCCCTCCCGAAAGCAACAATCTAACAAACACTGGACATGAGATGGGACTGGCCCGCCAGATGGCTTTGCACATCTCGCCAGTCATCCCATCCCAGCCAGGTGACTTCCGAGACCTGAGCCTCGCCATGCTCTCCTCGATCTCACAGCTCGCCAGGGGAGGAATTTCTTCCCCTCCCTGAGCGTGACCGTCCGGAGACACCGAAGGCTCGGATCTCGGGAAAAGTTCACCTAGCAGAGCACAAACACTGTCACGCCAAGTCAGCATCGGTTCACCGTTCACCATGATGCCGGCTACGTCGTGACTACGCTTCCCTCTGCAAATCCGGTAGACCCTACCCCAAGGGTCATCAGAGTGCTCACCGACGAATCGCCTCCAGTCGTCTTCTTTCGACTCTCTTAACATCACCTTATAAGACGAGACACCTCGCCTATAGGCGAGCCTAAGCTGGTCAACATCAACAACAGAAACATCACTTAGACAGCGCGCCCTTTGGAATCTCTTCCTCAGGCGACGGACCTCCCTTCGTTTATTACGAAGAGCATTCGTCCACCACGTGACCTGCTTCCGAGCCCTCCGTTCGGGCTTCGTCAGCATGTCATCATTAACACTACACAACCATTCATTCAACAATGCAACCTTCTCATCCACAGACAAAAGGACAAACTCAGAGAGGGGTGAGCGGCCGGCTAACTCCTCCATCCGAGTGACATACTCACCCCAGTTACACCCACGCGTATTCCAACGCGCCGGCATAAGGGGGGGATCAACACTCACGTTCGCATCCCTATTGACCAGCACGACCTCAATAGGAGTGTGATCACTAACATTGCATCCATTCAACAATCTCCAAGACTGGACAAACGCCTTTGCTGCAAAGTTTACACAAGTAAAATCTATATCACTGACGCCCCTGGAGCTTTCAAATGTAGAAACACTTGACGGGACATTCAGACAAAACAAATCGTGCTTAAGCAACACTTCGGACAATACTTCCCCCCTACGTATAGCACGGTGGCAAGATGTGCGCAAGGCAATCTTGCTGTGCCACATAGGGGAGACCGCATTCACGTCTATTCCCAGGATGAATGGTGTTCCACGAATGCGTGGAACCGACCTCATCCAGGTACGCTATATATAGCTCCAGGTCGTCTGTAGGCGGACAGTACATACTCAAACAGTACCACCGTCCTAAAGGCCCCGTGATTGAGACACATACGCCCCACTCATTAGTGAGACTCTCAACACAGACGCAATCTAGACGCGTATCATTAACGACAACGGCCGCCTTGGCCGACCCCCTAGCAGTGAACACCCGCATGTCGCCAGGTAAGCCTCTGACGCAGTCATTGACTGCCCAGGGTTCCTGCAACATAGCCACGCTAATGCTATTCTCGCGCATATGCTGGCCGAGATCATACATCACGGCAGCCGCTCTGGCGCAGTTCAGCTGCAGCAGTTTGAGCGACATGGCGCTCAGTGACGCGCGTTGGCTCTAGCCACCCGTGCAGCATATATGGGGCACGTCATCGACCGGAGCATATGCCCGGCCGGAAGTCCCCGGAACGCACAGTTCCTACAGTGCACGTCATTACTGCACGAGGAAGCCATATGGCCGCTCTGCGAGCAACGAGCGCACACATGGTCTTTCGCCTTACAGTCGGCGATCCCTATGGTCGAACCCGAGGCAGCGGAAACACGCTGGCAGCATATCATGCGACCTCGCACGATAGCTGAACCACTTCACATATACCCGCTCAGCAGCGGTCAACCTATCAATAACAGCTGGAGTTCCCTCCAGCACGACATTGCTGACTGCCTCCGGACCCGCTCGAATCAGGACGGCTGACGATCTTCACCTCCTTGCGGAATCGCTCCGCAGACATCTCCTCCGCGAGATGATTCTCGTGGATCTGCTGCATGAGCTCGTCGGCGCTAATGCAGCAGTGCACATCATACACTATTACCCGAGGCCCCAGTTTCTGGGTCACAGCCACCTCCAGGCCGTGCTCCGAGAACTTGGGATTTCTCAACTACCTTCTTTCTCTCTTTTTCGGAGGGCACCCTAAGGGCCACTCCCTCCAGATTTCAACGGGTTCACAGTGTGAACCCGCACTCCCAATGCAGGAGCCACCTCCCGCATAACCTACCTGGGCTACCTCCTTAGGGTAAGCCTCCTTGTTGCGGCTCCTTACCACAACCGACCAGGTCTCCGTCGGCTTGGGAACAGCCGGCAGACTGCTTGCCGCAGCTGGCTACTCTGGCACCAGCGGCAGCTGGCATCGTCACGGCCGGGACCACCTGACCGCCCTTAGCAGCCATGAGCCCCTCCACTTTCCCGCTCAACTTAGCGATCTTCTGCGCCTATTCTGCCCAGAAGCCCGCTATACTTCAATATCACGTCATTGGTGACTACACCAATGACCTAGCGCGAAGCACCAGTTTCCATAAGAATGCTGACTAATTTGCCCGCAATCTTGCTACACTCCGCCATTTCTTCAACCTCCTCCTCATCCACCTTGGGGCGGTTCACCTTCTTACTCTTCTCTGCCTTCTCTTTCTCAGGCTTGCCCTGTTGGGCTCCACGATTGCCACCAACCATCTCGCAATCCGAGGAAACGACACTCTCCGCAGAACTGGAGTGCTCCACAGCGTCCTTCGTACCCTTTTTTGTCTTCTCCTTCTCAACTTTGCCCTGTTGGGTTCCACGATTGCCACCTACCCATCTCGCAATCCGAGGCAACGACACTCTCTGCAGAATTGGAGTGCTCCACTGCGCCCTTCTTCTTCCGCTGCACATCGGCCAGGATCTTCCTCACGGCACTCTCAAGATCCGTCTTCTTGCCGGCCCGTTTCACTGCCTCCTCCTCATCCGAACTACTTCTACTACTTGGGTACTTACCCGCTGGCTCCTTCCGAGCCCGCTCAGCCTCCGACGACGTACCTGATTCCGCTGGAAGGCCATCCCCTTTCTTTTTACGTGGCGGCATGCTTAGTTTTTCTCACTGCACACTTCGAATCCAAGCCAAGAACAATATTCACCAAAATATTCGCAAAAGCAAAATTTTTCGCACGGCAACCCTAATTTTTTTTAGGGTGGCAACCCTTTTTTCCACTTTTTTCGACCCGAAAAAAAAACAGTTATGGCAACCCTGGCCGCGCAATTTCGAAAAATTTTCCGGGCGGCAACCCGGACACTCACTCTTCACAATAGTGTACCGTAACCGGTCACTCACACTTTTCCACTTTCCTAAAACGTAATTTGTTTACGACTTGTGTCGTAAACAACTGGCACAAACACTATAGTGTACCGTTAAGGGTCACTCTAATTCGTTTGTTTACGACTTTGCGTCGTAAACAACTACACGATTCTCAAAAATTTACCGTAAATGGTCGCACTTAATCACTTGTTTATGACTTAGCGTCACAAACAACTCACTTTCCACTATATGGGCCACTAAAAATCACTACGAATCACGGTCGGAATAGAACTACTGGTAGATAGGGACAGTGAAGCCCATAGTGTTTTACGTAGGCACCTGTCGTGAGACTTAATCACACACGGATTGGTTTTGTGACCACAATCAGAGCCCCGCTGAGACAAGTCACAACGGTACCAGTCTATACCAAGTGCATGGCTTAGCATTCATACTGGTGGATGCAAGAATTGCCTAAATCTCTACCGAACTATGGAGTGCGGCACCCGTGTTGATACGCAACACCACGTCGAGGCCCGAAGGTCTCTTCTCACTTGAGCAAAACCACAACCACCATGAAACTCCCACTAGGGGGGCCAACCGCAAATAACCGAGCTGTCCTCACATACAACAGGAGTTCACCCGAAGTATGTGAGTCCAGGGGCTTTCCCGGTTCCCATGGTACCAGTATACCCCTGGTAAGGTTTCGTGACCAATTTGCCACTTCAGATGAGTCCCCGTGCAGACTCGGGTCTGATCGCCCTAATTAGGTCTTTGGAGCATTCGCCTACTGAATCACGGCCGGCAAGCCAAAGTAATTACAGCGTATCCCGGTGCCACCACATGGAGGTTCTCCTCGACCACTTGGTTTTGGTTTGGCCGATAGGGTTGCCGCCCCATCTTCCTCGCCGCCACCTCTGAGCACCAAGTAGATAGGGACAGAAGGAATCTCGTTAATCCATTCATGCGCGTCACCAGACCAGCCTCATAAAGCTTCGGTGGCACTCGATGCCCCCCTTGAGGACGCCTTGCAGGATGTTCTGTACGCTTCTTTCCGGAAGATTGATGGCATCCTTCATAAATTTGTTCAGGTGACACCAAGCACCCCGAGCTCCAACAATGAAGGGCAAGACTCTGATGTTACTGTTTGGATTCCGAGTCCTGACAGCCTCAATGAATTCAGGAGTGGAGTATTTCGTAAGCTTGCTCTGGTATGATATTTGGAGTGGGGTCGGTCCTTCCCAATGCACTCCAATATCGGAAATGACGATCTCCTTGTCACGCTGCAGCAATAGGTCAGGCTTGTAAAGGGTGCCGCTTGCGACACGTATATGCGGCTCCTCTTGTACCTGCCAGCCGTTCTTCGTGGCTGCCACCTCCACTTTCCTAGCGACGTAGTTGTGTCGGGCAATTCTCTGCCAGTGAGTTGCTGGGCAGTTCTGCAGGATGTGGCATACCGTTTCGTTCTTGTAGCAACCGGCGCGGCATTTTCGGAGGTGCGCCGGATTAGTAGGTATGCTCCTACATGGCAGAAGGTTGAGCCGTAGGTGAATTGCCCTTATGTAGTCGCTGGACGACCAGTGAGCCGGGGGATAGTCTATCCAGGTGCTGGAGTGCCTGCAGTTTCCAACTGCATGCAATCCGTTGCCTGAAAAGGATTTTTCCAGCTCTTCTTCCTGCCATCTCTTTAGCTCCCGTCCAGATGGTAAATTCATCTTTTGCCATTTGTTGTGCCAGCCACGGTCGCAAGTGGCCACCTCGTGGAGCTTTGGTGGGAGAAGTTGTATTTTTTCCCATTTTGCTGACAGGATCTCTGGAATCTTACTCGCGAACTGGAATACTCCCAGCCCACCACACCTGGTGGATGCATGTATTGCCAGGTTGTGGCAGTGTTCAGTCAAGTGTATGGCCTTCCTTACTGCTCTGCGAATGGCCTTGTCCACCCGTTTCAGAGTCTGTAAAGTGACCCCTGGGGTGGTAAGGCGATATATCATACGCGGTATTAATTGCTGTTTTATTGTCCTCAGCCTTTGCTCGGGCTTTAGCGGGGCTGTCATTATCCTTGTTAATTTCTGATCAATATCTTTGATGTTTATAGATGAGGCTCCCGATGCATTATATTCGCTCCCCAGGTATTTGAATGTTTCCACTACGGAGAGTGGCTTCACCTCGGCGTTCCCTATTTTGAAGGTCGATGTTGTGTGGTGGAAGATTTTCTTTTTCCCCGGGACAGTCGATGCCTCGATTGAGAAACACTTATCAATATTGATTTCGAGGCCTCTTTCGTTAAAAAATGATGTTACTTTAGCGAGAAGAGCTGCGGCATCCTTCCCGCTGTCCGCCAGAAGGACAATGTCGTCCGCGTATGCCAGGCAGGGGGTGCCTTTCGGTGACATCTCGCACAGTGACGAGATCAACTCATCAAGGACGAAATTAAATAGCGATGGTGATGTCGGGTCGCCCTGCTTCAGTCCTCTGTTGATGTCCAGCTCCACAACTTGGGCTCCATTAATCTAGATATTCGTGCTCGCAGTCTGTAGATTTGACATCAGTAGTTCTTTGGTTTTTCCGTCAATACCCACGCGATCGATGGCCCTGGATACCACTTCATGTGGTATGGTGTCGAAAGCCTTTCGCAGGTCGATGGAAATAACTGCGAAAGGTCGGCCTTTCTTGGTCTTATACCTTATAAAATTCCTTAGGCATAAAGTATTAACCCAACAGCCATCGATGTGTGTAAATACGGTCTGGAGTTCATTGATTTTAACTGAGGCCAGACGTGCTGCCATTACCTTATTGAAGAGCCTTAGGACATGAGACCCGATCGTAATTGGTCTCCAATTGTTAATGTCGTCTAGCCCGGTGTCCTGTTTTGGCACAAGGACGGTGCGATTGGTGTTCAGCACTGGGGGCACCCTTCTTGTGAGCAGCATTCCATTAAAGAGCACTGCTAGCGTTGTCGTTGGAATTTTCCTCATCCTGGTAATGTCAATTCCGTCCAGACCAGGTGAGGAATGTTTAGCCTTGTTGACATAGGTCTGGATCTCCTCACAGGAAATAGGTTGGTATAGAATTGTCTCTCGTTTCCTGTCTGCTATCGGGATTGACGTCCATTGCGCAGCACTGAACAATTGCTGGTAGTGCGATCTTATTTGGGGGTGCTCGGGTGTCCTGGTGACCGTATTTAGAGACTTACCATCCAGCAGCCTCTGGGCGGTCTCCTTAAAGTTTTTTCTGAGGCACCGTTGCATCTCCTTAAATTCCCACGCTCTTCGACGCCGTCCGGATGTCGGTGGTTGGACGGTGTTGGGATTTCCATGTCGCCTATTTCCGCCATTCCGGGGGTTGATTGCGTCACGATGTTTCCCGTATTTTCCAAGGACAGCTGCTGTCCAGTCCTCGAAATTTGATATTATTTCTTCAGGGGGTGACGTCGTTAGCGCTTGGCAAATGTTAGCCAAGAAATCCGGTAGCTGGTGTTCTTCGGCCAGTGATTTGATGTAAGTTTTGACCGGATCTGTCGGAACCTGTCCCCGTTGCAGTATACGCTGTGATAGCCGCCTCAAGCGGTCGCGCCATCCCGTTGTTTGTTCCGGCGTTTCGCTAGCTGTTGATTGTGAAATTCTCTCGCGTAATACTTCAGATCTCCTCCTGCTCTCCCGAATAGACGTCAGGAGTCGCTGATACTCTGGGGATTTTCTTTTCCCTTTTATGGCATCTATAGACCTTTCCACAATTGTTGTTAAGAGAGTCATAGTTACTCCCGCCGTTTACCCGCGCTTACTTGAATTTCTTCACTTTGACATTCAGAGCACTGGGCAGAAATCACATTGTGTCAACACCCGTTAGGGCAATCACAATGCTTCGTTTTAATTAGACAGTCGGATTCCCTAAGTCCGTGCCAGTTCTGAATTAATTGTTAATTGATAGCCGTTAGAAATTTATATAGAATAATCTAATAAATTATTAGCAAGAAAGTTCCGTAATTGGTTATGTAAACTGCTATCCCGGGAACAGATACAATTGCTTATATCCTAATCTCTCCAGAAAGAGTACATAAACCATAATCTTACTTCCCAATCAAGCCCGACTATCTCAATCTTCAGAGCCAATCCTTATCCCGAAGTTACGGATCTAATTTGCCGACTTCCCTTACCTACATTATTCTATCGACTAGAGACTCTTCACCTTGGGGACCAGCTACGGCCTGTTGAGAAATTTGCGTGCCTTCTCACTGGCTTCAATTATGCATTTCTGCATTTCCTCGGCGAACATTTCAGCTCTAATCCTGCAGTCTATAGTAGCTCTATCGACGCTTTCCGCTGTGCTCCTCAGCTCTCGTTCGAACTTTCCCCACTTGGCACTGCCGGTGTTAAACCTAGGCCTTTTATTGGGTCGCACAGGGCGCATTTCATCCCTGCGTAGAGTAATTTTAATTACCCTATGATCGCTGGATGTAAGGCTGTCTACCACCCTCCATTTCTTTACCAATCTGGTAGCCAATCCCGACGTGGCCAGAGTTACATCAGTATAAGATTCTCTACCCGGAACATTCCCTGGATATGTCGGAAGCTCGCTCGTTTTATTGAGGATAATAAGCCCTCTCCTTGCAATTGCTTCCTCTAATTTCCTCCCTCTTGTCAATCTTTTATCACTCTGATGCCCTCTGGCACATACCGGGTCCCACAGGGGCGAGATCGCATTGGAATCTATGGCAATGATAATAGGTTTATCACCTATGATGTCCAGTGCCTTTCCCGTAGTTTGTATCCCCGGTTCTATTTTGTTGGCGTACTGGAAATATACACTTATGAAGTATATACTCCCAAACCCTCCTGTGGCCTGCATTACCATGCAGTGTGAGTCACTTAAGTGGCTCAATTTAAGCGCAGTTATTCGGTCCTTTCTGTACAGGACCGCTGCTTTGCATTTCGTATCGCTACTTTCCATTGCAACGACCGTTGTTGTGCTGCCTAGGCAGCAAACTTTTTCCCTGTAGACGTATGCCTCCTGTGCCAACACTATGTCTACTTTGTTTTTCCTAATGAGGTTTGACACCTCATTTGACACTGTCCTTGAACCCTGCATATTAAGCTGGTGGATTCTTAACATACGTAGTTAGTTCGCATAATCCTTCATTCCAACGAGGCCTTGTGATGCGGGCAGCTTGCGCTGTCGGCAGCATGCGCCGTGTTCTGCCTTCGTGCAATTTTCACAGTTAGCGGCTTTATGTTTATTCGTACAGTCTCTGTACGAATGGCCGTCTTGTCCATAATGTGGGCAAACTTCCTTCTCGGTGCAATTGCGATCTACATGCCCATACTGCTGGCATTTGTAGCAGCGAGAGGTGTCCAAGTAATCCTCCACTCTATGGGACATCCACCCAACATAAATCCTATCCCTCTCAAGAAGGTCCCTTCTGGTACTTGGGTGCACCTCGAAGACCCAATGCACTGTCGACGCATCCCTATTCCCCGTCCTAAACAGTGCACGGGTGTCTGCACTCTTTTCTCTCGCATTTTGAGACTTCATCGCCTCCTCCACCTCCTTTGGATCCATCTCCCTTTGGATACCCCGAATTATAATCCTCGGTAGATTACCAGTTTCTTTCCACGCCAATAAGCCCGCCTTCTGCAAACTGGTACTCGCTAAAAAGCCTTTAAGTCTTCCTCCGTTGCGGCTTCAACAATAACCCCGTTATTTTGCGTGCTCCTCACGCCTTTAATTTTTATCCCTTGTGCGGCAGGGTTTATCGCCTGTTGGAGAGCCTTCCTCGCGTCAACTTTCTTATCGGCTGCAGTTATCCTAACTGGGAATACCTCTTTCTTCTTCTTGCTTATGGCCTCAGTTGCCTTTGTTTTCGGCGGCGCTTTCATAGCAGCAACCTCCGCAAAGGTCGTCGGTACCCTTTTCTCAGCGGTAGGTACAGCTCGCTGGATAACTACCGCTGGTTTGACTCCAATTGGCGGTCATAGCACGTTCGCTGCTTGTCCTGCAGCCCTTTGCACCCTCAGCTCACCATTCTTTTCTAGCAGAGCAACGCAAATCTTCTGCAAGTTTTCTACTTGCTCCAAGATTGCAGCGGTCGCCGCTTTATCGACGTTGTACCGCTTGCTCAGGCAAATTTCCCTTATTTCTTTGACGGCTTTGAACATCTCATCGGATGTTCCCTCGGCCCGCCGTTCTTCCGCCGGTCCCTTGCTGGGTTGTTCCGGCGTGGTTACCCGACGCTTCTTGCTCTCTTTTACTTGCTCCCATGTTCCTTCACCCCCCTTTCTCTTGTCAACTGTCTCCCCTTCAGCACTATCACTGGATTCACTCAGGATATCATCCTGAAATCCAGCCCTCGTCAGTGGACCACTACCCCGCTTGTTAAGCCCACGCTCTCTAACGAACCTATCCAGATCCTCCTCGGAGCCACTGGATACATCCATTGCGGGGCCTCTCTCTTCCACAGGCTCTGAGACCTGCCTTTTCAATTTTCTTATTATTTAAAATCGCCTTCAAATCGCCTTCACTGGCAACTTCAATTACTACGCCATTTGAGCCCTTCTTCCGTGTTCTGTCTTCTTGCCTTCGCACAATTTGCGCAGTTACCGGTTTTATGTTTATTCGTACAGTCTGTGTACGACTGGCCCTCTTGTCCACAATGTGGGCAAACTTGCTTCTCGATGCAATTCTGAGCTACATGCCCATACTGCTGCCATTTGTAGCAGCGGGAGGTGTCCAAGTAGTCCTCCACTCTATGGGGACATCCACCCAACATAAACTCTAACCCTTCCAAGAAGGTCCCTTCTGGTACTTGGGTGCACCTCGAAGACTCAATGCACTGCCGGCGCATCCCTATTCCCCGTCCTAAACAGTGCACGGGTGTCTGCACTCTTTTCTCTCGCATTTTGAGACTTCATTGTCTCATCCACCTCGTTTGGGTCCATCTCCCTTGGGATACTCCGAACGATAATCCTCGGTAGATTACCAGTTTTTTTCCACGCCGATAGACCGGCCTTCTCCAAACTGGTACTCGCTAAAAGAACCTTTAGGTCTTCCTCCGTTGTCGCTTCAACAATAACCCCGTTATTTTACGTGCTTCTCACGCCTTTAATTTTTATCCCTTGTGCGGCAGGGTTTATAGCCTGTTGGAGAGCCTTCCTCGCGTCGACTTCCTTATCGGCTGCAGTTATCCTAATTGCGACCTCTTTCTTCTTCTTGCTTATGGTCTCAATTGCCTTTGTTTTCGGCGGCGCTTTCATAGCAGCAACCTCCGCAAAGGTCGTCGATACCCTTTTCTCAGCGGTAGGTAGAGCTCGCTGGATAACTACCGCTGGTTTGACTCCAATTGGCGGTCATAGCACGTTCGCTGCTTGTCCTGCAGCCCTTTGCACCCTCAGCTCACCATTCTTTTCTAGCAGAGCAACGCAAATCTTCTGCAAATTTTCTACTTGCTCCAAGATTGCAGCGGTCGCCGCTTTATCGACGTTGTACCGCTTGCTCAGGCAAATTTCCCTTATTTCTTTGACTGCTTTGAACATCTCATCGGATGTTCCCTCGGCCCGTCATTCTTCCGCCGGTCCCTTGCTGGGTAGTTCCGGGGTCGTTACCCGACGCTTCTTGCTCCCACGTTCCTACACCCCCCTTTCCCTTCTCAACTGTCTCCCCCTCAGCACTATCACTGGATTCACTCAGGATATCATCCTGAAATCCAGCCCTCGTCAGTGGACCACTACCCCGCTTGTTAAGCCCACGCTCTCTGACGAACCTATCCAGATCCTCCTCGGAGCCATTGGATACATCCATTGCGGGGCCTCTCTCTTCCTTCGCACTTTTCGGCCTCTGGCCGCTCCCCTCTACTTAAAGTCAACCTCCGATTGGAACAACTTTTCCCTAGCGACTTTTCCTAAAAAACATTTTCGGTTACGGCAACGCTAATTCACCGAGAACGCCAACCCTGGGTGGCTTCTAATTTTCACTCAGACACTTTCGCTCTAAAATCACTTTTTAGTTATGGCAACCCTAACTCTGGAAGAATGGTAACAATTACCTGCCTACTCTGGGTCGCAGGTCTGAGCTCCGTCCACAGAGTACCCACTCCAATACTTCAAATCTGCCCACAGATGTCCTTCACGTCCAAAATCCAGTTTTCTTCGATTCCACCCAGTGAAAAATTCCCAAAACGAAAGCCGATCGTAACGGCTTTTTCAAAAGTTGGAAATTTTGCACAACAACACTTTTTTATTAAAATCCACCTAATTCGCACACCACTTGTCACTTTTCGTGCACTTTGCACTCCAATTCCCACGTACACTTACAGTTAACGAATTCGCAATGTATGGAAAACTTCCAAAACAAAAACGAATCGCACCGTTTTTTTTTTTTTCAAAAATTGGAATTTACTCGTCACGACACCTCACAACACGTTCCGCGCTCAGATTTCTCTGCACGACGTAAAAAGACGAATCTCGCACGCAAATCACCCTGCACAGATCAAATTAACTCTCCGCTCGCGCAAACACGTCCGATCAGAAGTGAAGGACAGTTAAGTCCTTGAGGGTTTAACGTGAGCACCTGTCTTGCCACTTAACCCCAGGGTCTTCTTAAGACACGGATTGATTTTGCGACTACAATCAAAACCCCGCTGAGACAAGCAACAACGATACCAGTCTACACCAAATACATGGCTTAGCATTCATACTGGTGGATGCAAGACATACCTAAATCTCTACCGAACTAAGGAGTACGGTACCCATGTTGAAACGCAACACCACGCGGACGCCCGAAGGTCTCTTCTCACCTGAGTAAAACCACAACCCCCATGAAACTCCCACTAGGGGGCCTAACGCAAATAATCGAGCTGTACTCACATACAACGGGTGCTCACCCGAAGTAAGAGTCCAGGAGCTATCCGGGTTCCCATGGTATCAGTATTCCGAGTATTCCTAAAAAGTTGACCTATGGGCCATGTTCCACAATTCGCCCTGTCGCCAATGTCGGTAATTTCTACATTCCCAGATATAATTACCTTGCCTGTTATCTCTCCGGCAATAGACAAGTTCAATTAAGATTTCCCCAAGACTCCTTAAAAGTTTGCCATGGAAATCTCCTTGGGAGACCAGCACGAAAATCTCCCTAGAAATTTATCATTAAAAGGTTTACCATGGTATTCCCCTTAAGAGTTTAACATTATGTTCGCTAGGGCCATGAAAGTCCTGGGGGTTTAACGTGAGTACCTGCCGTGTAGGCATAATCCCACGGTCCTCTTCGGACACGGATTGAATTTGTGACCACAATCAGAGCCCCGCCATGCAAGCACAGCGGTCCTGGTTTATACTGAGTGCAGGCTCAGCATTCATACCAGTGGATGCGAGGCCTATCTGACACCTCTACCGCAACTAAGAGGTACGGCACCCGAGTTGTACAGCGCAACTCCACGCTTGAGCTCCGAGGAGTTCTGCCCGCGATGTAAGCGTAACCACAACCACCATGAAACTCCCACTAGGGGACCAACCGCAAATAACCGGGCTGAGAACACATCCTCCAGGAAGTCTCCTGGAGCAAACGCTCTCAGAGGGCCGTCCCGGTTCCCATGGTAACAGATAACCTCCGGTGAGGCTTCGTGGCCGAAGCCACTTCAGATGAGTCCCTTGCAGACTCGGGTCTGATCGCTCTCGTCGAGTACGTGGGGACGGAACTCCCCAACGGGTTAATTGGAATCACCCGGGGCGGAGAACCGCAACGGAACCTTTAACCAGCTAACTACCGGTCTGCGTACAACACAACACAAAGGACATCACAAGACAAAACAAACACAAAACACACAGGACATCACAAGACAACACAAACACATAACACACAGGACTGGTGGCTATCCACCATGGCCACTAAGGCCATTCACCCAACAACCGCAGGAGAAGCAGCGTCGAGAACCTCCCTCCTTCGTTGGAAGGCAGCACGCGCGAAAACATTAGCACATCGAAGCGTCTCACTGCTAGCAAGGCACTGGCTAAAATCAAAGATACCGTTCACCACACGAACGCCCATGTCGTCTAGATTGCGGATGTCACAGTACGCCGGACAGACACAGAATATGGAACCAGTCAGCCCCACATAAAACACAGCCCTGACTGGAGGCAAGGTTGCGCTTGAAGAGGAACTCATTCAAGCTACCATGCCCAGTCAGGAGAAAGCCCATCTCAAGTCCAAAGTCCACGACGGAACTTCCTCTGGCAGACACATTCCTAACGTACTTATACGTGACCCGACCTTTCCCACATTCATTCCATCTTGCCACTTAGATGTTACACTCTCGTCTAACACCTTTTTGACCGCAAGCCCTAGCCCTTCAACCTGATTACTATCTACAAGATCTGTTTGCAGCAAAGGTACGCCCCTCCTGATCCTGTAGGCCGTGGCACGCGGGACTACCTCCAGATGAAGAGGAGGAACACCCAACAAAACCTGCATGGCGTCGGTCGAGACTGTACGACATACAGGAAGACACGATGACAACGCCACTCGCTGACAAGCGTAGAGCAGCTGCCTGCCCTGCACCGTCAACACAAAATCATACAACAAAGGGGACCCATACGTACAACATGCCAGAAAGAGCCCCACATAAATGGATCTAGCAGCTCTTCTGCTTAGACCCCACTCACACCTCATCACTCGCCTCAGCATACACAGCAATTTAGTCAACCGTGGCTTGAGCTCGCGCAGGTGCGGAGCCAAGTACATGCGTTCCGCGATCGTGACTCCCAAGTATGTCACTTTCTTCCGGTATTTCAATGGAACTCCATTGAGTTTAACGCATCATCGCGGCGGTTTTTTTCCGTTGAGACCGCGACACCGACTTTTAAAGACCACGGGTTAACGACGCGCATGTACTCTGTACCCTGCTGTTCGACCTCACGCTGAGTGTTCCCCTCAACAAGAATGAGGAGATCATCTGCGTAGGCAACACATTCAGCAACGGTCGAAAGCTCACCCAACAGTTCATCCATCATCAGATTCCATATAAATGGACCTGCGATAGATCCCTATGGGCAGCCGCGTTCCACGTTCACCCACACACGCTCATTGACACCTTGAACGAATGCCCTTCTGCCATGGAAGTAGCTCTTCCACAGAGCCGCAGTCACACTCACAAATTTTGGACAACACAGACTACCAACTTAGGTAATCAAATGCGTCTTTGAAATCTACAAAGATTCCAAAGACGTATTTGCGAGGACAACGGACAACAAGGTTCTTGACATGCATCAAGGCGTCGTCGGTGGACCTATCAGTACGGAAGCCATACTGCCTGTCAGACGTCAGATGGGATGTTTTCACCTCCAGTCGCTGGACCATAATCCTCTCCAAGACTTTGCCAAGGGCCGGGAGAAGAGATATTGCCCTGTACGACCGACCGGTAGACCCTACCCCAAGGGTCATCACAACGCTCACCAACGAATCGCCTCCAGTCCTCCTCTTTCGACTGCCTCAACAAATATTTATAAGACAGGACACCTATAGGCGAGCCTAAGCTGGTCAACATCAACAACAGAAACATCACTTAGACAACGCGCCCTTTGGAATCTCTTCCTCATGCGCCGGACTTCCCTTCTCTTTACACGGAGAGCATTCATCTACCACGAGACATGCTTCCGAGCCCTTCGTTCGGGCTTCGTCAGCCTGTCATCATTCACACTACACATCCGCTCATTCAACAGGGGTAATCTTGCTGTGCCACTTAGGGGATACCGCATTCGCGTCAATGCCCAGGATGAATGGTGTTCCACGAATACGCGGAACCACCTTATCCAGGTACGCAATACGGCTCCAGGTCGTCTGTGGGTGGACAGTACATGCTCGAGCAAAACCACCGCCCTAAAGGCCCCGTGATTGAAACACATATGCCCCACTCGTTAGTGAGACTCTCAACGCAGACGCAATCATTAATGACGACGGCCGCCTTGGCCGACCCCCTTGCAGTGAAGAGCCGCATGTCTACAGGCACACCTCTGACGCAGCCATTGACTGCCCAGGGCTCCTGCAACATGGCTATGCTAATGTAATACTCACGCATATGCTGGCCGAGATCATGCGTCACGGCAGCCGCTCTGGCGCAGTTCAGCTGCAGTAATTTGAGCGACATGGCGCTTAATGGCGGGCATTAGCCCGAGCCACCCGTGCGGCGTAGATCGGATAAAGCATCGACCGGAGCATATGCTCGGCCGGTAGACCCCGGAACGCACAGTTCCGACAATGAACCCCATTGCTGCAGGAGGAGGCCATATGGCCACTCTGCGAACAACGAGCGCAAACCTGATCCTTCGCTCGACAGTCAGCCACTCGGTGGTCGAAACCCAGACATCTAAAACATGCAGGGAGCAAGTCATGCGACCTGACCCTGTAACTAAACCACTTCACATATAGCCTTTCAGTGGATATCAACCTATCTATTACTCCTGGGGAGCCCTCAATAACAGCATTGCTGACAGCCTCAGGACCAGATCGTATTGGGCGACTAACTAACTTCGCCTCTTTCTTGAACCGCTCGAAGGACATCAGGTCCCCCAAGTGGTTCTCGTGAATCTGCTACATAAGCTCGTCGGCGCTAATGCAGCAGTGCACGTCGTACACTATGGCACGCGGTTACAGCTTCTGGGCCACTGCCAATTCCAACCCATGTTCGGAGAACTTCGGGTTCTCCACAACCTTCCTACGCTCCTTTTCGGAGGGCACTCGTAAGGCCACCCCTCAGACTTCAACGGGTTCTCCGTATGAACACTAACACCTAAAGCAGGGGCAGATTCGCGCATCACCACCTGCGCAACTTCCTTTGCGGAAGCCTCCTTATTGCGGCTTTTCACCACAACCGACCATGTCTCGGCCGGTTTTGGGACCGCAGGCAACTCACCGGCAGCAGAGGCTGCCGGTCTACTACCACCGACTGACTTGATCACCGGCAAGGGAGCATGCTGGCTACTCCTCGCAGCCATCAGCCCCTCCACCTTCCCTCTATACAGAGCAACCTTCTCTGCCATCTTCAACAGCAGATTGGCGTACTCCAAGATCACTTGCGAGACAACCTCACCCATTGTCTCCGTAGAAGCACCCCCCTTCACCAGAATCTGGACAAGCCGATCGTTTATCCTCTTCCCTTCTTCCATCTCCCCTCCTTCCATCTTCCCTCCTTCCATCTTCCCTCCTTCAGTAGGCGAGCAGGAAGGCTCACCCCTCCTCGTTTTCTTTCCCCGCTTCTTCATAACTGGCCCAACCACCTCACTACCAGAGGCCGAGTCAGTGCAACTCTAACCCTCCTCCCCAGCCTTTTTTGGGACCTTCCTCCCTGCTCCAGCGTCAGTCAAGTTAACTTTTTTCACCTGGCCGCAGTCATGAAGAGCCTCCATCTCGCTCTCGCTCGACGTCCCACCCTTACCTGCCGGCTCCTTGCGTACTCTCACCAACTCTCTCTCAGCCTCTGATGACGTCCCCGCCTCGTTGGGACCAGCACCCTTCTTTTTTCTCGGCAGCATTCTCCAAAGCACGTTTTTGTCCAACAGAAACACTCTTGCACTGACAGTAAGTTAAATCAACCATAAAAAACAAAAAAAAATTTTTCTTCCCCAAAATATGCCAACCCCAAAAATAATTTTGCGGGCGGCAACACTTTTTTCGATCAGGAAACAGTTATGGCAACCCTGGCCCACACAAATAAAAATTTATACCGAGCGGCAACCCTGGCACCACCCACTTCGCCTGTTCAGTATTTATTTGCACGACGGCAACAAAAATTTCAACACCTGCGGAACTAAAAACTCTCGCGAGTTAAGGTTGTTGGAAGGAGAAACTCCAAAAAATATAATTCTCAATTTATTCGGACAAAGTTTCCACGTTTAGATAGTAATTACAACTCCGCTCTTACGTGCTAAAGTTACAATTTTATATATTCTAAATCTGCTTACACAGGTGGGTCACGTAAAATGCATATCCGGCATGTGTCGTTGGAATTAGCTCGAATCGTTGGTTCGATGATCTGCACATTTTGCTGAGTGGGTGGTTAGAATGTTTAGCTGGTTCGATGGCATGTGTTGCATTGTCGGAAGGTATTAGATGTTAAGGGGTGATCCCGTAACTCGCGCGTACACAATTTACACAACCCAATTTCCCGCGCAAAAAACACAATTCACTAAAAATTATTAAACCACAGCACAATTGGCGCGCAAAGCACAATCCGAAAACACAAGAGAACACAATCGAAAAATCGCAGTCAAACACGGACACGGGACGATCCAAAGACACATCCGCACTTATCGAGCTCAAATCGAAAAGTCAGTAATGTTCCCTAGGGCCAGGAAATTATATTATCCTAACATCCAATTTCCCAGCTTCTGCCCAACAAGGTCCTCCGTTTCCGCCGTTGCCTGTGCTCCGCAGTCGCAGCGACTACTTGTGCTGAGCAGGAATTGCCTTAACTTCCACTTGAAGTCACCATATCCAGATAGAAATTGGCTTGTGTAATGATTGGTTATCATCCAATTCATTTTCAGCTTCCTTGCAATATCTGGGAAGAACTACCTTGTAGTTTGCCCCTTTTCACTGTTGTCCCATTCCCTTTGCCATTGTTTAATCATGGCTGCCCTCAGCTTGGTTTTCATGCTTATGGAGTGCTCGCCATTGAAAACCTCGTCTTCCACCGAGAAGCTGCCCCGCTAGAACGCAAAGCGCGTCAGTTGAAGTAGTGCGATATGCTCCCGTATCTGCGAGAAGCGCCATTCGTTGTGCTGACCTAATGGGCCCTATATATGCTTCGCTCGTATGCCGTGCCTCTCCTATCGCCCCATAAATTAAGATCACCAGCGATAGCCCTGTGTATAGGATAGTGTTTGCCCAATTTCCTAGTCCCCACTCGCTGGCAAGGCCGGCAAGCTGGCTGAATATCTTTTTTGCCTTGGTAGCGGGTTCAGCCGTATGTCGCTTATGCCCTTACACCCACTGATCCATAAGCCCAGGTACTTTAGATCTGCAACCATTTGCTGCCCTGCACTTTCGGCTGTCGCCTCCTGGATAATTTCCCTTTCAGGAGGATTGCCTGCGTTTTCCTCACTGATAGCGTAAGTTTCACATCGCTGCACCTCGAGGTATTATCGTCTGTGACTTTTCGGGCAAGGTCTTCAATTTCGTTTCGACCTCTGCCCTCAATGAGGATGAGGATGTCATCTGCGTAAGCAACCGGAGTGATTTGTTCCGATATACTGGACAGCTTGATGACTAGTTGGTCAAAGACAAGATTCTACAAACCTGGCCTGAGTATAGAACCCTGCGGGCAGCCTTTGCCAACTCTTTTCTCTTCCCTCTCGAAATTGTCTTCCATAGCTATCTTTCGGTCCCGTAGATAGCTGAAGATGAGCTCATAGAGCGCAGGTGCGCACTCCCTCCTTTCCAGCTCTTTAAGTGCCGCTGGCCACCAAAGATGGTCGAAGACTCCTTCAATGTCAAAGGCGATTGCAAACACGTAGGGCTTTTGACTGTTCCTAACAATACTCTCTACTTCGGTGCCTTTCCCCGGAGGGAACCCAAACTGTCGCTTCGCAACCCTAGGTCCTTCATCAAGGAAAGACTTCAGCCTGTTGAGGATGAGCCTTTCCAGCAATTTGCCAGCCACCGGGAGTAAGCATGTTGGCCGGTACGACTTCACCTCTGCCCTGTCCTTTCCCTTCCCCTTATAAATCGCTCGAATCGATCCCACCTTCCATATCGCAGGGAAGACTTTCTCCTGCAGACACTGGTTATACATTCCCAGTATCTGGTGTGGAATCGCTTCGACCGCTCTTTTAAGGATTTCCACCTCGATTTGGTCAGCCCCTAGCGCCTTACCGTTCCGAAATCGGTTAACTGCAGCTTCCAGTTCTGCAATTTCTAACGGCCTCTCAGCTTCCGCTTTATCTCCACCGCGATCTTCTATCGTGGTCCTAGTCGAGTTCCTAAGAGCATGTTGATTCGCCGTGTCCTCTTGTGGATTGTCATCAGGGGAGGAGCCTGCCAGCATGGCTTTCGATGTGTCCCTCCAGTTTTCCGTCGTTCCCTCCCCAGCTTCTTTCTTTAACTTTGAAATTCCCACATTGCAGCCCGGTATTTTGCCATTTCTCATTTGTTTCCGAGGGATGGCTGTTTTGCTTGCATTTATTATGCGCGTTTGCGTAATTTCAGCCAGCGCTTCTGCGCCCGTTGCAACGTTTTCATTGCGAGCGCGATCTTCTACACTCCTCAGTTCGCGTTGGAACTTTTCCCACTTCGCCTTCTTGGTATTGAACCGAGGCTTCCTGTTGGGTTGTGCAGGTTCGTTACATTCCAGCGAATCGCTCTATGGTCGCTGCATGTCAGGCTGTTTACCACCCTCCAATTTTGATGTCCCTATTGATGCCAATATAGGACTCATTTCCCGGTATGCTCCCCGTGTAGGTTGGAAGCTCACTTGTTTTATTGAGAACAACCAAGCCTTTGTTCACAATAACTTCCTCCATTTTTCTGCCGCTAGCCATTCTTCGGTCGTTCTGTGTTCTCCTGCCGCAATTCGGGTCCCACATGGGTGCGCTAGTATTGGCATCAATGCCGATAATAGCCGGCCTGTCGCCAATTACGTCCAATGCTTTCTCCGGCTTTTCAATACCTTCTGCTATATTGAAAGCGTACTGAAAGTACAAACTTATCAAGTATATACTCCCTAATTCCCCAGTCACCTGCACCACTACGCAGTGCGAGTCGCTTATGTGACTCAATTTGAGGGCTGCAATGCGATCTTTTTTGTACAGTATCGCAGCCCTGGGCTTGCTTTCGTTGTCTTCGATTGCAACAACCGCTGCGATGCTGCCTAGGCAGCAAACTTTCTCCCGTATTCATATGGCTTTTGGGTCAGTATTATAGCAATTTGGTTCCCTTGTATCAGATTTGCCACCTCGTTTGACGCAGTTCTCGACCTTTGCATGTTGATTTGATGGATTCTCAACATTTGTAGTTGGTTCTTGAAATCCTCCATTCCATCGATGCTTTGTGTTGCGGACAGTCCCCGCTGTTTGCAGCATGTCCGGTGTTTGCCCTATTGGCCCGTTTGCAGCTAATGCAACTTGCTCCCTTATTTTTATTCCGGCATTCCTTCTAGCTATTGCCCGCAATGAGGACATGCTTCCTTTTCCCCACAGTTTTTCACCGAGTGCCCATACTTTTGGCATTTATAACACTTTGACGTATCTAGGTAGTCCTCGACTTTATGAGAGGTCCAGCAAAAATATATCCTTCCTTTCTCCAAGAGTGCCCTCCTTGCCTTGGGGTTAGCCTCTAGTACCCAGTGTACGTTGTTTGAATTAAATCTCCCTGTTTTGAAGAAGACCTCCGATTCAAATCCTCTTGCAGAAGTTTGCCCCTCTGAGAAATTTTGCTCAAGGAGAGCCTCTGGCATCTCGTTTTGCACCATTTCCCTGGGAATGTGCCCTATAATCATCCTGGGATCCGTTCCCTGATCTTTCACGGCTCTGAGACCTGCTTTTTCAATTTTCTTATTATTTAAAATCGCCTTCACTGGCAGCTTCAATTACTACGCCATTTGAGCCCTTGCTCCACATTTTTTATGTTAATTTTCGCCGGCATTGAACAACGCCTTTTTTGCGTTGACATCCTCGCTGGTTGCTGTGATCCGTACGGCATACAGCGCCGGAGTTTTCTTGTTTACTCTCTCGATCACTTTCGCCTTCTGGTTGTTTCTTGATCCTGCTGACGCAACCTCTGCGAATGTCGTTGGTCGTTGTGCTTCCACAATTCTCTTCTGTGCCGGCGTCGCAATATTTACTTTCCTAACTTCTTCTCCTTCTTGTCGCTGTCGCTTGAGCTTCTTTGCAGCTGGTTGCGGGTTACCTATTCCACCTTTTGGATATAGTTCGAGCTACGCCTTGCTCCGGCTGACATCCGACTTTTTGTATTCTCTCAACTTCTGAGACAATCGTCGCAGTGGCAATTTGACTGACTTTGTGTCGCTCGTCCAGGCACACCTCCCTGATGTTTTTTACCGCGTCAAACACCATTTCAGCGACATCTCCTTTGTCCCCCTTCTTTCTTTCCCCACATTTTCCTTTTTTTCCTCCGGTTTTTTTTTTCCTTCTGGGCCTTTTCCGGTGTTTGCTCCTTCACTGGCTCCTTTTCTGGCTCGCCCTCACTCTCTGTTTCTGGGGATATATCCACGATGCGTAGCGCCCGTGTAGCGCTAAGCCCTTTTATTTCCAAACCCAACCTTGCTAAGAAGGCTTCATCCATCTCCGCTTCGGAGTTCGCCTCCATGTCGACCAACCTTGGAGACGGAAGTGACACCCTTTCTTTCTTGGCAGTACTCTTCTCCGCATGTTCCCGCATCGCTATAGTCTTCGCCTTCGGCCTGACTCTTTTTTTACTTTTGTCCGCCATTTCTAGTGACGAGTAATATTAGCCTTAGTTTTCAATTTAATCATCCTTAAATCTCCTGAAAATAATATTGAGTGGAAAAAGGAACGCCAGAAATTTTTCTCCTGAAGAAGAAATCAGTTCCAGAGTTAATTCACCAAACGCCCTGCAAAATTAAAATTATTCACTCAAAAAAGCCACTTATCTCAAATATTCTTTCAACCTGTTCCCCGAAATCATATATGTATGTGCCATGTAAGATCCCTTGGATATTTCCTTCCGGGAGTTCGATGGCGTCTTTTAGGAATTTATTAAGATGGCACCAGGCGCCTCGAGCTCCAATTATAAAGGGCAGCATTCGGATGTTCATATTTGGGTATTGCGTCCTGACGGTGTCGATGAATTCCGATGTTGAATATTCCAACAATTTGTTCTCATAGGCGATCTGTAGTGGGGTTGGGCCTTACCAATGTACCCCAACATCAGACACAATGACCTCGTTATTGTGTTGCAGCAGCAAGTCAGGCTTATAGAGGATGCCGCTTTCAGCACGTATGTGCGACTCCTCCTGGACGCGCCAGCCGTTCCTGCGGACCGCCACCTGCCTAGCAATATGGTTGTGTCGGGTGATTCTCTGTCAGTGTGTTGATGGGCAGTTTTGCAAGATATGACATACCGCTTCGTTTTTATAAGATCCAGCGCGGCATTTCCGGAGTTGTCCTAGGTTGGACGATATTCTCCTGCACGGCAGCAAATTTAGCCGTAGGTGAATCTCCCGAACATAATCACTGGACGACCAGTGAGCCGGGGGGTAGTCCAACCAGGTGCTGGAGTGTTTGCAATTTCCCACTGCATATATTGCATTACCTGAGAAGGATTGTTCCAGTTCCTTTTCCTGCCGTCGTTTAAGCTCCCGGCTAGATGGTAAATTCAGTTTCAACCTTGACGAATAGCGTTATCCACCCGTTTCAGCGTTTGTATAGTGACCCCTAGGGTTGAAAGGCGATGTATGAATCGTGGTATCAGGTGTTGCTTGATAATTCTTATTCTCTGTTCTGGCTTTAGCGGGGCCGTCATTATAGCTGTTAATTGTCGTTCGAAGTCTCCGATGTTTTTAGATAGGGCTCCTGACGCGTTGTATACTGCCTCCAGGTATTTAAAAGTTTCCACCACCGAAAGCGGCTTTATATCAGCGTTTCAACACGAGTCCCGCTCGTCAGTATTGGGTCGAGCCGATTCAAAATTAGTCTTTCCAGTAATTTTCCCGCTACAGGTAGTAGACATATAGACCTGTAAGATTTTATTTCTTCCCTGTCTTTACCCCCTTCCTTGTAGATGGCTCTGACCGAGCCAATTTTCCATATATCAGGGAAGACTTCCTCTTCGAGGCACTGATTATACATGTGCAGCATCTCGTGATGGACTGCCAAAATCGCACGCTTCAAGATTTCAACCTCAATCTGATCTGCCCCTGGTGCTTTCCCATTTCGGAAGCGGTTAGCTGCGTTTAGCAGCTCCGCCATTTTGGCCGTTTACTTTCAACACTTCTCATTTTCATTACGGTGCTTAAGAGATCTCCTGATGGATTGCCTGAGGGCACGCTGAGTTTCCGTGTCCATTTCTGGCTCTTCATCAGGGAGGAAACCATCCAGCATGGCTCTTGCAGTGTCTATCCAATTTCCCGTTTTCCCTCCCACGGTGTTAATTGCACCAAGGGGTTCTTCCCTACGGAACCTCCCCATGCCTGACCTGTACGGAATTCCCCATGGATTTTCGTTCCCAATTTCGCAGACGAACTTCGTCCAACTCTTTTGCTTGGACTTGCGTAGTTCGTCTTTATATGCTTTACGAGAAAGCCTAAATAAATGCAGCTTCGCGTCCCAGTCGGCAGTATCCCTAGCCTTCTGGAGCTTTCTTCTCGCCCTGTTGAAATCGCCTTTTAGCTTTGAAACTTTCCCGCTCCAGCCTGATATATTTCCGCTCCGGATTTTTTTCCGAGGAATTGCCTTCTCACTGGCTTCAATTATGCATTTCTGCATTTCCTCGGCGAACATTTCAGCTCTAATCCTGAAGTCCATAGTAGTTCTATGGGCGCTTTCCGCTGTGCTCCTCAGCTCTCGTTCGAGCTTTTGCCACTTCGCACTCCTGGTGTTAAACCTAGGCCTTCTATTGGGTCGCACAGGCGCATTTCATGCCTGCGTAGAGTATTTTCAATTACCCTATGATCGCTGGGTGTAAGGCTGACATGTGATGCCTTGTGATCCGATGGTGATCGGTCTCCAGTTGTTAATGTCCTCCAGCCCGATGTCCGTTTTTGGCACAAAGACAGTGCGGTTTATATTAAGCACCGGGGCGCCCTTCTTGTTAGGATCATTCCATTGGAGAGCACGGCTAGCGTTGTTATCGAGATTTTCCTCATTTTGGTGATGTTAATCCCATCAAGACCAGGTGATGATGGCTTTGCTTTTTTGATGGAACCCTGGATCTCCTCACAGGTGATGGGCTTGTAGATATCTCTGCTTCCTCTTCGATCTTTGAACTTTGAGCGCAAGTACAGAGACGAGGAGCTTTGCGGCTGGCATCTGCGTACCGCACTGTCTCAGAACCGGCCGTAATAGTGATCGCGGGAGGGATCCCCCCTTCTTGCTAAGGTGCGTCAAGCCATATACAAACGCGAGGGAGGTGGTTACTCGTGAAGAACGGTAACGCACTCTAGGCGAGTGGCAGCTCTCGTAGAGGACTGCGCGGCTTATCGGCGACTTAGATGCCTGGCTGAATCGGAAGCATGGTGAAACTGACTATTTCCTTATCCAATTTTTTAGTGGGCATGGAAGTTTTCAGTGTTCTCTGCACAAGATTGGAAAGGCGCGATCTCCGGATTGTGTGTTTTGCAATGAAGTTGTGAACGACACCCACCACACTTTTTTTCTTGTGGGTGGTGGGATGGGGTTCGTCAGCAGCTCTATTTAAACACAGGGGATCTCTCTCTAGACAACATTGTCGAAGAGATGCTGAGGAGTGCTGACAGATAGAGCCGTGTCGCCCGTTACGTTTGGGTCCTTCTCGTTGCTATGAAAATAGAGCTCGACCGGTAGAAGAGCCGAATAGCAGGGAGTTCGTTGAACTGACAGTTCCCTTCCTCCTATTCCCTCGCGTTAGTGAAACGAATTTCCTGATTTGAAGGCGGGAGAGTTCGGGGACTAGCCCGAAGTAATGTAAAAAACGGTTCCAGGCTAGCTCTCTGACGATGGGAAGGAGTTTCGTTGATAGTCTGACGACGTACCGAACCGGGAGTCCAACACTGTGTCCGTAAATGCATCCACCTACCCTACCCAAAAGAAATTCCCCTATGTTTCACCCGATATCAAATATGGGACCTGTTTCGAAAAGTACCACATTGACCACATTTTATGAAAAAAAAATTGTACACCCTCCGTTCACATGTATGGAGAGCCGCCGTTAAACTTAACATAAAATGGCGCAACTTGCTGCATACAAAGGGAACAACAGATTACATTACCAATTTTCGTGCCAAACGGTCTAGCCGTTTCTGAATAAATTGGGTCTGACAGACAGGCAGACACCGACTCGATTCTAGTAAGGTTTTGCGTTTTGTGTTTATAAAGAGATTTGAGTGTGTATTTGTCCCATTAGTATGTAGCACGTAATATACGCATTAATTATGTGAAAGTATCCACTTTCAAGTAATATTGACATTCAATTTGCATTGCAGCGATTTTCACCAAATTTGGTTTATATTGCTGTTAGTACCTTGCACGTAATATATGCATAAATTATGTGAGAATATCCATTTCACATGATAATGCCTTGAATTTGCACAGTAGCGACAGCTTTGACCTATTATAACTTTGTTACTGATAGTGCGATTTCCACGAAATTTTGTAGGATCATGTCATAAATTACGTTCCTGCAACTTCCTCATTCTAGGATGAACTTAATGCGGGTTTTGCATTCATTTATAGAAAATAGTAGTAATATACTATTATTAGCTTTATTTGAACAGATATGTATTGTATTTCGGAGCCTAGAGAGCCTAGTGGTAACCTCTTGATTTTTTTCAGATTTTTCGGGCAGTTTCTGAGAATTTTGTGTAAACACAAAACTATTAAAGTCGGTTTATTGTCTGTCTGTCTATCTGTTCGTCACACGCATTTTTCTCGAAAGCGGCTATAGCGATTGACACCAAATTTGATAGAATGGTGGGAACTGTGAACGCTCACGCATACAGTGAGTTACAACCTTTTACGTTGGATTTAAGGGGGGGTCCCCATTCATGCAATACTAACACTTAAATTTGACGAAGAATTATGTAACTCACTGCATGCCTGGGCGTGGACAGTTCTCACCTTTCCACCAAATTTGTTATCAATCGTTATAACGGTTGCCGGGAAAAAAATGTGTGTGACAGACAGACAGACAGACAGAGAGTGAACCGACTTTAATAAGGCTTTTTGTAAAACAAAAAGGGCTGGGGAGAAGTGGATTCTTCATGAATAGAATTTTAATATTTCACTTGAATTTCAAGTATTCTCATTTATTATTACGTCAGCATCTTATTTGGATAGCTTACGATGCAGTAAATTCGCACGAAATTGATAAGTTTGAACTCCTATTAACTTCAACACTAATAACCGGATTTGCAAGAAACTTGGGATCAGTATGCGCGTTACTGCCTCCATGCCGGTGCGGTACTTTTAGGTGAATTTCTAAAAGTTGGTAATAGCTAATTTGACTAGATATCGGAATGGGACATATTTTGAGGTTCGTATTTCATAGAGCTGTTTCACCCAAAACCTTAAAAAGGGTTGCAGAGAAGTAAATTCTTCATAAATGGGGCTTTAATGTTTCAGGCGAATGTGAATTATTCTCATTAATTATGACGTCAGAATCTTATTTGCATGGCTTAAGTATAGCTTTGATAGTAATAGCTGGATTTTCATGAAGCTTAAGGGGGTCATCCCGTGTGAAGGCCGTTTTTTTTGGCTTTTTTAAAAATTTTTTGTGAAGAGCTAGATAAAGATACAAATACGAATTTTTCACCATAAATTTATTGATATCTTGAGCGTGTATGGTAATTTTTCCACGCCGATCGCATAGTTGGTTATTGAAATACAGAGCAATTTATGCACCCATCTCCAAAAAAGGTAATTTTTCTGCTGCGACGCTAGAGGGCGCTGTGATCATCTTAAAGAAAAAAAGTAAACGGCATTTGCGCGTACAGACTTAACTGCGGTCCGCAAACTAGGATTATTAAAAATTATTAAAAGCTAAATTTTTGGTGCCATGTTAAACTTTGTTTTTTGTGAATTTTGGCGTTTTTTCACGGCTTTTTCAATGAATAAAAAAAACTGAACTGAATGAATCGCAATTATGCCAGTTTGCGGACCGTAAAAATACGTTCTGAATAAGTGGTGAAAATTTCAAAGAATTTCGTTTGATAGATTTTGGGCTATGGTCGCAGCCGATTTTGAACATGCAGTTTCGAGAAAAACGCATTTAAAAAATAGAATGCGATTTTTAGCCATAAAACCTTAACTGACCATTAATCTGCTATACCTAATCCACAAACCTTAGGTTTCTTGAAGGTACACATTTACAGCCTTGGCTTCAATTGTTGGTCCGTTTAGCGAAGTCATTCGAACGTCATTCGGATCGATAAATACGAGCTTTATTACGACATCGACATAAATCTGGCATGTGATTTATTACGTGTTTAACACTATAATTTCCGAACAACTCCGAATATCAAAAAATCACTTTGCCCATATATTGTACACTATATCTAGATACAATTGATGCCACAAAAAAAAAATTCGATTCCGCAGATTCGACACACGGGATAACCCCCTTAAGGCAGTATTATGCGCGATGTTGTCCTCTATGCTGTTGCAAAATTTTGTACTCCTAGAATGAACTTACGGGGTTTTTGCAGGCAAAAAAATTGGTAATATACTATTAGCAGATATCTGTATGGGATATATTTTGAGGCCTATACTTCATATCAGCGCACCATCCTGATTTTTTTTCTGATTTTTGGGCCAGGTAGTTTACGAAAATGGGTCCTGTCTCCCTTTAAGTGCGCATACTTTGACTCCTTACTCAGAGACCTTACAATTCATTTCAAAACTAATATCAGATTCGGAAAGTATTAATCGAGACCTTTCATTTGAAACCCCACATGATTATATTCGATAAAAAAAAATTGTTCATCCCGCCTTTACATGTATGGAGAGCCCCCCTTTAGACTCTACGTAAATTTTTGTCACTCACTGTGTGCGTGGGATTTCATAGTTACCATATGTCCCCCAAATTTCATTCGGATTGGTTTAGCCATTTTGCAAAAGAATGTGTTTTACAGACAGATAGACAGTGAATCGATTTGAATAAGGTATACAAAACTTAAAAATTAGATTAAGAATAAAAAAATAAAAGATTTTTTATTGGAGATAATTACTAGTTAATTGTTAAGATTTTTCTTAATAGGATTAGCTTTAGTTTAATTAGGATGTGTAATTAAATTCGTGTAATTAAAAAGCTATAATTAAATTTAACCAGGAATATCATCAGTCACATAGAATATTTTAATTCATACATGAAAAAACTTTCTCATGACTGACCATAGCCAAGGTGTGCTACTAACCGGTAAATATACTAAAAAAAATGTGATACAATTTATTATAACCTATTAACAATTAGTCAAACCCGATATGCATTGGTTTTATATGAAAATTTACTTCAAGTACTTGTGCGAGTTTTCTCTAGCAGAAGCACACAAGTGAAACCTGATATGCATAAGGTTTCTATGAGAAAGTTCATTCATGAAACACACCAACTGATATCAAAAACTATGTATCGACTTGAGTTAAAAGATTATTGAACTATCCCATGCACTTATTTGTAAAATATCCCAGACAAAAATTTTAAAAGCAAAATTGAATGTATAAATACCTTGTAAAGTAGTAATAAGTTTCAGAGAGAAAATAAAGATCGCTACTATCAAATCGTAATTTATTTTTTTCTCAAACCTTTCCCACGGATAATAATCCCTACTGCCATTCGGGTTATTATCTTATTATTTTGATCAAGTAAAAGAATCTGGACCGGACTCACCTACTGATCAAATCTCCGTTTGGTCCGTCGAGCTTTTACTGACGAGTAGTCTCCCGGACTACGAATAATCCCGGGCATTACACCCGTAGAACCCTCAAAGTCAACTTTCCTTTTCCACTTCCACATCTACCCAAGTCTCCAACTTTCCTAGTCGCCTCACAGAACTAGACCATCCTAAGTCCTAGAATTGTCTAAAGAGAAAAATATTCGAGGATACAAACCAATTAGGGCCAAGACACTGCTAGAGAACCAGGCAGATGTCATTAAGGAGGTGTAGACGTTAGAGAAGAATTACAGAAAGGACGGTATAGGTCGTAAGACACCCGAAAATTCAGAAAGGAAGATTAGAGGAACTGACGAATGAATACTATGTCATCGATCAGAACCTGATCCGAATGTTAAAAGCAAAGGAACCCTAGTTTACCATCCACCCAGAATCGGAGCCAAAATTAGCACCGGTAAAAGCCTTGCGTCAGAAGGATCAGCAAAATATCACTGGTTGCGCCACCGTGGAAGCAGCGGGGCCGGCAGGCATCGAAACAAGTGGTATGGCTAGGAAAACTGGCGAACGGGCTGACAATTCACAGGTGTACATACCTCAGGAGCTACCAAAGTTGCCATTCATACAGATTCCGGGATTCACAGGGGCCATCAAGGAATGGAGTCAGTTCATGGAAATTTTTAAAGCGGTCTTTCATTCGAACCGTGCGCTAGGGAATATACAAAAAATATAGTACTTACTCGGGTACTTGCAAAGCACCGCAAAGGAGGCGGTGTCACATCTGCAGTTAACCAGCAGCAACTGTGAAGCTGCGCTAGCTATCCTGGAAGAAGGGTTCGCGAATACCCGGCAAGCGGAAACGGAATACATGGACTCCATCCTCAACATGAAGAAGCTCGACTACAGGCCCGCAGTCGATACTATGGCCATGTATATCACAATTTGGAATTGTCTGGTTGGTCTCCGTTATCTGGGATATCCGGCAATGGAGTGGGATCCGATAATTATAAGAATAACAGTTCGGAAATTTGATAACGAAACACTTCGCATCTTTGAGAAGAATATGGGGGATCTCAAAGATTTTCCCTCAGTGGACAAGCTCTGTGCTTCTTTGTTAAAGAGACATCAGCTTCTCGTAGCCAGCAAACAACAGCCGACAGCACGACAAATCGCGAAAAAAAAATAATTTACGACGCTGTCGAAAAGGGGCTGTTCTTGCTGTAAAGGGGAACATTATATATATCCGTGTGACACCTTCAATAAACTTTCGGTCGATGAAAGATGTGAATTAATAAAACAGCAGAAACTGTGTCGAAATTGTCTGCCACACGCCGATTCAAAACAATGCACCAGCAAAACCCATTGCTTGGAGTGCAATAAATTCCACCATACCTTGTTGCACTATAAGAAGGAAGTACAGGCAACATAGAGGAGGCGTTATATTGGCAACAGAACTAGTGAGGACCAGCGGCTCGGATGGAGGAAGCGTTACACTTCGGGCTTTGATGGATGCAGGATCACAAGCCTCATTCATATCATCAAAGCAGCAAACAACTTTAGACTGGTTAAGTGTAAAATGTTCGCGTCGATAATGGGAATCGGTGATGTATAGGCGGCAACCATCCGCATATATTAAAGATTGCCCTAAACTTCCAGTTGAGCGTAGAGGTATATGTGCTGGATTCCCTGACAACTCTTCTGTCAAATGAAGATTCTATGGTCGACCAGCCTGAATGGACGAATAAATTGCGACTCGCTAATCCCGCATTTAACACAAAAGCAGGCATTGATTTGATACTAGGCGCCGATGCATATGAAGAGATCATCGGAAGACGCATGAAAAAAAGGGAATCCGCTAATGGTACAAGAAACAAAGCTCGGTTGGATATTATCAGGCAAAGTGTCCGCGAAAGAGAATCAAGTGAAGACCGTGTTATCAAACATATCGACCATCGAATTCAACCGCGCTCAATTTTTTGGCTCACACAGTCCCCCGGAGGACTTACCAGCTAACAACGAGTACGAAATAATGTACCAAAGCTCTATGATCCGACAAGCTAACGGAAGATGCGCAGTGACTCTACCCTTAAAAGAGGATAAAAACTGTCGCCCCACCTCCAGAAACAGGGCGTTTCCTTGCTTTAAGCAACTGGAGAGGCGCCTAGGTAGGGATCCCCAGTTACACGAGGAATATCACAAGGCCATCAGTTAGGGCATATCGAGCAAGCAATCCCTTTCATTGGAGGAGATAGGGACGTCTATTACCTTCTCCATCATCCGGTTATCAAATTAGGAAGCTCCACAACGAAAGTACGGTCAGTTTTTAATGCGTCAGCGAAGACAACAACCGGGGTAAGTCTAAATGACAAGCTGCATACTGGACCTAAGCTGCAAGAAGATTTGGTCCAGATCTTACTAAAATGGAGGAAACGGGAGTTCGCGATCTCAGCAGATATCGAAAAGGTGTTCCGGATGGTGAAAATGCAGCCCTGTCACAGGAGTTTACAGCGGGTTCTGTACAGGCCTCCAGAGATGTAACGATTCAGGAATACGTCCTCACGACTGTCACGAGGTCAGAACATTACACCAGTTGGCGCAGGATGAAAAGGTAACATATTCTGTGACGGCAAAACACGTAAAGGAAGATTTCTACATGGATAACTAAGCGGTGCGGGATTAAGGAAAGCAGCAATGAACCTGATCAAGAAGATGACTTCGTTGTTAAGCTCAGGCGGTTTCAATCTGCGAAAGGGCTTCCAACGATCCGAGCCTATTGGACGGGATCCCAGAGGCCGCCAAAAAATCAGGTCTGTGCGAGATCATGCAGGAGTCCACAATTACAACACTAGGGCTAATGTGGGATTCGACCATTGATAATTTTCGCCTGAGATTGATCAAATACGGTCCAGAGAAGAAGTTAACGAAACGCCATGTATTATGGCTGGCATCAGTAATCATAGTTGCGAAGATTTTAATGCAGAAGATCTGGCAAGCGGAAATCGGATGGGATGACATCCCCCAGAGGAAATTCTAACTGCCTGGAAACGTATCCCATTACCATAATTGGAAGATTGCCGCATACCTCGCTGGATTGGTTACTCCGAGAAGCTACGAAGTGAACTACACGGGTTCTGCGACGCATCGGAATCTGCATACGCCGCAGTCATCTATAGTAAGTCTATAGTAGTGGTGTCGTTGCCCTGTACTAAAGCCCGTGTGAAGCCTTTGAAAACGAGATTGGAGCTCAATGGGGCACAACAACAACATCGACTTTGCAACTGCAAGAGGCGTGTGCTGTTGGAGTGACTCGACGGTCGTGCTGGCCTGGATAAAAAAGGAACCGGAGAAACTAGATAATTACGTAGCAAATCGAGTGGCTAAGATTCGTAATATCAGCCAGACGATATGGACCTTGGGACATATCAGATCAAAGGAGAACCGCACAGATTGTGCTTCGCGAGGTATCACCTCGAGCGAATTACGCAAACATCCTTTATGGTGGAATGGGCCGCAATGGCTTTTGGATAAAGGACGGCGGACGGAAGTTGCTTGTTTTACGGGAATTTTGGGTTGAATTCCAGCTATTGAAACGCTATTCAAGTTTTCCGAAACTCGTGAGAGTGGTAGCATATATCACTCGATTCTCCTCATGATTAAAAGGACCGAGCACCGTAGCCGAGTACGAGCAAAGTCAAAGAAGAGTTCCACAGCTTCTCCAACAATCAGTCTTGGCGGAAGAAATTGATGCGGTTAAGAAAAGACTAAGAAAATTACATCCATTCGTCGATCAGCAGGGGCCTGCTGAGGGTTGGAGGTAGACTTCGAAACGCAAATATCGCCGAAGATCATAAACATCCGATCCTACTACCTCGGGAGCATTACGTTACGCCATTAGTTATTCGTGAAGCACACAAGCACACTCTTCATGGTAGCGCCACGGCAGTCCGCAATATATTAAGAATGCGCATGGGCGATCTACCAACGGTCCGGATCACACCAAGCCCGGATTGCATTGTGGCGTGGACTACGCCAGACGCTCCAAGACACGAATGTCAAAGGGTCGATCAACAGCCACGCTGAAGAGGTATGCCTGCGTTTTCGTCTGTATGGTGACGAAGGCGGTGCACTTAGAACTGGTGAGTGATTTAACGACAGAAGCCTTCGTAGCTGCTTTTAAAAGATTTACGGCATGGCGTGGGTTATGTGCTGAAATCTACAGCGATCCTGGTACCAATCTTGTTGGAACCAATAATCAAATGGGCAAGGAGATACAGCAAGCGATAATATCCGCGTCAGAGAGAGCCGCGACAATATCAGCAAAAGACGGGGTTATCTGGCATTTATCCCAGTGCTACGTCACATTTTGGTGGATTGTGGGAGGCAGCTGTGAAATCGGCAAAACGACAGCTAAAATGCGTTTTCGATGGAGCACGATTTTTACCAACCTTCGAAGAATTTACAACAGTGATGTGCCAAGTGGAAGCGCTAGTGCCCCTCTCAAATAATCTCGACGATTTTGAAGCTTTGACACCTGATCTTTCTTTGGTTCAGCGTCCATTGGAAGCCATACCAGGGGTCGACAGGACCCAACGCGACCTGTATGCACGATGGCAGCAGATCAAGACGTTACATCAGCTGTTCTGAAAGAGATGGAATCGGGAGTACCTGCACCACTTGGAAACCCGAGTCAAATGGGACCAACAGACTTCCAACTTGAAGCTCGGTCAGCTAGTTCTCATTAAGGAAAGAAAAATGCTGCCGGCAAAATGGCCTTTGGCTTGCATCAGCGTCATTCACCCTGGGAGCGATGGAAAAATAAGAGCCGTCACAGTCCGATACTATGGATCATTGGAGAAGCAGGTTGGCATTGTGAATCTATGCCCGCTGCCACTCGGTCTACCCCACAAACCCGAGGTAGAGAATCCTGCCGCTCCATGTAAGAGTAATGACAGGACCTCAACTGGAAAGAAAGTAGTGGCAAAAAGAAGATACCGATTGCCGTCGCCGACCCCGAACACCTTGAGGCCAAAAAAACTGCGACAACGGCGTACGTCCAGAAGTGGTAAAGCGTACCTAGGCACGGTTACTCAACAGAACGAGATTATCCTTATCATTCAGGATGCTGTTCGCAAAGAACATTTCCACCGAGGACTATGAAATATGGAAGCCGGACGCTGGATACCACGTCGAGAAACTGCGATGCTCTCGGCTCATTCGAGGAGAGTTAAGAATCGAAGTGCACTTTCCGATTCGAGAAATGATAAGGGATCGTCAGAACATGAATGACGTCTTGGGCCAGTCAAACGCAATGTGCAGGAAAGCCACGAAGGTAGAAACCACGACCCATTGTGACGTGCTGATAAGGAATTTTAAATGCAAGGATACTACCCGCAAGACCGATGAGTTGCTCGAGCTCCCAGCCCCCAAAGGAAGGAGAGGTTTATTGGGCAAGGTACTAACCGCAGTTTTTGGAGTTAACGAGGATGTTTACAATGACATTGAGAACCTCCGCCAAGGACAACTTACCATGTTGCAGTCGATGACCCAGCAGAACGTCTTGATAAACACGCGGGTAGAAGCTTACAAGACCGCACTATCTCATCGATTGAGAGAGTTCATCCATAAATAGTCATCGAATCAGTGAACAAAATGAACAGCTGGTTTGCCAAAACGGATTCGGGCAATCTGAATGTGCAGATTGTATCCACGTACTTGACAGTCGTGGACTACTTCGACGAGCTAAAGACGAAATATAGTCGAATCGTGTCCGCATTCTACGGCCACGGTGATTTATTGGGTCTCGTAGGCAGAGATGCACTGACAACCGCGATCAAGGATGTCCTGACCAAGAGTAGCCGTTGTATGAAATCCAGAGAATTCCATACGAACGACTGTCGTTACAAAAGGACGAAGAACAAATTCGAGTGTTCGGGTATTTTTGCATAATCGGTAAACACGAATGCAATCTGCTACACGTAACAGCTGTCTTTCGGGCCATAGGAGGGGGCCGTTACCTGGTGTCGACTTCAATCAAGGTAACTACTTCGACTACTTGATCAGTCCTCGCTTGCATCATGTCTTCGGCAGGACAAAATCTCCTTATGCGCACCAAAAATAACAAAAAATATGGACGACATATCAAACTGTGTGCTGGATGCAATCTACGAAAGTCCAAATAAACCAAATTGTTACTTGCAGGATGTCATGAACAACGCCACGATCTAGAAGGAGTTAATGGTGGAGACCAGCTGGTTATATGTCACCAGCGGCTCTACAATATGTTCCATAACTTGCAAAGGGCAGAGGCACGAGATGGCCCTGAACGACGTGGGGATAGTGCATACTAACGACGACTGTACTATCCACGCAAACGGCATGGTCCTCCGATAACAGTGTCGGAAACAAGGAGGGTAATGGAAGCCTTCACGAGAATAATTTACCCTGTGAACTTGACGAATGTTACCCGGCTACGTTCTACTCCGATCTCCAAGGTTAGATCTCCGATACCTACAAAAGAACATCATCATCATCACCATTGGGTTAGCATGGCAACAAATTTCGCACTCAGTACAACGTCCATCCTACTGGGCCTGCTGGCAATTACTTGTCGAAATCGTATCCCCACCTGCTGTCGAATCCATTCAGGTAAACCGCCAAGGTGGACGCCTGGAAATTCAAATCAATCAGAGCGAGTGATGCCATTATATCATCAGTTACGTAATTTGGCCAGGACTTCAGACGAATGTACTACAGCAAACGCGCCCCCGCAGTCTGTTAAAATTTATCTTAACAGCCAACATTGCTAAGATATAGCAAATAGGATTAGCTTTAGTTTAATTAGGATGTGTAATTAAAAAACTATCAATAAATTTAACCAGGAATATCATTAGTCACATAGAATATTTTAATTTATACACGAAAAAACTTTCTCATGCATGACCATAGGCAAGGAGTGCTACTAACCGGTAAATATACTAAAAAATATGATACAATTTATTATAACCTAATGGGGCAATACAATTTATTATAACGTAATGGGCATGGATCCACCTCCATCCACTCCAGTTCGGAATCCGCGGAAGACAGATTGGGTAATGTATAAAAGAGAATTGAGAATTGATCCCTGGGAAGCGCATTAAATCCATTGCTGGAATTGAGAAGACAACCCAGATGATCATAACTAGAATGAATGAATCTTTCGGAAGGCTATCCACTCAAGATGCCAAAGAAGGGTAAACTACCATGGTGGAACTCGGATTTAGCAAAACAGAGGAGAACGACAAGGATGCTCCTCAATCGTGTTCTGAAGGGTGAATCAGGCGCTAGCTGTAATAGCTATAAAGAGGCACAGAAGGCTCTAAAAAAGAGCATAAGATCGACTAAACGATCATCTTGGAGACGCGATTCTGGTTAAAGAACGTAGTCAGAAACTGGGTGATTTACGTTTATAGAACGGGAAGTACACAGAAAGTGATGAAGAAACAGCAAATTATTTCCTTGAAGTGCACTTCACAGGCAGCAACCCGAATCTAATCTCGGGGCCAACAGGGACATACAGCCCTCAACCGAGAGACTGGAATCTGGAATGCAAAGTAGTATCACTGGAGCGAGTAAAATGGGCATTTAACTCGTTCCATAGGTACAAGTCTGCAGGTCCGGATGGCATCATCCCTGCGCTAGTAATAGAGGGAATGGATGCCCTGGGTCTACACATTTGGAATATATATCCCGCATGCCCAGCACACGCTTATATTCCAATTAAATGGCGTGATGTGAAGGTGTTATTCATTCCAAAACCAGGAAAACCCACCTACACAGACGCAAAAAGCTTTAGACGGATCAGTCTAACGTCATTTCTGCTGAAAGGACTAGAAAGACTAGTAGGTCGGTTCATAAGGAATACACACATTCCTAAGTGACCACTTCACCATAGGCAACACGCCTACCAGAAAGGCAAATCCACGGAGACAGGACTCCATGAAGTTACGGCAAAAATTGAAAAGGCGATGTTCGAAAAAGAATACGCCTTAGGCGCATTCATGGACATCGAATGTGCCTTCAATTATGTCTCATTCGCGGCAATTTGCGATGCGGCACGACAGCATGGAATCGAACCGCTGCTAATCAGCTAGATCCTTCACATGCAAGAGTGGAGAAAAATCAACATATCGGTCAGCCAGAAGTCTATTGAAGTAGGATGTCTCAGGGGCTACCCACAGGGAGGGATTCTCTCTCCACTGTTGTGGTTCTTGGTAATGGATACCCTGCTGTGGCTCCTCGAGAACAAAAAAGTCTTCACGCAAGCATTTGCGGACGACCTAACCGTAATAATTACCGACAAGTTTGCAGACACAGTATATGACCGCTTGAATGCAACTCTGCATGAAATCCACAGCTGGCTATACGCTACCCACTTTAGCAGGGACGAAAATTCAGCTAGCACAAACAGTCAAGTACTTAGGAGTACATTTCGACTCCAAGCTAACGTGGAAGCATCATATCCAGCAAAAAAATCAGAAATCCTGCAGATTGTTCTGGTGCTGTAGGAATGTGATAGGTAAGACCTGGGGACTTTCACCCAAACGGATATATACATCCATAATAAAACCCATTTGGATGTATGCACGCATCATCTGGTGGCCAAGACTGAACTTTGCTAACAGCAGGAAGCTGCTAACGCTGATGCAGAGACTTGGTTACCTAAGTATTACTGAAGCAATGAGTAGTACGCCGACTGTGGCACTTGAAGCTATTCTACGAGTAAATTTATCCCCCATTCACTTGGAGGTGAAACGGAAAGCAGCTAACGACGCATATAGGCTCGATACCATTGGGGCGTGGAAAGGCGGCCAATCACACGGTTATGCGTCTATCTGGAAATTCATTGACAAACATCCGGTAGCACTGATGCCGACCGATCATATGGTTTCATGATTTGTCCTTGAAAAGACACACTGTCGTAATCAGCAAAAGAGAAGAATGGTCGACAAATGCCCATGAGTTTTTTCAGATTACAGACCTAATAATCTTCACCGGGGGGTCAGTCATGGAGGGTGGACCGAGCGCAGGGGTCTTCTCGGAGAATCCGATTATAGAATTGGCCCGACCCCTCGGAAAAATGACGACCATATTCCAGGCGGAGATATATGCCATCTCATTAGCAGCAGAAGAATGTCTGCGACAAAGATGGAGGCGTCGCACTATTCGAATCTGTTCCGACAGTCGGGCGGCATTATCAGCACTAAATAGCAACCACATTTCAAGCCAGTTGGTGTTGAGTTGCCATCAGGTGCTGTTGAAATTTGGCCGACTGAACGAAACGTTTCTAATGTGGGTGCCGGGGCAATCTAACATCGCCGGTAATGAGGAGGCTGATAGACTGGCTCACCGAGGGTCTGGATCCACAATGGCGGGGCCAGAACCAGCTCTTGGAATCCGAACATCTACTGTCAAGTCTACTCTGAAATTGCAAGAATTCACGCAACCGAGTGGAGAAATTCAAACTCTTGCCGGCAAGTGAAAATCCTTGTGAAAGAGCCTAGGGCCACTGGAGCTTCATTTTTGTTGTCCCTTAAGAAGTGGGACATGAAAACTCTAGTAGGGCTTTTAACGGGGCACTGCTCCTTAAACTACCATATGCAAAAGATTAGGGTGGTGGTTTCGGCTATGTGCAGCCAATGTGAGGGGGAGGAGGAGACGGCTCTGCACTTTTTGTGTAGTTGCCCGGCATCCTCAGATCTCAGACGAAGACACCTTGGCAAGGTTTTCTTTAATGAAGAATCTGCACACTCTCTGCCTCTGGAGAATGTTCTCAGATTCGCTAAAGCTTGCGAACACCGTAGGCGGGGAGCCATTGAATAGACAATTTACGGGGATAGTACAATGGGCCTAACAAGGGCCTGAGTGCTCGGAGCTGCGGCTACCCCCAGGAAACTAAACTAACTAACTAACCATTTGGGTTATTATCTTATTATTTTGATCAAGTAAAAGAATCTGGAGCGGACCCACCTACTGATCAAATCTCCAATATTCTTTTGGATATGTAAAACTATAAGAAAGATTGTAATTGAAATACTTACCAGATTTAAGTATGAATGCTTAATTCTAAGCTAGTTTTTTTACATGCATTACGTATAAAGGATTATCATGAATAGAAGTTAGATTGTTTTGTTCTAGCCCTCCCCAGGAAGGCGTCAGCCCACCTGATTATTTAGGGTTCCCCCTATTATACTTGAAGCGACAGTGGGGGAACGTTTAGATTGCACTGAGTTGCCGCATGGCCACTATGTCATCTGGTCCCCAATAAAGAGGAAAGGGAGACGGGGCCACTTGTCGCGTAGGTGCCCGAATCAGCTCAGCACTAGTCATTGCCCGCCCATCCCGCGGCGTTAGTTTTTTCGTGATGTTTGCCCCTTCCCTTATTAGGCCGTTTGGTAATTTACTTCTTTGGTATAAAAAATGTCACTGGTTTCAACCCGCCTTGGAACTTCACGTCTCTAATAGAGTAGTTTACCCCGGGTGGGTTTAGTTTGTTTTTTTTTTACTATTGAGTCTAGGCACGTGAGTAAAATCTCTGTGTCCTGACTGGAAGATAACATTTCAGAACCAAGTACCACGGCCGCCATCTCGCCGAACTGCTAGCATTCGGGTTAGCTCCAGTACATGCTGTCCGGTTCCATATATTATTTCGCGCAGTCGGTGTTCACGACTGGCAAAGCTGTTAGGGAAGTTTGGTTAGTTGACAGCCTTTTTCACCGTATTGGGGCCAAGGTGATGCAACGCCGTACATAATTATTATTCTTTTACCACAGTGAACATATTCTATAATTCACAAAGTAAATGCATATACTTCATTGCTTAAAGCAGATTTTAAAAGATGTATGTAGTATCTTAAGCAGCCAGAAGCCTCCATTATACCAAAAAAAAAAGAAGATATATGAGTAAATATTTATTCATTAATCGACAAATTTCCAAAATGCTGTGGAAACCATAACATACATATTGCACTTTAGTGAAATAGTCGCTTTGAAAAGCTGTTACTTTGTAGAAACTAAAAGTTGTTGAAGTGTTGGATAAATTGCTTCATATCACAATTCTCTAAATATTCGGACTGCATTTACAAGCCTAACTGTTTCGCGAAAAATCAATCTCTTAATTCCGCTCCGGCATTAAGTTAATGCGGACTTAGGACCCCACAGTTCTCAAAAAAAATATTTTCAGCTCTGGCCAAGCTCTGGTCAATAAGGCGGTTATGCGCTCAATATAATTCGTAGTCATGTTGTGTTCTGCGAATTATGGATTCTGCACAACCTAGAAGTCTCCCTTTCACCTTCCAATGTCCACGAACACCCCCATCGCACACTCACCCTTCAGAGTTGCATCCTCTATCTTTGAAACCAAAGAATGAAGAGCACACTCACCGGACTTTCCACGTTGGTAAGGGATGCGACTTTAGCGCATTCCCACAATGTGACGCTCAACCAGTCTCTCCAGAAATTTCAGCGAAAATGATGTTAGGCTGAAGTTCTTTGGAATAGAATAGTCATCTTTCCCAGGATTTGGTATGAAGACTACCTTCACCATCTGCTAAGAGGAAGGCACGTAGCCCAGAGCAAGACATTCTCGAAAAATATTTCTTGGAAGTTTCTCTAAGCGCTCTATACCCTCCTTTAGCATCGCTGGGTAGATGCCATCCATACCAGGTGCTTTGAAGTGTTCAAATGATAGTACAGCAGTTCTCGTTTTTCCATTGGTAACAACCGTTCTCGCAGTGTCCCAATTCCCCTTGTAACACCTTCATGATGAAGGGTTTGCAGAAACCGCCAATTCTCTTCTTCCCACTTCTGAGACCTGTTCTCCCAAGTGGTGTACTTCCAAGAGAGTCTGTATAGACTCAACTCTGGAGTTCGTGAAAGTAGTATCCGGTTTTCTATGAGAGTCCAACTTGGCCGACTCATCCTTATTAAGGATTCTGCACAACCTAGAAGTCTCTCTTTCACTTTCCAGAAATAGCCAATTCTCTTCTTCCCACTACTGAGACCTGTTCTCCCGAGTGGTGTACTTCCAAGAGAGTCTGTATAGATCCAACTCTGGAGTTCGTGAAAGTACCATCCGGTTTTCTATGAAAGTCCAATTTCGCCGACTCATCCTTATTAAGAACTCTACACAACCTAGAAGTCTCCCTTTCACTTTCCAGTTCCTCACAGTACGCTCTAAAAGAGTCCCGTTTCGAACGTTTTACGAGCCTCTTATATTCACGCTGTTAGTTCCGGAAGTTCAGTCAGTCTTCATCTTCATTGCTTTTGGAAGCACGATTTAGAAATCATCTGGTTGATTTCCTGAGTCTCTGCTGTTCTTGGTTCCACCATGGAACCGTTTTACCACTTTGGCCTCGGGAAATAGGACAAGTCTCTTCAAAGCTCTCTAAAAGTGTGCTATTCAGAGTTTTCAATTGATCTTCTATCACCAAAGGAGTCCTTAGTCGCCTAGGAAGCTCAACTTTGTTGCCAAGAAGTTCACTGAACTTTGTCCAATCCGTTTTCCTAGGATTCCGTCTTTGTATTACAGGCTGTTCGACAGTAATAGACTAAATTCTAAGTAACGGTGATCTGAGAATGAGACTTTATCTAGTACTCGCCAGTTTCTAATTAACTCTAACAACTTTGTAGTGCAGATTGTTACGTCAATTACTTCACTTCTTCTTGGGCCGACGCTCTTGAACCAGAAATATATAAGGAGAGTCCTGTAACTTTGCTAGCTTTGCCGCCAGTAGATAGGAAGAACTCTTTGGCATGCTGCAGGTTGATTCGACTAACTCTTATGTTTGTAGCCATAAGTGCAGTCTAATACGAAACCGCCGCTAACTGAAAAGTCTGCTGCGTTCAGGGTGGATCTCACCGGGGTTACCAGCTCCTCGCCTTCCACCGAAAGTTCCGCTTTCTTTGGATATAGCCATCGATTTCTTTGGATATCGCCACACTTAGTGGTGTAGCAACGTCCATGTCCTCATTCGCTAGAAACTTCGCCTTCTTCGCAGTGCCTTCCGTTGTCGTCGGGAGCCCTCCCAGATTCATGGAGTCCGGGCTGCATAGATCTATTTTCACATATCGGCGTTAGACCAGTTGCGTCCCTTCCCTTTCTTATGCTTTTCCTGGTACCGGCGGAGGAGAAGGTTCTGACAAGCAAGCCTGTAGTCCCTTCTGCTTTGCGGCTGAAGTTTCCCTCTGCCGAGCCTTCCTCCCTCGTTTCTTGGAAGAGTTAGGTAACATTGTCACCGACCGACTAGCCGTAGTCAGATTCCCAGTTGCTCTCATTAAAGGAGATGCTGTACTATCCTTTTTGGCTGACCGCGTCGTAGACACCGGGTGTAGGTTTTCCACTGAAGTGGAGAGCCTGTCTTGCATAGATTTCTCCGTGGGGGAACATGAATTAGGTGAGGTCTCCAAAATCCGTGCGTCGGGCACGACCTGATTTCTCAGAGTCGCGGGTGGATTCGAAGTCTGTGACTTCTTAACACTTGGAGAGTTACAATCCTTTGTTTCCATCTTCATGTGTTTTTGGCCACTCCTAGTGTAGTAGTAAACAATCACAAGCTCCCTCACCACGACAAGGTGATGTCCGAGAGGGGAGCTGCTCAATAGTAATAGTCAATTGTGTGGTAGACCTACTGCGCTGCTCAATAATAGTAGTCAAACAGCGTTGCAGTGTCCTTATCAGATACCTATCAGTCTGAGTTGAATTGGCATCCTAGTAGAATTTAACATTTAGAATACTAGTAGCAACCTTTCCGCCAATTAGGAGATGGTATATTTGGAAAATGGTCGACCAAGCCCTGTCTGGTAAATTATGGCTGACTATGAAAATTTCGTTTTATTTCAATAGCGTCTAAGTTTAACCTACATCCTTTCATAACATCTTAAACAATTTGGTTACTCCTACAGGTCAATTTTGCGTACCAGTTTGTGCGTAAGAAGCTTTACACATTCTCGCAATTTCTCTACGATGAACATATCAAATCGCGACTTATGAAAGATTTGAAATATTTTCGCGGTGGCGCGAAAGATGGCAAGGATCGTTCTGCATCGTAAATGTATAACTACGAACGTGCCGATAGCTTTAACAAGGGCATACGGAAATTTGGCCTAACTCCTGATGGTCAAAGCTATTTGGATCTCTTTCGTCAATTAATTAGTCATATTGGAAATGCCATGGGTTATATACGCCTCATGCGCTCAGGAGGTATCCATGCCAGTTCGAATGTGAGTGTGTATTTGCCGAAATTAGACGACAATCTTGATTTTGCGAAAGCAACATGTGCGACTATGAAAGCTGCTGAGAACCTGGAGAATAATATACAGAATTTGTCGAAATGTTTCAGTGATGAAACGGAATATTTCAAGGTAAATGGTGCGAAAAATCCACAATTGGTAAAGAACTAATCCTCCTTTATGTTTCAGCTCCTAATCGAGGCGTTCACACCATTCTTTCGGGATCCGAAAAACATGCGCTTACGCAATTTTTACTTGGTCGTTCCGGCCGTCACCATCAATTTCGTTGAATACATATCAATGCGAAGGACAAAATCCATAAAAGGGATAAACAGGGTGTTCTCTTTGTAGACGATGGACTAGCTATTGGATTCGCCTATCTTTTACGACTCCTCAACCAAACCAGTGAATTCAACTCTTTGCACTGGTTTAAGTCCGTCAAAGAACATTTTATTAACGAAAAATCAAAAATTATTGCACAACGAACAAACCACATTGCTGGAGCAACTGGCGCTGGCGGCAATGCAGGCTCGCCAAATGATGATAAGCTGCAACAAACACTTACATTATCAGAAAAACGAATAAATGCGCACCAAATGGAATTCAATTTATTGTATTATAATATACAAAGCTCTAAAATATTTTTTCGTGAATAAAGAACTAGCTTTTATATTAAATTAAATTATTATGTGTTTGCATCCTATAGCTGTCTAGACCCTTGACTTTTCTTTTTAAGATTATAAGTGAAACAAATAATAATAACAATAATCGTTGGCGCAACAATCCATATTGGATTAGGGCCTTGAAGTGTGTTAGAGCATTTCATTCAAGACCGTAAAGGTACTCTACAGTAGACTGTAGGAGGCAATGTGAAACGACTAAACCGATTGTCGCAAAATTTAGTGAGAACGTATACGAAAGGGGGTGTACATTTTTCATTCATTTATCAAACGAGAGGGCTCGAATAGTATTTTTCGAAATTGATCTTATTTTTGATATTAGGTGAGAATATTCAAATTGTGTGCCTCAAAAAGTGAAGCAGGGCTTGTTCTCAGAACCTACCCAACCGAAAAATCTGGAAAATATCAGAATAGCGCATTTGTATGGTCGCTTTCGATATATTATCGGTATTCGGTATATTACCATATTTTAGAAATTGACCGAAACCTAATAAACGTAAATTAAATCGTCGCTTATTACTTTGATTCGTTTAAACGAATAAATTACAAAGTTTTTTTTTAAATAAAAACCGAATTTTATATTTAGTTACCCTTATTTAATAAAATGATTTCATTAATTCTTAACCGATTTTTTAAAAATCTGGTGGATCCAAGACCTACCAAATCTCTACCGAACTAAGGAGTACGGCACCCGTGATGAAACGCAACACCACGTCGACGCCCGAAGGTCTCTTCTTGCTTGAGCATCACCAACAATCCCCATCCAACTCCCACTAGGGGGCCAACCGCAAACAACCGAGCTGTACTCATATACGACAGGAATTCTCCCGAAGTATATGAATCCAGGGGCTACCCCGGTTCCCATGGTACCAGTAAGTTTCGTGGCCGAAGCCACTTCAGATGAGTTCCCGTGCAGACTCAGGTCTGATCGCCCTAATTAAGCCTTGGAGTATTCGCTTACTGCATCACGGCCGGCAAGCCAATGCGATACAGCGTTTCCCGGTGCCACCACGTGTAGGTTCTCCTCTGCCACTTGGTTTTGGTTTAGCCGACAGCGTTGCCACCGCGTCTTCCTCCCCCCAACCTCTGAGCACCTGGGTAAGGAAGTAATCAATCTCACCGTGCAATTGGGTTCAACCACGGGTCTAATTTGTCAATGAGCCGCGCAGTCCATCTGCCCCTTGGCTCTTTCTGCCAAGAAAGTTGCCTCTTGGTAAGAGTGCGTTGACGTTCTTCGCGGGCAAAGATCTCTCTTAAGTTCTCGCCCTTACGGCGGTAGATAACTTTCCGCTCCTTGGCAAGGAGGGAAACGGGGATCACTCTCGCGATCACCATCACAGCCGGTTCGGAGACGGTGCGATAAGCAGACGCCACTCGCAAAGCTCCACGCCTCTGCACTTGAGCAAGGCGTTTACGATGCATCAGCCCATACCTCCGCACCATAGAGCAGAACCGACTGTGTTGCTCCCATAAGGAGACATCTCATAGTTGATATAGGGCCCTCGACATTCGCCATTAGCCCACTCAAAGTCGCGACTCCAGCTGCAGCCCTGTCCGCTGCTGCTGCACGGGAACGGTCTTTCAAATAATCCTTCAATATCCGCAAGAGATAGCTTGGCACGTGAAATGAGTTTTCTGTCCATCCGATGAGATCGGCGGCTGTGTGCCTCGGCTCGATTACCCGCATCTATGACCTCCATAACAGCATCCCTGTTCTGAACCCGAACTGCCTTGAGGATAAGTCCCCGGCAGCGCGGATCGCTTCAGCGAGTCAACCCCTGATGAGCTTCTCGAGCACTTTTCCGGCCGTGTCAAGCATACACAGCGGTCGGTATGCAGACGGGAACTCCGGGTCTCCTTTACCCTTACTGGTCAACGCGAGTCTGGCCACTTTGCAGTACCAAGGCGAAAATGCCCTCCTTCAAGCAGGCGTTGAACACTACAAGCAGGAATTCTGGCCGTTGGCGGAACACCAATTTGTAAACTTCCGCCGGGATGTCATCAGGATCTGGCGCCTTCCTGTTTTTCATAGTGAGAACCGCTTCTTCGAGCTCTCTCATTGTGAAAGGGGGGCAATCCTCGATGCTTTCCGCGCTATTTACATCAACCCGTACAGGGTGTCTGGGGAACAATGGCCGCACAATGCGGTCCATCCGGTCGGTACTTAGTACGCAGGGCTTGCGCGGAGCTCCGATTTTCCGGGTAACACGGCCCAACGGGTCCTCATTCACCTCGTTACCAAGGTTCTTGCCAGTCACGAGCTTTGCTTTTATTTATAGCGTTGCGGAGTCTCCTTATTGCTGATCTATACTGTGCTTTTATGACACATGCCTCCTTGTTGGCGTGCAAACATTGTGTCGTATGGCGAAGCTCATGACACTCCCTCCGTAGGTCGGCAATTTCTGCTGTCCACCAGTGTATAGAAGGTTTGTCGCGACTGGGGGCCCTCCAGGGCATGGAAGCCTCACACGCCGTCGTTATCAGGTTCATCACTGAATTTACGACGGTGTCAGCTGCGATACTATCTCACACTATGGTGATGTCAGGAATGCTTCCTTCACAGCCTAGGCGCCGAAACGCTGGCGTGGATCTGATGTTTAAAACTACGAGCCCGGCTCTCGCCGGCATTTCCAGAATCCGTTTCGCTCTGGAGTGTCAGTGAGGCATGCATTGTCCTTCCGTATGGAAGACACCTCGTTTCCCGTATGGAAGACACCTCGGCTCCGTTGTCTTTCATTTCATCATATCACTACGGACTTCCGCGAATGTCTTGCCTTCCATCGGCTTAATGAGCAGAGCCGACGGTCTAGACCTTCTTCGCTTCTTCGTCTTTTCTACTCCTGGCTTTTGACTGGCAGCCTCCTTGTCTTTGGACAGAGGTGTCTCTGGCGGAGGAGCCAGTTGTTTCTTTTTTTTCTTATTTGTCTTCTTTTTTTGGCCCTGGAAACTACTTCGATAAAGTCTTCTTCGGGCATACTGTCTTCCTCCCGTTTTTCCCCAGTTCGCGTTGCAGTGCAAGCAGCGTTCTCAGCGGGGAGTACGGCTCTTACTGCTCTCCAATCGTCTTCCGCTGCTTTCTACGTTCATCTATAGAAGGAGATGCGGTCCAATAGTTCCTCCAGTTCTATCAGTCCGTTTTTGACGCCTTTGCTGACGTTCTTCTGGAGGAACGTTGCCGACCGCATACGCTTCACCACTGCCGCGCATATCCTGATGAGCCTTTCCTCTTCGGCTCTAGCGAGGACGGTCGACTGTACTTCCACTCGGTTTGTGTCCGAATCCATCTGCTCAGGATTAGCGATTCTGATTGAGCTTACTTCCGGAACAGAGGCATTATAAGGTATTGGAAGTTATTTGCGCGCCCGGATGTGACATCGGGTATGCCAGCCCTCGCTGCCTCTTGCGTTGATCGCTGCGGTGAACCACGCATTTTTGTGCTCTGCCCAAACGCACTCAGCTCTTCCTCCTTTGCTGTTGTTTCGTCCATTTTTTGTAAAAAAAGTAACCAGCGCATCGTGTGTAAGGGAGCGGGCCGCAATAGTCAGGAACCGGTGTACCCTCGGGGACACAGCCCCTACTCCAGTTCCCTGAGGCCTGACCTATGCTTAGCTGATCCCGGAATTCACGGGCGGATCAGCGTTCGCTCGGGGCTACGCGTTCTACTAACACCGGTTCAATGCACACTACCCGACCAGGGTCCCGAAGGGGCTGGCTCTTGATATACGTCACAATTTCCACCTTGGCAGAGCTACGCTCACATCACCCCGTCGACGCCGACAGAGAGTTGTCGACGGCTCCGGAGACTTCCAGTGTGTCCCGACGTGTACTGTACGAAGCTTTCTCGAGGCTACTACCTAGGACGCAGGTATACTGCCAGCTAGTGGGTCAGAACTACTTATTCGGGCATCTCGGGGACGTCACACCCCGTATCGTAAGCTACCCATTAAAAGTCCCTAACGACCCCTGAGGGTACAGCTCGACAAATGCAAAAGATGTTGAAGCCACAATTGATTACATTTAATCGATGAATTGATTGCATTTGTGGTCCACGGAGTTCTCTTTTTTGGGTTAAACACCCAAGTTTTCCAAAAAAGTTGACTGACCATTACGTCTAGGGCAGAGGCAACTCATGAGACACTGCCCCACGTTACTCCCAGAGCAGAGATGAGGCAGCGTCTGATGAGTCGCCTCTGCCCTGGACGAAACCGTCAGTCAACTTTTATGTTTATTTGTTAGTAGTTTGTTAGCAGTTTATCATATACCAGTCACCTCCCCGTATCCGAATAGCTCAGTGGTTAGAGCACCGGGTTGTCATACGGAAGGCCGCGGTTCAAATCTCGTTGGTGACAGCGGGATTTGTATCGTGACTTGAGGTCAGATACCAGTCGTCTCAGCTGTGAATGAGTACTTGAGTCAAATCAGGGTCATAATAACGGGCGAGCGTAATGCTCACCACATTGCCTGCTACAGTATACTGTAGTGTACCGTTACGGTCTTGAATGACGTGCTCTAACACACTTCAAGGCCCTGATCCAATATGGGTTGTTGCGCCAATGGTTATTATTATCAGGAAACCATATGATCGGTCGGCATCAGGCTTGCCGGATGTTTGTCAATGAATTTCCAGATAGACGCATGACCGTGTGACTGGTCGCCTTTCCACGCCCCAATGGTATCGAGCCTATATGCGTCATTGGTTGCTTTTTGTTTCACCTCCAAGTGAATGGAGGATAAATTTAGAATAGTTTCAAGTGCCGCAGCCGGCGTAGTACTCATTGCTCCAGTAATACCTAGGTAACTCTGAATCTATGTTAACAGCTTCCTGCTGTTAGCAAAGTTCAGTCTTGGCCACCAGGCGATGCGGGCATACATCAAAATGGGTTTTATTATGGATGTATATATCCAGTATATCCGTTTTGGTGAAACTCCCCAGGTCTTACCGATCGCATTCCTACAGCACCAGAGCAATCTGCAGGATTTCTGATTTTGTTCCTGGATATGATGACTGTTGTGCCAGCTGTATTTCCGCCCCTGCTAAAGTGTGTAGCGTACAGCTGCCTCACCTGACGTTCGTAGTTAACATAACTAGTTCCGTCTTCGTAGCGTTCGCCGTGAGTCCATTGCGGAGGCACCAGCTCTGGATTTCATGCAGAGTTGCATTCAAGCGGTCACATACTGTGTCCGCAAACTTGTCGGTAATTATTACGGCTAGGTCGTCCGCAAATGCTTGCGCGAAAACTTTTTTGCCCTCCAGGAACCACAGCAGGTTCATTACCAAGAACCACAACAGTGGCGAGAGAGCCCCTTTCTGTGGGCTGCCCCTGAGACATCCAGCTTCTGGCCGACCGATATGTTGATTTTGCTCCACTCTAGCATGTGAAGGATCCAGCTGATTAGCAGCGGTTCGATTCCATGCTGTCGTGCCGCATCGCAAATTGCCGCGAATGAGACATAATTGAAGGCACATTCGATGTCCATGAATGCGCCTAAGGCGTATTCTTTTTCGAACATCGCCTTTTCAATTTTTGCCGTAAGTTCATGGTGTCCTGTCTCCATGGATTTGACTTTCTGGTAGGTGTGTTGCCTATGGTGAAGTGGTCCTTTAGGAATATGTGTATCCGTTATGAACCGATCTACTTGTCTTTCTAGTCCTTTTAGCAGAAATGACGTTAGCCTGATCGGTCGAAAGCTTTTTGCGTCTGTGTAGGTGGGTTTTCCTGGTTTGGGAATGAATAACACCTTCACATCACGCAATTTAATTGGAATATAAGCGTGTGGTGGGCATGCGGGATATATATTCCGAACGTGTAGACCCAGGGCATCCATTCTCTCTATTACTAGTGCAGGGATGATGCCATCCGGACCTGCAGACTTGTACCTATGGAACGAGTTAAATGCCCATTTTACTCACTCCAGTGATTCCAGATTCCAGTCTCTCGTTTCAGGGCTGTATGCCTCTGTTGGCCCCGAGATTAGATTTTGGATGCTGCCTGGGAAGTGCACTTCAAGCAATTACGAAATCTATACGCCTGTGATCCGAGAGTGTGATATTGTTTGATAGTCTCCACTCTCTTATCAGAGCCGCGATGTCAGGGGATGCCACCGTGATGCTGATGACCTCTCGCCTGACCACGTTGAAGGAAGTGGGTTCATTACCAAAATTAAAGATCTGCAAATCGGTTCCTTCTAGATACTCCAGTAGTCTCGATCCTCTTGCATTGATGTTGGAACTTCCCCAGCATATGTGGTGAGCCTCTGCTTTGCCATAGTGGATAGATCTGATGAATGTTCTACTGGGAACGTCTTCAGCGTCATAGGGAAAATATGCAGAGCACTATATCCCTTTATCTTCCTGTTGACTTTTTATGGTTAGCTTAGCCGATGTGGTGTCACCATCACATAGGTCGTTAACCAAATTAGCCTGGAAGTGTTTTGAGAGTACCATGCAGGAGCGGGATTGATCGCTTCCATTGGCATACAACATACAACTGATAAGCAACTGACTGCACAGTCGTCGCTTTACAATGTTGCAAATTTATTTGGAAAATGTGGCACCTCATCTACGTTTCAGATGAAGATGCCGTGAGCTGCCCGTTCATTTCCATGGTTATAGGAGCCGACACTTGTAACGTGGCGGTCCCTAGCCCATAGTAGAGCCGGCAGCCCGATTTTTCTCGAACCTTCTTAACATCGGGTTCGGGAACGCCGATAGTGAGAACAGTTCCCGGCCTATCGGCTCTCTCTCCTGTTTTGCTGCCTAGCAGCAACCAGGTGGAAGTGTTGATTTTGTTCTGCACACCAAGTTGTTCCAGAACCCCAGCACCATTCCGTTCTTCTTCTGGAAGCCAGAGGAAGCACTTTTTGAACGATGGAAGCCTTCAAGGTTAGTCGCGCACCCTCCCACACATCGTTGAGAGAGGAGCAGCTCTGCCTGAGCCACTCGTTCGTGTCTTCGGCGGCGAAATTTTGCCGTAACATTTTACGGTATCTACCTACCGACTCAAAGCAAAGCTTAATGTCTTGCGGGGATGCAGTCCTTACAGTTGGGAGGAGTTTCTTCCAAAGCTGTTCGCACCGCTCAGTATCGTAATCAGATGGAATAGAGTCGTCATACAGGACCCATCCATCGGCTTCAATAGCCTTGGCTGCAAATGACGGCCTAGCCGTTGCCGGCCGAGCCCCCTTTGCTGCCTTTTGTGTCGAATTGTGTGTTTGGTTAAATATGGAGGCGACCAGTTACACCAAGTGGTTCATCAACTTGTGCTCAAGGTATGGGACAGCGAATCAATGCCTGACGATTGGCAACGAGGCATAATCTGTCTCATACATAAAAAGGGAGATATCACACAGTGCAGCAATTATAGAGGTATCACCTTGCTGAGTACCATCTATAAGATATTCTCCACTATCTTGCTAGGCCGGATAGCCCCATACGCCCAGAACATCATTGGCCCATACCAAAGAGGCTTCACTCCAGGCAAATCAGCAACAGATCAGATTTTCTCTCTGCGGCAGGCGATGGAAAAACTGTTGGAATATGGACAACAATTGCACCATCTGTTCATCGACTTTAAAGCCGCCTATGATAGCATAGCCAGGGTAAAACTGTACACGGCCATGAGAGAATTCGGTATCCCGCCGAAATTAATAAGACTGACTAGGCTGACCCTGACCAATGTGCGAGACCAGATAAAAGCAGCAGGATCACTCTCAAGACCATTCGACATCAACAACGGTCTACGACAAGGGGATGCGCTATCATGCGTCCTCTTTAACCTGGCCCTCGAGAAAGTGATCCGTGATGCTGAGGTGAATGCAAGAGGTACGATTCTCTTCAAGTCCACCCAACTACTGGCCTATGCTGACGATATCGACATCATGGTAAGAACCACCCGAGACGTACAAACTGCCTTCATCCAGATCGAGCTGGCGGCGCGAGATCGTGGCCTGTACATCAACGAAGGCAAGACAAAATATATGGTGGCAACGTCAGCACCGAAGACGAATCAACCAACAACATCAAACCGCACTGGTCAAACACAAACACGAAGAAGAATAAGGATAGGAGAATACAACTTTGAGACCGTTGACAATTTCTCCTATCTAGGGTCGAAAATCACAACCGATAACAACTACGATGATGAAATCCGCGCACGGTTGTTGTCAGCCAACAGAGCCTATTTCAGCTTACAAAGACTGCTCCGCTCGAAACGTCTCACCATAGGGTCAAAGCTCTTACTGTACAAGACTATGATCTTGCCAGTCCCCATGTATTCCTCGGAAACTTGGGTTCTTAGCAAGAAAAATTGCGAACTCTTGGCCGCGTTCGAGAGAAGAATCCTCCGAAGAATTTTTGGCCCACTACATGAGGATGGACGATTCCGTAGCCTACACAATGACGAAATCTATGAGCGATACCATGCCCGTCAGATTGTGGATAAAATCCGGCTCAATAGGTTACGGTGGGCGGGTCACTTAATCCGTATGGATGAAGATGATCCCACCCGGAGAGTCTATAAGGGCAATATCTATGGTAGGAAAAGAAGACGAGGCAGACCCTGCCTAAGATGGAGCGATGGCGTGGGCCAGGACGCCAGACAGCTTTTAGAGATATCGAATTGGTGGACCTCGGCGCAAAACCGGGATGTCTGGAGTTCCTTATTAAGGCAGGCCTAGACCGGATACCGGTTGTTGCGCCGTTGATGATGATGATGTGTGTTTGAATGGTTTTTTTGGTGGGTTCCTATCGTATTTAGATTGCTAACAGATCTCTCAAGAATTAATGTAGTCTTAAACGAGTTCTTTAAGTCAGGGATAATAGTATGATTATTAATAGATAATTTCTTATAGGGCACAGATCTGGAATCCTGCCCATGGAAGCGACAGTATGGAGAATAAAAAATTCTAGTCGGAAAAAAACTTGGAATACATACAAAAGAGCTCTAAGATATGAAGCCGATCGTTTCGGAATATCAGTTACCGAGATTAATCGAAAATATTAAAGTGGGCATAATGCGGTTTTCAACTATTCTTTCATAATTTTCTGCGTTGATAATAGCTTTTAATAACCCGAAGCGACCCACCCCGCTGAATGTTATGGTTGCCCACATCATTACTGCATACAGTTTGTACAAGACACTGGAGGTTAATTATTTTTGGGCTAAGAACGTACTGCCAGATCCGAACAAATTAATTGGGGACTTTAACAAAACTAGATTAATTGTGTAATTTCAAGTAGGACTTCATGACTTTCATCCCCGAAGTGTTGAACGAATCATCATGGTCGATCATATTTCTCGTATTCCAAAAGCAAAGAACTAATAGCATCTCGTTTCAATCCTAACTAAGTGGTAAATTTGGCGTCCGGGCAAAGTGTAAATTATGTTGCACAACCACCAAGTTTAATACAGAATGCTTGGGTTGTTTGAAGGTGTGGTAGTTACCATAAACTCCTACTGAGGGCATAATGCATCAGTCAGTTTCTCAAGGAAAATCGTAAAAGTTTGCATCTTCGTAGGAAATATGAAAGTTTAATGATTAGGAAACAGATGTATAGCCCAGTTTAGAAAATTGGCCACCGTCGATCATTCAGATTCATCTGCCCTTAAGTCACACTTTATCGAAGTTGCCTAAGATTTTCAAAATATGTACTAGAATTCTTGTTTACATATATTCCGTACAATAAACACTTCCTGCGCTACTGGAATGTAACGGTACGCTAGGAAGCAATGTGGTCAGTGTTGTGCTCGTTCAGGGTTATTACTCTGATTAAACTAAATTACTTATTTACAGCTTAATGCACGTTTGTTTCTGTCTTCGATGAGTTTTCCTCCCGGGATTTTTCACCTCGAAAACCAATACTCACGCCCGCTCGTCATTTCAATTGAAGTGAGACAATACATCTACCTCTCCCTTGGAAATAGCGTGATCGCAAGTAGTACATATTGCTTCATCCCTTTTATTCATTCGTGAGCATAGCTTGGTTGCCAACTACTTGTACAATAACTTTCCCTTGATAAGCCGGTTCCGTTCGGCTTTCGGTTATACTATTCATTTTGGATCTTACCATTGACTTCAATTGCTAGGTTATTAAATCAATCACTCCTCATGGCGCCATAGCGGATAATAGCTCAGTAAGCTTTATTTTGTGTTAAGGTGTTAGGAGTCTTGGCCTGATAGTACCTAGCGGATGAAATTATTCGGGAATCTTTTATGTGCTAGGTAGCCAACATACTTCCAAATATCATCTGTATCTCTTGTGTGTAAATATACCGGACAGACATGAATAAAACAAAAAAAACATGGAAGATTCCACCTAAAACAGCCAATGTTTTTTATAAAAAATTCCAAAATCGCAATTTCGAAAGTTATTATCATTCCTTATAAGAATTGAGTAAATTCTTCTTTCGAGTGAGGGTTACTTGTTTCTGTACATCTCATTTATAACAAAATTCCTTTGGTAGATAAGTTGTAAAATTTACTATGCTTCTGCTCTCTTTTGTTGAAATTTCAGATAGAGAAATGTTATCAAATTGTATTGTTGGTATTCTTTCATATTTTGTTTGCATTGTTTGAAATTCACGTTTTTGTTTATTTTGTTTTACTTAATAGAAGCTATACCGAAGGGAAAATATACATCAATTAAAGATTTTGTATTTATTTTTACTAAGAATTCTTCGAAAACTATATACATTGTACTTAAAAATCATTCAAGGAAACTAGCAGTATTTTTTTTAATTCACTATGTTTTTTTCTTTCTGGATAAAGAGACAGGTAGAGCAAATTAGCATTATCCTTTATCTACTTTTTATTATATAGGGTAAAATTAAACCCTTTTTGATGTTTATAAATACATTTAATCTCAATAAAACCATGGATATTTTTTCTTTCTATTTTGAACATACTTTAATCCAAAACAACTTGCAGCCTTCATTAAGAGATTACACATGTGCACCAAATGGACACACTTGATTCTGATATTCGTCATGCGAATATAGCATTAATTTGATTATTCAGTAAAACAATATATAATTTCTGCCACTTTGCATTTTAGAAAAAAAGTTATCTAATGCAAAGAATTGAAAACTTTTGAAAATATAACTTACTTTGTTTTTTTTCAGATCTTAATAGACACTTTTGTTAATTTGTTTGCATGTTTAAACACCTTCTGTTCTTTTAACTTTTCTTTCTATTTTGGTTATGCCAAGGGCATCAGACGGACGAAAAGCTGAAACCTTTCGAGAATATTAATTCACTACAAAGTAGATGATCTCGCAAGGAACTTCTTTGATTGCATATATTTGAAACTCGTATATTCTTAAAGGAACAGGCTGGAAAAATTTCCTTTAAAAAAAATGTTTTTTTATAAAGTCCAACTGCAGGATAATTCCAAACACTCCTTACACCATCGAATCGCTTCCAATTTGATCATACCTCTCCACTTCTGATATAAACTCATTATAATTAAATGCCGCTGCGTGCTTCTCAGATTATTGTATTCATCTCTTTCTCAAATCACCAATTCGGTTTCCACGCTTGGTGCTAATACTATTGAAGAAATAAAACTCCTCCATTACATAGCTTTCGCCTAGCTTAGGTTCAAACAATGGGGGGTTTGAACTTAGATGCAATTTGCACCCTTGTTGTGTTTGCCGCTTTGGGTCACGCTACTCGCAGGGAAGAGCTGAAGCAATGTCTGATGAGTTGCCTCTGCCCTGGACGAAACCGCCGGTCTTTCTTTCTAAATATGAAGAAGTTAATCTATAACAGATACAAATAAGTCGGGATACCGGAAGTTGGCCGCTTCAGGTAAAAGGTTTTGTGTTTATCTTATGTGCAAATCTCCATACGCACGGCTTTCCACTCGTACAAAGTTAAAAATGCTAAATATTCCTTGTTGAGTTGCTAAACTCCAGATATGTACATACATATCAAAGTCGTCAATATTGTGCTAATCCTAAATAAACAAACGTTGCTCATTCACACTGATCTAAAGCTTTTTCATATTCCACCTTAACCCGTGCAAAAAACAATACAAATATGCCTCGTGCAAAAAATAATACAAATACGCAGTTAAAGTAAATACCACTGGTACTAACGAACATACCTGCTTATCCTTAAACTTACTTACAAACCCATGTCTCTCGAGTAATTGATAATGATATACAAATAACTAATCAAGTCGGAAAACCGGAAGCTTCACGCTTCAGGTATAAAAGGTTTTTTGTTTCCCTATTTGAGGAGCGATGAGTACATGACAGTTTCGTGTGCATATACTTAAAAATTCCATTGTCCTCTGTTTGAAGGAGTCGCCTGTTCCCTTCAACTCCAGCGTCTCTGCCTGTTCCCTGCCCAGTCGACCAATCACCGGAGTTGTTTTCCTAGAGATCAGCAGGTCTCTCCGCCTATGCGTAAATGTTCTCTTATTGCCTAATACTTATCTGCTCTTCCAGGCCGTATCCTTAGCCAACTTCTAGCTAATTCGCAACACCTTTTCATTTTATTCCACACAGTTTTATTACTTTTGCAAAAATTTCTAACAATTATTCTTATTGCACTAAATTCTTCGACTGCCTTTGGTCTAGGTGAAGACCGCGACCTCGCGCCCGGCCGTTCAGACACGCACTCAAATCAATCGACAGAGTCAACTCATCATTCCACCTATTCCGCCAGCAATTTCGCGTAGGGAAGGGAGTGCAAGTAATTACATAACAAAAACTTGCACTCTGGAAAAATTGTCCTATGCCATATACAGGGCAGTTGCGCCCTTCTTACATGCTTTCATAGTTTTTGACAATTGCATCGTCCTCATGCTGCTTGGACACAACCTCTCTTATCTAGGCTTACGGGTACCCTATCAATCTGATTTAAAGCGTCTTCCATAACCTCAAGTTTCGTGAGAGATTTCTTTGTCGTGCATTCATCATCATCATCAACGGCACAACAACCAGTATCCGGTCTAGGCCTGCCTTAATAAGGAACTCCCTAAAATCTGTTTGGTGTCCTGACCTACGCCATCGCTCGATCTTAAGCAGGGTCTGCCTCGTCTTCTTTTTCTACCATAGATATTGTTCTTATAGACTTTGCGGGCTGGATCATCCTCATCCATACGGATTAAGTGACCCGCCCACCGTAACCTATTGAACCGGATTTTATGGTCGCTCATAGATTTCGTCGTTATGTAGGCTACGGAATCGTCCATCCTCATGTAGGGTTCCAAAATTCTTCGGGGGATTCTTCCCTCGAACGCGGCCAAGAGTTTGCAAATCTTCTTACTAAGAACCCAAGTCTCCGAGGAATACATGAGGACTTGCAAGGTCATTGTCTTGCACAGTTCAAAGCTCTACCTTATGGTGAGGCGTTTCGAGCGGAACAGTTTTTGTAAGTTGAAATAGGCTCTGTTAGTTGGCAACAACCGTGCGCGGATTTCATCATCGTATCTGTTATCGGTTGTGATTTTCGACCCTAGATAGGAGAAATAATCAACGGTCTCAAAGTTGTATTCTCCTATCTTTATTCTTCCCGTTTGACCAGTGCGGTTTGATGTTGTTGATTAGTTGGTTTTTGGTGCTGACGTTGGCACCATATACTTTGTCTTGCCTTCATTGATGTGCAGCCCAAGATCTCACGCCGCCTGCTCGATCTGCATGAAGGCAGTTTGTATGTCTCGGGTGGTTCTTCCCATGATGTCAATATCTTCAGAATAGGCCAGTAGTTGGGTGGACTTAAAAGGGATCGTACCTCTTGCATTTACCTCAGCATCACGGATCACTTTCTCGAGGGCCAGGTTGTCGTAGACCGTTGTTGATGTCGAATGATCTTGAGAGTGATCCTGCTGCTTTTATCTGGCCTCGCACATTGGTCACCGTCAGTCTATTCAGTCTTATCAATTTCGTCGGGATACCAAATTCTCTCATGGCCGTGTACAGTTTTACCCTGGCTATGCTATCATTGGCGGCGTGAATGAGAAGATGGTGCAACTGGTGTCCATATTCTAACAATTTTTCCATCGCTTGCCGCAGAGAGAAAATCTGATCTGTTGCTCATTTGCCTGGAGAGAAGTTTTTTTGGTATGGGTCAATGATGTTCTGGGCGTATAGGGCTATCCGGCCAGCAAGATAGAGGAGAATATCTTATAGATGGTACTCAGCAACGTGATTCCTCTATAATTACTGCACTGTGTGATATCTCCGTTTTTATGTATGAAACAGATAGTACCTCGTTGCCAATCGTCAGGCATTGATTCGCTGTCCCATACCTTGAGCAGAAGTTGATGATCTACTTGGTGTAACTGGTCGCCTGCATGTTGTGTGTAGTAAATTTCATCCTCATTCTCCTACCTTAATATGCTTGACTACGACATTTGGCTTTGTTTGATAGAACTTTACCATATAATTTATATAATTTTATGTTGAAATACAATTTAACATCTTCAACATGTTTAGATTTATGAGCATTACATTATTTCACTTTATGGTTTTGAAAATTTTACAGATTTGATATAGTTCCTTTTCTCTTTGTTTTTCATGGCCATTTACATTCTTTCTATTTAGCAATTGCTATTTATATGCGTTTTTGAGTTTGCCTTATTCTATGCGCTTTTTACTTCCTTTTTTTCCGGCTACCAACGCATTTACGACCTAGCACACGATTTTGCACAGGTTTGTTTCCCTTTTCACCGACTACTTGCCATACAATTTTACCCAGGTCAACTAGTTAATGACTGAACTTAAGGGGGTCATCCCGTGTGAAGGCCTTTTTCGAAAAATTATTTTGGAGGACTGGATAAAAGTAGAAACGCGATTTTGTCTCCATATATATATTGGTATCTCTAGTATATGTGGTAAATTTTTCAGCTTGATATTGTAACTAGTTTTTGGAATACGTGTCAATTTATGCACCCATCTCCGAAAAAAGGTGTTCTTCTGCTGCCACGCTGGAGGGCGCTGTGTTCATCTGAGGAAAAAAAGCTAAACGGCATTTTAATGTGGACAATATTCCACGGTCCGCAAACCAGGATAATTAGAAAATATTAAAAGGTAAATTTTTGGTGGGCTTTTAAACTTAGGTTTTTGGATTTTGGTGCTTTTTACGGCTTTTTTTATGAATAACAAAAAACGACCCGTCCGATTGCTATTATCCTAGTTTGCGGACCATAGAAATATGTATTAAAGAAGTCGTGAAAATTTCAAAGTATTTAGTTGGATAGATAGCCGATTTTCAAGATGCAGTTTCGAGAAAAACGCATTTGAAAATTTAAATGTGATTATCAACAGTAAAATTTTAATTCACCATTAATCTGCTATACCTGGTCCATAGAGAGCGCACCCTCCGTTTCTTCAAAAAAGTCTTGTAAGGCCGATTGTTGCTCTCTAGTTTCAATTCTGGCTCTTTTAGCGAGGTCAGTCGATCGTCGTTCGGACCGCCAAATTCGCGCTTCATTACGGCGGTCGACATAAACCAGACATATGTGACCAACTTGACATCCCATTGTCACTAGGATTTTGAGAATGCCATTGAATCCTTCATTGAAAATAATAACAGTCAGAAAAGTGGCTATTTCTACGACCTTGGCCCCAGAATGAAGGTATTTAAGAGCGAAAATCCAGCTCAATGCATTTAACGACTCATTGTTATTCTGGGTCTCTGCTTCTAAACATCTGTGCAAGAGATCATCTCGTGACAAATCTTCGTAGATTGATTTGATGACTGTTTGAACTTCTTCAGTCAAAGGTGCCTTCTCGTGGTGGAAACTATCCAGTTCTCCTTTAGCTTCCGCTTTGCGCCATTTGCACAAACTGTCCTCGCTTGCTGGACAATTTTGATGCTGAGGATTTTCGTTTGTAGAACATTTATGGAAGAAAGTTGCCCAAATTTCTTGTTTCATTCCTTCTATCGAATTTGCATGCCGGCCAATAGCTAGCCCAAAAAATGTAGTGAGGCCGTTAATAACCTTATCAGTAAGTTTTCCAGCACCTTTTCCACCAATGCTTTTGTGATTCTTCTTAGCATTTCTAAGCCGCGTTCCCATTCTTTTCTGGACATGTCCTACGCATTCCTTTTTTACTACCACGTATATTTTATTATTTGCAGAAATTTGCAGAAATACCAGAGGAAACTCCAGCAAAATCCAATATACAATATACAAAACTTGTCGCAATTGGAACATCCATGTTCATGCTTGCTAAAAGTTTCTTTGCTGATGTTGAGGCGAAGTCCTTTTTCTTCTCTGATAAGTATCGATTCCCATGAAATACTCGTTGTTTAGTGCGAGCATGACGTTGAACGTTAGAGCGATCTCCCTTCGTACGCTCCATTTAAAGAAATCACTGAACACACAAACAGCACAATACTTACAACAAAATATAACTGAGTATAGCTTGAAAGCCTTTCAGTGCTCACTCTAGACTGGATTATCCTTTCTATTCCAAACAGCAAATAAGTTTAGACAATTGATTGGTTTTCCATCTTTTTATATTTATACCTGTGTTCGAATTTATAAGGCTCAGGTAAAAAACTAACAGGTAAAAAAAGATTCGATGCTTTTTCATCGAGTACTCTCGGCTGCAAACTTCTTACCTGTTTGACACTGTAATTTCTGAAAGACTCGGAATATCGGAAAATCCCTTTCCCACATATTCTCCACTATATATAGATACAATTCATGCAAAAAAAAAAATCGATTTCTCCAACCCGACACACAGGATGACCCCCTTAAACTAGCGGTTGAACCATTGTTAGTAGTGAACCGTCTATATTTACATATGGAAAAACACCTTGATTAGTGAGTTTGTATACTATTTATACTTAATAGGGGTTTAGTACTTTGAATTTGTGCTAATTACTATTAAAGTATGTACATCACTCTTCCTTTTCGCGAAGGAGAGACTAATTCCAGTCACTCCGTATACGGACGAACAGGTCTCTGGTGCGGCATCATCTATCCTAGTCGCCGCTTGGCTCCAACTCCCTGGTTGCCTATCTTCTAATGATAGGTGTCTAATAAAGGTAGGAGGACTATCCTTTCCCCCGGCTTTTTTCTTCATTGCCCATACCAGTATCCCCACCAGGGCGGCGCCTAATAGCACCCCGTCCCTGGCGCAAACGTGCGGAATGTACTGCCCCAACTCAACTCCTTCGCGAATCCCCCTCCCGTCACTTTAGCTTCTTTTTGGCTTGAGATTCAAGTCTTGGCAGCTTGAAGCTGGATTCCCGAAGATCAAACCGCGGTTTTGCGGTCTCATATACCTCAGTTCAGTTAACCGTGATTGCCCAGGGAATTTCTTTCACCTTAGAAGAAACTGCATCCAAGGTGCAGTAATTTAATTCCACGAACGTGACAGGGAATCGGATCTATAGTTGGGTGCCGTTGCAGCTGGTCGGCATCCTGCCCGTCCCTCCCTTGCAAATAATAATAATAATAACCGTTGCCGCAATAATCCAATTGGGTCAGGGCCTTGAAGCGTGTTAGAGCACTTCATTCAAGACCGTAACGGTACACTACAGATTACAGTACCTTGCAGGAGGCCATGTGGTCAGCATTGCGCTCGCCCGAGATTTTTACGCTGATTTAACTCAGGTACTTATTCACAGCTGAGTCGACTGGTATCCGACGTCAAATCACGATACAAATTTCACTGCCACCAGTGAAATTTGAACCGCGACCTATGACAGCCTTGTGCTCAGCTATCTGGACGCAGAATCACTCCTAAATTTTCCTTGACATGACCGATATATGTTCCGTTATCCCACTGCTTCACTACGTACAATCTCGTGGATGCAATACGGCTCAGTACGAACCAGCTTTGCCTTATAGAAATGAGGAAGGATCTCAGTACCATCCTCCTAAAAGAAATATTTCTGCTTCTCTGGTCCTACGAACAGGACTCGAAATGGCACATCAACTCTAAGATTCCAAGAATGCTTTTTCGCATCAGGCGCGGCAACAATTGCCACATGTCTGAACTTCTCTTTGTATGTAAGAGGGGTCAGATACTCTATGGTGACTAACACATTCTGGAGCCATGTTGCCACTATATGTTCATCAAATATTTGGTCGGGCCCATTCAACTCTGGCAACATGATCCGAAGCAGCTTTTTATTAATACGATTTACATACTTCGCCACCTCCCTTGTGGAACGAATGATGCGCAACCGGTCATGTTTAGCGCTGATTTCCATTATCAGAGTTCTGATCACCATGGAAAATTCTAAAATCTCTTGTTTCAGCATTGTTTTCCCCTGCTTGCTCCATTAGCCTCTTGATGTGCCCTCGACTAGCTGATACTCAAAGTTCGTGATATTAAACGTCAAAGCTGCAATCTTAGCCTGCTGATACTTCATACCCTCCACTCCTCACTCGCGCACTTTACAATTCATGTCGAATCTGATCAGATTCGGAAAGTACTAATTGAGACTTTTCATTTAATACCCCGCATGACTATATTTGATGACATTCCCCCTATTTTGTTTTACACAAAACCTTAAAAAGGAAAACTAAAATGTCCCCTTGGACCCCGCCGTTCATATAACTTCACTTTAACCGATGATGACGTCATACGCCTCTTAGAGTGCAATAAATTATCGTGATATGCAAAAGTTTCAAAGCCCATTACATTGTTAATAATGGTTGGATTTCATTCAAACTCGTTAAAGTTATGCCTTGCATTATTCTTAAGGCCAGTGTCAAAACTCGTACTTCTAGGATGAAACCAACTAATAATATGCTATTATTAAGTTCATTTGAGCAGATATGGGAATGAGATGTATGTTGATACCAATATTTCGCATACATGGACCTCTCTGAATCTTTTCAAATTTTTCGGCTGGATAGGTTCTGAGATCGTTCTCTGCCCTGCTTTACTTCTAGGGCCATCATTTTAAGCCTTCATTCATGCTAATCATTCCACACTAATGGCATGAAATTTGGCATGCATATGCGTGAAATTTAGTAGAATGAACTTGGGTGGTTGTCAGTTCATTTATAAAAGGTAGTAATATAATACTAGCAAATATATTTGAGCAGATATCGGAATGTGGCATATTTTCAGGCCTAGATTTCATATAAGCGTTCGACTCTGTTTTTCGCCGATTTTTGGTTGGGTAGTAGCCGAAAATGACTTCTGCCTCATTTCAATTGCGCGCACTTTACAATTCACGCTAAAACTGTTATCAGCTTCAGATTGTACTCATCGAAACTTTTCATTTCTTACCCCATACGACTACATTTGGTAAAAGAATTTTACATCCCCTCTTTCATGTACCTTTAAACCCCACCTAAATTTGTGTCACCCACCGTAGGCGTGGAATTTCATAGTTTCCATACCTCCACCAAATTGCAATCAGATCCATTTAGCCGTTTTGGAGAAAAGTGCGTGACAGCCACACGGATAGACAGTGATTCGAATTTAATAAGGTTTTGTTTTGCATAAAACCTTAAAAAGGACTGGGGAGAATTCTTCATGAACAGAATTTTAATATTTCACTCGAACATCAATTATTCTCGCTAATTATGACGTCAACATCTTATTTGCATGGGTTAAGATGCCGCAAATTCCCGCCAAACGGATAAGCTTGAACTGCTATAATTTTGACACTAATAGCGGGATCTCCATGAAGCTTGACACGGAAATGCGCGATAATGTCCTCAATGCTGGTGCATTACTCCTAGGGTGAACATAAGTTGGTTTCTGAGTTAATTGTTATAAGTTACTTATACAGTATTAGGAAGTTTATTTGAGCAGATATCGGAATGGGACGTATTTTGAAGCTTAGATTTCATATATTTTTTGGATTGGTTAGCTTCCGAAAACGAGTTTTGTTTCACTTTAAGTGTCCACCTTTTGTTTCCGTACTTGCCAACTTTCCAATGTACGGCAAAGCTAATATCAGTTTCGCAAAGAACTAATCGAAGCCTTTTATTCGATACCCCACGTGTCAATATTCGGTGAAAGAAAAAATTTCATGCCCCTTTTACATCTATTGGGAGCCTCGTTTAAACCCCAAGTAAATTTATTTTACTCGCTGTGTGCGTTGGATTTTATAGTTCCCATGCGTCCACCAAATTTCAATTCGATCGGCTTAACCGTTTTGGAGAAAAGTGCGTACGGCAGACAGTGATTTGATTTCAATAAGGTTTTGTAATATCTGAAACTCCAGAGTGTCAAAACCGCTTTTACTCGAATTAATCTAAGCCGACAAGGAAAGTAAAGGACATATGTTGTATTGTTGAAAACGATTTAATCATTGCAAGTTCATATATTTCACATTTACGATAGTTAATTAATTTAATTTTGTCAATGAAGCAATATTTCAATTGGACTTTGCCACACGCGTCCAGTTTGCGGTTCCCTTGTTGTTTTTGTATGTTTCTATTTAAATTCTAACGGTCAAAATTGTTCTGCAAGTTTTAATTTTCGTTTTTTTTTTGTAATAAAAATGAGCAGTTTCGGATTAATGAAAATATACAGCGAGGAAGTTTACGGAATGTGGATTCCTACGTGTACGAGTATTTCTCGTACATGTAGGAAGATGAGAGAGATTAGATCGAACTTTTGGAATTGTTTATGTTATATCTTTCCAAAAACTAACTGCGTGAATATTACATTATATTTTACAGACTTAAATAGACAATACAATACAAACAAGTCGGGAAACCGGAAGCTTGACGCTTCAGGTATAAAAGGTTTTGAGTTTCCCTATGTGAGGAGCATAACGTAGTTCTCCATTGGCTTTTAGCATTGAACCGAGATATTGAAATCGTTCAGGTCTGGGCAGGTTACTGCCATTGCCAGAACTGAGCAATTTAAATATTTCGAAGGGCAGGTTACCGACATTGCCAAAACTCAGCGATTTAAATATCTCGAGGGGCAGGTTACTGCCATTGCCAGAACTCAGCGATTGAAATATCTCGAGTCTATGCTATCTGCCAATGGGAGAACTGCGTAATGAAATTATTTCACACATTAACGCAACCTGGATGAAGTGGCATTCCCCAACTGGTGTTCTTTGTGATCGACGCATCAGCGCACGTCCCAAATCTAAAATTTACTGCAATGTCGTCCGTCTGCCGCTCTCTATAATTCTGAGTATTGGCCGACTATAAAGGTCAATGAACGGCGTCTTGCGGTAATGGGGACGAAGATGTTGCATTGCACTGGTGGCGTGACACGTTTTGATTACGTCTGAAATGAGAATATCCGCGATCGAACGAGTTTGCACCGATCGTGGAAAAACTGCAAGAGAGGCATTTTCGATGGTGTGGTCACGTAATTCACACTAACGAGAATTCAACAACCAGTATTGGTCAGAACATCGAAAGCAATGGTAAGCAACCAAAAAGCCGGCCAAAACAATGGTGGCTTGATATGCTGGATCTGGATGAAACCTGGCATGTGTATGCACGAGGCTGTCCTCTATGTCGGTGCAAAATTTAGTACACTTAGGATGAACTTAAGGGGAGTTTTTTAGTCTATTTCTAAAAGTTGATAATATACTATTAGTAAATTTGTTGAGCAGATGCCGGAATGGGACATCTCTCGAAGATTAAATTTCACATAAGTGTTTTACACAAAACCTTAAAAAGGGCTGCAGATAAATATATTCTTCATAAATGTGACTTTAATATTCCACACGAATGTCAATTATTCCGGGTAATTATGACGTCAGCATCTGATTTGCCTGGCTTTGGAAGCAGTAAACTCGCGCGAAATTGCTAAGTTTGAACTGCTATAACTTGGGCGTTAATTGCCTGATTTCCATGAAATGAAGCACACATATACGAAATATTGTCCCCTATGCTGGTACAAAATTCTGAAGTCCCAGGATGAATCTTTAGCAAATGACTTTTTCCGCACTTGTAGGAGACTGACCGATGGAGCCCTGAAACTCTGATACTAGTAAGAACTAAACGAGTTACTTATTGTTCGCTTGAATTCCCGCTGGCAGTTCAAATAAAGTCTCAACCTTTTTAGTTTTTAACTTGCTGTAATTTTCCAAAACTAGCTCAAAATTGATACTTCATTCCTCTGATATTGGAATTGAATAATTTCACTGGAAAACTTTTCTTTTTCTCTGAACATTAATGAACACGATACTGTACACTCTCTTAAATTAACTCTTAACTGCAATGATTTGACTTGATTTACTTGAGTGTGTGAGTTTAATTATAATATTTTAAATTTAAGAGGAAAACGCTAAAACTTTATTCAGTCACGAGCGATGTGACGTTACGTGTGTCTCGCGCCGCGGTTGGATACAGAAGAGACCGACTTATTTCCATGCGGTCCTTACTGTCCCAACCAACGGCATTTTTTTACCGCTGGTTCTCCACTCCCCTGGTGCGTTCAGAAAACGAGTGAGTGGAGAGTTTCGGAGTTCAGCGCCATCTACCCGTCCGCATCCGCAACATCCGAAATAAATTTCGAATGCTGCAGATCCTGCCGCGCCACAAATCTAAGGGGGGTTTTTCAGTAAATTTCTAAAAAGTAGTAATATACTATTAGTAAGTTTATTTGAGCAGATATCGGAATGGGACATAGTTTGAGGCCTAGATTTCATCTAGGCGCACTACCCTGATTTTTTTCGGATTTTTAGGTTGGGTAGTTTCCGAAAATGAGTCCTGTCTCACTTCAAGTGCGTACATTTTGACTTCTTACTCACACACTTTGCAATTTATGCCAAAACTAATGTCAGTTTCGGAAAGTACAAATCCAGACCTTTCATTTGATACCCCACACAACTATATCCGGTGAAAAAAATTTTTGAATCCCCCTTTTGCATGCATGGGGAGCCCCCCTTTAAACTCCACCTAAATTTATGCCACTCGCTGTATGCGTGGGATTTCATAGTTCCCACCTGTCCGCCAAATTTCGTTCAGATCGGTTTAGCCGTTTTTGAGAAAAATGCGTGTGACAGATAGACAGACGGACAGACATTGAATCGATTTTAATAAGGTTTTGTTTTACACAACCTTAAAAATGTTAGGCAATACTTTCTAGTTAATAATTATTATTTGAATTGTTTGTTTATATGTACATCATATCGATATTAAATTCGCCCGAAGGTGACGCTCCATCGACTTTCCTAGACCCCAACTTTTTAACATTTTCCTCCACGATATTCCCCTCCCTCCCGTAAACTTATCCCCCATGCCAACGGCAACTCAGGTAGCCACTCACCCGTCCTTTTCCCCTAACGACAATGGTCCTCCGCGTCAGGACACCATCCTATATGCGAGCGGTCTCAAGCTCTCGCTAGCCTGTCTCTCTCAAACTCCTAACTAATAGCTATATAATCTATATATAATCGCTTATATCAACCGGTGGGCCTTCACCGTTAAATTCTCTTAAGTCTGAGGTTATTTACTTTATAAACAACAACGAGAAGTTCCACTGGCGCACAGTGCCAGAAAACAATAATCCGCATTTACGCATTGCCAGCCACACGCTCAAGCTGAAACCAAACATTACATACCTGGGAATCTCCCTCAACACCAAACTTAAATCCAACCCTCACGTCAGATCTACTCTTGCCAATGCCTCCAAGACCTCAGCTACCTTAAAAAACCTCCTCTCATCCTGGGCCCTGTTTCCTTGCACCAAAACTCTTATTCGTTCAATCCTGACCTATGGTTTCCCAGCATGGGGTACTATGTCACCGAACGTAGCAGAAGCACCCCAACGCTTTGAAAGGACGATACTCAGGAAATCTTTACCTAGTCTAGATGGAGACAATCAACATTAATTAACCTGTACAATATGTGATATCTGTAATCATTAACTTCTCTCCTAAATTAAGGGCCATTGGTTTACTACTTTGTTGTCAGGTACCGAGGCATTGACCGGATTCATTACTGGTGGTGGTTTTGGGACGTCGGTCACGTGCGATGGCGTTAGAGTGCCCAGTTGAATGTTTACTCGGCTTGGTAAGGCTGCTTTTCTGGTCCTTCGAAAAACGAACTAACTCAACAACAACACAGCACCGACTACCAACATAGTCGTCACAGTATAGATGGAGTAGCTGTGTGTAGCCATGACCTGATCGTGCTCGGCCAATTGTCGGAATTCGTCAGCTTAGATCCTTCCGATGTCCACTATGGTTGATCGAATGTATTGGTGGTTTCCTACTTTGATAGGAAACAAGGCCTTAATTTTGTTACCCGATGTTTGAAAGTCAGTTAAATTAAGATTTCGATTAGCTGGACTTAAAGAAATTTAAAGTGCTAGCTCTAGTCCGTTGAAAGGGCAATTTTTGAGAAAATTCTGGTTGCCTGGCAAAACCGAGATGTCTATTAATTGCTGCAGAACGTAGCTATTTTTCCCAAATAACATGTTCATAAATTCCACAATCTTCCTTAGTTATGTCGGCAGTGTCGACTATGAAAGGGTACAATTTTCCCTGGAAGAGGTCGTCCAGTATGCTAATATCTGCTCTCTACTTCCATTAGTTTCAAGTTTATAAATGTCAGTTATTCGTGAGCCTTTACCCGACATAAAGAACTTGGATTTCCCGGTTTGTTTGGGTTGCAAGATTACTAAAACCCGATTTTTATAGATAGTAGATGTCGCTTAACAGTTTCCGTTCCAGCGGTCAAGTTCTGTAGCGACTGTGTGGTGTTCTGAATCTTAGTTGCCATAACCGTGGTTTGCTGATGGAGTAAGTTAAATGCTTGCGATTCCTTAAGCTGTAGTATTAAGAGCTGCTGAGCTGCGTCTTCGTTGTCCATGGAGACAAATTCCCAGTTTGCAAATCTCCCTATCGCATTGGTAGCTGGTTTGGGTCGACGTTCCGCTTGTACCAGATGGAGCAGGTGCTTGTTATTCGACTTCAAATTATTGGTTAGCGTTTTAGTTTCCTATGTCATTGATGACAATTTAAATTGCAAGGAGGATGATATTTCCTTTCGGTTGTTAAGTGGCATAATTTTCCTACCTTCTTTTTCTATTGCTCGATTAGACATATTCCGGTCGTCAAATCCATTCTGGAAAATCTTGTTAGGAAAGTGCAATTATCCCGACAAAACCAAACTTTTTGGTTAGTTTCGAAAATCACGGGCGTTGCTTTCATCGGTATGATCGCACATGATTGATGGGCTAAGCAGCTTACTAATTGGCTCTTCGTTCTTCATATTAATAAAATGCTGACTATTCTGGAATTAAAGCACGTGATTGGTTCTCGGAATAGGAGTAATCAAAGAAAGGTTTTAACCGGTTGTTGGAAACCTTTTGCTTCCTGTTTTTAATTTGGATCTCTGTAGTTAAAGGGCTTCTTATTGAGATTACCTCGTAAGGGCCCATTCAAATTGGGGAAAACTTTTTCATAAGAATTCTCTGGCCAATAGGCGTAGTCGTCGAAGTCATTTTTAGATTCGTTGGAAGTCTAAAGATATATCCGAAAAGAGACGTAAATGGGACTTGTTTCATCGATGTGTGCACTGTGCAGTTGTGGATATGCATTGCTACAATAACCATTAATCCTAATTCAGACCATTGAGATCCACAAAAGACCATAGATATTCCGCTGAGGGCTTGTGCTTTAGTGACCCATTCGTCTGCGGGTTGTACGGAGCGACATGTAACTTTTTTACTCTCAGCATTATACACAAACTACCATTGTCGGTCACCAAGATTTTTGGGATTTGGGATTTGGCATCGAGCAAATATAAATATTTTGCCGTTGTTTCGACTTCAATGTCTGGTATAGCTACGCAGGTCATCTTGACAAGTCAAATTATATCTATTTCCAAAATATGTTACAGGTAATGGCCCCCCGATATTCATGTTGACCTTCTTGAAAGGTAAGGTTGAGGTGTCGCTAAGATGCATACGCATCTTTGTTTCTCTCGAATGTTAATTTTTCTGACATTTCAAACAGTTTTTGACGTGATGACGTCTTATAAATCGATTAGCATTGGCTGCACGCATGAAAAAGTGTCCTCCTTTGCGGCGATTTCAACACAAGCGTGAAAAATGATGATGCATTCCTCAAGTACATGAACGATACGTACACCTCGAATGCGTATCAACAGTTAATAAGTCAACAACGCTTCGAGGAGCAACCATCGATTTGACTTTTTCAAGACACATTACACTTGAAACATTCCCCTTGATTTCATCCTTTTCCTATCATCGGCCTATCCTTAACAGAATAACGCAAATTGGAAGATCATAAATATGACACATGTCTATAAGTTGTAAATCAATTTTTAATAGCACATTGTTACTTGTAATTAATCTGTATAATGTAAGTAAAAACATATTTGAATTAACGACTGTAAATAAATGTTAATTAATTGAAAAAATTGTAATTTTCAATGAACTCCTTCTTTGTATTATACAAAATAATAATAAATCAGTGAAGAAGGGAAGGATTTTCCCATTAACCTACCACCGGTCACCACCAACAGCGCCCCTTTAGTTTTTAAGTAGGTAGGATCGTCCGAGCCTAAATGCTTGGCACTTAGTGCTAGTATTAGGTAAAATCCGGCATCTGCCGAGATTGTGATAACTCGGGAAATAATTCAGTGATAATAATTCAATTTAATTTATAAAAGTATGCAATTTTTCAAAAATGTTTCTTTATGAGGGGTTATCACGTAAAACTATCGTCCGTAAACCGACTTTACAAACAGCCAATTTTTATGTAGTTCTCAATGTCGCCCATCATACTCTTCCAGTGGGACTAATTGCGTATTCGCATGTACGTCTTTGTCGCGCCCTGATGGCCGTCCAGGTGTGAATCATGAAAATTTTGTAGTATGTCGGATTTCGTTGCGATCGGTGAGGAGATGGGTTTTTGACATTTACATTGCTGCTTGCCACTTTTTCTTGGGATTCCTCTGTTTTCCTGTCAGGGTTATTGTTTCTGGCTTGGCTTTTGGTTAATACGGCAAGGATATCCCTTTTGCTTTCGAGATGAGGCATTCTGTTGAGAGCATCTACGTTGACTGCCCTTTTTATATTCAATCTCATAATCGTACTCAGACAGCTTAGTTCGGTGTAAACCTTGAAAGGCCGTCCGAGAAGTTATGCTCTAAGATTTTTGGTTCCCCACACTATTGCCAGCAGTTGCCAGTTTTTGTCAAGATTCGAATAGCGAATGCCACACGTCTTTTTCGCCAGAGTTTGTCTGGGAAAGCACGACACCTAGCGTCGTTACTCGAGTGCGTTGTCAGAGAGAAACATTTGGTAAAATCCGGATATAACAGCAATGGAGGTGAGCAAATTGCTTTTTTAATGTTTCGAAATGACTCCTGACAATCTTCAGTCCTGACAAATAATTCCTCCTTCCTCAAAGGTTTATTTTTAGGCGTCGCCATTTTTGCGAACACAGAACATAGGCAGTTCTAGCTGGATCGGGTAGTGCACCTTCCACCGTACATTTATGTCCCAGGTATACTTACCCGGCAAAGAAACCTCCACTTATCAATGTTCAATTCCAAACTATTTCCCAGTTGAGCTAGTATTTCCTCTCTCTTCGGAAGCGGGAAAGCATCCTTTACTGTGACTGCATTTGATTTGCGGAAATCAGCAACAACTCTCCACCTCTTGGCTTCACCAGAATATGATAGGAACTAGTCAAAGAGGTAAATTACAGGGAGATTTACTTGGTGTTATAATCCCTCTCTGGAGCATCTCTTCCACCTATTTGTTGATTTCCTCGTTCTGCGCCTGTGGTAGCCGAGCTGATGTTTTGTAATTATCTTGTGCTGTAATGTGGAAGTTTAACTGAGCTGATTGCCGTCTGAATAGAAAATGTCATTATATCTGATCTAGATCATTTATAGCATTAATTTCTTCGTTATTAAGACTTCCTTCAATTTTAATTTTACTAGTAGCAACTGGACGCGAATTTCTGATTTTGTTGAATGGCATATCAAATTATAAACGCCGACAAATTCGAAACAAACGTATTAACAAAAAATAGTTCGATTGAGAAAATAAATATAGATTAGAGATCCGATATAGCAACCATTCTGGAACAGAAGACGAATATGACCATATCCCTATAAAAGACGGAATAGTAAATCTATATAAAACTCAAATAATAATAGTAGAGAAAACAAACAAACAGAAATAAAATTCATACATAAAAAACGAAAAATATACATAGACCAATCTGACATAATTAACAAAAACAATTTAATGTTGTTTAATGTTTATATTGAGAAAATACATACCTGAAAAAGCACATATAGGTATATATTGCAAATTATACGATCATGAATGAAACGTAGTTCAACAAATTATAACAAATCTTTATTCCAATAACAACGACCTAAAATTTATCAAATGTACCGAACTTGCAATTGACTTAATCAACGAAGAACAATGTCACGACAAAATTACAGAAATACACGAAAACACAAATCACCGTGAAATAACAGAAAACTACGACGAAATCAAAAACAAATTCTACTACAATGGGATACTCAGACCAATAATCAAATATATAAATAATTGTGACATATGTAACCAAATAAAATACGACTGACAACCAGTAAAACCAGAATTTCTAGTTTCCGAAACCCCAACAGATATTAACGAAATAATACACAAAAATTGACTATTCTTTACCACCATACATAAATTTCCCAAACACTTATACGTAAAAGAAACTACCGATCAAAATGCCATAACCTTTATCCAATCATTACGCGAAAGAAACGCAAATTTAGGTAAACCCCTCAGAATAATTGCAGACAATGAATTCAATATGATAAACATTAAAGAATACCTGAAATCTGAAAACATCGAAATACATTTTACTTCCCCTAAATCACATTCAGGAAATTCCGACATGAATAGATGTTATAGTACCTTTCTGGAACATATCAGGACTTTAATTAAAACAAAACCATCCTTAAACATTAGTGAACAAGTACTAAAGTCAGTAAAATATTATAACAATATAATACATTCCACAATTGAAGCAAAACCCTTGAATGTTCAATATGGAAATATTGAAAAATCTAAATTACGTATAATAATAACCGATAAAAAACTAAAATGAATAAAATATCATAACAAAGCTAGAGACCTTAGACCAGAAAATGAAAATGGAGAAATATACATAAATAACTACGAAAGTGAAAGACATAAAGAAAAACTAAAGTTCAGAAAAGTAAAACTTACTCTTGACAAAAATGGTAATATCTTCGCAAACAAATAAATAAAATTTAGCCAAGCAGAATAAAAAGAACGAAAAAGTTCAATAAAACACAAATATCATTATCATCATCATCAACGGCGCAACAGCCAGTATCCGGTCTAGGCCTGCCTTAATAAGGAACTCCAGACATCCCGGTTTTGCGCCGAGGTCCACCAATTCGATATCCCTAAAAGCTGTCTGGCGTCCTGACTTACGCCATCGCTCTATTTTAGGCAGAGTCTGTCTCGTATTCTTTTTCTACCATAGATATTGCCCTTATAGACTTTCCGGGCTGGATCATCCTCATCCATACGGATTAAGTGACCCGCCCACCGTAACCTATTGAGCCGGATTTTATCCACAACCTGACGGTCATGGTATCGCTTATAGATTTCGTCGTTATGTAGGCTACCGAATCCGTCTATTCTCATGTAGGGGGCCAAAAATTCTTCGGAGGATTCTTCTCTCGAACGCGACCAAGAGTTCGCAATTCTTCTTGCTAAGAACCCAAGTCTCCGAGGAATACATGAGGACTGGCAAGATCATTGTCTTGTACAGTAAGAGCTTTGACCCTATGGTGAGATGTTTCGAACGGAACAGTTTTTGTAAGCTGAAATAGGCTCTGTTGGCTGACAACAACCGTGCGCGGGTTTCCTCATCGTAGCTGTTATCGGTTGTGATTTTCGACCCTAGATAGGAGAAATTGTCAACGGTCTAAACGTTGTATTCTCCTATCCTTATTTTTCCCGTTTGACCAGTGCAGTTTGATGTTGTTGGTTGGTTGGTTTTCGATGCTGACATTGCCACCATATATTTTGTCTTGCCTTCATTGCTGTGCAGCCCAAGATCTCGGTTCGCTTCCCGCCGGCTCGATCTGGACGAAGGCAGTTTGTACGTCTCGAGTGGTTCTTCCCATGATGTCGATATCGTCAGCATAGGCCAGTAGTTGGGTGGACTTAAAGAGGATCGTACCTCTTGCATTTACATCAGCATCACGGATCACTTTCTCGAGGGCCAGGTTAAAGGGGACGCATGATAGGGCATCCCCTTGTCGTAGACCGTTGTTGATGTCGAATGGTCTACAAAGTGATCCTGCTGCTTTTATCTGGCGCCGCACATTGGTCAGGGTCAGCCTAGTCAGTCTTATTAATTTCGTCGGGATACCGAATTCTCTCATGGCCGTATACAGTTTTACCTGGGCTATGCTATCATAGGCGCCTTTAAAGCCGATGAATAGATGATAGAAACACAAATATCAGTAACAGAAAAATATAATACAAACGTAACAACAGAACAGGAACAAATAATCGAATATACTCTAAAAACAAACACAGATAATTCAATCATAACAACCACATTTAACTTAAATATAACTAAAAAGGACATCAATACCCTAACAAACAACAATTGGCTAAATGATCAAATAATAAATTTCTATCTAAACCTAATAGCGGAAGATAACACAAACAAACCTAATTTACCAAAAATCCATATAATGAATTTCTTCTTCGTACCAATGTTAAAAACTTTGGGATACAACACAGTTAAGAGATGGACAAGAAAAATTGATATATTCACAAACAACCTTATAATAATCCCTGTACACAAAAACAATAACCATTGGACTTTAGCTACCATAGATCTAAATAACCGAATCTAAAAAATATATGACTCATTAGGAGAAACAGATAATAATACACGAAAATGATTCTGCGAATATCTAGAAAAAGAATCATTGGATAAACTAAATAAACCCTTAGACATTTCCGATTTTATTATAATAAACAAGAAAAATATTCCAAACCAAACTAACAGTAATGATTGCGGAATTTTCACATGCACATTTGCTAAAACCATAGCCAAAAATAAATCAATAAATTTCACACTGGAGGACATCCCCATTCTTAGAAAAAGAATAATATTTGAAATATTCCAAGGCACACTTCTTCCATAATTACAGATCATTTCATTAAAAATTTCTCCTCAAATAACAGAGCACCTTAAAATAATCGATTCTAATAACCAGGCGATAATAGAAAACATGAATAAACAAATTAAAATCAATAACGTATTTCAAAATACTTTATTTATAACACTCAATATTAATCAAACAAATCAAATATTAGAACAACTCTCCGAAAACGCCAATAACTCAAATAAACAAATTACTAATAAACATACAACTTAATCAAAACCTCGACTCAATAAAAGACGAAATTGAAAAAATAATAGACAACATTAATTCAGCGCGAACAGAACTAATGTCGCATTCTATTTTAACGAAAGATGAAATTTCAGATCAAAAAATTTCCTTTGATGAACTTAAAGACATAACTATTAACGTATTTGCTAAAGAAAACATAATTATATTTGTAATTAATATCCCTATACTTACTCAACCAATACTATCTTACTATGTAAAACAAATACTTAATAAAAATAATGAAACCTTAAACATAAGAATAAACGATGTAACATTATACCATGGAGAATATTACGAAACACAAAAACTTGTAAAACAATTAAAAAATAAACTAAAATGCAATAAATCAAATTGCATAATTCTAGCTAACAATGAACCAAATTTAATAGAAATAGAAAAAGGATTATTATACATAACAAATATTAACAGAAAAATTATACAAAATTGTAATGAAAAAACTTACCAATTAAATGAGCATTATATTACCAGATATACACAATGTAAAATACAAAGCCTTGGCAAACTATACAGTAACGAAATTAAAAAATTCTCTAAATTTTGAAAAATTAAAATCAACGATATAAAAGAAATAAATGAAATAAAATGTAACAATAAAAAAAAGAATGTTATTGATTCGGATCAATTATAATAATCATATCATATATTGCAATTCGCTTTTACAAAAGAAATAATATAAAAATAAAATTCATAAATAATAAACAAATAGAACCTGAAATAGAACTAAGTAAAATAAAAATTGAGGACAACAAGAAACTTAAGGTAGGAGGAGTTACACAGGACCTTACACCCATTAATATAAGTACGCCTAGTACACTTGCACCTAACCCCAAGGTCACCTTCACCAATAGTCCAGATAATGACATCAGCCCATATCATAACAAGTAATCTATAATGTAAACATTAATATAAGTTCATATGTAAACATCCCCCAACTAATGTAAACATCAATCCGATCAATACCATACGGCTCATCGCCTTATGTATTCCAATATTCAATTCATATCTCAAATATGATGAGTCATCACTATTTCAAACAATAGATGAATTCATTCGATCGACATAATATAAACAAACTGGATCAAAAGAAGATCATCATATATACAAAATATTAAATTACAGAATATGCAAAATCCATTATCAGCATTTTGCATCCTTTGTCTGCAACACTATAAACATAGATCTCATCTCAGTCTTATAAGTTTCCTTCAGTTCAGTTCACAAGGCAGCTAGTTCCGTTAAAGTCGAGACCGGTTAGTTACTTTAGTCCGGTTCAGTTTCAGGCAGGTTCCGTTCAAGTCACTTTAGTTCCGGGAAGTTAGTTCATTATAAGGTATTCCATTATCACTTCAGTTGAGACTCTTGTTCAGTTAATTCAAGGACGTGCTTGGGAGGACAACAGACAACAAAGTTTTTAACATGCATCAAGGCGTCGTCGATGGACCTACCAGTACGGAAGCCATACTGCCTGTCAGACGTCAGATGGGATGATTTCACCCCGAGTCGCTGCACCATAATCGTCTCCAGGAACTTTCCAAGGGCCGGGAGCAGAGATATCGCCCTGTACGACCGAGAACTACTCTTATCCTTCTCTGGCGACTTCAGGAGCAAAACCACCCTGGCAGTCTTCCAGAATGCAAGGAAATAGCCCTCCCGATAGCAACAATCAAACAAACACTGAACATGAGAAGGGATGGCCTGCCAAATGGCTTTGCATATCTCGTCTGCCATCCCATCCCAGCCAGGTGACTTCCGAGACCTGAGCCTCGCCATGCTCTCCTCGATCTCACAATTCCTCAGGGGAGGAATTTATTCCCCACCTTGAGCGCAACCGTTCGGAGACTCCGAAGGCTCGGATCTCAGAAATAGTTCACCTAGCAGAGCACAAACACTGTCACGCCAAGTCAGCATCGGTTCTCCGTTCACCTTGATGCCAGCTATGTCGTGACTTCGCTTCTCTCTGCAAATCCGGTAGACCCTACCCCAAGGGTCATCACAGTGCTCACCGACGAATCGCCTCCAGTTGTCTTCTTCCGACTATCTCAACAACTCCTTATATGACGGGACACCTCGCCTATAGACGAGCCTAAGCTGGTCTACATCGACAACAGAATCAACATCACTTTGACGACGCGCCTTTTGGAATTTCTTCCTCACACGATGGACCTCCCTCCGCTTAGTACGGAGAGCATTCGTCCACCACGTGACATGCTTCCGAGCCCACCGTGCGGGCTTCGTAAGCATGTCGTCTTTTACGCAACACAACCACTCATTCAACAATGCAACCTTATCATCCACAGACACACGGACAAACTCAGAGAGGGGTGAGCGGCCAGTTAACTCCTCCGTCCGAGCAACATATTCACCCCAATTACACCCACGCGTATTCCAACGCGCCGGTATAAGGGGGGGAGCAACACTCACGTTCGCATCCCTATTGACCAGCACGACCTCAATAGGAGTGTGATCACTAACATTGCATCTATCCAACAATCTCCAAGACTGGACAAACGCCTTTGCTGCAAAGTTTACACAAGTAAAATCTATATCACTGACGCCCCTGGAGCTTTCAAATGTAGAAACTCTTGACGGGACATTCAGACAAAACAAATCGTGCTTGAGCAACACTTCGGACAATACTTCCCCCCTACGTATAGCACTGTGGCAAGATGTGCGCAAGGCAATCTTGCTGTGCGACATAGGGGAGACCGCATCCCCGTCTATTCCCAGGATGAATGGCATTCCACTAATACGTGGAACCACCTCATCCAGGTACGCTATATACAGCTCCAGGTCGTCTGTAGGCGGACAGTACATACTCAAACAATACCACCGTCCTAAAGGCCCCGTGATTGAGACACATACGCCCCACTCATTAGTGAGACTCTCAACACAGACGCAATCTAGACGCGTATCATTAACGACAACGGCCGCCTTGGCCGACCCCCTAGCAGTGAACACCCGCATGTCGCCAGGTAAGCCTCTGACGCAGTCATTGACTCCCCAGGGTTCCTGCAACATAGCCACGCTAATGCTATTCTCGCGCATATGCTGGCCGAGATCATACATCACGGCAGCCGCTCTGGCGCAGTTCAGCTGCAGCAGTTTGAGCGACATGGCGCTCAGTGACGTGCATTGGCTCTAGCCACCCGTGCAGCGTATATGGGGCACGTCATCGACCGGAGCATATGCTCGGCCGGAAGACCCCGGAACGCACAGTTCCTACAGTGCACGTCATTACTGCAGGAGGAGGCCATATGGCCGCTCTGTGAGCAACGAGCGCACACATGGTCCTTCGCCTTGCAGTCTGCGACCCTATGGTCGAACCCAAGGCAACGGAAACAAGCTGGCAGCATATCGATCTAGCCCGATAGCTAAACCATTTTACATAAACACGCTCAGCAGCGGTTAACCTATCTATGACGGCTGGAGTACCCTCCAGCACGACATTACTAACTGCCTCCGGACCCGCGCGAATCGGACGGCTAATAATCTTAACTTCCTTGCGGAATCGTTCCGCAGACATCACCTCCGCGAGATGATTCTCATGAATTTACTGCAAGAGCTCATCAGCGCTAATGCAGCAGTGCACATCGTACACTATCACCCTAGGCCCCTGTTTCTGGGTCACAGCCACCTCCAGGCCGTGCTCCGAGAACTTGGGGTTCTCCACCACCTTCTTCCGTTCCTTCTCGGAGAGCACCCTAAGGGCCACTCCCCCAGATTTCAACGGGTTCACAGTGTGAACCCGCACTCCTAACGCAGGAGTCACCTCCCTCATGACCACTTGGGCCACCTCTTTCGGAGAAGCCTCCTTATTTCGGCTCCTCACCACTACCGACCAAGTTTCCGTCGGCTTGGGAACAGCCGGCAGACTGCTGGCCGCAGCTGCAACCCTGGCACCAGCGGCAGCCCGCTATACTTCAGAATCAACGAGAAATATTTGAAATATAAATTAGAATAAATCTAAAAGTACACAAGCACATTACACAAGAGTAAAAATTACGGCGTTAGATACTGATGATGTCCTGTGACATAAATAGCGATCAGATTTTTATGCATTCAATATTTCGTGTATATTATCACTAGTAACATCAAAGGACACAGAGCATGCATGAAGTAGTCTATGAGATTAAATCCTGGTTAGAGAATGCTGGTCTACAGCTCGCAGAACATAAGACGGAAGTAGTACTTATTGCCAAGTGCAGAAAGTGCACTTTCATGAAGATCAAAGTTGGAACGCAAACAATTCATTCCAAGCATGCGCTTAAGTACTCAGGCGTAATGATTGAGCAGAGGTTAAACTTCAGATTGCAGAATAGAAGGTATGTTCCTCCCACTCTGCAGTCTGCCCTGTAGGGGCGTGAATGTTAATGATGCTTATATTTCCAAATTTGCCTCGCAAGCGCAGAGTGCATAGCCGTTCGCATGTTTTCAAAACCGATAACAGCAGGTTTCATTTTTTGGCTGACCAAGAAAATTACTCCGAATACATGGCTTACTGGATGGCCACTATAATATATGGTGTAGTGGCGCTTCTCGAGGAAACCGGTGCCTGTCCAACGCATCTCCAGCAACGTTGTTACATCAGCCCTATATTGGGATAAGGTACCGACTATTTGCTTGGCATCTCTGTATGGGAAACGCACGTTCTGTAAAAAAATTCTCAGATCGTTATTCCGTTGTCGTTAACGAGTTCGTCGTTTTAGAATCCAGCCTGTCCGAGGCTCCTTTTGTGGCTCCGTATATTCGGTTTTCCATCTAGGGTTGTCAGCCCTACCCAGCCCCCAACCTAGGGGACCAGTCGGTATAGTTTGTCCCGTTTTTAGGCGTCGGAGACTCGCCTTCATCCTTCTGCGTCCGTAGCTGTCGTTAAGAAAGAGCTTGCGCCCTGGGACCTATACTACCCTTTGAACCCAATTGACTGCAAATTATCGGGAGTATAAAGTAGGGAAAATTAACTCTGGGGACTGGTAAATTTGCAAGAATTATGCGGGACTACCAATTATCGGGACTCCATTGTATGAACCGGATACAAAGATAAGAAAAGTATCCGAGCAACTATACTTAATTCTGATCACGATCGTCCAGGGGGATTGCGGAAAAAAACTAACTTCAGAACTGAATTGTTCATTCAAACTCAGAACGAATTCAAGCAGTTTTTATTTTTCCGAGGAGTCATGCTCATCACGCAAAACTGTTAACACATGCACGCATAATACGTTTTTGCCCACCTAAGTTTTCACACATTTCTCGAGATCAATTACCTCAACATCTGGCGTTAGAAAAATTAAAGTGGAACTCTACGATCACTAAATCTACACCAAATAAATAAAGCATACTTGTCGTTAGTGCTCTGAAGCGTTAAGTCTAAATCTGCCTGCTCTCGAGATGAACGTGATACAATACTTCGGGTAGGCGTATGACATTCAAATATAGAAAAATATTACCTAAACGAAGATCACAACCAGTCGGGAAACCGGAAGCTTGACGCTTCAGGTATAAAAGGTTTTGTGTTTCCCTATGTGAGGAGCATAACGTAGTTCTCCATTGGCTTATAGCATTGACCCGAGATATTGAAATCGTTCAGTTCTTGGCAGGTTACTGCCATTGCCAGAATTGAGCGATTTAAGTATCTCGAAAGGCAGGTTACTGCCATTGCCAAAACTCAGCGATTTAAAAATCTCGAGTCAACGCTATCAGCCAATGGAGAACTGCGTAATGAAATTGTTTCATGCATTAATGCAACCTGGATGAAGTGGCATTCCCCAACTGGTGTTCTTTGTGATCGACGTATCAGTGCACGTCCCAAATCTAAAATTTACTGCAAAGTCGTCCGTCTGCCGCTCTCTATAGTTTGAGTGTTGACTATAAAGGACAATGAACGGCGTCTTTCGGTAATGGGGACGAAAATGTTGCATTGCACTGGTGGCGTGACACGTTTTGATTACGTCTGAAATGAGAATATCCGCGATCGATATGGGTTTGCATCGATCGTGGAAAAACAGCGAGAGAGGCGTTTTCGATGGTGTGGTCACGTAATTCACGCTAACGAGAATTCAACAACCAGTATTGATCAGAACATCGAAAGCAATGGTAAGCAACCAAAAAGCCGGCCCAAACAATGGTGGCTTGATACGCTGGATGGAGATTTAAAGGTCTCGCGATTACATCCTGATCAGGCATTTGATAAAATAAAATGATGAAACCGATCACCACGAGCCGACCCCGCTTGTGAACTGAAGGCTTAAGAAAAAGATGTGAGGAGCGACGAGTGCACGACAGCTCCGTGTAATATAGCTAAAAACTCCATTGCCTTCTATTTTCTAGAAAGCGATTTAAATAAATCACTTGATGGAAAGCCCTCTGTTGATAATAGTCAACCTCATACGCTTCACGCCCTGAGGTTAATATTATTAGCGAATGAAAGCAATTTAACCAACATCAAATATAAAAAGGAGGCTACGGAGAATTAGATTCTTCTTGAATGGAATTTTAATATTTCACTCGAATTTCAATTATTCTCGTTATGACGTCAGCATCTTATTTGATAAATTTGAATTGCTATAACTTTCCCACTAATAGTTGGATTTCCATGAAACCTGGCATGTGTATGCACAAGGCTGTCCTCTATGTCGGTGCAATTTGGTACACTTAGGATGAACTTAAGGGGAGTTTTTTAGTCTATTTCTAAAAGTTGATAATATACTATTAGTAAATTTTTTGAACAGATACCGGAATGGGACATCTCTCGAAGAATAGATTTAACATAAGCGTTTTACAAAAAACCTTAAAAAGGGCTGCAGATAAATAAATTCTTCATAAATGTGACTTTAATATTCCACGCGAATGTCAATTCCGGGTAATTATGACGTCAACATCTGATTTGCATGGCTTTGGAAGCAGTAAACTCCTGCGAAATTGCTAAGTTTGAACTGCTATAACTTTGGCGTTAATTGCCTGATTTCCATAAAATTTAGCACATATATACGAAATATTGTCCCCTATGCTGGTACGAAATTCGGAAGTCCTAGGATGAATTTAAGGGGGCTTTTTCAGTAAATTTCTAAAAAGTAGTAATATACTATTAGTAAATTTATTTGAGCAGATATCGGAATGGGACATACTTTAAGGCTTTCATCTAGGCGCACTACCCTGATTTTTTACGGATTTTTAGGTTGGGTAGTTTCCGAAAATGAGTCCTGTCTCACTTCGTACATTTTGACTCCTTACTCACGCACTTTGCAATTTACGCCAAAACTAATGTCAGTTTCGGAAAGCACAAATCGAGGCCTGTCATTTGATACCCTACGCAACTATATCCGGTAAAAAAAAATTTTTGAATCCTCCTTTTGCATGTATGGGGAGCCCCCCTTTAAACTCCACCTAAATTTATGCCACTCGCTGTATGCGTGGGATTTCATAGTTCCCATCTGTCCACCAAACTTCGTTCGGATCGGTTTAGCCGTTTTGGAGAAACATGCGTGTGACAGACAGACAGACATTGAATCGATTTTAATAAGGTTTTGTTTTACACAAAACCTTAGAAATCGAAAGGTGCAGATTCACCAGAATGATTAACAAACGCAACTTCTCATATGACCTGTGTAAAAAATTCAAAGTGGTTGTAATAATGAAAGAGTCCTCCACAATTGACGTTAAATTAACACGAATATAGTCTTGGGAATGTCCTGATATTTCTGGTAACGCCTTCGTCGAGATTTGCTCTTTTATTTTGAATATGCTATCCAGGAATGTCTGCCAAGAGGCATTTTATTAGTTACTTTCAAATTTCAGCTTCTAAATCATTGGTAAAGTACTAACCTGAAAAAGACTTGCCGCAAATAACATTTCCAGAGACTTGAGAACATTCGTAAGCCCACTGATTGCATATTCGGTGTACGGGTGGTTGAATCGATCCTTATTTCGACTTATTGAGTAGATTGCCTTCTTGTATGTTTGCCAGAAATTTTGGAGCCTCGAACCTACCAAAATTTCATCGAAAACAATCAATTGCAGGATGGTTTCACTAAGCCGATTAAAAACTTCCTGTGGGAATAATAAACTATTAAATTCCTCTAACGACTTGCAATTGGACACCTACCTGAAATTGCATTGCCAGCTGTAAGTCCAGTCTATTATCTATTGCACGGTAGGTAAACAGAACCCCCAACTGTTGGAGAATCGTACTTGCAACAGTTATGCATCTTTGCGACAAGTACTGGGCCGAATAAAGTAACTCCAACAAATCGCCCATTCCATTTAAGGACTCTTCGGTAATGATTGCTGAGTGGGGCTTTTACAGGAAATCACGTAGGAAATTAAAAAATTGGTTTAAACTGACGCATTTCGGCTTAAGATAGCATAGCATAAGCATAAGCATAAGTTTTATTCCCTCATCGCACAATTGTGAGAATGTTGCCAGAACTTTGTTGAGTGTTTTATTATCTGAATCAGCTAATCGAAATATTGAAATGCATTCACTGGGCGGTGTGTAAGATATGGTTATTGCTGGAATCTCTACGGAACTTTCAATTTGTACTTTATCCAAATTTGAATGGAAATTTTCTGCGTGACCGTTAAGCCGTTCAGAAGCGATATTAGCCTACTATCACAGTTATCGAGGAAACTGCCGAAGGACTTTAGTTGTGTTTCACCGGATGTCACTATAAATGAAATCAAACCAGTAAGTAATGATAGACGGGATCTTTGCTCCATTCTCTACCTTGATCTAAATTTTGCGTTAACATTTTTTACCCAACCGCCCCAACACACAGATTTTAGAAATAATTGAAACTCGCCTTGCCGAACCGTTACACTACACCAAAATAACGGATCAAAACATACTAACCTATTCGTTTCTCTAGAGCTTTTTAAGTGTCTTCGCGATCCACGAGGGGACATTCGTCGGACCAAACTAAAGGCCTAAACACAACAGCGAACTGACTGCGTGCGTGCGGAGTGGGAGAGTTCTGAAATGAAGTTCAGTCCACGGAGTTCTATGAAGCAATAGACAAGTCCGATACGCAATACGGGGAGATTATAGTTTCCGTGGCCCCGCGATTTGATGATGGATCTGGTACAATGGCCCAAAATAAGACTAAACTAAAAAGTAAAAAATTTCGATATCCTCCCACTCTTTTCGAAATATCGAAAGTCCAAGTTTTCGAACTAACTCATATTCGAAATACAAATTTAATTACGTTTTCCGTAGGCCCGCGATTTAATGACGGACTCGCACGGAAAAAAAATTAAACGAAAATAAAATGTTTCGACGCCTCGGTTAGCTTTCAGAATATTGAAAACTGTTCGAGAAACGCTTCAAATACAATGTTCGAAAAATGCGTTCTTTGAAAATACTGGGACCGGACTTCTTTGAACATTCAACCAAATTCACGGTTGGGTGAGAACGAGTTGATATCAAAACAAAACACAAAGATTAGTGTTAATTGATTAATTTTATTGCCCGCACAAAGCACGATGAGAAAAAGAAACGAAAAAACGAAACGAGAACGTGAAAACAGAAAAAAAGCGTATTGCGCGTGAAAGATGATAATAAACGTCAAGTGGAGATCTCGATAGAAATCAGGGAAATCAGTGCGAGTACACACGATTTCAAATTGTTTTGCCCTTGAGCATGAGCGAGATGTACCGAAAATCCGATCAGCTGTGTTTGACATACCGCCCGGACTTGCCAATGTATTGGTGAGATTGGCAAGTTTTTGCTTATGTATAAGTGAATACGTGAAACAACTTTTTGCTATATGGGTGAGCACGTCGTAGTAGCAGAATAGCAAAAGCTCACCGATCTCTCTCTTACCAATACGATTTGACGAAGATTATGCCTTTTCCTTGTTTAGGGTCTCTGATGTGTACAGATAAGCTTCTGCAAGCACATTTGCAAGTTGGGTCATTTTTGTAAGGGTACCGCCTATAGTAGATCTACTGTGCTGCCGACGATCGCATTTCCATGTCTTCATGAGAGACATCAAGTGGTAAGAATGAAGGCCACTGGTGAGAAGGTTTGGTTAGCCAATCTGGACCTGACCACCATAGAGAGTGCTTCATGAGTTGAGAGGGGTTTAAACCCCGTGATGCGCAATCAGCTGGATTCTGCTTGGTGGAGATGAATTTCCACACTGCTGACGGTGAGATTTCATGAATGTCACGTACTCGATTCTTGACAAATTCCTTCCAACGGGTGGGATCACTGTTAATCCATGCGAGGGTGACCGATGAATCTGTCCACAAAGTAACTGGCACGTTGATCAAGTTGAGAGCCTTTCGTGTGCGTGAGATGAGCTTCGCGAGGAGTAATGCGGCAGATAATTCTAATCGAGGAATTGTGAGACGTTTGAGAGGAGCAACTCGAGTTTTTGCACAAACAAGAGTTACTTTTGATTGCTGATTTGGATGAGAAACTCTGATGTATACTGCTGCAGCCATTGGAGTTTGTGATGCGTCTGAAAATCCGTGTATCTCGACATGTGAGAGGTCAGATGTGAGATTGAGCCAGCGTGGAATTTTGAGGTTTGCAAGATCAACCAATTCACTCCTGAACGTCTTCCAACGATGAGTTATCTGAGTAGTTAGTGGGTCATCCCATCGAATCTTTTCTAGCCATAAGTCCTGCATCAGAATTTTGGCTCGAACAATGACTGATGAGATTAATCCAAGAGGATCAAACAACTGAGCTGTTTCTGACAGTATGATGCGTTTCGTGATGGCCGAAGTTTGAAATATATGGCCTGTAAAAGTCAAAATGTCCGGAGAACATTTCCAGGACATTCCGAGAATTTTACACGTAAACTCATCGAACTGGTGAGATGTATTGCTGCTTAGACTTGATGAGTTGACTTTACAGAACGATGGATGATTGCTTTTCCACTTCGCTACTGGAAAACACCCGGTGAGACAGAGCGCTTCAACCTGAGACGCGATTTCATTGAGACGTGAGAGAGTATCAGCACCTCCAGTGATGTCGTCGACGTAGCTACCCTTTTCAAAAGGTTCGATTGCTAACGGGAACTTGTGGCCCTCGTCGCTGAGAAGTTGTTTAAGAACGCGACATGCTAAGTATGGTGCTGGCTTTGTACCATAAGTAACGGTTGTAAGATCGTACAGTGCAGGCTCGCTGGTGCTTGATTGATGATCCGTCCGAAGTATTCTCTGGAACTTCCAGTCATCTGGATGAACATCTATTTGACGGAACATTTTGGTAATGTCCGTTGTAAAGATGAATTTGTACTGCCTTACATACAGCAGTACATCGAAAATGTCTGCTTGAAGTTTCGGACCGGTCTGCAACGTATCGTTGAGTGAAATTCCTGTGCTTGATTTACAGGACCCGTTGAATACGACCCTCAGCTTCGTGGTGAGACTATCTTCACGCAATACGCCGTGGTGAGGAAGGTAAAAGCTCTCAGTAGGTGATGACTTATCTTCTGAGACTTTTTTCATGTGACCCAGCGATTCGTACTCTTTTAGAAAATCTGAGTACAACTTAAAAAACTCAGGCTGGTGAGAAATGCGTTTGATGAGCCTATTGAGCGATTTTTCTGCGATATGCTTCGTTTGTCCGAGTTGTGGAGCATTCGATTTGAAGACGCACCACATACCGACCTGCAGTGTCGCGAGTATGTGTGCTCTGCAAATGTGCTTCACATTCTGCTTCTTCGACGCTGAGCGAATCCTCCCGATGAGACGAGACATCCTCAATTTCCCAGAATTTGGAGATGTTGTCATGTAGCTGCTCATTTGAGATTATGAAACCAGTATGGGAAGGTGCACTGGATGATGAGCCATCGACTGGACCAAGAATTGTCCATCCAAACATGGTGTTAAAAGCCGTAGGCTCATTTGGTGAACTGGATTTAACTCCAGATCTTAAGATTTTGCCGTAGGAGTCTGCACCGATGATAATAGCAATCTTTCCAGGTGAGAGAAAATCAGGGTCAGCTAGTTCCAGATTATGAAGATGAGGCCAATTCTTTGCGAATATTTCGACTGACGGCAAGTTAACGGTGAGATTCGGGAGAATGTGTGCGTTGAACTCTGCCTGTTGAGTTGAGAATCTTGATAACAATGTAAAGTTGACAGCTCCTTCTGTTTCTCCAGATGAGACACTACCTACTCCAACAATTGGAATGTAGACATTCGAGACAGCGAGGTTGAGAGTGCGGAAGAGTTCCTGAGAAATGAGGGTGATCTCCGATCCTGGATCGATGAGAAGTCTTACTGGGTGAGAATTCCGTGACGATGTTAAGATGAGAGCTTGAGCAGTTGCCAGCAAAACCGTTGGACGAGATATGATTTCCGATTTGAGGTGTTGATGAGACTTTCGCACTGAGTTGAAAGATGCTGAGATGTAAGATGATGACGCTAAATCCTGGAGATATGAGCTGTCAGTTTGAACTGACTGATGAAAACTCCACCAAGGTCAATCTTGTGTTGCCTTTTCCTGGCTGCTGGACGTTGTTGGATTAGCTAAGCCGGGTTGAGTGTTCTGATGAGACGGCTTGCTGAAGAAGCGGGAGTGGTGCAGCATTGAATGATGTGGCGCGCTACAAATCTTACAGCGTCTTGTACTGCGGCAATCTTTCACTTGATGCGTACCCAGACAGTTAATGCAGAGGGCACGAGATGTTGCCAGATGAAACCGTTGATTTGCGTCTAATGTCTGGAAATTCGGACATCCTACTACAAAATGATTTCCTCCGCAACAAGAACAGTAGTTCGACTTAAACGATAGCGTTGATTTGACCTCGGGTTTCGGCGATTGGTTGTCAACATCTGGCTGAGAAAGATTGCAGCTCGACTGATAATTCGCTGATGAAATAGATGAGTTAGATGTTGGCTTAAACTTCACAAACTGAGCAGAGTTCGAATGAGATGATCGCGCCACATGCACATGAGATGCTTTGGGAGATTGTTGTTTCCCAGTATTGATTCTTCCAGGCTGAGTCTTATCTTTGCCTTTCTGAATCAGTCTACCTTCCATGGTTTCTAGTGCGCGTGCGCGGCACATTAGAAAATTAGTGAGTCGCTCTAATGCTGGATACTTTGTTGATGATCCCAGTGTGAGCTCCCAGTCCTCACGGGTTTGCAGATCCAGTCGATGAGTTATGAGATGTACCAGCAGCTGATCCCAATGTTGAACTGGCGATCCTAGCGCCCTAAGTGAATTGAGCACCTCGGTCACTGTGTTGATGACAGTGTTTAGTTCCTTCGAGGTCCTGGACGCCATCCTTCGAAGCGTAAATAGTCGATTCAACTGTGCAGAAATGAGAAGCCGCTTGTTCTCATATCTATTCTGCAAAGCTGTCCAGGCCGAGTTGAACGCCTCATTAGTAATGGGAATGTTGGCGATGAGAGATGCAGCATTTCCTTGAATACTGGTTGTGAGGTAGTGCATTTTGTCAACCTCGGTGACACCCTGTTTCTCGACGACCGACAAAAATAGCGATTTGAACGACGGCCAATCGATGATATTGGCAGAGAATTCTGGTGGCTTGATTGTCGGTAAGGGTGCACGCTGCTGTACCGACTCTTGAAAAGAGGCTTTGAAGGCTGCTGAGGGATGAGAACGAGGCTCCAGCTCGTTTATGCGTGCCTTGAGAGCGGATTCCGCTTTGACGAACTGCACCTTGGCTTTTAAGAACCATTTGTCCTTAAAGTAAGGAATTTCTAGAGGCAGTTCGGCCTTCGAAGTCATGATCTTATGATCGCGAGATATTTTCTCCCAGGCATCAGTAACTATGACCAATTTAGATTCAGCCTCGAAGTTGGTAAGCTGAGCGATAGCACCGCTGTTCACTTCTGTGGTTATCTGCTCCACGTATTCCAAATTAATCTGTTGGGCTATAATTAGCTTTGTAATAGCCATATTTAACAGATGAGAAGACGATTTAAAAGTTCGTAAAACTGAGAATGTGAAATGTTCTTCGTATTGTAATACGCGCACTTACAGGATCGCACCACTGAGTCTAAAATCGCACTTCACAATAACTAGTTCGGAGCACTCGGCAATAACTCGAAGTTGAAGGCAGAAACTACACTCAACACAGTTTCTTACAAAATGAAAGCTTAAAGAAGCCCGAATCCGGCTCGACGGACCAAAAAATGTTCGAGAAACGCTTCAAATACAATGTTCGAAAAATGCGTTCTTTGAAAATACTAGGACCGGACTTCTTTCAACATTCAACCAAACTCGCGGTTGGGTGAGAACGAGATGATATGACAAACAAAACACAAAGATTAGTGTTAGTTGATTAATTTTATTGCCCGCACAAAGCAGGATGAGAAAAAGAAACGAAAAAACGAAACGAGAACGTGAAAACAGAAAAAAAGCGAATTGCGCGTGAAAGATGATAATAAACGTCAAGCGGAGATCTTGATAGAGAACCGCTGTAAATTTACACAAACAGTCAGCGCTAACGCAGAGATGAGATGAGAAGCGGGAGATTTGAACAAAAATTTTTCAATATCTCACTTAGTTTCTCGTCAAATTGAATTTCAGTTCGTTGACTGCCATTTGATTGTATTTTATTATTCAATTTTAATTAAACAAACAACTTAATAAATTCTTTTGTTAAAAATATAGCTTAAAAACCTTGAAGGTAGGTATGATTTCATTGAAAATCACGCTCATTCCTATTCATTTTCGTGTGAATTTACTGTACACCCACGACATCATAGTATATAAGTATCACTTTCTAATAAGTAGCCTCACAACACAAGAAAATCAGGAAACTTTTTATACCGAAAGCACCCAGCTTTTGGTTTCCCCACAACTTTTAGACAAATTTGGCTATAAAAGAACTGAAATAATAAAAACTTGTTGTTTCTTTTTCGTTGGTGTGGATATTTATTCTTGCAAATACCGATATTTCAGGAACCACTTGTTCCCTTCGTCAGTGCTAACAAGAAGGGTGCAAGTGGTTCCCTTCGTCAGTGCTAACAAGAAGGGTGCAAGTGGTTCTCTAGATATCGGTATTTGCAAGAATAAATATCCACACCAACGAAAAAGAAACAACAAGTTTTTATTATTTCAATTAATTAATCGTTTGAAACACCGCATAATTTCACTCAGATATAAAAGAACATTTATTGCGATTTGGCCAAGTTTTCTCCAGCAGCCGCATTTTTGGAGCCAGCCCAATGAAAACAAATCTGCTTGCGCATTTAACCTCTTCCGTCGTTACATCACATGCTGTATAAATGGCTTATTTGGACTTAGCGAGGTCCTTTTCCGTTGTTGGATCAGCATATTACCTACCAAATGGTGTATTTGGCCTCGACATGGTTCTCTTCCGTTTCATCACTTCGCATTTGTGTACACAGCAACAGGTGTCGATTTGCTACAAACAACAAAATAAATAGTAATAAACAAGTGTTCTTATGTTGTCTAGAAGAACACTTTCGAACTAATATGTAAACACGGAAGGGTCAAAGAGAGGTGAATTCAAGAATGACATTACTTTTGGTTTAGTATTCGAGAAGTCTCTGGAAAGAGCTAAAGTGTTCTAATCGAGAACACTTTACAACGCGCGGTTGCTCTTTAATTCGCTTTTAGATTATATAGGCAATTTAGAAAATAGAATAGTTAAAAGTAGAATATTGTTGTTTTGGGAATAAAAGTAAGTTTTTGAAAGTGGAAACACGGGTGTTCTTAATAAGTCCAAGAGTTGACCAACGACGTAAGTAATAGTAACAAATCTTTAGCTTTTCCTTTTCAGGAGTTCGAATACCCTATCGTTCCGCAGCTAAGTTTCGGCAGCCCAAAATGAGAGCAACCACGGCCATCAAAGTTAAATCCAGGAGCTAGTGCGCGAGTTTAACCAACGCCCAAGCAGAATAGTCCCTGCATGAGGCCGTCTAGGATATCGCCGAAACATTTATACTCGAAATACGCCACGAGAAGGTATTGTCTAACGCATTGCATCCCCACCGAAAAGGAAACCCCTTGGTTCGTCACTCCCGAAATATTTATTGACTCCAAACCCCTCTTGGTGTGTAGTGACCCAGAAGAGTCTTAAAATACTTCTTCGCCGGTAAAATCCTACTCGGAAGTGTCCTCAGCAATTGACGTGTCAATGTCGTCTTCTCCGTCATCCGCACATTCATTGATGCAAAGTCGCTTCGCGGGGTTAAATACCGTTTTTCCTCTTCCGGAGAAAATGAGGGCAGATCTATCTCATTAAATTTAACGCTTTGTATCAAGCAGGAACTGCATGATCTGAGGGCTAACATCATCTCTATACTTATCTAGGTACACCTTTCTGCAAAAGAACAGAGCCATATAAATTAAATTAATACAGACGAATCGTTATTTTTAAAAAATTGCAAGGCAAAGCCGTCCGTCTTTATTTACAATATTAATTATGAGAAGTGAATAACTGAACTGTTTGCTTAATCGAACATTAAATATATATTCCAAAAGTGCTGATGCGACATTCAATTGAATGCGCGGTAAATGCATTTGGAGCTGTCGATGACCTGTCTGGAGTTGCTGACGATATTGGTTATTTGTCGATGACCTGTTTTCTTGCTGACGACCTTGTCGTTGACTCTAGTTATTTGCTGATGAATCGTGTCGTTAACTCCTCCCCCTCCCCTTAAGTAAGATAATCCTCTATCGTTAGAAATAGGGAAGAGTGTTGAACTTTGCCTACGTTTGGTTGGTAACTATAGGTGAGCTGAGAATGGATGGTGTGTTATTGTTTGCAGGATTTTAGCCTCTGAGATGGAGGGAGCTACTACGATTTCGGAACTTTTTCAGAGATATAACTTCCAAAGTAAGTATGCTGATGTTATAGTCTTCGGGAGGGCGAATAAACCATATGAAGCATGGTAGATGTTATTTTCAATTTTCAGTATCTCGATCCTGTCCATGTTGTTGATGTGGATCTCTTTCAGCATTTCGAGCGAAAGATGCTGCCGCTGTAATTTCCCTTCCGGTGTTGGTTGCAGTATAGCGGGAAGGACATGAACTGTTGACATTTCGCGAGAAACGTAGACTTGGTCATCAATCATAATCCTGGTGTTATGGAACTTTCCGAGGTAGGTTCCGTTAAGGTAGTGTGTTGTGTTTTCTGCTTCCAATCTACCACGGAATCCATTCAGAAGCAGGTTTCCAGATGAGATTTCGTCGATGGTTGCTACCTTTATGTCGCTCGTCTTGTCGCAGGTGACATTCGAACTTTTCAGCAGTTTGGAAATACAATTACTGTTGCTGATCTCTATAACATCTGATTCCTTACAAAATATACAGATTATTAAAAAGTTTACAATCTTTCTTAATTCCATAGATTTTTTCTTCATTCTTCAGAATTTTATTGATTACAATTTTGTTAATTAGATTTTTCGTTCTGATTGGTTTAGGAAGCAATGTATCATATGTGTCATTCTTTGTGATAGGAATATTGATTATATAAAGAATTGATACATTGTTTGTGATTATCTTAATATCTGCTAGGCCTAATGCCTCTTCGATTGTCACAAATGGTAACATTTCTTTATTTAAGGTATCATGCTAATTTAGTTTCTTTTTTTTTATCAAAAATCATAGAGTATCAAAGAGTTAATGGTAACCATTTTCGACCAATGTATTGCATAATTAAATATTAATTTTAGTTCAGTTTTTCTTTAATCAGTTTGATTTGAAATTGAACTTCTGCTATTACATTATTATCTGGTTCGTTTTCTTCTTTCAATAGCTTTTGAATTTCATTTCTTATTTTTGTAATTTTATCCATACGCTGGTTATGCAATACGTTGATTACTACTTGTTTATTATCATTTTGTAGGACATTGGTTATCTTTTCCTTTATTGTTACAAGATCTTTATGATCTGGGCTTCCGGTATGCCACTTTCATGCGGAACCGATAAGATTTAATGATCTTCTTACCTTTCGGGTTTTCAAATTTTGAACGAGAGTTTCAATTTGTTGAAATTCGAGCGTCAAGTATCGGCAAAGAGGATGGTGCTGAATTATAGAAAGGTTAAGGCATAGTATATCTAATGGTAGTATCTACCTGTGGTTAAGGATAGGCTGAATGTTCGTTATAAAATGTTCGTATTGGTCAAAGTCTATTACGTGTATTATTTTAAAAGTTCCGTCCCTTATTTTCGCCAGTTCTAGGAATTATTATAGTCCTGTATTTGTATAATTGTGTCAGTGGCATGGCAAATGAGTCAGAAAATAAATAAATTTCAAATTTTATCTTTGTGTACTATCTTTCCGGATTCTGTTAAAATTGAGGGTGTTTCTGTTTTCTCGCACTAATTCTTGTCGATATCCTGGATTTAATTTCGATCCGATTCGTTTATTCTGTTTTACAAATACTACTTGCCCTGTCTCATAGTCTTTTATCGGCTGTAGGTTCTTGTTATGAGTGTTTAGGTCTTTAGTCCGTTTTAGTCTAAGTTTTTCTATATTGATCATTCGAGCGATTTCTAGTTCCTCAGGGGTAAGATATTCTGTCAGTGGCGGAGTGAATGGTAAAATTATACTCGTTAACCGTTCTCTCCAATAGTTCTTTAAAAGGGCGAGAAGGTCCTTTCAGAGTGCAGAGTGCCATTGTCCTACTTGGCCGTTTACCTCACTCTTGTAAGGGGGTGCACGGAAGAGTTTGATCTTCAACTCGTCCTCCATCATGGATGCTAAGGATGCGCTCCTTCCTTATTTATCACTACATTTTCGGGTATACAAAAGAAGAATAGAATATCTCGGAGAGGTTGTCGGAATTACTTTCGCTTGCGCGAACTTGGTAAATTTGTCAATGGCGATCGAAACAAAATTTTGGTAATTGTTTTCATTACCTAGTTTCAAAATGAACTGATTCCTAAAAAAAAGTAACAGGAGTTTCCACAGAGGGAATTAGATTCTATGCAGAGTTCCCATCGCTGTGTTGTGTCTGAGTCATGGAATTTATTTCCGTGTTTTGAGGTTTAGGAGTTGAGTTATTGGACGCTTGGGGTGGCCTTAGGAGTGAATTTGCAACTAGGATTTGCTGCAGACGAATTAAGTGACCAAATGATTGCCAACATTTCTTTTTCTTTTGTGGCGTAATTTTCCTCAGTTTTACTGAGAGTTCTTGATGGGGGCTTTGCAATTTTCGCATAATCCTTGATAAACCGTCGGTAGTACCCTGACATACCGAGAAATGAGCGCAAATCTTTTAGAGTTCGAGGCGGTAGAAATGAAGCAGTCGCCTTTACTTTTTTAGGGTTGGTCTTTATACCTAGTACGCACACAATAACACCTAAGAATTCGATTTCCTTCTTGAGTAATTCACACTTGTCCAAATTGATCTTCATATTAACTTCTTCGAGAGTCTTGAGGACAATGTCAAGATTCTTAAAGTACTCGTTTTGGTTCTTGCCGAAGCCGACAGCGTTTTCCAATGTGCTTCCTCAAAATATCGTTCAATGTCCTTTGGAAAATGGCAGGGCCATTCTTTAACCCAAATGGTAGACGGACGAATTCGAAATTTCCGTTGTTAATGGCGAATGCGCTTTTCTCAATATCACATTCCCCCAAGAGAATCCGATGGAATCTGCAGTTTAAGTCGATTATTGAGAAAAACTCGTTTTCTCCCAGGTTTGAAAGGACATAATTAATGTCTGGTATTAGTTACGCGCCGGTGATTGTGACGGAGTTCAACTTCCGATAGTCAAGGACCATTCGGAATTTCTTTTCTCCTGACGCGTCCTGCTTCTTTTGAACAATCCATATATGTGCAGTCCATATAGGTCTAAAAGTTTCTGAATTTATTTTTCCCCTCCCTTAAGGGCCAAGAAATATGGATAGGATTTAGCGTACACAGGATCATTCATAGCCGTACGAATTTCTCCCTTAACAGTGGTAGTGTAAGTCAGACTTTTGTTTGGTTCTGAAAATAAATTAAGGAATTTCCCTAAAGGAATTTTGAAACGTTTATTTTGATTTTCGGTCATGGTAGACGTTCGTAAATTCAGATGATTTACGCCATGCGAGGTTTGTTCTTTTAGAGGAACTTTGTGTTGAATAGTCATAAAGTCGTTATTAGTATGGATGACAGCCTGAAGTGCTTTCAAGCTATCGTTTCCAAATTTTCGAGCGAACATTTTAAGAGGTGGAAGTAAGTAAAATTTGTGCCTTTCGATTTGATGCCCAAAAAGATCGACATAAGCATGATGCATATAGGAGAGCGAAGAGGTTAACAATCTGAACAAGTCGGAATACCGGAAGCTCACGCTTCGGGTATAAAGGTTTTGTGTTCATCTTATGTAAGAAATTTCAACGCACATTTTTCTATCAGTATATAGCTACAAGTCCAGCCTATTCCTTCATATTTTTCCAAACTACAAAGCATGCGTACATATTACAGCCATAGATATTATGCTCACCCTAAACAAACAAACTGCCTATTTCCGAATACTGTACATTTATATGCACGCATATAAACTCGTACCCATATTTCCGATTAACTTCGTGCAAAAAAGCGTACATATGTACATATATAGTATGTATATTAAATACCGCTGGTTTAATTTACAAATATCCACCCGCAAACTTCATTAGCACGCATGTACTACATACCTACATACACACATCTCTGTTTGGAGTCATTGAGATTCATATATAAATGACTAAAAAACTAAAACAAAATAATTCTTTCCGACCCCATTCCTATGAGTTCTTTTCGTTGTGTTATTGACGAATTGATGTACGATGATGACGTCATACACGTTGTAGAATGCACGAAATTCACAAAAAATGGCGAAGTTTCCCTCTAACTTTGTTAGTAATAGTTGGCTTTTCTTCAAACGTGACCAAATTTTGCATTATGTTCTTTATTACACCCACGCCAAATTTTGTACTTCTGGAATGGACATGGGGTTGCCGGGTAAATTCCTAAAATGTGAAAATATACTATTATTAACTTTATTTGTGCAGATATCGGAACCGAATGTATTTTGCACTACTGTGATTTTTCAGATTTTTCGGTTAGATAGGTTCTGAGAACGAGACCTGTTAGACTTTCTGATAGTCATATTTTGAGCCCTCACTCCCCTCTGTTTCACCTAATATAAAATATGGAACAAGTTTTGAAAAGCACTAATTGAGACCTCTCATTTGATACCCCACATGGCTACCTTTTATGAAAAAAAATTTTGTACCCTTCATTCACATGTATGGGGAGCCCCCTTAAACTTAACACAAAATGGCGCCACTTGCTGCATGTAAAGGGAACAGCAGATCACACACTCTTACCAATTTTCGTGACAATCCGTCAAGCCGTTTCCGAATAAATCGGGTGTGGCAGACAGACAGACACTGACTCGATTCTAATAAGGTTTTGTTTCACATAGAACCTTAACAAGTCGAGAAACCGGAAGCTGGGCGCTTCAGGTATGAAAGGTTTTGTTTGTTTCTTCTGTGAGTATATTTGAGTGTAGAACTATCCCATTTGTACGTAGCCCAGATATCAGAGCATATCAGATTTAGTACTTCGGGTTCTAAATTTACACGGTAAGCAACTTTGAGCTACTGTAACTTTGTTACTAATAGTATGATTTTGATCAAACTTGGAGATAATATGCTCCATATTATATTTTATACTACTACCAACTTTCACAACTCTGACATAAACTCAAGGGGGGTTTTGCTCAATTTTCCCAAAAATACGGTAATATACTATTATTAACTTAATTTGAACAGATATCGACATGCAGAGTACTTTGAGACCTGGGTAACGTATAGAGGCAGCTTCATGATTTTTTCCAGATTTTTCGGTTGAGTAATTTCTGAGAATAAGTCCGTTAAAGAAATCATCACTTTGCACCCCTTCCACTCCCCGCCTTTTTAACCAATCTCAAAACTAAGACCGGCTTCGAAAAGTACTAATCGAGACCTTTCATTTGAAACCCCATATGCCTATATTTGGTGAAAAAAAGTTTTGTCCCGACACGGTTCAGTCGCCATCATGCGTTGGAATAGTGAGGAACGTGCCTTTGCCGTTGAGGTTTGCTTTTCAAGCATATGTTCGGTTATTGCAACACCGCGTGCATGTCTGAATCGCTTTAAGTTAGCCCCGTTGGCTCCAGTCCCAGATCGCAAATCAATTGTTACATGGGTCACTACATTCAGACAAACTGCAAGTGCGACAAAAGGAAGAACTGGAGTCCCTCGGCCGGTTAGATCACCTGAGAACATTGAAGCAGTGAGAGCGTCAATGTTGCGATCGCCACGGCGTTCTGCGCGCAAACACGCATCTGCCCTTGGACTATCCGATCGTTCTGTGAGAAGAATTCTTCGTGATGATCTTCATTTTCATCCCTATAAGATGGCGATAGTGCAGCAACTTTCAGAACGTGACTTCAATTCTCGGATGAACGCGTGTGAGCTTCTTCTTGATGTCGTTCCCGAAGGTGCTATTGTTTTTTTAGCGATGAAGCCCATTTTCATTTGTGTGAGTCGGTTCCCGTGTTTATGTGAACCGTCCAAGAACCCTACAAGATTTGAAGACCAACATCCAAGAAGAAATTGCCAACAACACCTGCTATGCTAACAAGAGTCATGACAAACGCCAGAAATCGGTTTACGCAATGTATGGAGAATGGGGGACGTCACCTAACAAATTTGATCTTCAAAACAATGTAAATAAAAACTTTAGACATGTACCTACATTATAAAAAATAAATAAATATTTTCTGATGCATACAATCGTTTTTATTGAGTTTTGAAAAAAGGAAGTTATGCTGCCGCACCCTGTATAATTATGGTTTGGAATGCTATTAGGAAAAGGTTGTCTACGGAATTGTGATGGCTGTGAAGCACTAGAGTTGTTGAGTAATTCTGGGTAGAAATCATGTTTCGGAATTCGGGGTGTTGCAGCTTTCTGTTGTGGATTAAACTCTTTGGGTGGAACGGGTGGCGACACATTCGAAAAATTTCTTTGTAAATGTGAATTATCCAAGTTATTCGCATGTTGTGTCTTATAATCTATATTTTGGAGTTTTAAACAGAAGTGTAACGCTTGTGGAAGATCATCATTTAGACCGCGCACGAAAGTATCTAATACCTTATCTTCGTAACACTGTCTCATATTACGAACGGATTCCCGTCCCATTTTCATTGATGATAACTTATTCAGAATGAAAAACAAATGGTGGTACACAATTTGGTAAAACTCGTGAATACTATTATTGCCTGGCATGAGGGTCGTCATCTGGTACTCAAGAGTACCAAGATTACCCTTTTCGGCATAGTGCAGCGTTAGACACTTTGAGATTTTTGGCCAATTTAACGGGGTATTATAGGACTCGAGAGCAATGTCAGCCTGCCGAAATATTTGGGAGTACCTTTCTACACTCTTCTCCCACGATAAGAATTCACTTGGATCACCACAGAATGCCCGTAAACTTTTCTTAATGTCCGGAATTTTATGCATGCCGGATAAATCTCTTTCCGCGTTGACATTGATAGGTACATCACATTCATTATTCGAATCTGATGCGGGATTCATGAAAGAATCGAAAATTTGCCTCCTTCAATTCTCAAGGATTCAGTCACTATTCGCGTTATCAATAGTACGAGGTCCCTGTTCTCTTGTACATGGGTAATGTTTGAAGGATTGTTAGGAGGAGGAAAATCCTGATTCTCAACTTCAACTGGGGGTTCAAGATAGTGGGCCCAAGAACATCCCGAAAGGCAAGAGTCACTTCAATTAAGTAATATCAGAAAAATAAAAAAACACACGGAAAAAAATCACTTTCACTAAAAAATTCCGGTTTAAAGGTAACCACTTCCTATGTTTCACAAACAATTATTAGATTGTTGCACATGAAATGGCCGATTTGGTAATCAAGTGCGGTTAATTGCGATGTTGCTGTATCAAACCACCACCAGTTGGCGCTGTTGGTGTCGGCCAATAAAGTCTGACTACTCCTGCATTCAATCAAGGAGTCATTTCAGTTTTGACCATCGTTGTGATAACAGTGAATAGAAAGGAAAAAAGGATGGAAAGAGCCAAGAACGTATACTTTTTCTGTATGAATTCAAACTCGGTCATAAAGCAGCGGAGGCGACCAAGAACATTAACAGCGCATTTGGAGCTGATACGGTAAGCGAACGAACCACACTGTGTTGGTTCGAAAAATTCTGGTCAGGCGATGTAAACTTTCAAAATGAGCCACGTGGACATCCAGGACCATCGATTGACAACGACGAGCTGCGTTTGCTAGTCGAATCCGACACACGTCGGTCTGTGAGAGACATTGCAGAGAAACTGGGCGTACACTATTCGACAGTTTCCCGGCACTTGCAACAACTTGGAAAGGTGAAAAACCTCGACAAATGGGTTCCGCATGTCCTTACGGAGCAAAACATGGCGCTTCGAATGGAAATTTGCAGTTGTTTACTCACCTGCAACAGAAGCGATCCTTTTTTGCACAGAATAGTGACATGTGATGAAAAGTGGATATTATACGACAATCGCCGCCGACCAGCACAATGGCTAGATCCTGATGAGCCATCGAAACATATGCCAAAACCGAGCCTCCATCCGAAGAAGATAATGGTGACTGTTTGGTGATCTACAGCTGGAGTTATCCACTATTCTTTTCTGGCACCTGGAGAAACGATAAATGCACAGAAATACTGTGCCCAACTCGAGGAAATGCACCAAAAATTGAGTATTCAACGGTATCCAGAAAAACGGTTCAAAAGTTGAACGAATTGCAATATGAGACTCTGTCTCATCCACCATATTTTTATTTTTTAAGCATTTGGATAATTTTTTGGCGGAAAAACAATTTAGGCTGTCAAAATTGCCTTCAACAAATTTATCAACCCCCGACAGTTGGACTTCTACGAAACTGGCATACATGCTCTTGAATGTCGTTGGGAGAAGTATTTTGAATCGACTGGCACCTATTTTGATTAAATAAATAAATTTTTGTAAGCTTTACATTCGTTTCAAATTTTAGTACCATAACGACCATTTCATTCGCAACAACCTAATACAATACTTAAACCAATTAAAGTTAAATTTCATCACTAATTCTTGTTTGTTGTAATATTTGATTTTGCAAGTTATGAATATTAATGTTGCAAATTGAAGATAATTTAATTTCTAAATAATCGAAATAATAATGAATTTTCATCCTGCTTCCTGGATTCCCTGCAGATACTTATGGCCCCTCTTGTTATATATCCCACGGTCTGCGGGTGAACCGCTTCCTTCGAACTGAGGGCGGCTGTTAGTGAAATTAACACCCGTTTACCTAGGCTACTAGGGACCCTAGTTCCCTCAAGAAACACCACTGTTGCCGGCTTGGTTATTGTGCGATTAATTAATTCTCGTTATGATGGCGGTACTTGTTTTCGCGAAGAAACTTCACTTTTTCCCGTTTTTCGGAGGTATATTGGATCACTTCCGAGTCTCAAGAAGTAACTTAAGGGGGTCATCCCGTGTGAAGGCCGTTTTTTTTGCCTTTTTTTAGACATTTTTTGTGAAGAACTGGATAAAGATAATACAAATACGAAATCTCACCATAGCTTTGCTAATACCTTGAACGTGCATAGTAAGTTTTCCAGCTCGATCGCTTAGTTCGTTATTGAAATACAGAGCAATTTATACACCCATCTCCAAAAAAAGGTGTTTTTCTGCTGCCACGCTAGAGAGCGTTGCGATCATCTTAAAGAAAAACAGTAAATGGCATTTTAACGTACAGACTTAACTACACTCCGAAAACTAGGATTATTAAAAAATATTAAGAGCTAAACTTTTGGTGGCGTGTTAAACTTTCTTTTGTGAATTTTGGTGTTTTATCATGGTTTCTCCAATGAATAAAAAAAAAATACTGAATCAATCGCAATTATCCTAGTTTGCGGACCGTAGAAATATGTTCTGAATATGTCGTGAAAATTTCAAAGAATTCGTTTGATAGATTTTGGGCTATGGTGGGAGCAGATTTTCAATATGCAGTTTCGAGAAAAACGCATTTAAAAAGTAGAATGCGATTTTTAGCCATAAAACCTTAACTGGCCCTTAATCTGTTATACCTAGTCCATAGACCTTTAGGTTCTTCAAGAAACACATCCATAGCCTTGGTTTCAATTCTTGTCCTTTTAGCGAAGTCATTCGAAAATCATTCGCTTTATTACGGCGATCGACATAAATCTGGTATGAGACTTATCACGTGTTTAATACTATAATTTCCGAATGACTCCGAATATCAAAAAGTCACTTTACACATATATTATACACTATATCTAGATACAATTGAGGCCAAAAAAATTCGATTGCGCGTATCCAACACACGGGATGACCCCTGTAACGAGCTTTTAAAAGATTTTTGCTCGACCAGTATCCTTTTACGCGATACTTAACGATACTACTTTATGCGGTGTCGCGAAAAGCGGTCCTTGCTCGGGCGCCAGTTAAATTAATAAAAACCAATCGTTCTTTTTAAAAAAATGCGAAGAAAAGCCTTGCGTCTTTATTTACAATATTATTATTAATATTAATTATGGGAAATAAATAACTGAACTGTTTGCTTAATCGAACATTAAATATATATTCCAAAAGTGCTGATGCGGCGCTCAATCGAATGCGCGGTAAATGCATTTGCACCTGTCGATGACCTGCTGATTGATTATTTGTCAATGATCTGTTTTCTTGCTGCCGACCGTGTCGTTGCCTCTAGTGCTGATGAATCGTGTCGTTAACTTACATTGGTATAAGAAGCGGGATGACCTTGGACATTTGATTAAATTTTTCAAAGGTCTTTTTTGGTTCTCTAAATAATTGGTATTATTGATTGGATTAGATTCTTCAACCTATTCATCTTTGCTGTGATTTGTTCACAAATGAACAGTACTAAGGCTGAACATTTATTCAATGCCTTCGTACTGTTTTGCGCTGCCGGTGCATATCCTCGATGTTGAAGAATCCTCACATTTCTGGATGTATGACCATAGTTCCAGCTTGTTTTTTCAAGTTTACTCTCAAAAATAAACCAAAATAAACTTACCGTCCTTACAATATAAACCCAGCACGGTTATACTCATTTGCCCGGACCGTTTTACTTTCGCCACCTAGTACCATGTTACTGTGCGAAGCGGATACTTCAGCTATTTCTCGATAATAGTTGTAGTAATCAACTATTGAAATTTAAATGGGTATGGAGATGTTCATCTAAAGGATCGAAGAAAAAGGGTTCTATTTGATGCCACAAAGTACTAAACCAGGCCATCGGCACGTTTTTCAAAGGCATTTCTTGACGCATTAAAGTACGTGACCTGGCTACAATAACAATTTTTTTCGCCACCAAGATGCAGGTTACAGATGCCTATATACATCTGCTATCTTTACGTCATCATCGAGGTAGCTCCGAGCTTAGCCAAAATACAATAGTTGATTACTACAGCTATTGCTACTTGATATAAAGCAGCTTTTCGAGCGGTGATAGGCGGAAATTTGCAGGATGGCCTCAAATTGAATGAGATGGATCCGCCATCATTCTCGTGGTGCATTTCGAGCATAAAAGAGCAATAAATATTCTTTTATAGCCAAATTTGTCTAAAAGTTGTGAGGAAACCAGAAGCTGGGTGCGTCCGCTATAAAAAGTTTCCTTGAGTTGTGGGGCTACTTCTTAGAAAGTGATACTTATATACTATGATGTTGTGGGTGTACAGTAAATTCGCACGAAAATGAATAGGAATGAGCGGGATTTTCAATGAAATCATAGCCACCTTCAAGATTTGTAAGCTATATTTTTAACAAAAGAATTTATTAAGTTGTTTGTTTAATTGAAATTGAATAATAAAATGGCAGTGAATGAACTGAAATTCAATTTGAGAGAGTCAATTTGACTAAGTCTAAGTGAGATATTGAAAAGTTTTCAATATTCCGAAAGCTAACCGAGATGTCGAAACATTTTATTTTCGTTTAATTTTTTTTTCATTTTACGAAAATCGATCATCACAACCCGTGGCTACCGGAACCGTAGCGAACTACATGTTTTCACTAGGGGCCAGTTGGAAACCTTCAACCTTTGATATTTCAAAAACGCAGGGAGATATCGAAAATTTTTACGTTTTAGTTTAGTCTTATTTTGGGCCATTGTACCAGATCCATCATCAAATCGCGGGGCCACGGAAACTATAATCTCCCCGTATTGCGTATCGGACTTGTCTATTGCTTAATAGAAGTCCGTGGACTGAACTTCATTTGAGAGCTCTTTCACTCCGCACGCACGCAGTCAGTTCGCTGTTGTGTTTAGGCCTTTAGTTTGGTACGACGAATGTCTCCTGGCGGCTCGCGATGACACTTGAAAAGCTCTACAGAAACGAATAGGTTAGTATGTTTTGGTCCGTTATTTTGGCGTAGTGTAACAGTCCGGCAAGGCGAATTTCAATTATTTCTAAAATCTGTGTGTTGGGGCGGTTGGGTAAAAAATGTTAACGCAAAGTTTAGATCAAGATGCTCAAGGTAGAGAATGGAGCAAAGATCCCGTCTATCATTACTTACTGGTTTGGTTTCATTTATAGTGACATCCGGTGAAACACAACTAAAGTCCTTCGGCAGTTTCCTCGATAACTATGATAGTAGGCTAACATCGCTTCTGAACGGCTTAACTAACGGTCACGCGGAAAATTTCCATTCAAATTTGGATAAAGTACAAATTGAAAGTTCCGCAGAGATTCCAGCAATAACCATATCTTACACACCGCCCAGTGAATGCATTTCAATATTTCGATTAGCTGATTCAGATAATAAAACACTCAACAAAGTTCTGGCAACATTCTCACAATTGTGCGATGAGGGAACAAAACTTAAAACTGCAGCGCGGCAGCATCAATTTAAGCTACTTTACTTTGATGAACACCTATGTGCGTACGAGGAGCAAGGAGAAGAGTGCTTAAATGGAATGGGCGATTTGTTGGAGTTACTTTATTCTGTCCAGTACTTGTCGCAAAGATGCATAACTGTTGCAAGTACGATTCTCCAACAGTTGGGGGCTCTGTTTGCCTACCGTGCAATAGATAATAGACTGGACTTACAGCTGGCAATGCAATTTCAGGTAGGTGTCCAATTGCAAATCATTAGAGGAATTTAATAGTTTATTATTCCCACAGGAAGTTTTTAATCGGCTTAGTGAAACCATCCTGCAATTGATTGTTTTCGATGAAATTTTGGTCAGTTCCAGGCTCCAAAGTTTCTGGCAAACATACAAGAAGGCAATCTACTCAATAAGTCGGAATAAGGATCGATTCAACCACCCGTACACCGAATATGCAATCAGTGGGCTTATGAATGTTCTCAATTCTCTGGAAATGTTATTTGCGGGAAGTCTTTTTCAGGTTAGTACTCTACCAATGATTTAGAAGCTGAGATTTGAAAGTAACTAATAAAATGCCTCTTGGCAGACATTCCTGGATAGCATATTTAAAATAGAAGAGCAAATCTCGACGAAGGCCTTATCAGAAATATCAGGACATTTCCAAGACTATATTCGTGTTAATTTAACGTCAATTGAGGAGGACTCTTACATTATTACAACCACTTTGAATTTTTTACACAGGTTATATCAGAAGTTGCGTTTGTTAATCATTCTGGTGAATCTGCACCTTTCGATTTTTAAGGTTTTGTGTAAAACAAAACCTTATTAAAATCGATTCAATGTCTGTCTGTCTGTCTGTCACACGCATGTTTCTCCAAAACGGCTTAATCGATCCGAACGAAATTTGGTGGACAGATGGGAACTATGAAATCCCAGGCATACAGAGAGTGGCATAAATTTAGGTGGAGTTTAAAGGGGGGCTCCCCATACATGCAAAAGAGGGATTCAAAAATTTTTTTCACCGGATATAGTTGCCTAGGGTATCAAATGAAAGGCCTCGATTTGTACTTTCCGAAACTGACCTTAGTTTTGGCATAAATTGCAAAGTGTGTGAGTAAGGAGTCAAAATGTACGAAGTGAGACAGGACTCATTTTCGGAAACTACCCAACCTAAAAATCCGAAAAAAAATCAGAGTGGTGCACCTAGATGAAATCTAGGCCTCAAAATATGTCCCATTCCGATATCTGCTCAAATAAACTTACTAATAGTATGTTACTACTGTTTAGAAATTTACTGAAAAAACCCCCTTAAATTCATCCTAGGACTTCCGAATTTTGTACCAGCATAGGGGACAATATTTCGTATATATGCGCTAAATTTCATGGAAATCAGCCAATTAACGCCAAAGTTATAGCAGTTCAAACTTAGCAATTTCGCGCGAGTTTACTGCTTCCAAAGCCATGCAAATCAGATGTTGACGTCATAATTACCCGGAATAATTGACATTCGCGTGGAATATTAAAGTCACATTTATGAAGAATCTATTTATCTGCAGCCCTTTTTAAGGTTTTTTGTAAAACACTTATGTGAAATCTAATCTTCGAGAGATGTCCCATTCCGGTATCTGCTCAAAAAATTTACTAATAGTCTTTTATCAACTTTTAGAAATAGACTAAAAAACTCCCCTTAAGTTCATCCTAAGTGTACTAAATTTTGCACCGACATAGAGGACAGCCTCGTGCATACACATGCCAGGTTTCATGAAAATCCAACTATTAGTGGAAAAGTTATAGCAATTCAAACTTATCAATTTCGTGCTAATTAACAGCATTCTAAGCCATACAAATAAGATACTGACGTCATAATTAACGAGAATAGTTGAAATTCGACTGAAATATCAAAATTCCATTCAAGAAGAATCTAATTCTCCCTAGCCCTTTTTTATATTTGATGTTGGTTAAATTGTTTTCATTCGCTAATAATATTAACCTGAGGGCGTGAAGCGTATGAGGTTGACTATTATCAACACAGGGCTTTCCATCAAATGATTTATTTAAATCGCTTTCTAGAAAATAGAGGGCAATGGAGTTTTTAGCTATATTACACGGAGCTGTCGTGCACTCGTCGCTCCTCACATCTTTTTCTTCAGCCTTCTGTTCACAAGCGCGGTCGGCTCGTGATGATCGGTTTCGTCATTTTATTTTATCAAATGCCTGATCGGGATGTAATCACGAGACCTTTAAATCCCCATCCAGCGTATCAAGCCACCATTGTTTGGGCCGGCTTTTTGGTTGCTCACCATTGCTTTCGATGTTGTGATCAATACTGGTTGTTGAATTCTCGTTAGCGCGAATTACGTGACCACACCATCGAAAACGCCTCTCTTGCTGTTTTTCCACGATCGATGCAAACCCATATCGATCGCGGATATTCTCATTTCAGACGTAATCAAAACGTGTCACGCCACCAGTGCAATGCAACATCTTCGTCCCCATTACCGCAAGACGCCGTTCATTGTCCTTTATAGTCGGCCAACACTCAGAACTATAGAGTGGCAGACGGACGACATTGCAGTAAATTTTAGATTTGGGACGTGCACTGATACGTTGATCACAAAGAACACCAGTTGGGGAATGCCACTTCATCCAGGTTGCATTAATGCGTGAAACAATTTCATTACGCAGTTCTCCATTGGCTGATAGCGTTGACTCGAGATTTTTAAATCGCTGAGTTCTGACAATGGCAGTAACCTGCCTCGATATGGCTCGAGATATTTAAATCGCTCAATTCTGGCAATGGCAGTAACCTGCCCAGAACTGAACGATTTCAATATCTCGGGTCAATGCTATAAGCCAATGGAGAACTACGTTATGCTCCTCGCATAGGGAAACACAAAACCTTTTATATCTGAAGCGTCAAGTTTCCGGTTTCCCGACTTGTGATCTTCGTTTAGGTTATATTTTTCTATATTTGAATGTCATACGCCTACCCGAAGTATTGTATGACGTTCATCTCGAGGGCAGGCAGATTTAGACTTAACGCTTCAAAGTACTAAAGACTAGTACGCTTTATTTGTTTGGTGTAGATGTAGTGATCGCAGAGTTCCACTTTAATTTTTCTAACGCCAGATGTTGAGGTAATTGATCTCGAGAAATGTGTGAAAACTTAGGTGGGCAAAAACGTATTATGTGTGCATGTGTTAACAGTTTTGCGTGATGAACATGACTCCTCGGAAAAATAATAACTGCTTGAATTCGTTCTGAGTTTGAATGAACAATTCAGTTCTGAAGTTAGTTTTTTTCCGCAATCCCCCTCGTCGATCGTGATCAGAATTGCGTATAGTTGCTCGGATACTTTTCTTATCTTTGTATCCGGTTCATACAATGGAGTCCCGCATAATTCTTGCAAATTTACCAGTCCCCAGAGTTAATTTCCCTTACTTTGTACTCCCGATAATTTGCAGTCAATTGGGTTCAAAGGGTAGTATAGGTCCCAGGGCGAAACGTGGATTGGTACCCACGATGGAGCATAATACCTGGGAAATGCCTGTTGAACCATCATCAACAGCTGTACTACCAAACCCTATCTCCACCTCCACGTGCTGACCGCTGGAAGCTCTTTCTTAACGACAGCTACGGACGGAGAAGGATGAAGGCGAGTCTCCGACGCCTAAAAACGGGACAAACTATACCGACTGGTCTCCCAGGTTGGGGGCTGGGTAGGGCTGATAACCCTAGATGGAAAACCGAATATACGAAGCCACAAAAGGAGCCTCGGACAGGCTGCATTCTAAAACGACAACGGAATAACGATCTGCGAATTTTTTCATGGAACGTGCGCTTCCCGTACAGAGATGCCAAGCAAATAGTCGGTACCTTGTCCCAATATAGGGCTGATGTAACATCGTTGCTGGAGATGCGTTGGACAGGCACCGGTTTCCTCGAGAAGCGCCACTACACCATATATTATAGTGGCCATCCAGTAAACCATGTGTTCGGAGTAATTTTCTTGGTTAGCCACAAAATGAAACCTGCTGTTATCGGTTTTGAAAACATGCGAACGGCCATGCACTCTGCGCTTCCGAGACAAATTTGGAAATATAAGCGTCATTAACATCCACGCCCCTACAGGGCAGACTGCAGAGTGGGAGGAACATACCTTCTACGAGGCAGTAGAACGAACCCTCGAAGCTTGCCCCAGGTACGATTTCAACATACTTTGGGATTTCAACAGCCAAATAGGAAGGAGTCCGTATTGAGGTGATACGTTGATCCCCAAAAGCTTACATCAAAATACAAATGATAACGGACTACGAGTTATTCAATTAGCAGTGTCACACGAAATGATTGTTGGAAGTACTTGGTTTGCACGGAAAGTGGTCCAGGAACAAGCGTGGGTCTCTCCAGACGGGACCACTTTCAATGAAATTGACCACGTGTTGATCGAACGCCGCCACCTCTTAGCCTTGATGCATCTCAGAACATATAGGGGGCCAATATAGACTCGCATCACTATCTCGTTGGCATGGCGCTGCGGGCTCGAATAACAATAACACCGAGAATCCCTTCTGACAATCAGGTTGGCGCTAACCCTAAAACCATCTACAGCATAGCCCTCCGCAACACCCATAAGAGGGAAATGCATGCCGCAATAACCGCACTCAACAGAGATGCTGGAGATTAAACATCAACAAATGATCCTCACAATCACCTGAAGAACGGTGTCGTAAATACGGCCAAAAACATGGGACTCTTACCCACTAAAACCACCTCCTTCTCCTTCCACTCTCCCCGCGGGACTCCTATTTGGTATTACGTCGCGGGGCTGGATCAGAATTTATTCTGCCCTCATGTTAATATTCGTGTTTCTCTCGCGTTCATTCTTTCGGATGACTTGTTGCGAAAGTTTCAGCTCGTGCGAACTGTCGCCGAAGGATAGGAGATTCTCTGGTGAGATACGTTCCATCGTAAAGTCGTTGTATTTCTTTCGCTAGAATCTCAATCGGGACCATACCTGCTATCACGCAAGCTGCTTCATTGGATATTGTTCTGTAAGCGCAACATGTTCGGAGTACACTTATGCGATACGCAGCTCTAATCTTACTCTTATTTGTTGCATTTTTCAGTTCATCTGCCCATACTGGGGCTGCATACAGTAGGCCCAAACTGACCACCTTCAAAATAAGGAGTCGACGGCTCGGCCTTGGGCCACCTATATCTGGTAGCATTCTCGCCACCACCGCTCCGATGTTATTTGGCTTGGTTACCCTCTACATGCAATCTGAAGTTTAACCTCTGGTCAATCATTACGCCTGAGTACTTAAGCGCATGCTTGGAATGAATTGTTTGCGTTCCAATCTTGATCTTCATGAAAGTGCACTTTCTGCACTTGGTAATAAGTACTATTTCCGTCTTATGTTCTGCGAGCTGTAGACCAGCATTCTCTAACCAGGATTTAATCTCATAGACTACTTCATGTCCATAAAGTTCGACATCTTCGAGAAGGCGTGCAACAACTGTCACACCAATATCGTCCGCGAAAGCAATGGAGGCCACACCAGTAGGAAGGTCTAGGGTCAGTACTACGTTATACATAACAATCCACAAGAGTGGCGCTAGGACAGACCCTTGTGGAACTCCGCATGTCGTTTGGTATAATTTCATTCCTTCATCTGATTTGCAGCACAGAATCCTATCGATTGCGAAGTCGGCAACCATACGCACCAGGTAATTCACCATGCCTAAGTTGATTAGGGACTGAAGTATCTTGCTCCATCTAGCGAAATTGAAGGCACTTTTCACATTAAGTGTAATCACTGCACAACATTTTCCCTCGTAAAGTGCGGTCTTAGCTGTGTTAGCTACTAGGCCAAGTGCATCCGTTGTAGGCCTCCTCTTTCGAAAACCGAACTGATTTTTCGCGAGACCGCCATCCTTTTCGGGAATTTGAATTAATCTGTTATAGATTACTCGTTCGAATAGTTTACCAGCATTATTTAGAAGGCATATAGGCCTGTAGGACGAAGCTTCCTCCAAAGATTTATTTGGCTGTCTGTTACACCCGATTTATTCGGAAACGGCTTGACCGATTGTCGCGAAAATTGGTGAGAGTATGTAATCTGCTGTTCCTATTTTGTGTTAAGTTTAAGTTACATATGAATAGAGGGTGCAAAATTCTTTTTCACAGAATGTGGCCATGTGGGATATCAAACGAAAGGGCTCAGTTAGTACTTTTCGAAACTGGTTCCACATTTGATATCGGGTGAAACATAGGGGAGCAAGGGTTCAAAAAATGACCATCAAAAAGTGTAACAGCTCTCGTTCTCAGAACCTATCCAGCCGAAGAATCTGAAAAAAATCACAGTGGTGCATCTCTACGAAATCTAGGCTTCAAAATACTTCCGGTTCCGATATCTACACAAATAAAGTTAATAATTGTATCTTTCCACATTTAAGAAATTTACCCGGCAACCCCCTTATGTCCATCCCAGAAGTAAGGGATAACATAATGCACAATTTGGTCAAGTTTGAAGAAAATCCAACTATTATTAACAAAGTTATAGGGGGTGAAACTCTGCCATTTTTTATGAATTTCCTGCACTGTACAACCTGTATGACGTCATCATCACATATCAATTCGTCAATACCACAACGAAATTTTTTCTTATGAATGGGGTCTTAAAGAATTATTTTGTTTTAGTTGTTTACTCATTTGTATATAAATATCAATTACTCCAAACAGATATGTGTGTATGTAGGTATATAATATATGCGTGCTAATGAAGTTTGCGGGTAGTATCTAATTCAGATGGATACATTTATACATTAAACCAGCGGTATTTAATATATAATACATACTATATATGTACATATGCATGCTTTTGCGCACGAATTAAATCGGAAATATGGGTACGATCAATTCATACATATATCATATATATTGTTTTTTTTTTTGTGTGTACACGGAGATGGAAAATCTTAGAAAGACACGTCCGCCGCAGCTCCGCCGCAGTTCCGCCGCCCAAACGGCGGAACAACAGCGGTCTCTCCAGCTCCAGCCCCGCGGGACCACCATTGAGGTATTACTTCGCGGGGTACGTTTGCTCTTAGGCACTCATCCTTCTCCTATTTGCAGCTTTCCTCCTTCTTCGTTCCTTCTGCAACTCCTCCTGCATTTGGATGATTGCGGAGCCAACCGCAAGCCAGTTCTCCTAGGACTCCAGCATCTCAGTAACCAAGCTCTCCGGGGTCCCGCTCCTGCCCAGCACCTGGTTTAAGCTCCTTCTCTCCATCGCAAATCGTGGGCAGTGAAACATCACATGCTCTGCATCCTCCGGTATGCCATCGCATCTGGGACAGTTCGGAGAATCATCCAACCCAAAGCGGTGCAGATACTGCCTGTAGCAACCACCGTGCCCCGTGAGGAACTGGGTAATGTGGTAGTTGGTCTCCCCATGTTTTCGCTCAAGCCACACCCTAATGTTGGGAATGAGCCTGTGCGTCCACCGACCTTTCGCAGACTCGTCCCATCTGCGTTGCCAGAGATCAAGCGACTCTGACCTTGCCGCATTTCTACGCTGTGCATGCCCCTCCATGTGTCTTGCATTGTACAGGACACTCATTTCTTTGGCCAGAATGTCAACCGGGATCATGCCTGCCACCACCAATACTGCCTCATCTGATGTGGTTCTAAAAGCACTGCAAACCCTCAAAGCCATCCGCCGGTAAACCGAGTTCACCTGCTTCCGTCTCTGAGAGTGTACAAGCGCCTCTGCCCACACAGGCGACGAGTAGAGCAGGATAGAGCGCACTACTCCGGCTAGCACCAACCTCCGGCAATGTTTCGGCCCACCAATATTTGGCAACATTTTTGCAAGTGCCGTGGTGGCACTGGCTGCCTTTTGGCATGCATACTCTAGGTGCTCCCTAAAACTCAATTTGGTATCAATTATTACCCCCAAGTATTTGATAGCCGGCTTTGATACGACCGTATGTCCACCGACCTCCACTTTTACAGTGTTATTTTTCCTGCGTTTCGTTATTAAGACCGCTTCCGTTTTCGCGTCCGCCAAGGTCAGCCCGGCCTTTTCTAGCCAGGACTTTACCGCTCTCACTGTTTCTGTTGCGTAAACCTCCACATCTTCTGGGTGTTTTGCTGCCACAACCACAGCTAGGTCATCAGCAAAGCCGACAATCGTAGTCCCCTCTGGGACGGGAAGAGCAAGCACCCTATTATACATGATATTCCACAACAGGGGACCAAGTACCGATCCCTGTGGTACCCCGGCTGTGACAATGTACTCTTTGGGGCCCTCATCCGTCCCGTACCAGAGAGTCCTCTCTGAGAGGTAGTCTTCCACCAAATCCGCTAAGTATCCGGGGACACCTATGTCAGCCAACGCCACCACGGCACAGCAGCCGCCAGAAATCAGTGCACCTTTTGCCAGGTTTACCACCATGCCAATTGCGTCGACCGTAGAGTGGGCGCGTCGGAAACCAAACTGGCGTTCCGACAAACCATTGTTGGCTTCGACGATGGGCAGGAGTCTGTTGTAGATGACTCTCTCCATCATCTTCCCCATTGTATCCAACAGGCAGATAGGACGATACGACGCTGGGTTTCCAGGTTGCTTGCCAGGCTTCGGAAGCAACACCAACTTTTGCTTTTTCCACTGGGCAGGGAATATTCCTTCTTTTAGGCACGCCTCGAAGGTGTTGACGAAAAGGTCGGGCCTAGTCTTCACTGCCAGTTTCAAAGCTCGGTTGGGGATGCCATCTAAACCTGGGGCCTTGTTGTCACCGAACCTATCACATATTTCCCGCAGCCCCTCCACAGTTACAGGCGGTATTATGCCGTCATTTGGCTGGACAAAAACTTGCCTTCCCCTATTTTCGTGGTGAGGGAACAGAGTGGTAACAATCTGTTTCAGGAGGCGCGGACAGGTCACCTGGGGTGATTTCCGCAGCCTTTTCATCACCACTCTGTAAGCCTCGCCCCAAGGGTTTATGTCGGCCTGGTCGCACAGCTGTTTGAAGCAGTTCTTTTTGCTCCTCCGAATGGCTTCTTTTAGGCGGGCACGCAATTGCTTGTGTGCCTCCTCTCGACCGTCGCCACCGGGTTTTCCCCTGAGCCTCTGGCAAAGCCTCCTTGCCCGAAAACATGCGGCTCGCAAACTTGCGATTTCGTTGTTCCACCAGCAGTTGGGTTGCCTACTGGGGAGCAATCGCCTTCTGGACATAGTAGCATCGCATGCTTCCGTCATCCATCGAGTGATCTGGGTGGCTTTCTCTCCAGCCGTACCATTCAGGAATATGTCGGATTTGAGCACCGCGGAAAACGTGTCCCCCTCGAACGCTTTCACTGTCCAGCCAAGCATACCACCCGGCATTTTGCGAAAACTCTTTTTCGAGCTCGATCCGCCCTTGATCTCTATGCAGATTGCCTGGTGATCGCTGTGAGTATAGTCCTCACTGACATGCCAAGCGATTCTACTGGCTAAAGTGGCACTCACGTATGTCAGGTCCACTATAGACCCCAGGCCCCTTCCCCGGAAAGTGTACGAAGACCCAAGATTCGCCAGTACCACGTCCAGCTCCGCGAATGCTTCGAGGAGAACACGTCCCCTGACATTAGTTATCCGGCTGCCCCATTCAAGAGCCCACGCATTGAAATCGCCTCCTATTATGATCGGCCAACGTCCTCTTGCATCCAAAACAAGAGCTGCAAGCATCCGCTCATACTCGACGAGTGTAGCACTGGGTGGAGCATAGCAGCTGTAGATGTGGATTCGCTTTGATGAAGCCCTCCTCCGGGTGCTCCATTATTTCCTGGAAGGCTTGTTCTCCACAAGTCCACAGCGCTGCTTGACCCGTTTGGTCTTTGATCCAAACGCTACCACCGCGGTTTCGGTATGGTTCACTTAGTATGGCCACGTCGATGTTTTTCTCGCGGATGGTTTGCGCGAGTAGATCCTGCGTCGCCTCGCAGTGGTTGAGGTTGATTTGTATCAACCTCATCTGCGATTTGTGCTAAGGGCTCTCCTGTATTCCGGGCACCTGCTGCTGCCTGCAATGTGCCGATGGTCCACACCCTCCTTTCCTTTGCACAGTAAACAATTTGGGTCAGCTCCGCAGTCCTTGCTGATGTGGCCTTCCACTCCGCATCTTCTGCATTGCTTTGACCTGTCATTTGGGTTAGTGCATGAGTTCGCAATGTGACCAAAGCCAAGGCATCTAAAGCACCGTTTTAACGCCATCTGTTCCCTAAGGCGACACATAACCCAGCCTATTCTCACTCTCCCTGCTGCTAACAGTTTGAATGCGTTCTCCACTGGTAGGCTGATGATGATGGTTTGTGTTCCCCCATAGGCTTTCCTTAGCGTTTTCACCACTGACTCTTGTAGTCCGGCAAGATCGAACTGTTTCTACAACGCTTCGCGAACCCCCTCCTTCGTCGTGATTTCATCTATATCTTTGCAGATTATAGTGATCTCCGGCCTGCTAGCTCTTATGTCGGCTTCCTGCCCTAAAGTCTTCCCGATTTGGCTTAAGAATTTGTCCGCGGTTACATCCTTGGATTTCTTAAGTTCCAACATAAGATCTCCCTTCTGCGACCGTCTAATACGGCTGACGTTGTCTCCCAAATTGGTGAGTTGGGGGTCTGCCTTCACTTTCCTGAGAATGTCTGCGTATGACCCTTCGCCTCGTTTGGAAATGAAAATCACCTCCGGTCTAATCTTCTTCCGATAATTTCTTTTCCGCGGTTCTACCTTCCTCCAAGCTTCCGCATCCGCCTTTGAAGGTTCGATCCCTTTTCTCGAGGTAGCCACTGCAGTATTTTCCCTGGTAACTTCAGACATACTTTTCATGAACTCCGCCTTTTTGGGAGTTGAGTCCTTTTTTCTTTTCGGGGTTTGCTGGCCTGTTGAGTCATTCAGCTTCTCGCGCAGCCTCTTCCCCGGTTTCTCCCCTTTTGTGTTTTGAACCGGCGTTACTTGAGTTGCCTGGTTCACTTTTCCAATCGGTGACTTCCCTACTCGTTCATCCTGGGCTTTGCCGTACATCAAACGGATGCCTCTTATCATGGCCCTTATATTTTGGTGAATGTTCCTGCGCTCCTTTATAAACTCACACAGCTCCATGATCTTTTTACCGAGGGCAGTAAAGGCAGCTCCAGACTGATCATTGCCCAAAACATCGCTCGGGTGAATCGGCGTCAGTGATTCTTCCTCATCGAAGACTCCCGCTATACGCTTCCCACTGGGGGTAGCGATCGTGGGGGTTTGTGCCCGTGTGGGAGGGGATCTGCGAAAAATCGAGCTCCTTCTGAACGGATCCATCACTGGAGCCAGTTCAAGTTCCTCCCGTACGCTTGTAACATTAGATGCCACAGTAGCCAAGGTTCCCTCTACTGAGGCACTGCGGTCGTTGGATATCGACGGCCGGGAGCCCGCTTGCTCACTCCCAAAAACCGCCGGCACTGGGTTTCCGAAGCCCTGCACCGTAACTTCATTCTTCTTCTGCTACTCCATGTTTGGTTTTATTTCTGGGTATCCTTCCCATAGCCAATTTTTATCCACGGGTGGGCGTTTACTTCCCACCTACCCGGCCTGCGCATAAACATGCCCATACACGCACATCTCCGGATGCGTGCATGTGCATGGTCATGACACATTCGCCGAGCGTTCTCTTATCCGCACGAAGGAACGCGCCTGATGGGAGATTTGGCAACTCCACACAGGCACATATATCATATATTCAGATATATATATATATATGTGCATGTATATATATGTATGTACAGTATTGTTTCTTTAGGGGGAGGATAATATCTATGGCTGGCTTGGATTTGTAGCTATATACGGAAAGAAAAATGTGCGTTGAAGTTTCTTACATAAGATGAACACAAAACCTTTATACCCGAAGCGAGCTTCCGGTTTTCCGATTTGTTTAATTTATCCGAATGGTGGAACCGGTGGGACTAAATACCAGACTGAATAACGGGGTGATTGCGGGAAATGTTCCCTCACATCGAGATGGCTGCAGCATGTCCGCAGATAGTGTCGCGGTACGGATAACATTCAGGAAGGTAACTGTGAGTGTTGCAATGGAGGGTTTGCGAGTTTTAGGGGCAAGCAGCTGCATGCATCCTGAAGAATACAACATCGTCCAGTTAACTGTTCCGCATGGCAACAGCGTCAGGGTGGCGCGACCGATTGAGGCGTCTGTCACAGCGGTTCCTCCAGCGCAGTCCTGCGACGGCATATCCTGTCAAGGACTTTATGAAGTCCCTGTCAGAGGAAAATCAGCTGCCAGAATTCGGCGCACATATGTGCCGCACCCGTACAACATCACCTCTGGAGGAAGCGACAGTGACCTTCGAGGACTGGGTGGCAGCCGTCATCCGCAAATATGGCAAGCACGGCGCAGATACCAATTATGAAGTCCCTGTCAGAGGAAAATCAGCTGCCGGAATTCGGCGCTCATATGTGCCGCACCCGTACAACATCACCTCTGGAGGAAGCGACAGTGACCTTCGAGGACTGGGTGGCAGCCGTCATCCGCAAATATGGCAAGCACGGCGCAGATACCAATCCCCACAGCAGCGCATGACAACGGATTCCAAACCGCAAGGCCGCTCAACCCCCATCTTCCGGGCGGCGCCATATAGCATCGGTCTACCGCGAGATACAAAGACGGTTCGCAAGGAACCGTGAGGAGGCGGCTCAAAGATTACTGGATGGCAAGTCACCTGCGACGGAATCAGGCTTTCCTCAACAAAGTTAAACCGATGTCGCCTGGCCCTGACGGGATCGACGTTCCCAGACTGAGGTAAATCCCGTTATCAACATTTTTATTATTCTCGCCAAAAGGGTACCCCTTGGTAAACACCAATCGTCCTGGTTCCCAAGGACATCGGGTTGGATGACATAAATAACTGGTGGGACCACATGTCATACGGCTACTTAACAGAATCCGAGCGGAGGGTTTAGCACAAATGGAGATCAATGAGTTGCAGACTGGATTCTCCCAAGACGATGGCTGATGGGTTAACACACCGTGTTTGAGAAACTTCATGAGGTCCAAGACTAAAAAAGGCAGGCCGTTCGCCATAGTCTCCATTGTCCTCAAAAAAACGTTTGACACGGTACCACATGCCGTGGTTTGCCGAGCCATCGAAAGGATGGAAATCGACGACAGATCTCTGCTGACAACTGCTGATGTCAACTGTAACGACAACTGCTACTATGATCTGCGTCGGAGGATCCCCGGTCTCAGAGATGGAGATACAACGAGGATTAAAACAAGGCGACCCATCTTCACTAGCCCTGTTCAACTTCACCCTTAACGAACTTATCACGTCTCTGACGACACCAGGAAGCACACCTTGTCTTCCGTACGCGAACGACCTGGTCTTGCTGCCGGACAGCGAGAAGCATTCCGAGGCTCTTTTAGTTGAAGCTACCAATAAGACGGTATGCCACATCCTACAAAACTGCCCATCTGCACACTGCTAGAGGATCGCTCGGCACAACCACATTGTTGTCCAGGTGGCGGTGACGGCCCGCAGGAACGGCTAGCGGGTCCAAGAGGAGCCGGACATACGTACAGCAAGCGGCACCCTCTACAAGCCTGAGTGTAGCACTCCCGATAGCATACGGGAACAAATAGGCTAAGTACTCGACCCCCGAATTGATCGCTGCTGTTACTGAGCACTACACCGAGACCCTAAAGCCAGGGTCCTACCCTCATATTGGAGTACGACGTGCTTGGTGCCACCTCAATAAGTTCCTTAAGGACGCCATCCAGTTAGCAGGAGGGACGGTGCAATCCATCTTACATGGCGTCTTTAAAGGAGGCATCCTGTGCCACCGTAGCTTCATGAGGCTCGCCTGGCGTTGATGATATCTGCAAAATGCAGACTAGGACTGGTCACAACGTCAACCGACAAAGACTCGATGTGGGTCAATGTCAATTTTTATCCCTCACGAAAAGAAATAAAGAGTATTTCATAGCATGAATGCATTAACGAGATTCCTTCTGTCCCTATCTACTATCTAGCGGAACCACAGCCAAAGGAACGGGCTTGGAATAATTAGCGGGGAAAGAAGACCCTGTTGAGCTTGACTCTAGTCTGGCAGTGTAAGGAGACATAAGAGGTGTAGCATAAGTGGGAGATTTTCTTGCTTCGGCTTGATTTTCAACAATGAAATACCACTACTCTTATCGTTTCCTTACTTGATTAGATGGAACGTGTGTCATACTTAGCCGTTATTATATTATTATAATATTTAGTGGTATTTTATATTGTCACGAGATTCTGGTTCAAAGTATCAAGAGTGTATATATACTTTAAACAGATTAAAAGAAATTAATCATTCGTCATCTTTGAGAGATAGTAATTTAATTTGGTATAACTTTTACGCTCAGGTATGATCCAATTCAAGGACATTGCCAGGTGGGGAGTTTGACTGGGGCGGTACATCTCTCAAATAATAACGGAGGTGTCTCAAGTCCAGCTCAGTGCGGACAGAAACCACACATAGAGCAAAAGAGTAAAGCTGACTTCATCTCGGTATTGTATAATGTAGGTAAGGGAAGTCGGCAAATTAGATCCGTAAGTTCGGGATAAGGATTGGCTCTGAAGGAAGTAATATTATGTACTCGTTTATGTACCCGTTCTGGAGAGATTAAGATATAAGCAATTGTATCTGTTCCCCGGATAGCAGTTTACATAACCAATTACGGAACTTTCTTGCTAATAATTTGTTAGATTATTCTATATAAATTTCTAACGGCTATCAATTAACAATTAATTCAGAACTGGCACGGACTTGGGGAATCCGACTGTCTAATTAAAACAAAGCATTGTGATGGCCCTAACGGGTGTTGACACAATGTGATTTCTGCCCAGTGCTCTGAATGTCAAAGTGAAGAAATTCAAGTAAGCGCGGGTAAACGGCGGGAGTAACTATGACTATGACCCCGCTGAAGCCCGAGCAAAGGCTGAGGATAATAAAACAGTAACTAATACCGCGTATGATATATCGCCTTATCACCCCAGGGGTCACTTTACAGACGCTGAAACGGGTGGACAAGGCCATTCGCAGAGCAATGAGGAAGGCTATACACTTGAATGAACACTGCCACAACCTGGCAATACATACATCTACCAGGAGTGGTGGGCTGGGGATACTCCAGTTCGCTACTAAGATTCCAGAGATCCTGTCAGCAAAGTGGGAAAAAATACAACTTCTCCCACCAAAGCTCCTTGAGCTGGCGACTTGCGACCGTGGCTGGCACAACAAATGGCAAAAAATGAACTTGCCATCTGGACGAGAGCTAAAGAGATGGCAGGAAGAAGAGCTGGAGAAATCCTTCTCAGGAAATGGGTTACACGCTGTAGGAAACTGCAAATACTCCAGCGCCTGGATAGACTATCCCCCAGCCTACTGGTCGTCCAGCGACTACATCAGGGCAATTCACCTGCGGCTCAACCTTCTGCCATGTAGGAGCGTACCTACTAACCCGGCGCACCTCCGGAAATGCCGCGCCGGTTGTTACAAAAACGAGACGGTATGCGACATCCTGCAGAACTGTCTAGCAACTCACTGGCAGAGAATTGCCCGGTACAACTACGTCGCTAAGAAAGTGGCAGTGGCAGCCACGAAGAGCGGCTGGCAGGTCCAAGAGGAGCCGCATATACGTGCTGCAAGCGGCACCCTTTACAAGCCGGACCTATTGCTGCAGCGTGACAAGGAGATCATCATTTCCGATATTGGAGTGCATTGGGAGGGACCGACCCCACTCCAAATAGCATACCAGAATAAGCTTACGATATACTCCACACCTGAATTCATCGAAGCTGTCAGGACTCGAAATCCAAACAAAAACATCAGAGTCTTGCCTTTCATTGTTGGAGCTCGGGGTGCTTGGTGCCACCTGAACAAATTTATGAAGGATGCCATCAATCTTTCGGAAGGAAATATACAGAACATCTTACAAGGGGTCCTCAAGGGGGGCATCGAGTGCCACCGAAGCTTTATGGGGCTGGTCTGGCGGTGAAAACATCAGATTTGTGGACTACGGCTGGTCATCATCTCAGCTGACACTGACTCTTTTGAGAAACAATTAATGAACATTTAAATTCTTCTTGTACATCTGTATCTCATCAAAATAATATCATAAATAAAGAGTTTTCAATAGCCAAATGCCTCGTCATCTAATAAGTGACGCGCATGAATGGATTAACGAGATTCCTTCTGTCCCTATCTACTGGTGCTCAGAGGTGGCGGTGAGGAAGATGGGGCGGCAACCCTATCGGTCAAACCAAAACCAAATGGTCGAGGAGACCCTCCATAGTGGTGGCACCGGGAGACGCTGTAATTACTTTGGTTTGCCGGCCGTGATTCAGTAGGTGAATGCTCCAAAGATCTAATCAGGGCGATCAGACCCGAGTCTGCACGGGGACTCATCTGAAGTGGCAAATTGGTCACGAAACCTTACCAGGGGTATACTGGTACCATGGGAACCGGGAAAGCCCCTAGACTCACATACTTCGGGTGAACTCCTGTTGTATGTGAGGACAGCTCGGTTATTTGCGGTTGGCCCCCCTAGTGGGAGTTTCATGGTGGTTGTGGTTTTGCTCAAGCGAGAAGAGACCTTCGGGCCTCGACGTGGTGTTGCGTATCAACACGGGTGCCGTACTCCATAGTTCGATAGAGATTTAGGTAATTCTTGCCTCCACCAGTATGAATGCTAAGCCATGCACTTGGTATAGACTGGTACCGTTGTGACTTGTCTCAGCGGGGCTCTGATTGTGGTCACAAAATCAATCCGTGTCTGAAGAGGACCGTAGGATTAAGTCTCACGACAGGTGCCTACGTAAAACACTACGGGCTTCACTGTCCCTATCTACCAGTTTGAAATTAAACGGCGGATTAGCTACACGCGTCGGAAACAATCTCGTGGCGTGGATTTAATTTTGCCAGTGCCATTTTGTGAATTTCTAGCTTTGGTGCTGATTGTGGGACTGTAGAAGTGAATATTGTGGGGTACAGTGCGCCAGCGGTGCTTAGTGAATTTATGGAATCTGACTCAACTGACGCCCGAGTCTCTTCCTGTTTGTGTAGTTTTTCGGAAGGTGCATTTGCATATCAAAGGAAAACCGCCAATTCAAGTACCAAGGCGTAAGGGAGTGTAAGGTAAGTGCTGCATGCACCACTTTATTTAAATTTTTATTGATTATAGGATTGCGAGGAATAGGTTCTACGATCATACTTCAGATTATTTATTTGATTTTTATTGATTATAGGATTGCGGGGAATAGGTTCAACGATTGTACCTCAGATTACTTTATTTTATTTTTGAATATAGGATTTTGGGGAACAGGGGAAACATTTTTCGCGTTGCTTTTTCGACTTAATACTATTTTCAGGTGATTTAAGGGGGCTAAATTGAAAAGGAGGACTGACAGTACGCGTCATTAGTAATGGCGGATAAAGGCAAAAAAAGGGTTAGGCCAAAGGCGAAGACCATTGCGGAAGCCATGCGGGAGCATGCGGAGGAGGGCACCGCGAAGAAAGAAAGGGTGTCACCTCCGTCTCCAACATTTGACGCCATGGAGGCGGACTCCGACGATTTGGATGAAGCCTTCTTAGCAAGGCTGGGTCTGGGGGGAAGAGGGCGTAGCGCTACACCGGCGCGACGAATTATCGATATATTTACTGAAAGCGAGAGCGAGTCAGAAAAGGGGGCGCATAAGGGGCCAGTAAAGGTGCAAACGCCGGAAAAGGTCCAGAGGGAGAAAAAATCGGAGGAGGGAAAGGAAAATGTTAGGGGAAAGAATAAGGGGGAGAAGGGGGATGCCGCTGAAATTGTGTTTGACGCGGTGAAAAATATTAGGGAAGTGTGCCTGGACGAGCGGCACAAAGTTAGCAAGATTGTCACAGCGATAATCCTCCCAGAAGTTGAGAAGATGCAGATACCCATGGTTGGCCTTATTTCGGATGTCAGCCGGAACAAGGCGCAGATCGAACTCTATCAGAAAGGCGGAATAGGTAACCCGTAACCAGCTGGTAGGAAGCTCAAGGGACAGCAGCAGGAAGGATCAGAAATTAAGAAGATAAATATTGCGACGCCGGTACAAAGGAGGATTGCGGAGGCACAACGTCCTACGACTTTCGCAGAGGTTGCGTCGGCAGGGTCGAAAAATAATCAGAAAGCAAAAGCAATTGAACGGGCCAACAAGAGAACTCCGGCGCTGTATGCCGTGCGAATCACGGCAGCCAGCGAGGATGTAATCGCCAAAAAGGCGTTGTTCAAGGCCGTTAACCCTGCAAGGGCAAAAATTAACGTTAAAAATGTAAGGAACTCGGGCGCAAATGGGGTAGTAATTGAAGCTGCCAGTGAAGGCGATTTTAAGGCTATCTTAAATAATAAGGAACTTGAAAAGGCAGGTCTGAGACCCGTAAAAGACCAGGGAAAGAATCCCAGAATGATAATAAGGCATATTCCTAGGGAGATGACGCAAAGCGAGGTGCAAGAGGCTCTCCTTGAGCAAAACTTCTCAGAGGGCCAAACCTCTGCGAGAGGGTTCGAATTGAGGGCCCTATTCAAAACAGGGAGATTTGATTCCAACAATGTGCACTGGGTGCTAGAGGCTAGCCCCGAGGCAAGGAGGGTACTCTTGGAGAAAGGAAGGGTGTACCTTGGCTGGACCTCTCATAAAGTCGAGGACTACCTAGACACATCAAGGTGTTACAAATGCCAAAAGTATGGGCATTCAGCAAAGAATTGTGGGGAAAAGGAGGCATGTCCTCATTGCGGGCAAGAGGGGCACAGCTACAAAGAATGCCGGAATAAGAATAAGGCAGCATGCTGTATTAACTACAAAACGGGCCAATAGGGCAAACACCGGACATGCGGCAAACAGCGGGGACTGTCCACAACACGAGGCGTCGATGGAATGGAGGATTTCACGTACAAACTACAAATGTTGAGAATCCACCAACTCAACATGCAAAGGTCGAGGACTGTGTCGAACGAGGTGGCAAATCTTATACGAGGGAACTAAATTGATATCATACTGGCGCAAGAGCCGTATGAATATGGGGTGAAGTTTGCTACCTAGGCAGCATCAGAGCCGTCGTTGCTATAGAAGAAAAAGAAAGCAGGCCCAGGGCTGCGATTCTGTACATTCTGGCCATAAGGAACATAATACTAAACTCCCAAGGGGATTTCCATGGTAAACTCTTGAGGAGATTTTCATGATGAATCTTTTCGGAGGTTTTCATGCTAGACTCCAAGGGAGATCTCCGTGGCAAACTTTTTGGGAGTTTTGGGGAAACTTGGCTGTGCTTGATTAAGAGGTTTTTCGTGGGGAATCTGACTGTAGGCAAATTGCCTGGCCCAAAAATTTTAACGCGGGGAAACACGGGTAATTAAATCTTAATAGCGCTACCATGGTGGATTCTTTTTGGGTACAGGGTTGAAATCCAGGATTGAACCAGAAATGAATTAAAGGAAAATAAATAATGGGGCTAAAGGGAATAAAATGTATGACAGACGAAACGGGGTGTAAGAAGGCAGAGTGAGGAAGGGGGATATGAAGACTCGGATAGTCCGCTGGCAAGGTCAGCGACGCGAAACGAGCATTGCCAAAGGCTCGCCGAGCATTGCCAACAGCAAAGTTGGCGGCAGTGAGCCCATGTAGAGCTCGGAGATGCGCCTCCTTAATCTACAAGCCCAAAGGCTGTCGAACGGACGATCGCACCGGTCTCAGAGGAATCTGGGGCAAACGCGAACCTCGGGGTTGAGTGTGGCCCATTCGCAACATTGTGCGAAGCTCAACATTGGCGTTGGACTCGAGGTGGTTGTGGTGTTAAACAAGTCGACAAGCTAGAGTCGCATCCCCCGGTGAGGGACTTGTAAGGACGCTTCCTTGCAAGAAATCTACCATCTGGCAAAAACCAGAAAACAAGCCATCCCGCAAGGGAGGGGGTACGGCCTAACGGCTCAGGCACTCTAATTGCACCGTGCAGTAGACACAGACTCCATGTCCCTATCTACCTGATCGCCCTAATTAGGTCTTTGGAGCATTCACCTACTGAATCACGGCCGGCAAACCAAAGTAATTACAGCGTCTCCCGGTGCCACCACTATGGAGGTTCTCCTCGACCACTTGGTTTTGGTTTGGCCGATAGGGTTGCCGCCCCATCTTCCTCACCGCCACTTCTGAGCACCGGTAGATAGGGACAGTGAAGCCCATAATGATTTACGTAGGCACCTGTCGTGAGACTTAATCCTACGGTCCTCTTCAGACACGGATTGATTTTGTGACCACAATCAGAGCCCCGCTGAGACAAGTCACAACGGTACCAGTCTATACCAAGTGCATGGCTTAGCATTCATACTGGTGGATGCAAGAATTACCTAAATCTCTACCGAACTATGGAGTACGGCACCCGTGTTGATACGCAACACCACGCCGAGGCCCTGAGAAGAGACAACAATTAATTCAGAACTGGCACGGACTTGGGGAATCCGACTGTCTAATTAAAACAAAGCATTGTGATGGCCCTAACGGGTGTTGACACAATATGATTTCTGTCCAGTGCTCTGAATGTCAAAGTGAAGAAATTCAAGTAAGCGCGGGTAAACGGCGGGAGTAACTAGGACTCTCTTACTGGCTGACGAACCGTGCGGACGTGTTTTTTGCGCCCTCCGTACAACGTGGATAAATTGTCGAAGCAGTAAAGAGTTAGTACCGCATTAAACCGAACTAAAGCAACAATTTTTTTAAATACGGTTTTTTTTTTTTAAATTAGTACAGTGGTTTTAATACGGTGAAGTGGCCGCCGGTGTAATGATAATGTAATAATAAGAGTGGAAATAGGAGATCAGGTCGATCATCCTGAGTGGCCGATAACGACCTAGAGGGCAGAGCTATCCCAGAAATCTAAACAAATTGGCTAAATTGACCGTGAAAGTCCGCCCACAAAGATTGAAGCTCCATCAAAGTGCTCGGTCGACACGTTCTTGCACGCCTCTGTGCTAGCAAGGCTCGGGAATGTGGGGGGGGGGGGTTTTCTTTGAGCGCTTTGATCCCTCGCGCTTCATTACTCGAAACAACGTGTCCATTCCGATGCGTGGGTCCGCATCGGATTCAAAAGTCGACATTACTACGGATTTCGCGCCTCTGAGGTTCCCACCCTACCTCGACATCCTCAGGCCGGTTATTCACTTTGAGGATGTCCCTTTAAAAAAACAGTTCCGCGGGAGGGAAAAAGGAGGATTTGAAAGGGAGGAAGTCCTCAAACCACCATCACTCTATTCACATTTCATTGTTTATCAAATTTCATAACATTAATCATTCCCCTTCCCCTTCATTCTCAAAACGAATTAATCATACCAAAAAAAAAAATGAAAATAAAAATAAACAATTGGTAAAATTCAAAGAAGAAAATAATAACAAGTCGGGAAACCGGAAGCTGGACGCTTCAGGTACGAAAGGTTTTGTGTATTTCTTAGTACATAGCACGTAATATATGCATATATTACGTGAGAATATCCACTTTCGGATGATATTGACATTCACAGTCTTGAATTTGCAAAGAAGCGACAACTTTGACGTATTATAACTTTGTTAGTAATAGTGCGATTTCCACCAAACTTGGCAAGATCATGCTCTATATTATACTCTATATTGCTGCTAGATTTCATGGTTCTAGCATGAACTTAAGGGGGGTTTTGAAACGAATTACTAAAAATTATAGTAATATACTGTTATTAACTTTATTTGTGCAGATATCAGTGTGGAAGATATTTCGGAGCCCAGGCACCATATAGTGGCAGCCTCTTGATTTTTTTCAGATTTTTCGGTTGGGTAGTTTCTGAGAATGGCCCCCGTAAAGGAATGGTCACTTTCAACCCCCCGCACTCCCCACCTTTCCAAGAAATGTCAAAACTAAGACCGTTTTCGAAAAGTACTAACCGAGACCTTTAATTTGATACGCCACATGACTATATTTGATGAAAAAAAAATGTACACCCCCCTTTTGCATGTATGGGGACCCCCCCTTAAATTCGTCTTAAAAGGATGTAATTCACTGTATGCGTGAGCGTTCACGGTTTCCAGCTTTCCACCAAATTTGGTGTCAATCGCTGCAACCGTCTCCGAGAAAAATGCGTGTGACGGACAGACAGACAGACAGTAAACCGATTTTAATAAGGTTTTGTGTTTACACAAAACCTTAAAAAAAAGAAGAATAAATAAAAATAAAAAGAAAATAAAAACAATGACTCACCCAGGTCGTCACTCCGAGCTCGGTTGGCGGCTGGTGTACCAAGTTCTAAAAAAACCAAAATTTTATCAGGAATATGATTATACTATTTATATGCATATATCAATAATACCTAGTGCAAGTTATGTAGGTAGCAGCTTTCGCCGTTGCGCATGCTCTGATGCGTTAATTCACTTTCTTTGCGAAATCTTATCGATTAAGTCTTCACTGCGTCTAAGGAGTTAAAACTCGCGTATAAATTAAAATGTTTATTCAAAATTTGTCACTCCGAATATAAACTTATCGTTTTTTTATTTAATTTACACGAGACGCATCTTACCGACTGCGCCAGATATATGTTTCCTTCAAAATGAAAACGCACGATTTACTTATTAATATAATTTTATTTGTTTCGACAAACTCAACTCTAACAACTCAACTGCTCGTTCCATGTCTTTTTGGTGTCCTTATATGGGGACAACATTATCTTAAAATCAACCTTTGAACTATTGACTAGATAAGAAAAATGAAACGCTCATTAGAATTATCTGAAATACATTATCGCGTCGACTCATTAAAATGCATCTTTCTGCTCATACGCATTGTAAGCCTAATCAGAAAATTGATTCTCGCGTCTCAAATTTATCTCTATTTGTCGTTGTCGTTTCATTTTTCTTATCTGGGGTGGTCTGGTTTATGACTCCTTGTGTTTCGGATTGTTTTGTTTTGCGCGCCAATTGTGCTGTGTTTAGTATTTGCCCGGGAATTTGTGACCCTGATGATTTTTACTAGTGGTTCGCGACACCATCTGTCCGGACAGTGATTGTGTCCCCTTGTCTCAAGTGCATTTAGTTATTTGTGATTTTGCCTGGGAATTTGGATCTCGCAGTTTGCGACGCCGTTGCCGTGTTCGCGCGGTGATTGTGTGCTCTGGGCACAAGTGCATTCTAGTGGATTGTGATTTTGCGCCAGAAATTGGATTTTGGAAATTGTGTGCGCGTGAGTTTTAGTTCCGCAGGTGTTAAAAATTTCCGTTGCCGTCGTGCAAATAAATAGTGAATAGGCGAAGTGAGTGGTGCCGGGGTTGCCGCTCGGCATCAATTTTTATTTTTGCGGGCCAGGGTTGCCATAACAGCTTTTTGGTCGAAGAAAGTGCTGCCGCTCTAAATTTTTTTTGGGGGCTGCCATATTTTGGGAAAAAAATTTTTTTTTGTTTTTTTTGTGGTTGATTTAACTTACTGTCAGTGCCAGAGTGTCTCTATTGAACCAGAAAGTGCTTTGGAGTATGCCGTCAAGAAAAAAGTAGGGTGCTGGTCTCAAGGAGGCTGGGACGTCATCGGAGGCGGAGCGAGAGTCGGTGAGAGTGCGTCAGGAGCCGGCAGGTAAGGGTGGGACGTCGAGCGAGAGTGAGATGGAGGCTCTCGATGACTGCGGTCAGGTGGAGAAAGTGAATTTGAAGAAGGCGTTTGTTGTCCTGACCGACGCTGGAGCAGGGAGGAAGGTCCCAAAAAAGGCTGGGGAGGAGGGTCAGAGTTACACTGACTCGGCCTCTGGTAGTGAGGTGGTTGGGCCAGTTTTGCAGAAGCGGGGGAAGAAAACGAGGAGGGGTGAGCCTTCCTGCTCGCCTACTGAAGGAGGGGAGATGGAAGAAGGGAAGAGGATAAGCGATCGGCTTGTCCAGATTCTGGTTAAGGGGGGAGCTTCCACTGAGACAATGGGTGAGGTTGTCTCGCAAGTGATCCTGGAGTACGGCAATCTGCTGTCGAAGATGGCAGAGAAGGTTGCTCTGTACAAAGGGAAGGTGGAGGGGCTGATGGCTGCGAGGAGTAGCCAGCATGCTCCCTTGCCGGTGGTGGTAGACCGGCAGCCTCTGCTGCTGGTGAGTTACCTGCGGTCCCAGAACCGGCCGAGACATGGTCGGTTGTGGTGAAAAGCCGCAATAAGGAGGCTTCCGCAAAGGAAGTTGCGCAGGTGGTGATGCGCGAAGTTGCCCCTGCATTAGGTGTTAGGGTTCATACCCGTGAACCCGTTGAAGTCTGGGGGGGGTGGCATTACGAGTGCCCTCCGAAAAGGAGCGTAGGAAGGTTGTGGAGAACCCGAAGTTCTCCGAACATGGGTTGGAGGTGGCAGTGGCCCAGAAGCTGGGACCGCGTGCCATAGTGTATGACGTGCACTGCTGCATAGGCGCTGATGAGCTTATGCAGCAGATTAACGAGAACCACTTGGGGGACCTGATGTCCTTCGAGCGGTTCAAGAAGGAGGCGAAATTAGTTAGTCGTCCAATACGATCTGGTCCTGAGGCTGTCAGCAATGCTGTCATTGAGGGCACCCCAGGAGTAATAGATAGGTTCATATCCACTGAAAGGGTATATGTGAAGTGGTTTAGTTACAGGGTCAGGTTGCTTGACTTGCTCTCTGCATGTTTTAGATGTCTGGGTTTCGACCACCGAGTGGCTGACTGTCGAGCGAAGGACCATGTTTGCGCTCGTTGTTCGCAGAGTGGCCATATGGCCTCCTCCTGCAGTAATGGGGTTCATTGCCGGAACTGTGCGTTCCGAGGTCTTCCGGCCGAGCATATGCTCCGGTCAATGCTTTGTCCGATCTACGCCGCACGGGTGGCTCGGGCTAATGCCCGCCATTAAGCGCCATGTCGCTCAAACTATTGCTGCTGAACTGCAGCGGCTGCCGTGATGCATGATCTCGGCCAGCATATGCGTGAGCATAACATTAGCATAGCCATGTTGCAGGAGCCCTGGGCAGTCAATGGCTGCGTCAGAGGTGTGCCTGCAGACATGCGGGTTTTCACTGATAGGGGGTCGGCCAAGGCGGCCGTCGTCATTAATGATACGCGTTTAGATTGCGTCTGTGTTGAGAGTCTCACTAACGAGTGGGGCGTATGTGTCTCAATCACGGGGCCTTTGACGCGAATGCGGTCTCCCCTATGTGGCACAGCAAGATTGCCCAACGCACATCTTGCTACCGTGCTATACGTAGGGGAGAGGTGTTGTCCGAAGTATTGTTAAAGCACGATTTGTTTTGTTTAAATGTCCCGTCTACTGTTTCAACTTATGAGAGCTCCAGGGGCGTCAGTGATATTGATATTACGTGTGTAAATGTCGCAGCAAAGGCGTTTGTCCTGTCCTGGAAATTGTTGGATGGATGTAATGTAAGTGACCACACTCCTATTGAGGTCGTGCTTGTCAATAGGGGTGTGAATGTGAGTGTTGATCCCCCGCTTATGCCGATGCGTTGGAGTACGCGTGGATGTAATTGGGGTTTATATGTTGCTTGACTGGAGGAGTTAGCCGGCCGCTCTCCCCTCTTCGAGTTTGTCCTTTTGTCTGTGGATGAAAAAGTTGCGCTGTTGAATGAGCGGATGTGTAGTGTGAATGATGACAGGCTGACGAAGCCCGAACGAAGGGCTCGGAAGCATGTCTCGTTGTGGACGAATGCTCTCCGTGTAAAGAGGAGGGAAGTCCGGCGCCTGAGGAAGAGATTTCAAAGGGCGCGCCGTGTGTGTGTTGTCCGTCTAGATGTTGATGTTGACCAACTTAGGCTCGCCTATAGGCGAGGTGTCCTGTCTTATAAAGATTTGTTGAGGCAGTCGAAAGAAGAGGACTGGAGGCGATTCGTTGGTGAGCGTTGTGATGACCCGTGGGGTAGGGTCTACCGGATAAGCAGAGGGAAACGTCGTCATGACATAGCCGGCATCAGGGTGAACGGTGAACCTATGCTGACTTGGCATGACAGTGTTTGTGCTTTGCCGGGTGAATTGTTTCCGAGATCCGAGCCTTCGATGTCTCCTGACGGTCGCTCTCAGGAAGGGGAAGAAATTCCTCCCCTGGGATGTGAGATCGAGGAGAGCATGGCGAGGCTCAGGTCTCGGAAGTCACCTGGCTGGGATGGGATGACTGGCGAGATGTGCAAAGCCATCTGCCAGGCCATTCCATCTCATGTCCAGTGTTTGTTTGAGTGTTGTTTTCGGGAGGCCTATTTCCCTGCATTCTGGAAGACTGCCAGGGTGGTTGTGCTCCTGAAGTCGCCGGAGAAGGATAAGAGTAATCCTCGGTCGTACAGGGCAATATCTCTTTTCCCGGCCCTTGGGAAGGTCCTGGAGAGGATTATGGTCCAACGACTGGGGGTGAAAACATCCCATCTGACGTCTGACAGGCAGTATGGCTTCCGTACTGGTAGGTCCACCGACGACGCCTTGATGCATGTCGAGAACCTTGTTGTCCGTTGTCCTAGCAAATATGTGTTTGGAATCTTTGTTGATTTCAAAGGCGCATTTGACTACCTAAGTTGGTCCTCTGTGTTGTCCAAAATTCGTCAGTGTGACTGCCGGGAATTGGCTCTATGGAAGAGCTACTTCCATGCTAGAAGAGCATTCGTCCAAGGTGTCAATGAACGTGTGTGGGTGAACGTGGAGCGCGACTGCCCCCAGGGATCTATCGCAGGTCCATTTATATGGAATCTGATGATGGATGAACTGTTGGGTGAGCTTTCGACCGTTGCTGAATGTGTTGCCTACGCGGATGATCTCCTCATTCTTGTTGAGGGGAACACTCGGCTTGAGGTCGAGCAGCAGGGTACTGAGTACATGCGCATCGT